>NW_025422112.1:1355838-2033758 GCF_011764305.1 Mustela putorius furo | reverse complement strand
TAGGTTGTATAACATACATAAAGAATGATAATTTTCTAATAATTTTAGCATGAAATATCAGTATTTAATTACCTTGGTGCTACTCATGAGGAAAATAAAAGTAATAGTCATCTGAAACTGTAATTCCATTGGCATTTAATAGAAAGTTAGGAAATTAATTCACTTAAGTAAGTTACTCATTCCACACTAATGAAAGTTGTTGACATTTTACAATTTCTTTCCAGGAAATTGCGTTTTTCTGTAATTACATTGATAGCCCATGTGCTTGCCATTCATGGTTGCAAGTGTGTTGTCAGAATTCCCAATTAATAATAATAATAGATACTAATTTTTCACCAGAAAAAGTACCATTTCCACATCATCACATGATCATCAGGAAGTAAAGTACAGAGTTAAAAACTACAGATACTGGAGCCAGCTGACTTTGGCCCTGTTCTTGCTCTGCTTCTTGAGTCCTTGAAAAAAATTAATGAACATTCCTATACCACCATTTCTCTACCTATAAAGCGAGGTTGATAATAATGGTAAGGCTTGTTCTAAGGATTACATATAAGACATCAAGACTAGTGCCCACCAAAGCTCACTATATGCTAATTATCAATTATAACTATTAACCAGGTTCTGGGTTAAGTGAAACCTCGGTAGATCAAGGAGCCTCTAGGTGGATGCACAGGGTGGGGCTATTATAGGAAGCAAACTGCAAAGACAGTGGAGTATTACCCTACTTGACAACTAGGCCTTGTCACATCCAATGATACATCTCCTAAAGTCCTGCTTCATGTGTTCTCCAGGGTTTTTTGTTTTTTTTTTTTTGCTCCCTCTGCCATTCTGTTTCCAATGGTCTTTTATAGGCTGCAGCCATCCAAGTCCCCGTATTCATTCCCCAGTCAGATTCTGTGGATTTGGAGTTTGGCCCCAACATCTCACTGCATAAGTCATCTACATGGCATTTATTGAGCTGCAATAATCACAAAGAGGCCAATGAAATCACATTCTTGAGAATGATTTAATGAACCTAACCTGGAAATAGGTAATAACTTTATGGAAATAAACATTTCCAAATAGGTGATCAGTTTCAAATGTTTTCTCTCAGCTCCCATTGACATCAGAAAGTATTGGCACCCCCGAGTCAAACATTACACAGAGCAACTTTACTCTGTGTTTAAAAAAGTTTCCTCTAAAGCTGGAATGGTTGAGAACTAATGTATGTTATTCTATTCCCCTCTCGCCTCTGCCTATGGGAAAAACAGATATTTTCATACTAATCGAAATCACCTTCCTAATGGGGGTATACAAGAACTCTCTACTTTCTGCTCAATTTTACTGTGACTCAAAAAATAAAGTTTATTAATTAAAAAAAAATTACCTACCTGATCAAAGGTAACATAATATTTCATTATATTTCTGCCTCTCCTGTTACAAATTTTCCTAAAACCTTCTTTCTCTGGAATAGAGATGAATTTATAAATGACTTTTATATTAATCACTCTTCTCTGACTCTAATTTATAGGTAAAAGTGAAAAATGCATTGGAACAATGAAAAGCCAAGATAATCATTTAATTTTTGTTGCAGAAAAAGGAATTATACTTTGATGATCAATTATCAGTGAATTTGTAAGGCATATGAATGTTAGAAAAGTATAAAATAGGATATATCTATTGTCTAGCCTCTAGCTTCCATTCAGGGGTTGATTTAGATAAAACCACTATGGAATACCAGACAGGTTAATTCTGAAAGGGCTGATGGCAAGATTTGGAGAGTTTTATACTATTGGTTCATTTAATATTGAGAAATCAATGGAAGGGTAAGCCCTTTTACAGCATTTATCTTTTGCATAAGGAGATGTTTAAATATTTGTATTTCATATTCAGCTATGAACAACTGACAGATTAAGGTCCTCCATTTTTTATTCAGTAAATTAGGCACAAACTAGTCAAAAACACATAAGGCAACTTTCAACAATATATATTATAAAATAGAATAAGGAATAAGGAAATGGAGAAACTGCTCTGACCTTAGGTAAAGTAAGATAAAGTCAAAAGAAAGAGTAGCATGCAAAACACAAGTCTCGGGTGGCTTCTGCCAGTCCAAGGGTAAAATTCAGAATTTCTACATGAATGAACAAGCTTTAGGAAATTCTCTGTAGATGTCATTTCCCCCAACTAAGCTTTTTATAGGTATTAAAAACCAGTAAGTTTGAGGTTATACTGACAAATGTCTAGAATTCAGATAGTCTAGGTTGCTGATCAAGGTAAGATTGACATTTTTTAAACAGGGTTAATGGCTGAGAATAAGATTGACATTCTCCTATTAAAGAAAAAAAAATACTCTAATAAGGACCCAAGACTGCAGAGATGACCATATACTTCTGTATAAAAATAGACGGAGGAAGGAATTATTCAAGCATATTGCGAAGATTCTAAATCCATTTCAAAACAGAGTGACTGATAGTCTTAAATTCTAGGCCATAGAGCTCTGGTTTTCTAGAAGGTCCAACAGCTACCTCTATGGATGAAAAGGAGACATAAAAGGAACAATTGTTATTTCCAGGACTCTTTCTGCTGGGAGAGAATTGGACCAATTATACAGTTATCTATCAAGGCACCTATTAAATTTATATCAACAAAATAACAAAGGTATAATATAAATACAAGAAAAAACATATGAATCTGCTATCTATAATGAATGTGGGTAATGGGAGGGATACAGGGTACTCATTCAGATCAGAAACTAGGGTCAACTCATTAAGACTCAAATTCAAAAGGAGATATGGTAAAACACACTTTTGTTTTGCCACTTTGAAAGTTATAATTTTACGTGTACCACTCCTTCCCCACTCCAAAACAAAATACCAAATTGCTCATACAGACCATTGCCACTTGAAGAGAATTATTTAAGATTCTAAAAAAGCAGGTGTTTATATGCAGTTTACACATCTTAGTCCAATACTAATTCCTATTCATAAAAAAAAAGTCTATGAAAATCCAGTGAATATCACAAACAAGCCTATGTTTTTCTTAAAAGATTTTCTCTTTGGGGTTATCATGAGAATGACACCAGTCAATAACAGAGCAAACGTGCCCAGTGCCTGCCTGTTCCTTCCAAAGAATATTTTCTTGAAAGGTCAGATTTACAAACAACTGAGAGAAAAAGTTCACACTCTTAAAATGGAATATAAATTATTATAACAAGACCCTAAATTGAAAGAAGGGCAGTTTAGAGAGTTTTTATACTTAAAAATAGGATACACTATAGTATGGACACTCTTTTTTCACTCAGTGATATGTTATTTCATCTATGCCCGTGGTTGAATGACTGTCTATGTGCTGATGATGTCACATTCATATCTTTAGAAGAGGCATCTATTCTAAACTCCACATATGGACTTCCAGTTGTCAATGGCCATCTCCAAGTTTCATCTCCGAGCACCTAAACTCAATATCCCGAAGTTAGAACTCACAATCCGGTGAACAGGATTCTTTGCCAACATTCCCTAATGTAGTAAAATGTCTTACACTCCACACTCTATGTAGTTGTGAAAGTTCAAACCTACAAGTCTTCACTGATACAGTGCTATGTTTTGCAGCACTATTCAAACCTGCTGTTTTTATCTCTTGAATACTTCTAGCCTTCTTTTACTTTTCTCCATCTCCATTGTCACCACCCTAACCCAAGAACCACCATCTCTTGGCTGGCACACTGGATTGTCCTCCTAATGAGTTGTATCACATTCATTCTTCACTTTTTTAAATCTGCAATACACATGGCTTTCAGTGTGACCACTTTTTAAATGGTAAATATTACTCCCATAGTAAAAGTCTTCAAGAGTATGATTAGAATGAAGACGTAAATACTTGAAACAATCTATTAGGTATTCAGTCTCCATCTTCTATCTGTTTCCAACCTCTTCTTGCACCACCCCCTTCATTGTTCTTTATTCTCCAGACACGCCAACATTTATCCAGCTTCTATACATCTTCCTGCTTCAGGACTTCCCTGACAAATCTATCTATCTACCTCAACCTTCTTAGAATTTGCAAATATATATTCTTTGCACATTTCAGATTTCAGTTCAAATCTTACTTCCTCAGGGAAGTTATATGTGACTTTCTAGATGAGACTGGGTCCCTGTGATAAAAGCCATCAAAACTACCATAACTAAATATTTCCATAACTATTTAGCTACGGTCATTATCACGTGCAAGAATGTAAACTATCTGGGAGCAGGACTTTTGTTTATTTTGCTCAGCCAGCCTCAAGTTCAGACCCTGTTGGGTAAGAGCCACAAAGTAAGAATCTTTAGATTAAAGAAAGAGATGAAAGCTATTGTGTCACAGTTGCAGATTTTTATAAAGACTAGTAAATTGATGAGAATGAAAACTTACCAATCCAAGCAGTCTTCTTGTAAGTACATGGGCAGAAAATCTATCTCTAGTGCCTGAAAGAGCATGAATTTTAAAAATCATTTTTACAGAAGAGGAAGTAAAGCTCATTCATAATGTAGCCTTGAGCTTAAAATCTTCAGGTAGTTGATCAGGTAGTTCATTTTTTATTTATAATGTGGGAGAAATAAAACACATGCAAGGTATGAAAACTTAGGCTTCAAGAATCAAAAAAAAAATTAAAATTTTACCAAAGGTAATCCTGTTCTAAAAGATACCATTCTACCTAGATGCAGCAGCCAATCTCAGGTTATACCAAAAAAGTCAACAAGCACATTTTTGATGCAACTGATTCAGGAGGGGAGAGTGGGTAAAACAGACTTTCCAGGCAACTGCTGGGTTCTGGGTTTTTATGGAATGAAACAGGTACCTCCACAGGTTTTGAGCAGAGGAAAGTAACTGTCCACTTTAAAAAATCACTTGGGGGACGCCTGGGTGGCTCAGTTGGTTAAGCAGCTGCCTTCGGCTCAGGTCATGATCCCAGCGTCCTGGGATCGAGTCCCACATCGGGCTCCTTGCTCAGCAGGGAGCCTGCTTCTCCCTCTGCCTCTGCCTGCCATTCTGTCTGCCTGTGCTCGCTCTCTCCCCCTCTCTCTCTCTGATAAATAAATAAAAAAAATCTTAAAAAAAAAAAATAAAAAAAAAATAAAAGATCACTTGGGGGGAGCCTGGGTGGCTCAGTGGGTTACGCCGCTGCCTTCGGCTCAGGTCATGATCTCAGGCTCCTGGGATGGAGTCCCGCATTGGGCTCTTTGCTCAGCAGGGAGCCTGCTTCCTCCTCTCTCTCTCTGCCTGCCTCTCTGCCTACTTGTGATCTCTCTCTGTCAAATAAATAAAATCTTTAAAAAAAAAATCACTTGGACGGCTTTGCTGTGAATAGATGTAAGCATGCATACAAAGCAAGAAGGAAGGAAATGAGGTCATTGCAATGGTCCTGGCAAGAAAATAACAGAGGCTCAGACAAGGCTACCATAGCGAAAAACATTCTTGATATATACTAAAGGTGGAGTTCGTAGACTTCTTGACTGATGAATATGGGGTCTGGGACAAAGAGTAATCAAAGTTGTTTTGGTCTGAGCAAATAGAAGAATTAAAAGTAAAGGAAATTTGTGGGGAGGGTAGATAATCAGGAATTCAGTTTTGGACATACTAAGAGGATGTTTATTTTGATATATGAAAGTTCATCATTATGGGCCTGAAATTCAATGCAAGCGCATTTAACTTTTCTTCTTTTTCTTTTCTGTATTATTTTTTTCCCCCACAAATCTTCAGAAACTCAAAGAAACAAGCAAATTAACATAAGATGATCTTACACTCTTCAAGAGGCACACACAAGCATTACAACTCTATTATGAAGTTTACACATATTAATAGAACTTTTTCCCAGAGTCTGTAAGACTTGAAATGTAAGCAAATATACTAGTTATATCATTGTTTCAGGTACTCAGCAAAATTCTTTAATTAGAATAACTAAATCAAGTTATTTGCCTATGTTTATTTTTAGAGTTATAAATAATGATAAAACACTATATTCTACAGTAATTATTTAGTAGGTTCTAAAATGCAGGATCCTTTAACCTTATTAATTAAGAAATCCACAAACTTTGAACATAATCTGAGGGATTCTCAAAAACAGACTGCAATTATTTAAATGTTTATAACAGAGTGGCTAATATATATGTGCCTATTTAATTTTTAGAAATTATATCATTAAAAATAGGTAATTTAAAAATAAATGTAAATTGTTTTGATTCAAATTTTTCCCCACATAATCAGCAACCACTAGAATAATACTTGAAACAAATAATAATCTAATGGATGTTAGTTAACAGAATAACAGCCAAACGCAAAAGCCAGGATAAGGGAAGCCTGGGTGGCTCAGTCGGTTGGGCATCTGCCTTCAGCTCGGGTCATGATCCCAGGGTCCTAGGATCGAGTTCTGCATGGGGCTCCTTACTTAGCAGAGAGGCTGCTTTCCCCTCTGTTTGCCACTCTCCCTGTGTTTGTGTTCTCTCTCTGTCTCTCTCTAACAAATAAATAAATAGAATCTTAAAAAGAAGGGCAGGGATAACACAAGTGCAAAAAACTACTTGCCCATTTGCACTAAAATTATTCAGTCAATAATTCTAGCTTTTTCCAGTATAATTCTTACTTATTTATTTATTTGTTTAAGAGAGAGTGTGCAAGCAGGGGGGTGGAGGGGCAGAAGGAAAGAATCTCAAGCAGACTCAGCGATGAACTCAGCCCGCCATGGGATTTGATATCATGACTCTGAGATGATGACCTGGGAAAACCAAAACCAAGATTCAGATGCTGAACTGACTGAGTCACCCAGTTGTCCCATAACCTTTTCTAGTATAATTTAATGAGGTTGTGTACAGAGATAGATTAACAATAATATTTTCTACTTTTCTACAAGTAAAAATGAAACTTCTCCCTGCCTATAGTTGAAAGAAATGTAATTTTGAGATATCCCATTGAGTGTATGTTGAGATACACCTTTGGGCAAATACTGAGCTGTTGCATAAGGTATACCAAAAAAGTTATGCAAATAAAACATGAAAATGATACACATTTTTAGTACCTCAAATACAGGTTTTCTTACATCCTGAAAAAAATTACCAGTGAAAAACCAGAAGACAGGTAGCTTTTCAAGTTATAGGCAAGACAGAGAAACCAGGATTGGATTTACCAAAAATAAATCAGGGGGGAAAATATATACATATGTATATACATATATGTACATATTATTATATACATACATATATGTGTATATAAATATATGAATAGGGCAAAGGGAACACTTTTCAAGATAGTGCTTATCAGGTACATACTGCTCATCAAGTAATGAAGGAAAGCTCCCTGAGAAATAGAAAATAAATGAGGTGAAGCCTAAGTCTACCCCAGTTTACTGCTTGACAGTTTCCAGGGAGTGAGATAGGGAGGGAAATCCCTGGCAGATGCATTACATTCCCTGAATTTAAGAGGCAAGGCTGAGAGTCCAGAGAGACCAAGGCAGCTGGAGTTCACATGAGAGTATCTGTAATAGCCACGGTTCTCCTCAAGTATTCAGCATAACACTGGTTAGTAGATGAATGTGAGGAAATTATCTGAGGCCAAGAAAACAGTCACCTGAGAAAGATACTATACTGGATATAGTACCAATACTATATGGAAGACTGTGTCTTAGTAATGGAGGATAATTAGCTCTAGACTGAATACTGCTCCAAGACTGCCTAGCATTCTATTAAAGCAAGACTAAGTGGGTAGGAGAAGAATCAATGAAACAAGATGGGATTGGGAGGGAGACAAACCATAAGTGACTCTTAACCTTACAAAACAAACTGAGGGTTGCTGGGGGGAGGGGGATTAGGAGAAGGGGGGGTGGGATTATGGACATTGGGGAGGGTATATGCTTTGGTGAGTGCTGATTCACAGACCTGTACCCCTGGGGATAAAAATACATGTTTATAAAAAATTAAAAATTAAAAAAAAAAAAGCAAGACTAAAAGAATCAAACTATCTCCAAATAACTCAACTGCAGTTCAGACAAAAACATAACAAAACAAAACAAAAACGAAAAAAAAAAAACTCATAATCACAGAAATATTTGTAAGAATGCAAAAGTATCCAACACCCAACAATGTTAAATTTATAATTTGGCATCCAACCAAAAATTGACCCAAATTGCCAAACATGTAAAAAAGCAATAAGTATGAGCCATTATTTAGAGAATTATCAATCAGATGAAATGGATAATACAGATCATAAACTAATACAGATGATAAAGTCAAATGAAATGGATAATACAGATAATAAACTAATACAGATGATAAAGTTAACAGGCAAGGACATGAAAACAGTTATCATACTGTGTTCCATATATTCAAAAAGTTAGAGATACAGATTTTTAGAAGACCCAGATAAGTCAAGAGATGAAAGCTAAAATACGTTGGATAAAAAATAGACTGCATAGGGTAAGAAAGAGACTAAACATTGCCAAGCAAGGAATTAGTGAACTCAAAGATATAGCTATATAGGTAGAAATACAGATAGAAACTATCTAAAATGAAACACAATAAGAAAAAAAATTTAAATAGATTAAAAGAGTATTAGTGAACCATGGGACAACTTCATGAGCCTAAATATTCATGTAATTGAAGTACAAAAAGTGGACAAAAAAAATTTTTTATAAGATTTTATTTATTTATTTGACAGAGAGAGATCACAAGTAGGCAGAGAGGCAGGCAGAGGTGGGGGGGCAGGCTCCCCACTCAGCAGAGAGCCCCAAGACTCAATCCCAGAACTCTGAGATCATGACCTGAGCCAAAGTCAGAGGCTTAACCCACTGAGCCACCCAGGTGCCCCCCAATTTTTTTTGAAGATTTTTTCCAATCTGTTAAAACCATAAACCCCAAATGCATGAAGGTCATCATTTACCAAACACCAGAAACATGAACAATACACCAAAGCACAACATAACTGAATTGCTGAAACCAGTGGTGAAGAGAAAACTTGAAGAGCAGCCAGAGAATAAAGATATGTTGAAACAAACAAAAGGGATACAGCACATTTTTCATCAGAAATAATTCAAGTGAGAAGAAAGTGAAGCAAGACTTTCAAAAGTATTGAAAGAAACAAAAACTCAATTCTGAATCCTATACAAGGTAAAATATCTCTTAAAAATGTAGGTGGAGGGGCAGGGAGCCTGCTTCCTCCTCTCTCTCTGCCTGCCTCTCTGCCTACTTGTGATCTCTGTCTGTCAAATAAATAGATAAAATTAAAAAAAAATGTAGGTGGAAGAAAGTAATTTCAGACAAACTAAAAATATTCATCAACAGTAGATCTTTATTACCAGAAATATATAACATGCTCTTCAAGCAAAAGAAAAATGACACCATGAGGAAATATGAAACTATATAAAGAACAAAGAACACTGGAAATAGTAAGCATATAGGAAAATATATCAGCTATTCATTTTTAAAATCACTTTGAAAGGCAAATTTATTGTTTAAACAAAAATACTAACAAGACAGACAATCAGTGAGGCAATAGAAGGCTTTAACAGGACTACCAACCATTTCGAGGTAACTGAAGGTTCAGAACACTTTACCCAACAATAGCCCATACACATTCTTTCCAAGTGTACACATAGTATTTACCAAAATAGCGCACACTCTGACCATTTTTTCAAATCAGATTAAACTCATTCAAATATGTTCTGTAACCACGATAGAATTAAACTGTATATTAGTAATAGACACCTTAATTATCTCCAAATATTTTGAAAGTAAATAATTCACTTCTTAATAGCATAGGAGTCAAAATATAACCCAAAGAGAAATAAGAAAGTACTCCAAACTGAATAAAAATAAAAATTCAACAAATCAATACCTGCACAGTCTCACCAAAAGACTCCTTAAGTGAAACTGATGTCAATATGTTTCTATATTAAGAGAAAAAGGTCTCAAAATCTATAACCCCAGGTTCAAACTTAAGTAACTGGTAAAAGAAGAACAAATTAAATCCAAACTAAGAAAAGGGGGAAAAAAAAAAAAAACTCGAGTGAAGGGGCGCCTGGGTGGCTCAGTGGGTTAAAGCCTCTGCCTTCAGCTCAGTCATAGTCTGGGGTCTTGGGATCCAGCACCACATTGGGTTTTCTGCTCAGTGGGGAGCCTGCTTCCTCCTCTCTCTCTGCCTGCCTCTCTGCCAATTGTGATCTCTGTCTGTCAAACAAGTAAATAAAAATTTCAAAACAAACAAACAAAAAACTCAAGTGAAAATAAATGAAGTAGAAAACAAAAAGTCATAATAATAAAGAAAAGTCAATGGAACATATGGGTTGTTCTTGCTGAAGATAAATAAAAGTGATAAATATTCAGACAAATTGGTTGTGAAAAAAGAGGAAAAAATACAAAATATCAATGACATGATAAAAGCAGTGACTTCATTAAAGAATCTAGAGATATTTAAAAAAATGAAACATAAATAATGATATGCCTATAAATTTGACAACATAGAAGAAATGGACAAATTACTTGAAAACACACTACCATGTCTCATCAAAAAAGTGATAAATTGTATAGCTCTACATGAATTTTTAAAATGTATTTTTTAGTTAAACTTCTACAAATAAAAGTCCAGATGGCTTCACTGATGAATTCTATCAAACACTTATAGGAGACATAATATTAATTATATATAAAGTCTTCCAAAAAATTACAGAAGGGCAAATAATTCCAAACCTTTTCAATCAGGCCAGCATTACCCCAACACCATAAACAAAAAATATATAAGGAAAGTACAGATCAATATCCCTCAAGAATATAAATTCAAAAATTATTAACAATATTTTAGTTAATAGAAATGAATGATATATAAAAAGGATTACCAAGGTCTGTTTTCCAAAAATGCAAGATTATCTTAAACATTTGAAAATTAATCAATACATCCATCACCTTAATAAGCTGAAAAAGAGAAATATAATCACTCCATCCGGATAATGAAAAAAATATTTGAGAAAATCCCAACATCCATTCCTATTCAAAAATGTTCACCAAATTTGAAGAGGAGGAAAATTTCTCAGTTGTATAAAGGACATTTTCTACAATCCTGCAGCTAATACTATACTGGAGGAAAAAATATTGTACACGGATGTTTAGTTTCATCACTTCTACTCACTTACCCTATAAGTTTAGCTGATGAGATGAGGAAAGAAAAAGAAAACACAGGCATCCAGAATTGAAATAGAAGTAAAACTCTATTTAGAGATAATGTGACTAATTACATAGAAAATCCAATGCAATCTACAAAATAGCTACCAATAGGTGAGATCAGCAAGGTAACAGGATATTGAGATAAATATACAAAAGAAATTGTATTTGTATAGTGGTGATGAATATTATAAAACTGACATTCAAAATAACCATTTAAAATACCAGAAATAAGAAGTGCTTAGATGTTAATTTGACAAAATATGTAAAAAACTACAAAATATTCCTAAGGAAATTAAACAGGGTTTAAGTAAATGAAAAGATACACTGTGCTCAAGAATCAGAAAACAGTATTTTTAAGATGTCAATTTTTCCCAAATCTACATCATCTACATTCATTTACTGATTCAATGTAATCCCAATCAAAATCCCAGCAGGCTTTTTTTAAAATAGAAATTAACAACTGGATTTTAAAATTCATATAGAAATTCAAAGGAACTAGATTCAAAGGAACCAGAATATCCAAAACAACTTTAAAGAAGAAGAACAAAGTTGAAGGAGTAAAACTACTTATCAGGGTCTTATTATAAAGACAGACAAGTCAGTAGAACAAAACGGAGCCCAGGAATAAATCTACACATATATGGACAACTGATTTTACAACAAAGGGTTTAAAGTCAGCTTAGTGGAGGAAACACTTGATATCTACACGCAAAAAAAAAGGAGAAGGAGGACAAGTAGAAGAGGAGGAGAAGGTGAGGGGAGGAAAAAAAGAAAGGAAGGAAGGAAAGGAGGGAGGATAAGAAAGAAAAGAATAATTTCTATCTAAATTTTAAATTGCATATAGAAATTTACTAAAAATGGGTTATATGCCTTAATATAAAACCTAATACTTTAAAACTTTTGGAAGAAAGCGTATGAGAAAACTTTACGACCTTGGGTTAGGAAAAGATTTCTTAGATATGAAGCCAAAAACAAGTTTCATAAAAGGGGTGATACACTGGTAAACTGGACTTCATCAAAATTAAAATTCTGCTCTTCAGAAGACACTAGTGTAAGAGAATAAAAAGAAAAGTGCCAGATTAGAAGAAAATATTTTCAAGATATATATGTAATCAAGGATTTGTATCCAGAATACATACGGCAAATTCAAAATTCAATAATAAAAAAGAAATTCAATTTAAAAAAACAGGCAAAAAAGATCTGGACAGTCATCAAAAAGATGTACAGATGGAAAATAAGCATATGAAAAGATGTTCTATATCATTACACGTTAAGGGATTTCAAATTAAAGCCACAGTGTGCCACTATTACCTACTGAGTAGAATGGCTAAACTTAAAAAGACTGACCACATCAAGTTCTGGTGATGATGTGGAAGAGATGGTAATGATTTTATGGAAACATAAAATGATACAACCACTTTGAAAAACAATTTGACAGTTTCTTAAAATGCCAACATACACTTAATATATAATCCTGCCATTCAAATCTTCTAATTATTCAGGATGAAAGAAACAAAAAACAAGCCCTTGCCCTCAAAAGGAGCCCCACATACTGTAAGGTTCCATTTATATAAATTTCAATGGTATGCAAACTAATCTATGCAAACGAATCTATGCAAATTCAATGGTATGCAAACGAATCTAAGGCAGAACAGAAGTTGCCTATGAATAAAATGAATTAGTAAGGGTAAGAGTGAGGGACTATGATGGAATCTTTTGGGACAGGAAAATTGGGGCCATGAAGGTCATTATCTTGATTTTAATGATGGTTTCTCTGGTGTACATATATGTAAAAACTTGTATAGGTTACATATGCACAGTATATTGCATGTATATCAATTTTAACTCAAAAAACCTGTTAAAAATAACAGAAAAAAATGTAAAGTACATTTTGACAGCCTATTCAGCTAATATATTTGTGTGTTAAAATTTAGAACTTGCTTCTAAGTATAATGGATCTTTGTAATAATGCCATTAAATATATAAAGTGACTATTTTATTCTTCTGTGATAGATAGCTAAAGAACCCCAGCAAATGCTTATAACTTGTGACAGCACAGTTCAATACTAGATGTGTTGTTGCAAATCAATTCTACTATATTTTCATGAAATTTACTTTAGATATTTTATGATTCTTTTGGAAGTTAATGCATCCACATTTGTACTTAGAATTCATAGCTAGATCTATGTTTATTACTATTGTAGGGAAAAAAAATGTGTGATGTATTAAGACTTCCCTGAAATATAAATAATGGCATTCAAATATGCTGCCTATTGGGTCATTTTTTTCAAATTCTAAAACTGGTATACTATTATAGAGCCTAAATGAACTAGGTCTACACAGAATTCATTTATTCATTCAACAAATATTTCTGAATGCCCATTCTATGTGTTGCCTCTGTTAAAGCATACCTTATATAAAATTATTTGATGGTGAAGTCCCGTAAGTATGTTGTGAAATTGGACAGTATGTTTAGGAAATTTGTAAGCTTCAGCTATCATACTTAATTTCCTGTGGTAAGTTAGATGATTTATTACAGCAGTTCTCAAACTGTAGCTGTATCTGATTCAACTAGAGAGAGTGTTAAGAAATAGATTGCTGTGGGACGCCTGGGTGGCTCAGTTGGTTAAGCAGCTGCCTTCGGCTCAGGTCATGATCCCAGCGTCCTGGGATCGAGTCCCACATCGGGCTCCTTGCTCGGAAGGGAGCCTGCTTCTCTCTCTGCCTCTGCCAGCCATTCTGTCTGCCTGTGCTCGCTCTCCCCCCCCCTCTCTGATAAATAAATAAAATCTTTAAAAAAAAAAAAAAAGAAAGAAATAGATTGCTGAATGCCAACCACAGAGTTTCTCAGGATGTCTGAGCTGGTATAGGATATTTGTAGTTCGAGTAAGTTTCCAAGTGAAGCTGATACTGCTGGCCCAGGAATCATTCTTTGTGAATCACTGATATGTTAGAAATAACTGTATAATTGTGACTAATTAAAAAATAGAGTTTAAATCTGGGGAGTAATAAAGGTAAGGTACCTCAATAAAAAAAAATAGGAAACACCTTTTATTCACTTTAAATCTCACTTCATATATTATATCATGATTACAAATGTGAAAGTCTGTAGTTAAACTGAATCAGCACTCCTGTGTATGGCATTTACAATTGCAATATTTCTTAACAGAATTGGGATAAAATTCTGTGAACCCCAAATCTGACCAACTTCTTCAGTTAATGGGAGAGACATACTATAGCAACTTTGATAAGGCAAATGATTACTGCATATTTGAGCATTCTTTTGGCTCAAGTTATCTATCTCTCTACCCTGAGAATATTAAAATATCACAGTGGAGCAATAAAACCAGAAGAAATCTTTTGGGCACAAAAGATTTAGGCAACACTGAATAAATAGGGCATCTCCACTGGGATTTATACACCAGCAAATCTGTTCACTGAGTTCTCATGAGGAGAGTGAAACAGAAGCCTGGAACTTAAATAGAAAAAGGTAATAAAATCAACCCCATATCTTATACAATAATCCTTTCCAAAAATGAAAAGTGTTATATAATGAAGGGCGGTAGGAAACCTAATAAAGATGCTAAATTACTGTGTAAGCTTCCTGTGTATTTTTATCACACTTATATAAACTATTGTGTGGTGACAAACCAGAATGACTATTCAAAAATTTCAACAGAAACCATGCCTTCTGCGAAGAGGGCATTACAAACATTCTTGGAATAACAGAGCAGCCAATGCATCAAAATCACCTTTAACTGGATATTTTCCCTGGAATTTTCATGTAAGTGGAAATATTTCACAGAAAAACTAAAACATTCACCAAAATTGTGATGTCTATCTCTATACCCATCCATCCATCCATTCATCCACCCCCCCAACCACCCACGTTTCTATGTAATTAGCTATCATTTCCTTTTAAGTACCATTTATTTTTAATTGGTGGCATCCAAAATATGTTGACATTATTTGGTTAAACCAATGAAGCTGTCCAGGGGGATGTACTGACTCAAATATCTCATTTAATGGGATTTAATGTAAGGAAACTATAACATTATAGGAGTGGTATATTACATATTAAAACCTAGAAAAATCAACAAATTGAGAGTTAATATTCTTTTTTTTTTTAAGATTTTATTTATTTATTTATTTGAGAGAGAGAGACAGTGAGAGAGAGCATGTGCGAGGATAAGGTCAGAGGGAGAAGCAGACTCCCGGCAACGCGGAACTCTATCCGCAGTCTCCAGGATCATGACCTGAGGCGAAGGCAGTCATCTAACCAACTGAGCCACCCAGGCATCCCGAGGGTTAATGTTCTTCATGCATGCATTATGTCACAAGACTCACACTCTGTCTGAACAAATGCTTCGTGGGACATACTGACTGCTATCTAAGCTCATAGTAAGCAAAACCTAAAATTAAGAAAAAAAGAGCAAACAGTGTTAAAGTCCAGGTTTGAATTGCTGGTGACAGATGAGAATATAATTTTTCATGTCCTGAAAATATATTTTTTCACTGAGACAATATGAATGATAAGATGTTAATTTGGAAAAATGGTTTTAGAAATGTACCTTTAGGTTTAGTATTAAATATAGAAAAATATAATTAAAATATTGCTTTGTTTTGGTATAACCGCTTTCAAAGAATTATGGCAAGTCATTTTTATGTAGAGATAACAAACCTTATCATCCTTTCATGTTTCTCCAAATGCTGTTTTCAAAAAATTACACAGCTTCTATGCTCATAACAACAGTATTATGGACATTCAACTCCCCCAAGAGACTTTTTATTTAAAATATAAATAAATAAATAAAATACATCAGTTGAGGAGGGCTATCTGATAAATCAGCAGGAAGAATCAGAGATTTGACAAAATATATTCACTAACAGAGAATTTGCAAATCCCAAACCTTAACATAATCACAATTTATACAATTAGTAATGACTCTCAGGAGCTAGCAAGATGGCAATATTCCCATCTGTGGATCTTAATGGCTGAAAAAGACATCTCTCATCATATTTCCCCCTTAACAACAATCCATCCATGGACAAAAGTGCCTTTGTGGGAGTTGTGTGATCCAGTGCCACATGCCAAGGAACCCAGGGGTCTTGCCCACCCATGTACAGGCAAAAACCTCAGTTCCAGCTGTGAATTCTGAAGGAGCCTGTGAGCTGACTCCTACCAATTTGAGCCATGGTCCAGGATCCTCTGAAAAATGTTGTCTTAGACAATCACCCAGAGATGAAAGAGCCTTTGTGGAAGTCCAGGTTTTTCAGCAGAGAAGTTCAAACATATCATTGAAGAAAAAAATACACAATTTTGTTGCACTGGAGAGGGTAGAAGAAACTGATTTTACCTGCATTACTCCTCCAAGGCAGCACAGCTCAGCACCAAGAGAGAACTTCTTACCCCATGATTTCTCCCATGGGGGAAAAATGACAGCATGTGAATGAGCATCCACTATTCCAGATATGCAGGATGCTGCCAAAAGCCCATTTCTCCCCTGCCATATTCAGAGTACTGCATAATACTCCCAATAATTGGGGGCAAGAAGAGACTATGGATAGGACTTTAGGAGGGCATTAAAGGGGCATTAATACTACTGAATGTGCCATGGACTCCATCAAGAGACAGCCCACAGGGGCACCTGGGTGGATCAGTGGGTTAAGCCTCTGCCTTCAGCTCAGGTCATGATCTCAGGGTCCTAGGATCGAGCCCCGCATTGGGCTCTCTACTCAGCAGAGAGCTATCCTGCTTCCTGTTCTTTCTCTGCCTGGCTAGTTGTTATCTCTCTCTCTCTCCGTCAAATGAATAAATTAAAAAAAAGAGAGAGAGTGAGAGAGAGTCATCCCTCAAACTGCTGGGGATGCCTTGTTTGCATACCCCCCTTTCACCACCTCCCCCTCTGCAGGACTTACTTACACACACCCCTAACCCATGACTAGCTCTCTATACCCACTCCCTATGGTGGTGGTGAGAGCTTTGGCTGACAGCTAGTAAACATGTACAGAAAGCTGGCCTGAATCTGTAGGCCAAGGAGAGACCACAAACTTGAACTTTAGTACCACTTGTGGGAAAACAAAAAGGAAGCTGTCAGCATCTGGTCTGGCATGTTGTAGGATGAAGAGAAGGCAAACAAGCTAAAGAATTCTGCCACAAAAGGGAGAAAGAAGAAAAAAAAATGTATCTAATAGGAGAACTAGCAGGATTTATGGATGATATTTCTTTCCCAAAGGTAGTTAATAAAGACTCGAAGAGGTGACTGCAATTTTAAATGCAAAGCCAGCAATACAAAACTTGAAAGAAGATGAAAAGTTGAGGAAACATGACACCACCAAAAAACCAAGTTTCCCAGTAACTGATCTGAAAGACTTAAGATCTGCAATATACCTGGTAAAAAAATTCAAAATAGCTATTCACAGAAACTCGAAGAATTAGCACAAAGCATAGAAAGACAATTGAAGAAATCCGGAAAATAATACACAAACAAAATGAAAAGTTTAACAGAAATCATAAAAAAAAAAGAAGCAAACAAATTCTAGAGCTGAAGAATACAATGAATGAAATTTTTAAAATTCAATGGAAAGCAACAACATCAGAATGGATCAAATGGAAGAAAGAATCTGTGACTCAGAATGCAGGCGCTTTGAAATTATCCATTCAGAGCAGAATAAAGGAATAATACTGAAAGACAATAAGAAAGACTGCATGAATTATAGCATAGCAACAACTTATGAACTGTTAGACTTCCAGAAGGAGGAGAGAGGGAGAGGGAGGCAGAACAAATATTCAAAGAAATAATGACAGAATTTCCCAAATCTGGAAAGAGATTCAGATATCCAAGTTCATGAAGCTTATATGTCACTAAAAAAATTCAACTTAAAGAGATCCTCTGTAAGAAACATTAAAACAAAACTATCAAAAATCAGAGATGGAGAGAGATTCTGAAAAAAGCAAGAGAAAAGAAACTTATAGCATACAAAGAAACCCACATAAAGCTATCAGTGAATTTTTCAACAAAAACCTTACAGACCAGGAGAATGTGGGGATAATATATTTAAAGTGCTGAAAGAAAAAATTGACAATCAAGAACACTCTAACTAGCAAAGTTATCCTTCAGAAATATAGGAGAGATAAATACTCTCCCAAGAAAAGAGAAGCTGAGAAAATTCAGCACCCCTAAGATGTGCACTACAAAAAGTGCTGAAATAGGTTTCTTAAGATGAAATTAAATGACTGTAATTTGCAAGTAAAACAGAGGAAACAGGAAAATACACAACACACTAATAAAGGTAAGTAAGAAGTTAAATTCAGAATACTCTATAGCATGATATGGTGGTATTAACCATCTAAATTTAGTATTAAGATTACAGTAAAAAAAGTATTAAAAATAAATATAGCTATAAAAATCAGCTAATGAATACACAATATTAAAAAAGATAAATTGTGACATAAAAACCTAACAGGAGAATAAAAGAGAAGAGTTTTTGTATGCCTTCTAATTTGTTACCAGTATTAAAATAGACTTGTATCTATAAGATGTTTTATGGTAACTACAAGCAAAAATCTAGAGTAGATACACAATAATTAAAAGAAGGTAATCCAAGCATACCACTACAAATACTATCAATTCACAAAGAAACGCAGCAAGAGAGGAAGGACCAAAAGAACTACAAAATAACCAGGGGGAGGGGAAAAGATGGCATTCCCAAGTCTTTACACATCAATAATTACTCTGAATGTAAATGGATTGAATTCTCTAATCAAAGGACATGGAGTGGATGGATGGACAAAAAACAAAAATGAAAACAAGACACAACTATATGCTCCTTACAAGAAACTCACTTCATTTTTTAAAGAAAACTGTTTTTTTATACTTTCTTAAATTTGATTTTATTTTTTTTATCATAGTAAGTGTACTCTTTAATCCATATCATCTATTTCACTCATTCTCTCATCCACCTCCCCTCTAGCAACCATCAGTTTGTTCTCTATGGTTAAGAGTCTATTTCCTGGCTTTTTTTTTTTCATTGTTCATTTGTTTTGTTTCTTAAATTCCATATATGAGTGAAATCATATGCTATTTGTCTCTCTCTGACTTATTTCTTAGTTTTATACACTACAGCTCCATTCATGTTGTTGCAAATGGCAAGATTTTCATTCTTTTTATGGCAGAATAATATTCCAGGGTGTGTGTGTGTATGTGTATACACATTTTCATCCATTCATCTGTCGATGGACACCTGGGGTGCTTCCATGACTCCACACTTTAGCTCTTGTAAATAATGCTGCAATAAACACAGGAGTGCATGTATCCCTTTGAATTGTTTTTGTATTTTTAGGTAAATGCCAAGTACTGGAATCCTGGATTGTAGGGCAGTTCTATTTTTTAATGTTTTGAGGAAACTCCATACTGTTTTCCACAATAGCTGCACCAATTTGTATTCCCACCAACAGTGCAAGAGGGTTCCCATTTCTTCACATTCTCACCCACACTTGCGTCTCATGTTTTTTATTTTAGTCATTCTAACAGATGTGAGGTGATTTTTCATTGTGGTTTTGATTTGCATCTCCCTAATGATGAGTGATGTTGAGCATCTCTTCCTGATCAGCTATACGTCTTCTTTGGAGAAATGTCTGTTCATGTCTTCTCCTATTTTTAATTGAATTATCAAGATCTGGGGGGTATTTTTTTAATAAGTTCTTTACGTATTTTGGATACTAACCCTTTATTAGATATGTAATTTGCAAATATCTTCTCCCATTCAGTAGGTTGCCTTTTGTTTCCTTCACTGTGCAGAATCTTTTTATTTTTTATTTTTTTTATTTTTTAATTTTTTTAAAAGATTTTATTTATTTATTTGAGAGAGAGTGACAGTGAGAGAGAGCATGAGCGAGGAGAAGGTCAGAGGGAGAAGCAGACTCCCCATGGAACTGGGAGCCCGATGCGGGACTCGATCCCGGGACTCTGGGATCATGACCTGAGCCAAAGGAAATCGTCCAACCAACTGAGCCACCCAGGCGTCCCGAAACTTTTTATTTTGATGCAGTCCCAATAGGTTATTTTTGCTTTTATTTCGCTTGCCTGAGAAGGTATATACAGAAGAATGTTGCTAAAGCTAGTATCAGAGATTGCTGTCTGAGCTCTTTTCAAGGATTTTTATGGTTTCAGGTCTCACATTTAGGTCTTTAATTCATTTTGGGTTTATTTTTGTATATGATGAAAGGAAGTGGTCCAGTTTCATTATTTTGCATGTGGCTGTCCAGTTTTCCCAACACTATTTCTTGAAAAAAAAACTGTGTTTTTCCTGATTGTATATTCATTTTTTCTTTGTCAAAGATTAACTGACCATAGAATTGTGGGTTTCTGGGTCTTCTATTCTAGTTCATTGATCTATGTGTCCTCTTTTTATGTCAGTATTGTACAGATTTAATTATTTTAACTTGAAATCTGGAATTGTGATACTGCTAGTTTTGTTTTTCTTTTTCAAGATTATTTTGGTTATTTGAAGTCTTTTGTGGTTCCATACAAATTTTAGAATTATTTTTTCTAGCTCTGTGAAAAATGCTATTGGTATTTTGATAGGGATTGCATTAAATCTATATACTTCTTTGAGTGGTATAGATATCTTAACAATACTTGTCCTTCCAACCCATAAGCATGGAATAGTCTTTCCATTTCTTTGTGTTGTGTTGAATTTCTTTTATTAGTGTTATACTTTTCAGAGTACAGAGTATTTTTCACCACCTTGGTTAAGTTTATTCCTAGATAGTTTATTGTTTTTAATGCAACTGTAAGTGAAATTATTTTCTTAATTTCACTTTCTGCTGCTTCATTACTACTGTATAGACATGCAACAGATTTCTATACATTGATTTTGTATTTTGTGACTTTACTGATTTCATTTATCAGCTTTAGTAGTTTTTTGGTAGAGTAATTAGGGTTTTCTATATATAGTATCATGCAATCTGCATATAGTAAGACTTGTACTTCTTCCTTACTGATTTGGTTGCTTTTGACTTCTTTGGTTTATCTAATTGCAGTGGTTAGGTCTTGCAGTACTATCCTGAATAAAAGTGATGAGAGTGGACATCCCTGTCTTGTTCCTGACTTTTTGTTGTTTTCTGGCTTCTACAGGCATTCTTTAACCTTTTTCTCCTTTTTCTTTTGCTTTCTTTTATTGCTTATTGGCTTTCTTTAATGATATTCTTTGCATATCTATTACTTTTTTTTTTATTTGGTTTGGTTTTATCATTACTGTTAAGTTTGCATATAACATCTTCTGCATACAGCAGTCTATATTAAGTTCATAGCTGCTTAGGTTTCAGCCCATTCTTTTTTTTTTTTTTTTAAAGATTTTATTTATTTATTTGACAGAGAGAGAGATCACAAATAGGCAGAGAGACAGACAGAGAGAGAGATGAGGAGAAGCAGGCTCTCTGCTCAGCAGGGAGCCCCATGCGGGACTTGATCCCAGGCCCCTGGGATCATGACCTGAGCCGAAGGTAGAGGCTTAACCCACTGAGCCACCCAGGCGCCCCATGGTTTCAGCCCATTCTTTACTACTCTCCCTCCCCATATTTTAGGTAGATGATGTCATATTTTACGTGCTTTTATCAATCCCTTGACTAATTTTTACAGAAATATTTATTTGTACTCCTTTTGTGTGCGTGTGTGTTTTTAAATTTTTAGACGCTTACCAATCATCTTCCTTTACACTCAAAGTGTCCCCTCTAATGTTTCTTCCAAAGCTGGTTTAGTGATCATGAACTCCTTTAGTTTTTGTATGTCTGGGAAACTCTTTTTTTTTTTTTTAAGATTTTATTTATTTATTTGACAGACAGAGATCACAAGTAGGCAGAGAGGCAGGCAGAGAGAGAGAGAGGAGTTAGCAGGCTCCCCGCAGAGCAGAGAGCCCCATGCGGGGCTCGATCCCAGGACCCTGGGATCGTGACCCAAGCCAAAGGCAGAGGCTCCAACACATTGAGCCACCCAGGCGCCCCTCTGGGAAACTCTTTTATCTCTCCTATTCTGAACGACAGACTTGATGGATACAGTATGCTTAGCTGGAGATTTTTTCCTTTCAGCACTTTGTATTATGCCACTTTGTTGTAGCCTGCAGAGTTTCTGCTTAAAAATCTGATGATAGCCTTATGGATTATTCCTTGTATGTAATGGTCTTTTTTCTTGCTGCTTTAAATTTTTCTTTACCACTACTTTTTGCCATTTTAATTACCATGTGTCTTGTATAGTCCTCCTTGGGTTGAATTTTTGGGCAGATCTCTGTGCCTCCTGGATCAGGATATCTATTTCCTTCCCCAGATTAAGAAAGTTTTCAACTATTATTTCTTCAAATAAATTTTCTGTGCTTTCATCTCTCTTCTTCTGAGATTCCTATAGTGCAAATGTTATGCTTGATAGAATCACTGAGTCCTCTGAGACTATTCTCAATTTGCATTATTTTCTTTTTGTGGTGCCATGTAGTGTCTTGTAGTGCAGTGTTGCCTGTTCCCTGGGTCTGGCACTTTATGTAGTGTCTCCTATGAGTGTTGCATGTCCTTTGCTATTGGGTATTTGCCTCTTTTTCCTTCAGTCCTGTTGTTTGCAGATGTTCTCTTTACCTGTTGTGGGCAGCGAGGTATGTGGTGGTCTGCCTATGAAATGAGACCTGCCCCTATCATCGCTAGAACTAAGGTCCCACAGAACACGTGGGTCAGGAGATACGTTGTCAAAAGGATTTGCACTGGTCTTCTGGTGGAGGTACCTGATGCACCTGGACTGAAGCCAGCCCAACCAGGAAAAGTGGATTCCCCCAAAGCACGGGGGCAGGGCTTGGTGAAAGGAAGTTAGATAAGGAGTGCTGGTGCTAGGCTGTCTCTGACAGGTGGCTGTTGTTTACTCTGGGGACAGGGGAGAACAATGGTACCTGCTAGCTCCTTTGTTCTTCATGGGGTCTCCCAGTCCCTGTGAATCTTTCTCTCCAGGTTGATTCTGAGTTAAGCAAATCACTCTCCCTTGCATCTGCTGCAGGTGTTTTTTGAACAGCTTGTTCTAAGTTGTTTGTACTGGTGTCTCTTTAAGGGCAGGGACTCTGCTTCTTAATGCCATCCATGCTCTCCCAAAGGCAAGCCCACTGATTTTTAAAAGTCCAGGGTTTAAGACCAGTAGGTCTTGAAATTAAGAACTCATGAAATGCAGCCCCTCTCAATTTCAAAGGCAAATATTATGGAGATTCTTATTTCTGTTCATGGGCTCCCCAGTGTGAAAGTCTGTTTTCCAATATTTGTACCACAGGCTCCCTCCACACAGTGGACAGTCAAAGTCCACATCTCTCATGTGCTCCCAAGCCACATCTTTGCCTTTCTACCTTCTTCTATTTTCTTACCTGCCTCTAGTTGTGGAGTTTATCCTGCCAGTCCATTAGTCATTTCCAAGGCTATTTATGGTGATATGGGTGTATCTAGCTGTGTTCCTGGGAGGAGGCAAGCTTAAGGTCCTCCTACTCCACCATCTTCTCAGCTGACCTAGAGGCATCCATAAAATTGACTCACTTCAATTTTAAGGAAGGGATATAAGATCAAAGTGAAGGGATGGAAAAAGATGTTCTATGCAAATAGAAAGAAAAAGAGAATGAGAGTACCTACTATTACATCATATAAAATAGACTTTAAGCCAAAAACAGTAACAAAAAACAAAGGTCATTATATAGTGAAAATGAGTTCAATCATCAAGAAGCTATGACAACTATGAATATAATGCAACCAACATGGATTTATTTAAACATATTAATCAAATACTAACAGATCTGAGGGAGAAAGAGACAATATAATAATAGTAGAGGACTTCAAATATCCCACTTTGGAAAATGCACAGATTATCCAGACAAAAACAATAAAGAAACAATGGACTTGAACCATATTTTACTAAATGGACCTAAGAGACATAGACAGAACATTCCATTCAACAGAAGCAAAACACACATTCTTCACAAATACACCTGGAACATTCTCCAAGTTAAATCATGTGAGAGAGCAAAAAACAAGTCTTAACAAATTTAAGAAGACTGAAATCATACCAAGTATCTTTTTTGACCACAATGATATAAACGAGAAATCATTAACAAAAGTAAAGTTAGCAAATTCACAAAAGTGAAAAGTAACAACACACAGGGTGTCTAGGTAGCTCAGTCAGTCAAGTGTCCGACTCTTGATATCATCTCAGGTCTTGATCTCAGGGTCATGACTTCAAGCCTTATGTTGGGTGTGAAGACTACTTTAAAAAAAAAAGTGGGATGCCTGGGTGGCTCAGTTGGTTGGGCAGCTGCCTTCGGCTTGGGTCATGATCCCAGCGTCCTGGGATCGAGTCCCACATCAGGCTCCTTGCTCGGCGGGGAGCTTGCTTCTCCCTCTGCCTCTGCCTGCCATTCTGTCTGCCTGTGCTCGCTCTTTCCCCTCGCTCTCTCTGATAAATAAATAAAATCTTTAAAAAAAAATAAAAAAAATAAATAAAAAATTAAAAAAAGTAATACCACACAACATACTCCTGAAAAACCAATGACTAAAAGAAAAAATTAAAAGGAATTAAAAATACCTTGAAACAAATGACAATGAAAAATGCAACATATCAAATGTATGGGATGCAGCAAAATCAGCTCAAAGAGTAAAGTTTAAAAAATAGCAATAAACTCTTACACTAAAAAAAAGATTAAAAAATCCTAAATTTATAACTCAAGAAACTAGAAAAAGAACAAAAAAGATGCCCAAATTCAGCAAAAGAAATAGCAAAGTTCAGAGCAGAAATTTAAAAAAAATATAGAGATAAAAAAAATAATAGAAAAGAGCAATGAAATTAAGAGCTATATTTTGAAAAGGTAAACAAAATTGACAAACTTTTAGCTGGTCTAAAAAAAAGAGCAAAGGCAGAAATAAACAAAAACAGATATGAAAGAAGAAATATTAGAATTTATATCACATAAATACAGTGACTATAAACACATAAACACAGTAGCCATAAAAGGCTACTATGAACAGTGATATACCAACAAAAGAGGTAAACTAGAAGAAATAAATAAATTCCTAGAAACAAACTATCAAAATTAAATCATGAAAAAATAGAAAATCTGAACAGACAAATTACTAATATGGAGATTGAATCAGTAATGAAAAACCTCCTAATAGATGGTTTATCTGAAAATGTCACTATGCATTTTAAAAAGAACTAACACCAATCCTAATCTAATTCTTTGAAAAATTTGAAGAGGGTACACTTCCAAACTTATTTCATAAAGCCAGCATTCCCTGATACCAAAGATAGATAAAGACATTATAGGAAAAGAAAACTATAGAAAAGAAAACAACTGATGAATATAAATTCAAAAATTCTCAATATTAGAAAACTGAGTTCACTACATTAAAAAGATCACACACCATGGTCAAGCAGGATTTATTCCTGTTATACAAAGGTGGTTCAACATACACAAATCAATCCATGCTATACAACATAGCATGGAAATAAAAGATAAAAATCATATAATTATCTCAATAGATAAAGACAAAATCATTTGGAAAAAAAACCCAACATCCACTCATGATAAAAAATCTCAATGAAATTGGTAAAGAGGGAACATACCTCAATATAATAAAAGGGATATATGACAAGTACACAGCTAACATCATATTCAGCAAAGTTGTGGAGATCAGGAACAAGACAAGGTTTCCTAATCTCACTACTTTTAGTCAACAAAGTCCTTGATTCCTAGACAAAGCAATTAGGCAAGACAATGAAATGAATGTATCTATGTTGGAAAGGAAAAATTCAAACTGTCTACATGGGGCACCTGGATGGCTCAGTTAAGTGTCTGCCTTCACAGCTTGGGTCATGATCCTGGGGGCCTGGGATTGAGCCCTGAGTTGGGCTCCCTACTCAGTGGGGAGTCTGCTTCTCCATCTCCCTCTAACTGTTCCCACTGCTCATGCTCTCACTAACTCTCTCAAATGAATAAATAGAAAATATTTAAAAACAAAAATAAAGAAATCTTTCTTCATTTGAAGCTAATATGATCATATATATCAGAAAATCCTAAAGACTCTACCAAAAAACAGAAGTAATCAACAAATTCAGCAAAGTTGCTGAAAACAAAATTAACAGACAGATTAGTTGAGTTTTTACATGCTAACAATAAAATATTTGAAAAAGAAATAAATCCATTTATAATAATTCAAAAATAATAAATGCAGAGGAATAAATTTAACCCAGAAGGTAAAAGATTTTTATACCAAAGTCTGTAAGACTTTAATGAAAGAAATTGTTGAAAATGCAAATAAGTGGAAATATACCCTCTCTTTAAGGATCAGAATTAATACTGTTAAAATGTCTGTACTACATACTGAGTAATCAATGTAACCCTACTCAAAATTTGATGGCATTTTTCATAGAAATGGAAAAACAATCCTAAAATTTATCCAGAACCACAAAATACCCTCAAATACCAAGACAATCCTGACAAAGAAAAACAAATTTGGAGGCATCACAACCCATATCTCAAGCAATACTATAATGCTATAGTAATGAAAATATGGTACTGGTATAAATGTACACACACAGACCAATGGGACAGAATTGAAAGCCCAGTAAGAAAACCTTGCATATAATATAAAATAATATTTAACAAGGAAGCCAAAAATAATCAATGGGGCAAGGATAGTCTTTTCATATAGAAGGTGCTGGGAAAACTGTATAATCATATGTAAAAGAATAAAATTGGACTTCCACCTTATACTACACAAAAAATGAACTCAAAATTGAAGGCTCAAACATAAGCTCTAAAACCGTAAACTCCTAAAAGAAAACATATGGGATAAGCAGCTCGATTTTGGTCTTGGTAATGAGATTTTGGATTTGGCAACAAAAGCAAAGGAAACAAAAGCAAAAATTAACAAAGTTGGACTATATCAAACTAAAAAGCTTCCATATAGCCAAAGAAATAATGAACAAGACAAAATGGAAACTTACAGAATGGGAAAAAATATTTGCAAATCATATATCTGATAAGAGGTTAATATCCAAAATATATAAAACTAATACAAGTTCATAGGTAACAGAACAAACAACCCAATTAATAAAATTGGCAAAGGATCCAAACAAATTATTTTCCAAGGAAAACATACAAATGGCCAACAAGTACATGAAAATATGCTCAACATCACTAATCATCAGCAAAATGCAAATAAAAACCACAATGGAATATCATCTCATGCCTGTTAAAATGGCTATCATGAAAAAGGAGATAATAAATGTTGGTGAGCATGTGGAGAAAAGGCAACACCTGTGCACTGCTGACGGATATAAATTGGTTCATCCACTAAGGAAAACAGTATAAAATTTCCTCAAAAAATTAAAAATGACCTACCATATAATTCAGAAATCTCATTCTGGTTATGTATACAAAGGAAATAAAAATAAGATATTGAAGAGACATCTGCACTCCCATAATCACTGCAGCATTATTCACAACAGCAAAGATATAGAAACAATTTGTACTAAATATAGAAGGTATGAGACAGACATACATCTATAAATAGGTATACAGATAAACATACATACACAGTTACATATTTATGTCATACATATTGTTGAATATTATTCAGCCATGGGAAAGAAGAAATTTCTGCCATGTGACAATGTGAATAGACCTTGAGGGCATTATGCTAAGTGAAATAAGTGAGACAGAGAAAGACAATGAATGACTATATGATATTACTTATGTGTGGAATCTAAAAAAGCTGAACATATTAAAAAAAAGAGAACAGCAGAATGGTGGTTGCCAGGGACTAGGGAGCTGGGGAAATGGGAAGATGCCAGTCAAAAGACACGAACTTCCACTCATAAGACTAACGAGCTCCAGAGATTTAATGTATATCATGGGGATTATAGTTAACAGTACTGTATTACATACTTCACAGTTGCTGAGAGGATAGATCTTAAATGTTCTCACCACAAAATGAAATTACGTGAGGTGATGGAAGTGTTAACTAACACTACTGTAGTAATCACTTCACAAAATATAAGTCTATCAAGTCAAAATATTGTACATCTTAAACTTTTATAATGACATGTCAATTATTTGTCAATAAAGTTGGAAGAACCACATGCAACAGAAAATAAAAATTAATGATTCCTACTCTGTGAAATTAATGAGAGGCAATAAAAAGCTTCAGTGACCAAATCAAATGTCACTTGCAAGAAACATTTGCTTTCAATAAATTAAAATAAATATGGGCGCCTGGGTGGCTCAGTGGGTTAAGACGCTGCCTTCGGCTCAGGTCATGATCTCAGGGTCCTGGGATCGAGTCCCGCATCGGGCTCTCTGCTCAGCAGGGAGCCTGCTTCCCTCTCTCTCTCTCTCTGCCTGCCTCTCCATCTACTTGTGATTTCTCTCTGTCAAATAAATAAATAAAATCTTTAAAAAAAAATAAATGAAAATAAATAATAATAGTAGGGCTCCTCTCTTCAATTGTGAGTTGACAAAAGGGAAAAGGAGCATGTTTTAGTGACTTAATTCTGCAATAGAATAGTTTTGAGATCTTGAACAGGTGACTAGTCCTTTCTGAGCCGTTTTCCTTATTTGAGAAATAGGATGGCAGTAATATCAGCCACAAAAAGTACTAAATGAAATACAATGTAGAAGATTTTAAAACCTACAACTCTGGGCACCTGGGTGACTCAGTTGGTTAAGCTTCTGCCTTCGGCTCGGATCATGATCCCAGGGTCCTGGGATCCAGTCCCACGCTGGGCTCCCTGCTCAGGAGGGAGTTGCTTCTCACTTCCCCTCTGCCCTCCCCCTGCTCCTTCTCTCTCTTTCACTCTCTCTTGCCCTCTCAGATAAATAAATAAATAAGTAAATAGATAAATAAAATATGTTTTAAAAAAGCCTATGACTCTGTGTATTATTCATCACCTAATTATATTATGATCTAAGTGACAGAAACTGTATTATCAACAATGACAGCTTACATTTAATATACATTATCATATACTAGGTATCGTTGTAGCATTTTATCTATAGTAACTCATTAAAAGTCTTACTATGCCCATTTTACAATGAATCAGGGGAATTGAAGGGGAATCTAGCACACATTGGTTCCAGAGTCTAAATTCTCAACTTAATCCTAATCAAATAAACAAAACCCACAGTAAGTACATGTTGATTGCAATATACAATTACATTAATTTTTTTAAAAAAAGTCAAAACTTGAAGAGTCCAAATATTAAAGAAACCTCACATTCAATATCTAATAATTCCGGGTCAATGAACTCTTTTACTGGCATAAATATTTAATGGAAGGAATTCACATCTGCCCTTTGAAACTATTTCTCACTTGCCCTTTCATTTGCAATTATTTAATT
Source organism: Mustela putorius furo (assembly GCF_011764305.1). Classification (NCBI taxonomy): domain Eukaryota; kingdom Metazoa; phylum Chordata; class Mammalia; order Carnivora; family Mustelidae; genus Mustela; species Mustela putorius. The sequence goes on along the minus strand of NW_025422112.1, from coordinate 2,004,192 downwards.
TAGGAGTGGTTCAGTTGGTTCTGATTCTGTATGATGAAATGATTCTGAATTTCTCTCTTCTTTTAAAAATATCCACAAATAGATGTAAATTCTCCATTCTCAAAATTACTGTTCCTATTGTGATCTATTTCAGAAGTCTATTTTACTCCCAAAAGAACAAGTTTGAATATAAACCATAACTTTTTTTATTTATACAATTAATTTTATATTAAGGTTATGCACAACATGAGGTCTTGAAGAAGACAGTCAAAGGGTGACATGTTTATAGTTTGCAGGATACTAAGGGTCCAGCTCACCCCAGTATTACTGCTCCTGAAGTCAGAATTAGAATGTGCTGCTGGATGGAGTTGCTACCATTATCTCATTACTCAGTATTTTACAAATAAAGATTTATCAAAGCTTTGAGAGGGCAAGTAACTTTTCAAAGGGAAGAAAGACAAATGGCAAAGGTAAGATGAAAGCCAACTCCCAAGTCTTAAAACAGACTTTTTTTTTTTTAAGATTTTTATTTATTTATTTGACAGAGAGAGATCACAAGTAGGCAGAGAGGCAGGCAGAGAGAGAGGAAGCGAAGCAGGCTCCCCGCTGAGCAGAGAGCTCAATGTGGGGCTTGATCCCAGAACCCTAAGATCATGACCTGAGCCAAAGGCAGAGGCTTTAACCCACTGAGCCATCCAGGCGCCCCCAAACTCCTAAGTCTTAAGCTTCTGGATGCACTTGGGCTTATGGTGGTGAGATGATATTTCACTAAAAATAGAATGACAGAATCAATTGGAGGAAAATAATTTGGTTATGCGTGTGTTAATGGCTTGCTTCATGTAAGCAGCTGATAAAGGCATACCAACTTCCAAAACTCCAGAAAAAAATTTTTTCTAATGAGCAAATTTCTTATTTTGTGAGGCTATTTCCATGCTTTAATGATACACAGTAAATCTGTCCTCTCTGCATTCTCTTAAACATGAGTGTCCACTACAGATGAATGGCAAGACCATTTAAACAAAGTCAGCTTCATCAGCATCATCAAATTACTTGAGGATAAACTCCAATCATATTTTTTAAAGTTTTCTAAAACACGTTACAAATTTATCTTGAACCCTTAAATTGTATCTTCTGTTTTTCAAACAACATAGCCAAATCTCCAAAGCCTTAGAATTATTAATGCTATAATTTTTATATATTTTGCAAAGATTTTATTTATTTATTTGAGAAAGAGAAAGCACAAATTGGGTGGGGGGAGAGGCAGAGGGAAAGGGAAAAGAAGCAGCCTTCCCGATGAGAAGTGAGCTCTATGTGGGGCTTGAAACCAGGATCCTGGGATCATGACCTGACCCAAAGGCAGGTGTTTAACTGACTGAGCCACCCAGAGGCCCCATCCATAACTTTTATATTGCATAATAAATTACATTTGTTCAAAGTTGAATTTAGTTTTTTAAGAAGCATTAGGCCACAAAAGAAAATGTTTAAACCTTATCCACTGATAATCCCTTTCAATGTGATGCATTCTGTATGCTTGTGTTCAGATGTGCAAATCCTATAATGCTATTTGACAACATCAGGTAGAAGTAGTCTCAATCCTGTGGACACTTATGAACACTATTCCTTCTGTTATTGTTATTTTGTTTTGTTTTGGGCAGATTCTCATTTATCATTTAAAATACAAACAAATGTCCTATGTCCTTTGTAAAACTGTCCTTTGAGGCCTGATAAGATGTGGGTAGATAAAACAATATCACATTGATTATTTTCCCCCCTGTATGTGTCCTTCTCAGTGTGTGTTTAAACGGCTTTGGCAAAGTTATGAGTATTTCCAAACTGCTAAATTTGATGGACACTTTTCTGTTCTCATGTTACTTATCTGTTGTTTGGAGTTGAAGGTTCTAAATATTGGCATCCCCAAGGATCTGAGCATGGCCTTCTGCTCTTGCCTAAGGGCCCTTTTCACCTCTTTGGCTTCATGGATGGAAGACATCTTTGGAAAGATGTCTATTCTTTGGCTTCAGGTGTCATAAAGTAAATGTTTACTTGGAAAGTCAATCTTGAGCACCAACCTCAAGCAATTTTCAACTTCTAACTTCCTCCACGATAGATGTAGTCCCTGACAACATCTAAAGTCCAAGGTTGCCTCACCCTGCCTTGCCTTTCCTTGAATACATGGCTCTTGAGTGACTTGGTGGTCATCCACACTCTCTCAAGTGCTCCACTCAACTTATGCCACTCTGAACTTTGTGCCCTGGGCCACAAAACCCTTCAGGGTTTCTTATTCACAAACCAGTTTCATGCCCTATTTACATATTTTATCTCTCCTTTTTCCTGGAATCTCCTCCTTAATTCAATGAAAATTTGCTGAATTTCAGAATCAGTTCTATTATCACATCTTTCCTGAACCCTCTTCCTCACCACACTCTCCTGTGTGACCCTGAAGCCATCATCTTGGATTGCATATGGAAGTTTCCATGGGGACCCCGTGTTTTAAAGCTAGCAACTCTCTAAGTTCAAGAACTGGATGTTTTGTTCATCAGATCATGTAGTTTAATATTACATGTAGATGTTTAGTAATTCAAAAAAATAATTTCCACTGTGGTTAATTTCAGCACTGATAATTGAGTCTTCTAAACAGTGATACCCACACAAGTTATATTATCCATAAAGAATTTGGTTTGGTTAAAAATGCCTTTGTGGAAGTCTTGCCTGCTACCTATAAATGCCATTTGTCTTTATGGTTTCTTTTGCATCCCTCCTCTTCTCTGACTCATGAATTTTATATTCATAGTTTCTTAACAACAATCATGCATGGTACCTTAATGAACCAATCCCTATTTGTAGATCTCTGGCATATCCTCCCTCCTTCCCAAGAAGACACTTACCTGACTAAGCTACCCAGGCACTGTCTGGTATCCCTTATCTTCTTGATAATAGCCATTCTAATGGGTATGAGATTATATCTTACTGTGGTTTTTATTTGTTTCTCTGATGATTAAAAGATGTTGAACATCTTTTCATGTATCTATTGGCCATTTGTATGTCTTCTTTGGAAAGATGTCTATTCAGAGCCTCTGACTAGTTTGTTTTTGTTTTTCATTTTTTTTTTCTATTTTTATCCTGCTATGTAGGTTTTTAGTTTAATGTAGTCCCACTTGTTTATTTCTGCCCTTGTTGCCTATGCTTTGGGTGTCAAATCCCAAAAAGTCATTGCCAAGACAGATGTCAAGTTGTTTACAACTTACTTTTCCTCTAGGAGTTTTATGGTTTCAGGTCATACATTCACACCTTTAATCTATTTAAGTCGATCTTGTGTATGGTGTGAGATGCGGTCTAGTTTCATTCTTTTGCATGTGATTACCTAGTTTTCCCAACATCATTTATTGAAGGGACTATCCTTTCCCCATTATAAATTCTTGGTCTCTTTGTCATAAATTAATTGGTCATATATTCATGCATTTATTTCTGGGATCTTTATTCTGTTCCACTGAACTGTGTGTCTGTTTTTACGCCAATACTATATTATTTTGACTATTAGAGCTTTGTAATATAACTTGAAATGAGGAAGTGTGATGCCTCTAGCTATCTTCTTTCTTAAGACTGTTTTGGTTATGTAGGATCTTGTACATTCTGAAAGTTTGGACAAATATATAATAAAATATATGCATTTTTATAATATCATTTGGAGTATTTTCACTGTCCTAAAAATCAGTGCTCCACCTGCCTCTCTCTTCCACAACTCTTAGCAACCATTGATTTTCTTTTGTCTCCATAGTTTTGTCTTTTTAGAATGTCATATAATTGGAATTATATGGATTTTGGATTGGCTTCCTTTACCTTGTAATATATATTTAAGCTTCCTCCATGTTTTTTTCATGGTTTGATAGCTCATTTATTTATTTATTTATTTATAAAGATTTTATTTATTTACTTGACAGAGATCACAGGGAGGCAGAGAGAGGAGGAGGCAGGCTCCCCACTGAGCAGAGAGCCCGATGCGGGGCCCAATCCCAGGACCCTGAGATCATGACCCAAGGCGAAAGCAGAGGCTTCAACCCACTGAGCCACCCAGGTGCCCCAGTTCATTTCTTTTTAATGCTGAGAAATATCGTCTAGAAGTATCACAGTTTATTTATCCATTCACCGACTGAAGGACATCTTGGTTGCTTCCAAGTTTTGGTAATTATGAATAAAGCTATTATAAACATCTGTATGTAAGTATTTGTGTGGATATAAATTTTTAACCCCTTTAGGTAAGTACTAAAATGTATGATTGCTGGATTATATGTTGAGAGTTTGTTTAGTTTCATAAGAAATTGCCAAACTGGCTTCCACAGTGATGGGAATTCTCTAATATTATTAAACTCCCTCTTCATATAAAAGTAATTAAGCTTTTGAGAGACAAATGCAGCACCTAAACTGGCCAACTTTATCACTGATTTGGTCAAATAAAAAAGTCTTACTCTAGACAAATACCATATGATTTTATTTATATGTGGAATCTAAAATACAAATCAAATGAACAGACTCTCAAATAGAGTAGATAAACTGGTGGTTGCCAGAGGGATGTGGGTGGGGTGGTGAGTGAAAACAATGGGATTAAGCGGAACAAACTTTCATTTATAAAATAAATACACCACAGAGATGAAAAGTATAGTATTGGGAATATAGTTAATAATACTGTAATAAAGTTGTATGGTGACAGATGACGCTGTGGTGAGCATTAAGGAAAGTACAGAATTGTCGCAATCAATATGTTGTACACCTCAAATTAATACAACACTGAATGTTAGTTAAACTTTAATAATTAAGAAAATAGGAGATCAATGTTTTAAAAAATTCTTACTGCAACAATTAGTAATAAAAAAAATAATAGGTTACAAACTAATATATGCTACTTGAAGTTTTTATTATACTAAGTATTTTATTATACTAAGATATTTCACTTATATGAAATGAATTTCATACATTTCATAAATTAAGATATAAATGGGAACAACTTTTAGATAATTCTTTCTTACTTCATGTCAAAATTTACTATGCTTAAATTTTTACTAATTTTCCCTACTTCTGCCCTATGGAGTCATATAGGACAAATATACTTAGTCTTTAATATCTGAAAAATTTTTTTTATATCTGAAAAATTTTTACTAATACAGAGGCTATCTTTACCATTCAAGCCTAATATTTCTAGTTTCCTTATAATATTTCAAGACCCCTTGAACACTCTGATTATGATTTTCTGTACAGTTTCTCATTCACTAAATGATCCATTCACTGACTGATTAATTCATTTATTCAACCAGGCAATTATTTCACACCTAGAGTTTTCCAGGCACCAAGGGTTGTGCTGAGAAGCCACTGAAAATACACATTAAAAAAAGTTTCTATTGGGGGAGGAGTCAAGATGGCGGAGAAGTAGCAGGCTGAGACAACTTCAGGTAGCAGGAGATCAGCTAGATAGCTTATCTAAATATTGTAAACACCTACAAATCCAACAAGAGATCGAAGAGAAGAACAGAAATTCTGGAAACAGAATATCAACCACTTTCTGAAAGGTAGGACTGGCAGAGAAGTGAATCCAAAGCGATGGGAAGATACACTTCAGGGGGGAGGGGCCGGCTCCCTGCAAGCCATTAGCAACGGAGCACAAAATAAGGACATTTACTTCTGTTCCGCTGAGGGACATCGCTCCAGAGGCTAAACCGGGGTGAAGCCCATGCAGGGTCAGCGTAGCCTCAGGTCCCGCAGGGTCACAGAAGGATTGGGGGTGTCCGCGTGTCGCAGAGCTTACAGGTATTAGAACGGGGAGCCGGCAACAGAGACAGAGATGAGAAGTGAGCTCTCAGCTCAAGGTTACCTTGAAGAGGTCGCAGGCTCGGTGAGCTCGGAGTGTGGCCGGAGGCCAGGGAGATTGGAGCATTGGGCGCTTGTCTCTGAGGGCGCACTGAGAGGTTCCCTAAGCTCTCGGCTCCTCCGGGCCAGAGACTGGGAGGTCGCCATTTTCATTCCCGTCCTCCGGAACTCTACGTAAGACGCTCAGGGAACAAAAGCTCCTGAAAGCAAACCTGAGCTGATTACTCAGCCCGGGCCCTGGTAAGGGCGGTGCAATTCCGCCTGGGGCAAAGACACTTGAGAATCACTACAACAGGCCCCTCCCTCAGAAGATCAACAAGAAATCCAGCCAAGACCAAGTTCACCTACCAAGGAGTGCAGGTTCAATACCAAGGGGAGCAGCAGAATTCCAGAGGAGGAGAAAGCAAAGCACGGAACTCATGGTTTTCTCCCCATGATTCTTTAGTCTTGCAGTTAATTTAACTTTTTTTTCTTTTTCAAATTTTTTTTCTTCTTCTTCTGCTAAATTTTTTTTAACTTTTACCCTTTTCTTTTTTAAAGTTTTTTAACTAGTATATCTAATATATATATTTTTTCTTTAATCGTTTTCTTTTCTTGTTTCTTTTTTTTTTTTTTTTTGCTCTTTTTATCCATTTCTCCCCCCCTCCCCAACAATTTGGGATGTCTTCTGATTTGGTTAAAGCATATTTTCCTGGGCTCTCTGCCATCATTTTAGTATTTTACTTGCTCCTTCATATACTCTTAGCTGGACAAAAACACAAGGCAGAAAAATTCACCACAGAAAAAAGGAACAAGAGGCAGTACGGAAGGTTAAGGACCTAATCAATACAGACATTGGTAATACGTCAGATCTAGAGTTCAGAATGATGATTCTCAAGGTTCAAGCCGGGCTTGAAAAAGGCATGGAAGATATTAGAGAAACACTCTCTGGAGAGATAAAAGCCTTTTCTGGAGAAATAAAAGAACTAAAATCTAACCAAGTTAAAAATCAAAAAAGCTATTAATGAGGTGCAATCAAAAATGGAGGCTCTCACTGCTAGGATAAATGAGGCAGAAGAAAGAATTAGCGATATAGAAGACCAAATGACAGAGAATGAAAAAGCTGAGCAAAAGAGGGACAAACAGCTAGTGGACCACGAGGGTAGAATTCAAGAAATAAGTGACAACCTTAAGACGAAACAACATTAGAATAATTCAGATTCCAGAAGAAGAAGAAAGAGGGGAGCATAAGGTATATTGGAGAGAATTATTGGAAAGAATTTCCCTAATATGTCAAAGGGAACAAGCATCAAAATCCAGGAGGTGCAGAGAACCCCCCTTAAAATCAACAAGAATAGGTTCACACCCCGTCACCTAATAGTAAAATTTACATCTTAGTGACAAAGAGAAAATCCTGAAAGCAGCCTGGGAAAAGAAGTCAGTAACATAAAATGGTAAAAATATTAGATTGGCAGCAGACTTATCCACAGAGACCTGGCAGGGCAGAAAGAACTGGCATGATATATTCAGAGCACTAAACGAGAAAAACATGCATCCAAGAATACTATATACAGCTAGGCTATCATTGAAAATAGAAGGAGAGATAAAAAGCTTCCAGGACAAACAAAAGCTGAAAGAATTTACAAACCCCAACCAGCTCTACAGAAAATATTGAAAGGGGTCCTCTAAGCAAAGAAAGAGCCTAAAAGTAGTAGATCAGAAAGGAATGGAGACAATACACAATAACAGTCACTTTCCAGGCAATACAATGGCACTGAATTCATATCTCTCAATAATTACCCTGAATGTTAATGGGCTAAATGCCCCAATCAAAGGACACAGGGAATCAGAATGGATAAAAAAAAAAATAAAACCCATCAATATGTTGCCTATAAGAAACTCATTTTCGACCCGAAGACACCTCCAGATTTAAAGTGAGGGGGTGGAAAAGAATTTACCATGCTAGTGGACATCAGAAGAAAGCTGTGGTGGCAATCCTTAGATCAATTAGATTGTAAGCAAAAGACTATAATAAGAGATGAGGAAGGACATTATATCATATTCAAAGGGTCTGCCCAACAAGAAGATCTAACAATTTTAAATATCTATGCCCCTAACGTGGGAGCAGCCAACTATATAAACCAATTAATAACAAAATCAAAGAAATACATCAACAATAATGCAATAATAGGAGGGGTCTTTAACACACTCCTCACTGAAATGGACAACTCATCCAAGCAAAAGATCAACAAGAAAATAAAGGCCTTAAATGACACACTGGATCAGATGGACATCACAGATATATTCAGAACATTCCATCCCAAAGCAACAGAATACACATTCTTCTCTAGTGCACATGGAACATTCTCCAGAATGTTCCTTGGTCCTAAATCAGGACTCAATCGGTATCAAAAGACTGGGATCATTCCCTGCATATTTCCAGACCACAATCTTCTGAAGCTAGAACTCAATCACAAGAGGAAATTTGGAAAGAACAAAAAACATGGAGACTAAACAGCATCCTTCTAAAGAATAAATGGGTCAACCAGGCAATTAAAGAAGAATTGAAGAAACTCATGGAAACAAACAATAATGAAAACACAATTGTTCAAAATCTGTGGGACACAGCAAAGGCAGTCATGAGAGGAAAATATATAGCAGTACAAGCCTTTCTCAAGAAACAAGAAAGGTCTCAAATACACAACCTAACCCTACACCTAAAGGAGCTGGAGAAAGAACAAGAAAGAAACCCTAAACCCAGCAGGAGAAGAGAATTAATAAGATCAGAGCAGAAATCAATGAAATAGAAAACAAAAAAATAAATAAATAAATTTAAAAAAGCAATAGAACAAATCAACGAAACTAGAAGCTGGTTCTGTGAAAGAATTAATAAAATTGATAAACCCCTAGCCAGACTTATCAAAAAGAAAAAAGAAAGGACCCAAATAAATAAAATCATGAATGAAAGAGGAGAGATCAAACTAACACCAAAGAAATACAAACAATTATAAGAACATACTATGTGTAACTCTAGGCCAATAAATTTAACAATCTGGAAGAAATGGATGCATTCCTAGAGACATATAAACCTCCACATTGAACCAGGAAGAAATACAAAACCTGAACAGACCCATAACCAGTAAAGAGATTGAAACAGTCATCAAATATCTCCAAACAAACCAAAGCCCAGGGTCAGACGGCTTCCCGGAGAAATTCTACCAAACATTTAAAAAAGAGATAATTCCTATTCTCCTGAAACTGTTCCAAAAAATGGAAATGGAAGGAAAACTTCCAAACTCATTTTATGAGGCCAGCATCACCTTGATCCAAAACCAGACAAGGATCCCATCAAAAAAGAGAACTACAGACCAATATCCATGATGAACACAGATGCGAAAATTCTCACCAAAATACTAGCCAATAGGATTCAACAGTACATTAAAAGGATCATTCACCAAGACCAAGTGGGATTTATTCCAGGGCTGCAAGGTTGGTTCAACATCCACAAATCAATCAATGTGCTACAGCACATTGATAAAAGAAAGAACAAGAAACATATGATACTCTCAATAGATGCTGAAAAAGCAATTGACAAATTACAGCACCCTTTCCTGATCAAAACTCTTCAAAGTGTAGGGATAGAGGGCACATACCTCAATATCATCAAAGCTATCTATGAAAAACTCACCGCAAATATCATTCTCAATGGAGAAAAACTGAAAGCTTTCCCGCTAAGGTCAGGAACATGGCAGGGATGTCCATTATCACCACTGCTACTCAACATAGTACTAGCAGTCCTAGCCTCAGCAATCAGACAAAAGTAAATGAAAGGCATCCAAATTGGCAAAGAAGAAGTCAAACTATCACTATTCACAGATGATATGATACTATATGCGGAAAACCAAAAAGACTCCACTCCAAAACTGCTAGAACTTGTACAGGAATTCAGTAAAGTGTCAGGATATAAAATCAATGCACAGAAATCAGTTGCATTTCTCTACAACAACAACAAGACAGAAGAAAGAGAAATTAAGGAGTCCATCCCATTTACATTTGCACCCAAAACTATAAGATACCTAGGAATAAACCTAACCAAAGAGGCAAAGAATCTATACTCAGAAAACTATAAAGTACTCATGAAAGAAATTGAGGAAGACACAAAGAAATGGAAAAATGTTCCATGCTCCTGGATTGGAAGAATAAATATTGTGAAAATGTCTATGCTACCTAAAGCAATCTACACATTTAATGCAATTCCTATCAAAGTACCATCCATCATTTTCAAAGAAATGGAACAAATGATCCTAAAATTTATATGGAACCAGAAAAGACCTCAAATAGCCAAAGGAATATTGAAAAACAAAGCCAAAGTTGGTAGCATCACAATTCCTTTAATCTCTATTACAAAGCTGTCATCATCAAGACAGCATAGTACTGGCACAAAAACAGACACATAGATCAATGGAACAGAATAGAGAGCCCAGAAATAGATCCTCAACTCTATGGTCAACTAATCTTCGAAAAAGCAGGAAAGAAAGTCCAATGGAAAAATGACAGCCTCTTTAATAAATGGTGTTGGGAAAATTGGACAGCCACATGCAGAAAAATGAAATTGAAACATTTCCTTACACCACACACGAACATAGACTCCAAATGGATGAAGGACCTCAATGTGAGAAAGGAATCCATCAAAATCCTTGAGGAGAACACAGGCAGTAACCTCTTCGACCTCAGCCACAGCAACATCTTCCTAGGAATATCGCCAAAGGCAAGGGAAGCAAGGGCAAACATGAATTATTGGGATTTTATCAAGATCAAAAGCTTTTGCACAGCAAAGGGAACAGTTAACAAAACCAAAAGACAACTAACACAATGGGAGAAGATATTTGCAAACAACATATCAGATAAAGGGCTAGTGTCCAAAATCTATAAAGAACTTAGCAAACTCAACACCCAAAGAACAAATAATCCAATCAAGAAATGGTCAGAGGACATGAACAGACATTTCTGCAAAGAAGACATCCAGATGGCCAACAGACACATGAAAAAGTGCTCCATATCACTTGGCATCAGGGAAATACAAATCAAAACCACAGTGAGATATCACCTCACACCAGTCAGAATGGCTAAAATCAACAAGTCAGGAAATGACAGATGCTGGCGAGGATGCGGAGAAAGGGGAACCCTCCTACACTGTTAGTGGGAATGCAAGCTGGTGCAGCCACTCTAGAAAATAGCATGGAGGTTCCTCAAAATGTTGAAAATAGAACTACACTATGACCCAGCAATTGCACTACTGGGTATTTACCCTAAAGATACAAACAAACGTAGTGATCCGAAGGGGCACGTGTACCTGAATGTTTATAGCAACAATGTCCACAATAGCCAAACTATGGAAAGAACCTAGATGTCCATCAACAGATGAATGGATCAAGAAGATGTGGTATATATACACAATGGACTACTATGCAGCCATCAAAAGAAATGAAATCTTGCCATTTGCGATGACGTGGGTGGAAATAGAGGGTATCATGTTTAGCGAAATAAGTCAATCGGAGAAAGACAACTATCATATGATCTCCCTGATATGAGGAAGTGGAGATGCAACATGGGGGGTTAAGGTTTAGGAGAAGAATAAATGAAACAAGACGGGATTGGGAGGGAGACAAACCAGAAGTGACTCTTAATCTCACAAAACAAACTGAGGGTTGCTGGGGGGAGGGGGGTTGGGAGGAGGGGTGGGGTTATGGACATTGGGGAGGATATGTGCTATGGTGAGTACTGTGAAGTGTGTAAACCTGGCGATCCACAGACCTGTACCCTGGGGATAAAAATATATTATATGTTTATAAAATATTTAAAAAAAAAGGTTTCTCTCTTATTATCTTTCTCACCTTTTATAGAAGTAATATTTCCTTCTCTTCTTTTATATGAGCTTACAATGAGTCTACCTACAACCAGTAACTTTCCTGCATTTAAAAGCTTATAAACCTATGCCCCTCTATTAGTCTATAGTTTTCCCCGGGGCAGGGACAGTTAAGTATTTACACAGAATTGTGGTTAGGAGCCCGCACTCAGGAGCCAGAATAGACTCTGCCCCTTACTGCCTGTAAGACCTTGGGCAAATTACTTGATGCTCCTATTTCCCCAGCTGGCAATTGGGGATATTATCAGTAGCTACTTCATAGGGTTGAGATGATTCTTATTACCGAATTTTACAGTCTACTTCCTTTGGTTTTATAGTTGGTGAATAGATCTCTGTGATTCTGGATATAGGTGAATTGTGAATTCAAATATTCACTGTGTAAGATTTTCTCCTTAAGAATGTATTTTAATAATATTTTAGTGGAAATGTAGGAAAGATGATTTTTAGGATAAACGTTATTTAAATGAAAGACTCCAAATTTCTCTTAAATATTATGTTATAAAGAAATTGAAAGTATCACAGTCTTTTAAACTAATAACTGCCTTTCAAATCTGTCCGATGAATGAACTCATTATCTATTTTCATTCAGCTTGATAAATTTAAGATTTATACCTTTCTAAATATATTTTAATGTAGATATTCATAGGCATGACAGAATTAATAACTTCCTCGAGATGAAAATTGTTATAAGAACACATTAAGAATGTCGACATTTTAAAACCACATCCCAGCCAATACACAGATTAATATAAAATTAAAAACAAATTCAAAGCAGTTATATTCTGCTTATATACTTAACATGATTATAATTATATTACATAATTACTATGTAGTAACAGAAGAGAGTTTCAGGAAATAACTTATTCCCTTATAGACATGATAAATATGATGTGTAGGAATATCACTGCATGATAAATAGGACCTTTTTTATTCATGAGGTTGGATGTCAGATTCAACTGAAAAATGTGTATCATATTCAATGTATTTATTCCAAGGCTTGTTAAAATCACTCTATTTTGCTGCAGATAGATAAAATAACAACCACTTTTCTAAGTTTTATGGATTAAAACAGTGTGAAATGATGGCTTTAAATTTCCTATGTTTACAACTTTATTAAAACCTCACAACAAGTTATATACTTGATTAAAGATTTATGGAAGACACACTGAATTGCATTCTTATAGGTAACTGTCATGATTTCATGGGGGACTGTTCAAATATTGGAGTACTCCGACAACATCCATCATGACTACAGAAAATAAAGTTCCAAAGTGCAAAAAATGCACTCATAAAACATATAACAAAGGGACAAAAAAAAAGAATAAGTCATTAGACATAGAATACACAAACCAACTATATATTTTTGATACACTTGGTTAAATTTAAATAGCAATAGAAATAAAACCATTGATGAAAAAGATCTAAACCTTTTAATGACTTAAATATCTTAGCCGCTTCCAAGTTTAAAAAAAAAATAGATTTAAAATTTGTTTTAAATATGTCAACTAAAGAGTCAGTGACCAAAGACTGCTGTTTAATGTGCTTTCTAGAACTGTGTTCTTTAGTATGATGGCCACTAGTCACATATGACTATTTTAATTTAAATTAATTGAAATTGAGTAGCATTAAAAATTCAGTTTCTCAGTCACACTAGCCATATTTCAAGGTTTCAAAAGCCACATGTGGCTTGTGAGTAATACATTAGACAATGCAGAGAGAAAATGTCTATCATCATAGAAAGTTCTGTTAAAGAATAGTATTCTAGAGTATTAAGAAAACACTACTCTTCAGATTCAGGAATATGGAATGAAGTTGTTATTATCACCTAAAGCCAATGTTCTAGATTTTATATACAATATTTCAAAACAAAAAAATGAGACAAGATTCTTTGTAAATGATCAGCTGAAAAAACATCCATGCATTTTAATACTGGACATGTTATCTGTATGTAACTACTAAAACCAGATTTCAAAAAAAAAATTCCAGGGGGCCTGGGTGGTTCAGTGGGTTAAGCCTCTGCCTTCAGACAGATCATGATCTCAGGGTCCTGGGACCGAGCCCCACATCAGTCTGTCTGCCCAGCAGGGAGCCTGCTTCCCCTCCTCTCTCTGCCTACTACGCTGCCTACTTGTGATCTCTCTCCCTCTGTTAAATAAATAAACAAAATCTTAAAAATAAATAAATAAATAAATAAATAAATAGATTCCAAGATCCTTAGTAGAGATGTAATTCTGTCTAATGAAATTAACAAAGAAAAACAAACAAACAAACAAAGCAGGTGGTATTATTGCTTTCATAGTCCTTGGCATAAGTAAATTAGAGATACTAGGATTATAATGATGATAGAATCATTCACTTAGAATAATAAATAAAGACATGTAATAAGGTGAGAAAATTGAGAGGCCGTAAAGTTGGGGACCTACTGGTAGCTTGTAGCAATTCCCTAAAAATGGCTCAAAGGGGGAGCCTTGGTTGGTTCCATTGGTTAAGCATCTGCCTTTGGCTCAGGTCATGATCCAAGGGTCCTGGAATGGAGCCCGGTATCAGAGGTCTCTGCTCTTCAGGGATTCTGCTTCTCCTTTTCCTCTGTCCCTCTCCCCAGCTTGTGCTCTGTCTCAAATGAATAAATAAAATCTTAAAAAAAAAAATGTCCCAAAAGTCTAATATATAGTGGGGTATACAAGAGCATGGGCTGGTAATCAGATACCTGAGCCACTGCTCTGTGGTATATAACCTTAGGCAAGTTTCTTAAATTCTGTATTCATCAGTTTCTTCGTCTATAAAAAGGTAAGAATGGTATATTTTTCCTTATGATTTTTTAAAGATATTACCTAATAGGGAACATAAGAAATGTTAATTAATGGTAGTATTCGTAAAGGTAATGAGATTGCTATTAACATTATTATGTCCAAGAAAAACTGTGTTTCTAAAGTGTGCCCTTCTAAAATGAATCATATTTACCAAAATTCACAATTTTTGTTGATGGAGCTTACTAATAAATATGTATCACAAACTCTGCAAGAAATTGTTTTATGTACCAACATTTAAGAAAATTTGGTAGCAGAAACACTGTATACTTGAGCATTGGGATTGAGTTTGAATAGAGACACTTCTTGGAGACTTAGCTTCCTCATCTGTAAATGGTAGAATAATATTTATTTCAGAATTTCACTGTAAGGGGTTATTATTAGTTAGGATCGCAACAAGAGCCACTAAAATTGCAATAATTCAGAGGGCTTTACTCTAAAAGGTATATTTAGACAGGTAAAAGTAGTATCTAAGGGTCACCCAGGTAAGTCTTCATGTGGAGCTTGTAACATCAAGCTGTGCCTTCACCACGTCTGAAGAGAGGAAGGAGCAGAGGTTAGCAGAGAGGTGCCACAGAGCAGGTTCCACGAGAGGAACAATGACTCTGATGAAACATAGCCATCTTGAGAAATATCAGAGAAGAACCAGGGGAATAAATATCCTCACCTCATTCTCCATTATCTTCCTCCCTAATTTCCTGCTGGGGTCCTAACTGATAAAACCCAATGGGAAGCCAGAGTCTCTATTAGCCTATTGATGTAGTCCATGTATATCATGACTATAGCAGAAAATAGGGAGGACAGCAGTCAGGAGCTGGAATGGAGAAGTAAATGGGAGATGTACGTCATACACATTAGGTGTCTAGTACTTCTCATTTTCAATGAATGGTTTGTTATCTTTATGGTGGACTGTGTTCCAAATGACTACATAAAAATTTCTAATGATGCAGATCACAGCTGCATTAACAAGACATTGAGAATAAGGTGAAGTAGATAGTTATGGATAGATATCAGCAAAACGATCTAGTTTATTTTAATGAATGACATTGCTAGGAACTAGTTAATAGTCTTAAAATGTTTGTAAATGTCTTACATTTTAACAGTAATTTTCAAATTGTCAAGCAGTCAATAATACTATAAAACCATCTATAAGATAGGTAGAAACTGAAATTCATCTCCAGTATTTAATAAAAGAAAACTGAGATTTTTTTTTAAGATTTTATTTATTTATTTGACAGACAGAGATCACAAGTAGGCAGAAAGGCAGGCAGAGAGAAAAAGAGGGAGAAGCAGGCTCCCTGTTGAGCAGAGAGCCCAATGCAGGGCTCCATCCCAGGACCCTGAGATCATGACCCGAGCTGAAGGCAGAGGCTTTAACCTACAGAGCCAAGCAGGTGCCCCGAAAATTGAGATTTTAATTGGCTGATAAATACAAGAAAGAGCCAGTCTCAGATCCAGGTCTTTACTATTGCTTTAAAGTTTCTGTCCTTTGTTTAAATTATTAATCTATAGTAGTCTCATCTGTGGCTTTGCTTTCCATGGTTTCAGTTACACATGGTCAACCACAGTCTGGAAACAAATAATCCTCCTTTTGACTTATCATCAGAAGGTCAGTAGTGGCCTAATGCTATGTCACAACGTCTAAGGCATTCACCTCACTTGATCTTGTCACATAGGCATTTTATTATCTCACATAATCACCAGAAGAAGAGTACAGTACAATGAGATATTTCAAGAGAGAGACCATATTCATGTACCTTTTATTACTATATATTGTTACCACTGTTCTATTACTGTTGTTAATCGCTTACTGTGTCTAATTTATAAATTAAGTTTTATCAAATGTATGTATGTATGTATAGGGAAAAACATGGTATACATGATTCAGTACTATCTGGGGCTTCAGGCATCCAAGGGCGGTCTTGAAATGTATGCCCCTGCAGATAAAGGGAAACTACTGAGTCACCTAATATCTTCCTTAAAATGTACAGACGAGTATGTCATGTAGAATATTCCTTGTTTTCTTATCACTGAATGAACACCTTAATGTGATTTTCAAAGTGTGGTCACTTGACCAAGCTGCTGAATCAGTACCATCTGGAAACTTGTTAGAAATACAAATAATTGCCGCTCTCCCAGCCCCAATGAGTCACAAATACTAAAAGTGGAGCCCAGGAATCTGTGTCTATACAAGCCCTTCCTGTGATCCTGAGGCAACCATAGTTTGACCACTACTCCTTTAATGGATTATCTGTAATCCACTGCAGGCAGCCAATATAGCTGAAACCTGAGTATCTGGAAGGAATCAAAATCTACTGATTGAAACTTTTCTACAGTTTTATCCCGACTTAAAATGATAAATTTGTCACCATGTTAACCTTCTGATCATTATGATCATTCCAGAAGGATACCTGGTAGAAACATATAATATGCTAATACGATGTTCATTACGCCACCAACTGTAATGTGTTTAAAAAGGATCAGGTCTCTTACTTTCTTTCCTTCTCATGGATTTTAGAAAATTCCCACGAATTCCAGCACCAAGACCAGAAATCATGCATCTTAATACAAGTTGCAGATAGTTTTGAACCAGATTAGCAGGGTCTACTTCGATCTGATTTATTCATAAAAATTAGTTGAATATCTAAGTCGTGGGATTAGATAGTAAATATTTTGGAGATTTCAGATCATATGTTCTCTTGGAACTACTCGGCTATGACATAAAACAAATTAGCTATAGATAATACATAATCAAAGGAGTCTAAAAAAACACTTTACCAAAATGTGTCAAGGATCTGATCCATAGGCCATCATTGTTTCAACTCTTGTGAACTAAGGAATCTGAGGACAACCACTTTAGACATGAAAAAAGGAACTAAGGAAGATGGATTTTTTTCCCCCCAAATCATACGTAGCTTAGAAGAGGCAGTTTCAGTAAATGATTCCAATCAGGAGACATAGTCCTTTAAATACGAGGAACTCGTTAAAGCTAAAGATTCAGCAGCATTCCATTATTATATAAATGTTTTTATGCATTATAGTTTATTCAAGATTATCTTAATTTTGTATGACTATCACAAATAGAATAGTGTTTGCTTTTACTTAGATGATAGATTTGGTTTCTTGAAATCATATTTTATGATGTTAAGGCATTGAGTTTTCTTCCTCCCTTATGAAAAAAACATTAGAAAAACAATAATAATGTAAGATTATCACTAATGTTAAATTGTCAGTGTGAGTTGTTAGTTCGGCCTCTCTACCACAGCAAACAGTCACAATCGTAGGAGATATCTGGCTTTTGCCTGCCAAGTGCTCACCAAGCACTTTAAAAGTACAGCAATTGAGACACACAGTCTTTTCTTCTATTCTCTGAGGCAAAGCACATAGTTCTTCAGTAACATATGTAAGAATTCATAAACTGTACTTGCAAAGTTGGCCTGGTCTCTTCCCCATCTCCTATTCTTTGGTCTGAGCCCCTAGATGCCAAATCTCATTTGAGTGGTTTCTAGCTCTTTCTTAAATCTGTGTAATTCTCAGATTCTGAGACTGCTTGTTTCATCTTCTAGATTTCTCGATGCTAAAGTAGACAGTCTCCTGGGGATAAACTATATGAGGTATATAATTTCAAAATCAGTTTAATTAGAGCAGAATTACAATCTCAAAGTCTTCAGAGGTAATTCAGGTTAAAAATAATGAGAGCAAATTCCAGATATAAATGAAAAAGCACTGCAAGACATATTAAGTTACAACTGGTAATTGTCTTCTGTGCCAGTGAACAATAGGGTGTGGTGGAGGCTTGAGCACACAAAAGGGGGTTATAACCTACCAGAAGGAAAGACTCACTACTTCACCACCTGATTAATTACGTTAGGCTATAAAAGTCAGTATTACCCTCTTTTCCACTTTTTTTTAAAGCAATATTTTGAAACAGATTCTCTATGTAAAATACTCAGGTTTTAAATGCTGTCCAGTAATTACTGTTCCTTAAATACTGTGAAGATTGAACACACTTCATAGGCTCCTACTTTAGAATCTCTGACTTAAGTTTTTAATTAGTTTTTTAAAAGATATTTATTTATTTATTTATTTGACAGACAGAGATCACAAGTAGGCAGAGAGGCAGGCAGAAAAAGGGGGCGAAGCTGGTCAGCGAACCCGATGCGGGGCTCAATCCCAGGATCCCGGGATCACGACCTGAGCCGAAGGCAGAGGCTTTAACCCACTGAGCCCCCCAGGTGTCCCTAAGTTTTCAATTACTTTAAATTATTTAAAATCTTTGAGTTCATGTCTTAATGTTTCCAAAGTTAAATGAACGACATTTCCTCCTAGTGGTTTAATTATTGTTCAGTGAGATCTATTTAGTTGGGATCTTCAAATTACATGAGAAATTTCACAACCTGCAACCTTGTGATGGCTGCAGCTCTGTATGTTTGTTCTGCTGCTGCATTTACGTGCACATTTCCTATTCCCTCTTTGCCTGGGTCTACAGTCGACAGATGTTAAACTTGTGGGCTAACTCTTCTCTGCTCTAGGAACACAACCATGATTGATCACTATATTCTGAGTAAGACTTGGAGTCAATGCAATAGCATGCAAAGGCTCTCAATAACCTTCTGTCTTCTTGATTCCAAATATTGTATGCATAAAGATTATCATATGCTCCTCCTCGGGCATCTAGGTGATCTTGACAAGTTTCAATTATTCTGTAATTGCACCTGTTTTTCAACATTTGTGCCCTTGGAATGCATTTGCACTTTTGACGAATCAGATCACTTGAAGATGCAATGCCACTTCTGCAATAAAACCAATATTGATAAGAGTCGTTTTGTATTTTAAAGGATCCATATTTCAGGAGAATATTATACTATCAATTGTGATTTATGTGAAATTCTTGTTATTTGTAAAGCAAGTAGGCCTCTAAATTTCTACTTATGCAAAACCTAACCAAAAATGTTATCTCTTACTACTGTGACCAATTCAGAAGCTAATAAAAAAGTGATTCTACAATGAGTTGCTCATATAGCATTTTCACTTAATCCTAATATAGTAGTCTGTTGCCAAAACAAAGAGAGTAACAAATAACTGAAGCTTGTCAAGACCATCAAGGAGGTGGATTAAACCTAGAAATGGTTCTGTGTGAAACTGACTGTGAACTAGAATTTCCAGACCTATTATATTTTGCAGATATGACTTAAACAGATTACTCCCTCAAGAAAGATTTAAGGAAAATAGAGAAATATCACCAAAAACTATATGTGTTGCCATTATAACTAAGTGTAAAGTTAAATATAAACAAGCCTGCCTCTTTAATGTTTTATCTTATCAAACTGCCAGTATGTTTTTACAGGAAGAGTGTAAAATTGGATATTTTAAATTATTCCTAGGCGGTGCATAAAATGGGTACTGGGAAGTCATAAGTAATTTTTTCTATGCACTTTTCTCTTAGCAAAAACAATGCTTCCCTTTTATCCTGTAATGGGCAGTGCTGAAAACAACAGATTTTTTTTTTTTTTTTTTTAAAGATTTTATTTATTCATTTGACAGACAGACATCACAAGTAGGCAGAGAGGCAGGCAGAGACAGTGAGAGGAGGAAGCAGGATCCCTGCTGAGCAGAGAGCCCGATGCGGGGCTCGATCCCAGGACTCTGGGACCATGACCCGAGCCGAAGGCAGAGGCTTAACCCACCGAGCCACTCAGGTGCCCCCAGATTTTTTTTTAAGATGAAAAACAATCTGAAAACATAGTATTTTGGAACCTTTGGTTTAAGGTTTTATTACTTTTCCAAGAGCAAAAATTGTCAGGGGGGAGAAAAAGTTCTCAGTAGATGTCAATGGAAAGGCAAAAGTGGAAATATATATTATTTTATTAAAATGACTTTTTTAGTTTGAGTTTAAAAATCACTGATATATAATGAAAATCTAGAAGAACACGAAAATATATTAAGACAACCATTTATTACCCCATTTCTAGATATTGATTCAACCCACGTAGTTCTCATTATACAGACCCTTTATCAATACACCATACACTTAATCAGAGCTACTTGATTCTATGAGAATAATGGGAAGGTCACCGACTTCTAAACCATTAGAGTAACATGACAAAAGTCAAATCATTCACTAAATGACAATCAACCATAAGGGCTGCTAGCAGTAATCAACCCAGCTTCTCTGCCGACGGTTTATGCTCTGCTACTGCCCCCTAATGCCTCTTCCACTTTTCAAATTTGCCATGTGAGATTTCACATTCTCAGCTGTTTTCCTTCTACTCTGCCCATCTTGTTTACTTTCAAATATCCATGTAGAATATTTAAAATATCTGGATATGAATAAAAAATAACCCGAACCCTATGGTCTACTAATCTCACTCCATAATTTTAAAGATACAAACTTCCCAGGAAACCTTTTCCTTCATAATTACTTTTCTCCCATAATTCCTCTTAAGTTCCTAGCTTTTTGTAGTTTCCATAAAGAGTTCCAAATCTCTTAGCAAGGCTTTAACAAGACAACTTATTGAGACACACAAGGCAAAATAATTGATATAGTTTCTGGCCCATAGCATGCACACCATGAGAAGTATTTACGTGCAAGAGATAACAAGAGATATGGCAGGAGAGACAGGTAGTGTACAAAGAATGGGAAGCATCCTTTTACATGATATTTAAACAAACCAACAAACAGATTTCCATTTTAGACACTTCTGGCAGCTGAATGGAGGATGCATTCGTTGGGGGCAAGACTAGAGGCTGGAACAGTTGGGAGACTTCTGTAATAAACATGGAAATAAATAATATAAACTTTGGGGTTATCAATGGATAGTTAATGACAATCGATGATCAAAAGTTTAAATCAAAAGTCCACTAATGGGCTTCAGAGAATTTCTAAGCCTTCTGAAATATAGATATAATGTCTTGTGCTTGTGATATGCATGTTACCACCACTCATCCCCCTTAAAAAGACCACAGCTGTCAATAGACTTTCAGAGAGGAAAAAACCAAAAGCACTAAGGATCACTCATGTAGTGTTACATGCAATGAATGAAACTCTGAGAAACATTGATAATTAAGGGACCAAGAGAGGGGGAAAAAGGCAAAGAGGATAACTAGAGAAGTAGGAGAACGTGGCAAATGCACTGCTTTACAATCAAAGGAAATATAAAGCTTTAAAAAGGAGGACAGGATTAACTGTGTACAATTTAGTATGGAAGTCTTGCATAGAAAGAAATTCTATGGTGATTACAACTAGAATACCACTAAAGTGCTTAAAGAGGACAGTTTTGAAAGAACAGTGATTTACAATCAGTGAAGATACCATTACACCTGGAGCGGGGGCATTTGAAAATATATGAAGGGTTTTCTGATTGTCACAACTACTGAAATCTAATTCACAGGATTGGGGGATGCTAAACATTTTCAAAAAATGTGTAATAGCTTTGAATAAGGAAGAAATAAGCATGAAAGCCAGAACAGGGTGAACTTGGAATTTAACAGCAGTGTAGAGGTGACCACAGTGAGAACAGAATTATTTTGTAAAGCTAAAATTAAAGAGGGAAAAGATATTAGATAGCAGCTAGATATATATACTTCCTTTTCTGAATGGAAGAGGTTTAGATATTTACTTTGACTAAGAAGAAAGTCTGTAGAATGGTGATGTTGGCAAACAATATTAATAAAACAGGGCTCTAGAGAAGATTGTGAGAAGATAATGTGAGAATTGACAAGCAAAAAGAAAAAGAAAAGTGACTTGAAATTAAGCATACAGAGGAAACTTCATTCTATGTGACAGATGAAGGAGCAGTCCTTAGGTTTTAGAGATAGGGCAGATGAAAGAGATCATGCCTGTTGGCCTCAATTTTCTCAACAAAATAAAGTTTAAATTCAGTGCAGCAGATGCTTTTCTCATTTTTCTTCTGTTTACAGTAACAAATCTTTTTTTCAAAATATCTCTTTCCTGTGCATAATGAATACAATGCTTAGTTTTTAAATGAGATGAATTTTTTTTTGTTTTTTTTTAAGGATTACATCATAGGCTCTATAATAATAATATTTTTATATAGCCAGTATTGATATATGTATGGAGTATATGAAGTTTTATTTAGTTATTTATTTGTTTTTCTGAGTACTTACTCTATGCCACACGTTACTCTGGCACATATTAACATATAAGGTAGGCAGATTTCCTCTTGTGCCTTTCATTTACATGATTGCTAAAATAACTGTACCCTTAGATCTTAAGTTAGAAAAGAAGCTGATCTACAGAACTTTTAATTAAATGTATTGTATCTAAAGCATATTTTCTAGTGTGATTTCCCTGGGCTAAAAATTTTACCTTTCCTAATATGCTTTGTCAAACAATATATGGAGTGGGAAATATCCCTGAGTGGTTTTAAATAGTCCATACATTTTAACTCACCAAAAGTAGAGAAAGACTACACTGTATTATGTTAAGCAAAGTGGGTCAGTCAGAGAAAGACAAATACCATATGTGGAATTTAAGAAATAAAACAGAAGAACATGAGGGAAACGGGGGAGAGGGAAACAAACGATAAGAGACTCTTAATAACAGAAAACAAGCTGGGGTCTGATGGAGAAAGGTGGGTGGGAGATGGGCTAGCTGGGTGATGAGTATTAAGGAGGCACTTGTTGTGATAAGCACTGGGTGATACATGTAAGGGATGAATCACTAAATTCTACTCTTGAAACTAATACTACACTATTTGTTAACTAACTAAAATATACAGAAAAACCCGAAACATTAAAAAATATTAAAAAAAATATTTTAAAAATGAGAAGTGAGAAAGAAAAATGACAATCAACAGTCCTAGGACTCTTTGTATCTACTACTGCTTCCTCCAGTGAATTTCTACACTTTTCGACTGGTTATACTCAATTTGTGGGAATTATAGGAAGAAGATACTCATGAGGGCAGGTAAGTAAGATCAGTCTGTCAAGATAATGGTAAAATAGCAGTGGGTAAACTCTAGCCAGTTTTTTGGAGGTCAAAGACCAAAGTCCACACAAGGATACAAAATAGGAATGGGATGAAAAACCACTGCCTTCTTCCTGTCTAATTGTTGTTATTGTTTTAGGTTTCTATTTCTATTTTGATGGGTAGAAATGTGTCTTGTACCCTGAAAGATTGCTGCCTAATATTCCCTCAGTGTAAAATTCTCCAACCTTGTATCTCCTCGGGTATATTAACATGAATGTCAATGAGAACACCCGAAAGGGTCAATAAGCAGTTGTCTTGGGTTGGATCGCTCTATGTGCAGACTGAGACAAAGGCTTTAGTGTGACTAGTTTATTTGGGAGGGGATTCTAGGGAGCACTGGGGAAGGGAGTAAGTGAGAAAAAGAATGAAAGAAAGCCTACTAATCATCAGGTTATTGCTAAGAGCAGCTGTGGCTCAGTATCACTGGGGACCTCCGTGAGACAGCAGAGAACATCCCTCAGGTTATCCACCTAAGAAGTAAAGAAACCCCAACTGTCATCTGTCATTGGCCAAGGGCTATGCCCAAAGTAACTAATTCTTGGTACATCTGACACGATCTGTGTTTGGACTGAGAAGAAGCCCTCAACTTGCCACTTGAAGGTACTTCACGTAGGACACTTGACACATTCTGGACAGAGTACAATTAGTGCCTCCTGTAGCTGGTTTCGATAAGCTGCTGTTTTACTCATGCACACTTGGATGGTCATATGTCCAAAAGATTTGGTGTTGTACATTAAGTATGATGATCTGATTCTTATACTTTTCCATTCTATTTATACTCATGTCACTTTTGGTAGTCAAAAGCTGATGCTATAGTCTATTTGGTGCAGCTTTCCCTACAGATAAGATTTTTTTTTTAAACTATAAATATTATGTAGATTCAGTTTTCAAAACATGAAAATATATTCCTTCTGGGAAAAGACAAGTGAAGACTCACACCTTTGCAGAGTGGGTAGTGATCCTATTTTATTACTATTATTACTATTGTATGGAGTAAGGTAAGTTTTGCTTGAAACATAAATTTCAAAATGTAGATCTCGTCATTCCCCAGATTACAAAGGCAATTCCATTTGTATTTTAAAACATCCAAAGAAAGTATGTCTCTGAACATATCTGTTCCTATTGATCTGAAATTATGATTTGATTTAGGTTCTAATAAACTAAACTGACACCCAGAGACTACATATGCACTACAAGAACCCAGATTATTTTTTTTTAAGATTTTATTTATTTATCTATTTGACAGGCAGAGATCACAAGCAGGCAGAGAGGCAGGCAGAGAGAGAGAGGGAAGCAGGCTCCTCGCTGAGCAGAGAACCCGATGCGGGACTTGATCCCAGGACCCCGAGATCATGACCTGAGCCGAAGGCAGTGGCTTAACCCACTGAGCCACCCAGGCGCCCGATCCCAGATTATTTTTAAAGAACACAGATCTCAGGATGTAGCCTCATTCCAAAGAAATATTTGGTAAAGTGAACTCTTTAAGACTATTGTCCTTAAACATGAGTACCTCTTCTAAGTACCTAAGCAACATGTTTTATATGTAACTATAGGTTTATTTTCCATCTAAAAATGTAATCAATGTAATTATTCTTAAGTAAACATCAGTAACACTGTAAACTTAAGTAAACATCTAGAATACCACAATGGAATAAGCAACATGAGTATTAGAGGAAATTCCATGTCAACGAGGAAATAGGACTATCCTAAGTCAAGATATATTATGTGTATAAATTCAAGAAGGAACAGACAAATGTTAAAGCTGATATAAGCTATACATTTTTTTTAAAGAATTGTATTCTTAAGTCCTATAATTAAATATCTACATATTAGAAACAAGCAGGTGGTGAAATATATCCAGGAAAACATTTACACATTATACATTATAAATAGATAGAGATCAATTTATACACACACACACACACACACACAAATATACATATATATATACACACATACAAATATATTGATATGTATATATACAATTGATTTTCCTTCCTCAACATCTAAATTAATAGGGTTTTAGATTTTTTGGAAAACACAGATATTAAGTTTGTATTAATTACTGAGTTTTAAAATCACCTCTTTAGCATCTACAAAACCTTAAGTTCAAAAATAGGTTTACCTTAAAGCTAACTGTCACATAAATGACTCACTCTGGCTTGAAAACTAGGAGAAAATGTATCCCAAGCCTTTAGCAAAGTTTCTGCATAAACTTGATGTTTCATTCACCTTATAACAAGATTTATGTGATACCACTGTAATACAAATTTATTGTGATTAAGCTAATGGGTGTAATTCCTAACTCACTGTACACTTCCCACAAAAGTTTTCTTTTTCTGAAAAACTACTCAC
The DNA here is from genome assembly GCF_011764305.1 of Mustela putorius furo. NCBI lineage: Eukaryota > Metazoa > Chordata > Mammalia > Carnivora > Mustelidae > Mustela > Mustela putorius. Next base: position 1,978,298 of record NW_025422112.1, on the reverse strand, counting down.
ACTTTTTTATTATGCTAAACTCATGCATACATACAGCCTGCTGTTTTTATATTATAAGACATAAGCTATTTTAACGTTGATAAAGTTATTTTAATGTATATATTAAACAGTTTAAAGACAATGGTCAATATCATTCACATTATTTATATGGGGCTGAAATGCCTCTCTGTGTTTAACACCCATTTGTTCCATGTTCAGGTATCAACCACAAAAGTTTAAAGACTGCTACATTTTTTCCCCCTGCAATCCTCTCTTTCACACAGTAAATTTCCAGTTCTATGTACTCTTCTTCATAATAGGTGATTTTGAGCAACTCTGAATCATATAATGGTAATTCCTTTTGGTAAGTCTCAGGGTAGTTTTTCTCTCTGTATTTTAGAGTGTCAGGTTTAGAGCAGAAGGTAATATACTAAGAGCCTGAGTAATACAGAATAGGATTACTGATTCACTTATTCTGAATACCATGCTGCTCTTAAAACCGTGGTATACTATGGATTTATATAGATAAGAATTATGACACGTTTGGGAAAAAAATACATGTTCCTGTATTTATCTCTTTTGAAATCTATCCCTTTTTAAGATACAAAACATATCTTAATTCAGTTATTCAATATAACAGGCATTCTTTGCAGTTTGAAACAACAACAAAGTGTGATAAGCCTACTCTTGGCACCTCATTTAAACTAGTCACAAAAGTAGTGAAGGTATCTCATAGCACTCAAATAAACATGTCTATCAAACCTGAAAATTAAAACCAGGCACTAGTCTCCTCAATTAGTTTTACCTATACCCCATATTTCTTTATTATATCATGAAGGAATTAATAAAATGCCTTAATAAGGAAAAGATTGTTAAGTCTACTATATTTTATTGCCAAAAAAGCTAGTTTGGTATAATCTACATTTAGAGACCCATGCTAGTTATTTCTAATCACACATTTTTTCCCCTGTTTTAAATGTTAACTATTTACATATATATATATATTTTTTTAAATAAAGTCTTTGAAGATAGCATTCAGGATTGATAGCAAGTCAACCAGTCAGTGATTCATAAATTCTATCCTCTAACGCTTTATAAAAATTAGCAGGCATTTCCCCAAACTGGGTCTCTCAGAGCTCCTCTGAATACATGTTTCTATTCTTCAGCAAACTCTGACAGTGGCTCAATGATCTTATCTGTAAGCTCCTTTATACCTGGATATGGAAATTTCTATGTTCTAGGGGACCCAAGTTCATGTGGAATAGCTACATGCCCTTCACAATTTTATTCATTTATTTGGGTCTCACTTTCATCTTACCAGTCAACATTCATTGTCATTTATGGATGACAGCCCTACCTACTGTAGTTTGAAGGATGTGAGAAAGGCTCCTTTGCAAAAATAACATTAACCTAGTATCTCAGGGAGAAGCATTTTGAGGGTAGATAAGTAGAGTGAAAAGAATACCCCAGAAAGAAGATGCAAGGTAATGTAAAGGCTGAGATAAGATTGCATGTGACAGAACGTATGAAGAAGAATCATGTATATGGAAGACAGTAGCATGTCCATGAAGTTAGGGAGGGAAACCATGTGATAGACCTTGTCAAACATTAAGGATATTTCTTTAGTGCATTGGGAAGCTATCAAATTGTTTCAAGCAGTATTCATGATTGGACTCATCTTTCTTAAATGATTACCTGCCTGCTGTCTGAAAACTGTACGAGAATGAAGGACAAGACTGGAAGCTGGGAGCCCAGCTGCTACTTCTCAAAATAGGTGGAGAGAAATGGACAAACTCAACTACATTGAGGGACTATAATTATTGTGAGGTTCAAGAAAGAAGAGGGTGTCAAGAATAAAATCCAAATACTAGAGCAAGCAACTGAAATGACACAAGTGCCATAATTAGAAATAAGAATAAATCTAGAGGAAGAATATTTGCATAGTCCTGTGTTGTCTACATTATGTCGGAGATGACCAAGAAATTGACCAAAAAAGATGAGAAGTGAACGACGGAATCAATTTTTCTTGTGTCCATTGTCTATGGAAGTGGTATTTTTGGCCATCATAATAAACATAATATGACACGTTGGAGAGAGCATGCATGGACTGAAAAGATGATGTGCAGGGAGTTTAATAGGGGTGTTTGATTACACTGAATGATTTACTATAATTATAGTAAATGTACATTAATTACATCATTAATTATAATATTTTAATGATATATTAATGCTAAATATTAAAACACATACATTATAAAATAACAGAATAAAAATCAGCATTTCTTTGGTGCCTACTGGTATAGTCTAAACACCATAGTGTGGTCGGCTGAGTGCTTACAAATATTCCATGTGGGGGGCACCTGGGTGGCTCAGTGGGTTAAAACCTCTCTCTGCCTTCTGTTCATGTCATGATCCCAGGGTCCTGGGATCGAACCCCACATCGGGCTCTCCGCTCAGCAGGGAGCCTGCTTCCTCCTCTCTCTCTCTGCCTGCCTCTCTGCCTACTTATAATCTCTGTCAAATAAATAAATAAATCTTAAAAAAAAAAAATTCCGTGTGAGCTATTATGCAACTTCCGGTTAATAGTTAAAAATACATCTTTCTCTGTCAACAAATACAGACCTACAGTTTTATTTCATTTATTTACTTTTTTAAAGATTTTATTTATTTATTTACTTTAGAGAGCAAAAGAGAAAGAGAGAGAGAGAGAGAGCAAGCAGGGGCAGAGAGGGATCAGAAGGCTCCCCGCTGGGTAGGGAGTCTGATGTGGGCCTCAGTCCCAGAACCTTGGGATCATGACCTGAGCCAAAGACAGATACTTAATTGACTAAGCCACCTAGGTGCCCTTGCCATTATAATTTTAATGCAAAAATTCTCAAATCATTTTTTTCATTATGAGATGACCTTAAGAAAATTCTTTGAAAGACCTTCACTTTATCAAAATTTTCAGTCTAGAACTATAAAATATATATTTAAATTTTCAATACACTGAGTTATATTGGGATAAACTATGAGACAAAGTAATTTTACTACAATGGCGTCATTTATTGAGTAAAATATCTCTTACAAATGATCTGAGAAGCCCAATTTTTACATCATAAATTTCACACATACTTGGACTTATTTCTCCACTTTTTAGACTGAGCCATCAATATGTGAAAAAAGCATCATAGATTTTGGACGTTTTTAAAACTATTTTTAGAGCAGTATTAGGTTTATAATAAAACTGAGAAGATACAGAGATTTCCCATATACACCCCCACTTACACATGCATAGGTTCCCCCATTATCAATATCACTCACCAGAATAGTACTTTTTTATTTTTTCTTACCAAGGATGAACCTACATGGATCACCAAAAGTCCATAGTAACCTTTGAGGTTCATTACTGGTATTGTACATTCTATGGGTTTGGACGGATGTATAATGATATATTTCCATCATTACAATATCATGCAAAATGTTTTCAGGGTCACAAAATTTGGCCACATGGTTCTACCTAATAACTGGGGGAATAATAAATATAGTGTGGCCAAGGAAGAAACAAAATAATATTAGTAAGCACATATAAGTGTCTCTGTCACATATTTACTGATACACACTTAGGACTTTTTCAATATTGTATGAATATAAACAAGTTATATCACTTTTTGTGAACATGAACACATCTCTAAGATAATTTCCCACATGCAGAGCACAGATATTTAAAATTCTGAGATATTTCCAAATAAAACTTCATTCCCTTTTTTTAAATACGCTGTGGTTTTCAGAGAAGTTTTAGGTTCAAAGCAAAATTAAGAGAAGGATACAGAGATTTCCCATATGCCCTCTCCCCCCACACATGTAGCCTCTCCCTATCAGCATCCCCCACCAAAGTGGTAACTGGCAATTATGAGTAAAGCTGCTATAAACATTTCTGTGCAGGTTCATGTGTGGACATGTTTTCAACCCCTTTGGGTAAATATCAAGGAGAACAATTAGTGGATCGTATCTCAAGACTATATTTAGTTTTGCAAGAAACCGCCAAGCTGTGTTCCAAAGTGAGTGCATCATTTTATATTCTCAGCAAGGTGTGAGAATTCTTGCTGCTCCACATTATCTCCAGCATTGGGCGTTCTCAGTGATACTACGACTGATTGGGCCATTCAATCATACATACAATCAATAGGTATGTAGTGGTATCTCATTGTTTTAATTTGTATTTCACTGATGAAACATGATGGGGAGCATCTTTTCATATGTTTATTTGCCATCTGTAGATTTTCTCTGGTGGGATATCTGTTAAGATTTTGGACCATATATTAATTGGCTTATGTGTTTTCTTATTATTGAGGTTTCTTTCCCAAGGTTTTATTTATCTATTTGACAGAGAGAAAGAGGAAGAGAGCATAAGCAGGGGGAACAGCAGGCAGAGGGAGAAGCAGGCTCCCTCCTGAGCAAGGAGCCTGATGCGGGGCTTGATCCCAGATTTCTGGCACCATGACCTGAGCAGAAGGCAGATGCCTAATTGACTGAGCCATCCAGGTGCCCTTATTGTTGACTTTTGAATGTTTTTGTTTTGTTTTGTATTTTGATTAAAGGTCCATTATCAGATGTGTCCTTTACAATATTTTCTCCCACTTTGTGGCTTGTCTTCTAATACCGTGCAGAGCAGAAGTTTTAAATTTTAAGAGTCCAGCTTATCAATTATTTATTCCGTGAATCATGCCTTTGCTGTCCTTTCTAAAAAGTCATAACCATACCCAATATCATCTAGGTTTTCTTCTATGTTATCTTTTAAGTATTTTATAATTCTGTATTTTACATTTAGGTCTATAATCCATTTTGAGTTAAATTTTATGAAAAGTGAACAGTCTACATCTAAATTCATTTTCTAAAATGTGGATGTCCAGTTGTCCCAGAACCATTTATTGAAGAGAATAACTTCACTCCATTGTATTGCCTTTGTTCCTTTGGCAAGATCACTTGACTCTATTTATGGGGATCTATTTGGGTCCTCTCTTCTGTTCCATTGGTTTATTTGTCTATTCTTTTGTCAGCACCCAACCGTCCTGATTATTATAGTTTTGTAGTAAGTTTTGAAGTTGGGTAGTATCAGTCCACCAATTTTGTTCTTCTTCAGTATCATGTTGGCAATTCTGAATCTTACGCCTCTTGGAACAAACTTTAGAAAATATTTGTTGATATTTGTAAAATGACTTGCTGGGATTTTGACTGAGATCACGTCAGATCTACAGATCAAGTTGGAATGAACTGACATCTTGACAATATTGATTCTTCCTATCCATGATTTCATTCATCAGAGTTTTGTAGTCTTCCTCATAGAGACCTTGTATGTGTTTTGTTAAATTTATACCTAAGTATTTCATTTTGGTGTTGTAATCTAAATGATAATACATTTTTAATTTTATTTTTATTTTTTTTAAAGATTTTATTTATTTATTTGACAGACTGCTCACAAGTAAGCAGAGAATCAGGCAGAGGGGAGGGGAAGCAGGCTCCCCACTGAGCAGGGACCCTGATGTGGGGCTTGATTCCGGGACCCTGAGATCATGACCTGAGCTGAAGGCAGAGGCTTTACCCACTGAGCCACCAAGGTGCCTCCAATCTGTATGACTTCTATTCCCTTCCTTGACTTACTGTATTAACACGGACTTCCAGCACAGTGTTAAAAAAGGAGTGGTAAGAGGAGACATTCTCACATTCTTGCCTTGTACCTGATCTCAGTAGGAAAGCTTTGAATTTCCCACCATTAGGTATATTAGCTGTGGAGTTTTTGTAGATTTATTTTAACCAAATTAAGGCAGTTTCCCTCTCTATCTAGTTTATTGAGAATTTTCTAATGAAGGGTTATTGAATGTCAAATACTTTTTTTACATCTATTGATATGATCATGTGATTTTGTTGTTGTTGTTTTTAGCCTATTAATGCAATGTATTACATTAATTGCTTTTCCAAATGCTGAACCAGCCTTGCATGGCTAGGATAAATTCCACTTGGTGGTAGTGTGTATCTAATTCCTTTCATGGTATTTTGGATTTGATTTGCTAATAATTTGTTGAGGATTGTGCATCTATGCTCAAGAGAGGTAATGGGTCTGCAGTTTTTTTGCAGTGTCTTTGTCTGGTTTTGGTATTAAGTCAGACTGGCCTCACAGAATGAGTTAGGAAGTTTTCTCTCTTTGATCCTCTGAAAGAAATTATAGTCTTAGTTACCCTTATTATAAAGTTTTCAACTAGGTTTGAGGTATATTTACATACCATCCATTTTATAGGTACAATTCAGTAATTTCTAGCACATTGAAAGACGTGTGCAAACATTGCCATCTCCTTCCCTTTTTTATCTCAGCACCCCACTCCTCATTCTCCAATGCAATTGCTTTGTGAGAGGCAGATGTATTCGTTAGGGCTTCCATAACAAACTACCATAGACTGAGTGGCTTAAACAACAGAAACTCATTTCCTCACAGTTCTGGATACTAGAAGTCTAAGACCAAGGGGTTGTCAGGACTGATTTCTTCAAAAACCTCCCTTCTTTGCTTGCAAACGGCCACCCTCTTGCACAATCCAAATTTCCTCTTATAAAAACACCAGATTGGATTAGGGCCCACCCTAATGGCCTGATTTTAATTTAATCACTTCTTTAAGGGCCTTGTCTCCCCTTACGGTCAAATCTGAGGTAATGAGGGTTAGGGTTTCAACATATCAGTTTGGGGGAGGATGCAATTCAGGCCACAGGAAGGGATCTTATTTTCTTTGAGTGAACGCCCTCCTATTTATCAGGCAGGCTTTTGTGGTGTAGTGTTCTCTCTTTCCCCCTTCCTAACTTAGTCTTCTCCTTGTCCAGCCTCTCACATCTGGGCATGAAACTTCCTCCCACTGTACTGCTTTTGATTCTTGGATTCTATTTTGCATTCTTTCTTTCATTCTACTCAGAAACTCATCTTCCCTTCAGCTTCCAAACTTGGAAGTAGGCAAAGGATTCTCAAATGGGGTTTGGTAATTGTGTTGATGAAATAATGAAACCACTGCCTGTTTTTTCTGGGTCTTTGCCAGCTCTCTGTTCTCAGATTCCATATGGATATCTCTTTACTTGAGAATTATCATGTAATTTCTCCTTTATTCTACCCATAAGGCAAAACTGTCCACTACTACACTCAGAATATCATTTATTATTATGAATTATTAATAAATTATTATTATTTACTACCTCAGAAACAGAAAAAATGTCCCCTAAAGTTTTAAAATTTTTCTTACTATCTCCCTGTTTCCATAATCTCTCCCCACTGACTATATGTTGGATGACCAGTGTCTCAATCACCTAAACAAAAGAAAATATTTTAAGAAATCATTCACTGCTATCCCTTTTCTCAGCTATTTCTGACCTCACTGTCCTGCCTTTAAGTAACTACTGTATAGATGGATTTTAAAAGAAGAAAATTAAAAAGTTTAAAATTTCTTTCTATACATTTCACCTTGGAAGTATGGTCTTTACAAGAGTCTCTACAGATTTGATCCCCATTCCTATACAATATATTCTCTACTACAAGGCCTTCGCTTTACTGCCAACATCTCTTAGCCACAGAGTAATAAATTATTTTCCCTAAAAGATAAATAAAAGGAGCACATGCACAAAAACTCTATGTGCCAACATGTATAAAGTGACCAAAAGAAAGCTGTCTCCTAAATCATAATTATACCTTTCTTTTTTTTTTTTTAAGATTTTATTTATTTATTTGACAGACAGAGATCACAAGCAGGTAGAGAGGCAGGCAGAGAGAGAGAGAGGAGGAAGCAGGCTCCCTGCTGAGCAGAGAGCCCGATGCGGGACTCGATTCCAGGACCCTGAGATCATGACCTGAGCCGAAGGCAGTGGCTTAACCCACTGAGCCACCCAGGTGCCCATAATTATACCTTTCTAAAGTATTTCTAAATTGATTACAATTATGTATAGGACTAATCCCAGCACTAAGCCCCAACAGCAAAGATGAAGTATCTCTTCTGCATCAGACCCAATTCAAGTGTTAAGAAATATATACATGTATACATCAATGAAAATGCTAACTTTTGAAACATTGGCAGAAACATTTATTTGCAGATACAAAAATATCTGCATAGGCTCCTCCACTGGTAGGAGGCTCTAACCTTTTGACCTGGTGAATCTTGGGATGAGCAGTTCCCGCTGTTAAAGACTGTACTTTTATGCCCAAGTCCCACCCCCAACAGTATTTACAATCAGTTATTTAGCTTTCTTACTGTTAAAAATGCTCACAACATAAGAGCATTGATCTTATATAAGATCAACATAAGAACACATGATCACACAAACACACAGTTATTAGCCCTCAGACTGGTTCCTCTTCAGAAATTACATTTTGGGTGTCTCAGTTATTCTTGCTCATGGAGTTCACTAATCCCATGAGGAAAGAAGTTTGCTGTATGTTGCTTCAATTCTCCTAGGGCAATCAATCTAAGGAATTCAAAGACTTTGGAGATGGCCCAAACTGAAGTAAGCAAGTTTTTTTTCCCTACCTCTTCCCAGAAACACTCTACTAAGCAGAAGATTTTCCTTAAATCTGTCAAATAACAGCAATATGTTTAGTAAGCTAGGATTCTCTGATTTTACAAATTGCATTATCAATATTTCTTTTATAGAGAGAAAGAAAGAGAAAATAGCTTATTTCCCATAAGTCACTGGTCATTGGACACTTCTTAATTTCACCTTGTTTGGTTCCATAATGGATTGTCTTTTCTTTTCTTTTTTCCAAAATCAAGTTAGGCTGCAGCTGCCCTGTGACTCTTGTAGAATGCATGCACGCACACATGAAAGAAAAAGAAAAAGCTGCTATTCAAAGAACTTTTACAGAAATAATATGTGAGAAGAAGGATGTGTAATAACAAAGAACTCAAATTAAACCCTGGAAATTGCCAATATTTCTGATAGATTTCCTTGGGGTAATATGGAAAGCTTAGTGGCTGGAGGGGATGATAAATGTAATCATTAAACCACTTACAGTGTCTTGTTAAGAAAGGGTGTGTATGTACATGATAATGCTGATAACATCTCTTTTCTTTACACCAAGGGTTCTTTGCTTTTCCCTAAACCCATGGCCTGAAGAGGTCAAATAGCCAGGGACTAAATAATTTATTTCAGCACCAAAAGTCTACATATGAAAGGATAACACAAAGCTCTTACAAATGTTATCCATTTCAGAGCCAGGAGCAAATAAAAAAAGGACACAAACGCTCCGCAGGATAAAGTAAAACTTTGCAAGGCTCTGAAACAAGCAAATTGGAATCATCAGTACTACTCATAGCTGATGGGTTAGCATACATTTTTATCTGAACATTTCCTGAATGGACTGACCTCAAAAATTTGAAAATTAATAAAAAGTTGCCTGTAACTGCATTATCTTTGGTCATACTTTTTAAACCAATTATAGCCAATATACAAATAAAAGCAAAGTCCTGGTATCCTTTTTTTTTTTTTTAAAGATTTTATTTATTTATTTGAGAGAGAGAGAGTGAGAAAGAGCATGAGAGCAGAGAAGGTCAGAAGGAGAAGCAGACTCCTCATGGAGTTGGGAGCCCGATGCGGGACTCGATCCCAGGACTCTGGAACCACGACCTGAGCCGAAGGCAGTTGCTTAACCAACTGAGCCATCCAGGTGCCCCCTTGGTATCCTTTTTTAAACAGTCTATTTTCTTAACCATAGACTAAAACCTCTAGTACTTACTCTTTACAGTTATAAAGAACAAGGTCTGTAATACGGACATAAATTAGTTAATCTGCCAAGGCATTTATTGACTGCCATTTACAAGCAGGGCGCTGAGCCTGGCACTAAGAACAAGGACATAAAAGGCAGCTCTTAGCTCCAAGAAGCCCACAGTCTTGGAGACAAGATTCAGTACATTAACAGAGACTCGCAATGTGGTAAGCATGATGATGTAAGTAAGCACAAGAACTTATAAGAACTAAAACAAGCGAGAAAAAAAAGTGAGCACCCAAAATTCTCTCATTTGCACTCAAAGTTACTTAGAACAATGCAACAAAAACAGAAAGGGTTTTGGGTAATCACTTTAAATACCTAGAAGAATCTTACCCCTTCCCCACTGCCCTTTTCCTTCCCTCTTTATATGTGTAATTCCTCAATGTCTTAAATCACCTTTCAGATCCTCTGAGGAGCTTTTCCTTATTCTGGAGTTTTGGGTAGTGGCATGCTTCCAAACCACTGTGCAGTTTACCTCACAGGGTCTATGCACATGGCACTGTAGTGTCTGCTTGCTTGTTTTCTTCCCAAGCTAAAAGGTCTTTTAAGGAAAAGTGAGCATTTCAAAAACAAGTACTATTACAGGTGTTTTTAGTTCTGCTACTTAGCATAGTGCAAGAGTAATTTGTTCAACAAATATTTATTAAATTAACTTACAGAGCCTGTAGATGATGATTAACTGATATGATACAAATAAAGCACTTTCTAAGAATTCAACAAAAAGCCAAGTATAATATGGTTCAGCATGTAAGAACTTACTGAATTAGTCACATAAAAAATTTTTTCAGGAAATAACCCATTAAAGGTATTCATGGTTACAGAAGGATACCTATCAAAAATCTTTTCATCCATATAGACCTATGTAGTTGAACAAAGCTGTGTTCTAACCTTTTCCATCTAACATATACTAGCACTGATTGGTAAGTGAGCTATTTAACCCAACTGAACTCAATTTTTCTTTTTCTCATGTGAAGTTATACTGTCTACATCATAAATTGTTAAAAAGGATTAAATGAAATAACAGATGTGAAGCATTTAGCTCTGTGGCTGGCATGTAGTACATCTTGAATTCATAATAATCTTCCTTTCTCCACTCTAAATCCATGGCAAACCAGATCAGCACTAGGAGCAGGGGGTTTTCTGAGAAAGTCATACAGCCAAAAGGAAACACTACATTTAACCCAGCTATGTTGTGCTGGTTCCTTTATTACCACATTCCAATCTCACCATTTGGGGGAATAAATGTCCACCTCTTAAGTAATGGCCTTGATAATATTTTTGCTGCCACCATGTGGTTGGTGGGAGTCGAGACAGGGATCATTCTTGAGAGTTTATTAAAAAAAAAAAAAAATATATATATATATATATATATATGGCCCCCCCATATATATATATGTAAAATATTTATTTTAAACTCTAGCATACATTGGAAGCTTGCTTGCCATGGTTTGGAAGGTGTGTTGGGTATCTTATATGCATTATCTCTATTTAATTCTTTAAAAAGAAAGAAAAGAAAACCCTGGGGGGTTGGTACTACATGTATCCCTGTGATAGAGATGGCCACCGATCACAGATATGGGAAAGACAGTCCCTTGGTCGCACCCATTGCTAGTAATAAGTAGTACAGGAATATTTCTGATCAAGAGCAGTCCCATTTTTTCATGCCTAAACACCAAAACATAATGTTCCCCTTTTTTTCTAAATGGTGTTCCACTGAAGATTGAAACATGAATTATTTTTTTAAAAAATTTGATCCAAACAAACATTTTTCAAAGCACCCAAATAAAAAATGTTGGTTCCTCTGTCTTCACCTATTTAGATATTTTGCTTCAATGTAAACGCCATTTCCCCACAAGGAGTCTGTTGATCCTTTAGGGTCTAGGGCTGTGCCACAGAAATCTTTATACTCCCAGAACCCAGTGAATATTTATAAGGAAGACATCAAATCAATGTGGTAACGATTTTAATGTATAGTTCTGTAAGCAACTGACAGCTCTTATCTTGTTCTTACACAGGTTCAAAAGCCAAAGATAATCCTTTATAATTCATGCTTGATCTTAATTTAATCTCAATTCTCCCTGAACAATCTTCCTTTCAGCTTCACTTTGTCACTTTCATCCCCCACCCTCCCAAGAGATTTTACCTGCATCTTTGTTACAGGGCAGCAGTAGAGAGACAGGGAGCATATGTGGACTCGGGGCTCATACCATCAAATCCTGCCTTAGCAACACACTGTTGATGTAATACTGAGGTATTTAATTAATTTCTGTTAGCCTTGGTTTCCTCATCTCTAAACTGGATATAAGAACTACTGTATCAGAACTTCCTCCTTATTGTATAATCAATAGATACTACTCTTCCTTCCTTCTAGCTCAAAAAACAAATTGAGTTCACATACTGTCACATAAAACCCATCTTTTTCTACACTTCACAATCATAGTCCCAGTATTAATCTTCTTCTCTCTGGGAGTATTCCTGAAATGCTGCTTTCTTGAAAATTAAACAATAGGATTGCTTTTAGATTTAAGATTTTTCCCTTCAGTGAGGAATAGAGCTTTCCTTAATCTTAACCAAGAAGAAGATATCTAAGAGTATAGGAAGAAAAAATGCAGTTTAGTCTTCTCCAGGCTTGTATAATCTAAGATGGACCATGACACGTATCTTGGAGGTGCAAATTAACTAAACACTGAAGGAAGTGGCAGCAAGATATTTAAGCTTGTGGGTGGTGAACTAAAGTCGCTGCAAGTATAAGAAAAAGAAAGGTTATTCAGGCAGGTATGTGTACATGTACACACACACACACATACACACACATATACACACATATACACACTTTCCAATAGCACAGCGTAAGTAAGAAATGTCAGCAGGCTATCCTAACTAAGATCCAGCACTGGTGTTAATCTCGAATAAAGATGGCACATAACATATGGAACAAAAAGGCTGTATCTGCAGAAAGAGATATATATGTTAATCACATGGGCAAAATTTTTAACAAGAAGGGAAAATAGATACGCCAGAATAGTGCAGTGAATATTAAGTATGTCATCTGGAGCCAACTGCCTGGGTTGAATCTTAAATATCCATATATGGATAGGCATGAGACTAGGCAATATACTTTTCTTCTCTATAAATTAGTGTCTTCATCTGTTAAAAGGAAATAATGATATTTAGCACATGGGGCTTATGTGAGGCTTAACTGAGATAATACAAATAAAAAACACAGTGCCTGCCACTCAGGAAGAATTCATTAACTGTTTATTCTTATGCATACTAAGACAAATGGGGTTGAGTCATTTGCTTTAGAAAAGGCATTACTTTATTTACTTAATAATCTATTGACTCTTGAGAAAATACATGATTGACATGAAGGACTCTTAGAGTGGGGTACTAGCACTCATTTAATCAAGTTATTAAAAATTTAAAAATGCAGACTTTTTGTAGGAGACTGTCCAAAATGTCTTGAAGATGATGATGGAAAATCTATATTCAAATCTTGACCTGGCTAAATTCCTCTTTGTGGTTCATTTATGGCTTTACCACCTGCTTGCTCTGAAGAGACGGATGGCATACACGGGAAGAGTGTGCTCTGTGGCTGTCATTCACATACACACATCACTCCTAAGGAATGACTCAGAAGTAACTTGTGCATGACAAGTAACTCAGGGAATAGAACTCAGATCTGAAGTAAACAAACTAATATCTTCAGCCTGTTACAAGCTTTCTAAATTGCATATTTAGAGACCAAGAACACAGCAGGGTAAAGCTATGGAACTTTGGATCCACCTGATAGCATCGGAGCTGGGCCCATGTGAGGCACACTGGTGATTATGTATGTGAATAAAGGGCTTGGAGGGGAAACCCTGGATTGTGAAACAGTATTTCACAGTTTGTAGCTTGCTCAATGGGATAAACATTAAACTTCACATTTTAAGGTCATATCTCAAGGATTAGTTTCACTCTCTTCCAAGACTTAAATTCATTAGCATAAACTATGAATGAATTGAGCATTAGGGAATAACTTGTTTAGTGTTTTAAGCAGGACATGCTGCAAAAATTCCAAATCCAAATGTGCTTGTACAATTCTAAGGCTGAGCAAATGACGAAGGTCCTGAAGGCTTGTTTATTGCAAAGTAAAATCTGGTTATTAATAAAGAAAAACAAAGATGAGTACTGAGTCAGATTTTCAGAATTCATTAATATTTCATCTCAAATAGCACAGAAGCACTTTCTTTTACAGGGAGCTATGACTGGTGTTAAGATAAAAAGCATAATGCATGGCCCCCAAGATAAGAGGGAAAAAAAAGGAAAGAAAAGATAAGAGATGTCAGTCTTTATACTGTTTTTAAAAAAGCACAGAATAATAACTAAGCAAAATGGTTTAAAAGGTTTCCCTTTTCAAGTGTGCATTTAAAGTTAAATGATATAAATATTCATTCCAATATTTATTTTTGTAAAACATGGAGAGAAAACTATAAAATAGGATCAGCATTTCCCAAGGCCACAGGTACATCTTGATGTATGGGCAAAATGGCAGAATAGCTACTGTCAAATTCACTCAATCCTCTTTCATGCCCAATTTTTTTGTTCACTAAACCTAATGAAGAATATTCTTTTGCTTTTTAGAAAATGTCTGGCATAATTATACTCCGTTCTCTTGAATCATGAGTATAAGCTAAGGGAGATTCTTTTGCAACCACCAGAAGTCTTCCACCCAGACTTTGCCTAAAGCGCTGATAGTATGACTTCAAAGGTAAGAATCTCAAACGTCTTGTCCTAGACATCCTACTTAATCATTACACACCCGCCTCCCCTGAAGTCACGAAACACATCTTTCTTAAGGAGTTGGGGGTACTAGAATCCTAGGCATTTGCTTTCTTTTTTTCACTAGCAGAAGCTCTTTTATCACTGGATTATCATCTTTGTACTAAAATGACCACAATACCTCCTGGACAAGACAAAATGGAGGAAGCCAAGCAAGGTACTGATGGAGCATAATGAGAGGCTGCATCAGAGAAGGCTTTAGCATGATCAAGTGCTTGTTCAGAAAATGTAGGCACAGAGGTAGAACAAAAACACGTGGGCCCCCGGGACACACCACTCAGGTGTCACTGGGCTTCTGTTCATGTTCTCTCTTAAGATCTCCCTCTTATATTTCTAGTTTCCTCTGCCTTATTTCATCTGTTGCATGACTTTCTAACCTAGATTTGAATAGAAGAAAAAAGGAATGAAAAGCTCTGAAATTATTTCACTATTTAGTAACTTAATGGGACTTCTAGCCAGATACTTCAAGAATATATCAAATTTTAATTAAGAAATAGCAAATAATATAAGCTCTGCTATTTAAGCTATATATGGAAGAAAGAAGCAGGGTTCCAATGTATATGCTCTCTCAATCTCTGCTAACATCTCTTTGTGGAAGGATTCATTTCTTAGCATTGCTTCCATTTTTTCTATCCGTCTTAAGAGGCGAGAGAAGTCACTGTCCAAGTGGCTCAGTTTGTTGAATGTCTGACCCTTGATTTTGGCTCAGGTCATGATCTCAGGGTCGTGAGATTGAGTTCCATGTTCCACTGGGCATGGAACCTGCTGAAGATTCTCTCTCTCTCGATCCCTCTCCATTTGCCCCTCCTCTTCCCTCTCGAAAAGAAAAAGTAGGGAAAAAAATTAAGAGTTAATAAAGTGGTAAAAAAAAAAAAGATCGTGTAAACAAAAAAGATAAAATTGAAAGAGTATCACAAATGATGCTGAAGAGAAGAATGTCAAGTGAAGGGTCACTGTTTTAAGAATATAACACCACACACCTTTATTTTCTTTAGATTTGAGCTTATAACCACACAAAGCTTTGAATTTTAAGGATCAGTCATGCACAAATATACCAAAAGACAGAAGCAATTGATGACGGGATTCAAGGAACAGTGAGACCATTCAAATAAGACAAGAAGTATCATGAAGATTGGATTCAGGCAGTGGGGAAACACTAAGGGGTTTTATGCAGGAGAACAACATGTACAACTACTTACTCAAGATCCTTTATGAAGAATACATCAGAAGGAGGAAGACTGAATTCTGCAAAACATGTCAGCAGGCTACTGCAAAAATGTATGTCAAGAATGTTGGTAGCCTAGAGGAGGAGGGGTAGGAGTGGGGCTAGAGAAATACGAATGGACTTCAACCGTGCTTAGAAGGTAAGAATGTACAGGCTCTGGCAATTATAAAGTCAAATTAAGAGTCAAAAATGATACCCAAATCTCTCTCTTCAACAAAGACGATGATGTGCCTTTCACTGAAATAGGAGAAGAGTAAAAAACTCTATTGAAAAGGGAAGTAATTTGGTTTTGATCTTGCTGAGTTTGAGCAGCCTTGGGGACATTCAGGTGAGGATGTCAACTAAGTTACTGAATAAATCTGGAAGTAAAAAAAAAAAATATCAGCTAAAGATTTGGACTTTAAAAGTCATTAACAAATACATTGCTCTAAGGATCACAGCAGGAGAGGGAATTGCCAGGGACTGGTATAGAGCAAACATAAGGGACCTGGCCAAAGACCATAATGCATGTACCTTCTGCCTCATATGCAGACTTTAAGGCCAGTAGGTTTGCTCTCCTCTCAACAATACCCAGAGTAGCAAAATGCACATGCATTCATTTTATTCAACTTTATTGCTAGGCTATTATTTTTTTTCTTTAATGTAAAATTACTATTCATATAATCTAAAACAATTTTCCTCTCATATGGTTGTTTTTAGAATGCACAGAGTAAGCTATTCCCAGATCTGTCTTCCGCAGTTTACAAAAATACAAGAGTTCACATAAGTCATTTGCAAGAAGAATGGAAATAGGGGGAAAGTGATAGTTTCTGCATAATCTTTCCATTTTTGTGAAAATTGGAGTGTTCTATCCCACTGGTGTGTCTTGGGGGAAAAAATCCCATCATAATTTCGGAGTACATAATGGGCTCACTCCTTTATCACATGTGTGAAATGCAGTTGCAGCAATTTCTCTGTCTAGTTAGACAACATATTGTCTGGCAGAAGAATTGTGTATGTTAACTTAATGCATTTCCCCACACATTTCCCAGTGTGTAGTCAGAAACAATTCTATCCATACCAGAAATACAAAAGATTCTTAGTAATGCAATCAATCCAATTATATCTGATAGCTTAGGTTCAGAATCACTGTGTGTAAAGAAGCTTTTAATAATTTCAAACCATCTGTGAGGCAAATATAAAAATGATAAACATGTGAAAAATGTTCCCCAAGTTCCACAAAACTATGTACATTTTTGTGTGTCTTGTACTATTTATTTTTTTATCAACTGAGAAGTTACATTTTAAACAGTCGATTTCATAGAGAATTTTTGAGGACTACATTAAGTCTTACAATAAAATATTTCTTTGACTAATTCATTAGATTTAGATTGACCTAAAGCAAAATGGAGTAATAGGTTGGTTACATGATCAAATGTTGGTAATAAAGACAACTGCATAGTTAGTATGAAACTATAAAATAAAAAATTATTTGAAAACTTTGAAACTAGATCCCAGCAGATAACCAAACTATCAAAAGTGCTCATTAACTTGAGTTTTTTCTTAATTTGATGAAAATTCAGAAGGGCATTGACCATTTCAGAAATTTAATTTTCCTCATTACAATTTTACCTTAAAATTTAAATTCTATTTTGAATCTAACATTAGTATTCTACCTGAATTGCAACAAAAAAGAGTACAGAGAAGGAAATACTCTCCTCAGCTTTTTGTTAGATTCTATTGCTCAAATTATAAAACAAAAAAAGTATATCATTAAATTTTTCTGGCATTTAGATTTTAACTCTAAAAAGTTAATTTTGTAGCTTTTTATGACACCATAAACTTAATAATTTTTCCATTACTTTAAGTATAATGTCTTACTCTAAAAGAAGAAAATAAAAGTGATGCAAGCTAAGCCCATGGGTTATGATTTCTAATTTCACATTACACGGGCTTTCATATAAATGAGCAGTTATTCTTGGCACAAGTGATAATGAAAAATTCTGTGAAACTTCAATATTTGTTGGTTAACAGATATCCAAGTAAGTGAAACACAAAACATTTCACTCTCACTTAGTTAGTACACATAGTTAAAAATAAACTAGCAGCAGCATCAATTTCTACCTCTAAGAGATGTGTCTTCAGATGGGAACATAGGAAGTAAACAAAATACACTGTCAGAGTTTGTACTCATATTTTAACACAAACTGGTGTACACAATGAGTCACAGATTTAATCTGTAAAAATTCAATTATAGCAACATAGTTACATAAACTTCATTTCATAATTTAATGTCACATGCCAAATATTCATTTTTAATGAATGAATGTCAATCTATGACAGTCCACAAATTTAAATCTCAAATTCTAAACATTTGAACAAGGAGGTGGAGAGAGTATGTGAGCAATGCTTTACAGTTCTATTTAAATAAATAAGGATAAAATTTAGTTTGTAAATGAACATTGTAGATAACATTTATGCACAAGTTTTTTTCTCTTCTTCAATCTGATTAAATGTCTATGTGACTTTAAACAGTTTAATTATCTGTGCATCAATTTTTTAAAGATTTTATTTATTCATTTGACAGAGAGAGGAGGGAAAGAGCAAGAGAGCACAACCAGGGGGAGCTTCACAGGAGAAGCAGATCCCCCGGGGAGCAGGAAGTCCAATGCGGGGCTCCATCTCAGGACCCTGAGATCATGACTGAGCTGAAGGCAGGCACTTAATCGACTAAGCCACCCACGCGCCCATGTGCCTTAATTTCTTTCTCTGTATAGTACATATTCCACAGAGACACTAAGTGGATTAAATCAGGTAGTACTATAAAATCACAGATAAAATTGCTTGATACACAGTAGTCAACAAATAAAACTTTTATTACCCTCAATTTAATCATTATCCCCTTTCATTCACTTTCTCCCTATTTTTATGAATGTCTTAATGCCTCCCTTTCAGGAATGGTATTACAGAATTCTCAGGGAAAAATTCCAATTATTTGTGTCACACATATACAGAGCCTATTACAGAGTAAATGCTTCCCCACCCAAAAGATTGTTACTGAGTGGAAAAAAAAAGAGAAGAAACTAATTTTTTCTTAGTGATGATACTTTTGCAAGCTTATACCATGTACTGATACAAGCCAAATATATAGATATATTCTCAAGCATCCCGGGTGAAACTTCATGGCATATCATTATAGTCATGTTGCAGCTGAAAAACATTGAGGACGAAGGTGTTATGGAACTTTCCACTGCCATAGCTGAATGAAGGTGGAGCTGTGACTCACACTTAGTTAGGTCTATCTGGTCCAAGATTCTATTATTTTCCCAGTACATTATACTGCCTCTTCACAGCTCTCTTTAGCCTCTCAAAAATGCTACATCTTAATATATTCTTACAGATTTCTTTCCAGAAACAAAGAGGCCAGACCTAAAAATTACCAGGTTGCAAAAATCTCCATATAAAGTAAAGCTTCTCTATTGAGAGGACTTGACAGTAAAATAAACATTCCTCTGATCTTTGCTCCTCTCAACCCTCCATTCCAAATACCCTATCCCTCCTTCTCTTACCTGCTATGTTTGTTTGTTTGTTTTCAAATAAGGCCTATTTTCTCATATCTCTGTCTCCTTTTCAAAGGGAAACTCTTAAAGACAATCTGACCTCAGGTTTACATTTAAACTAATACAGTCCCCAAGCTTTAGGATCTATCCCAGTACAAAGCCATATTGGGACAATTGTTTAAAACTACTATAAGACATCCTGAGATCCATAAAGGCATCTTTTTAATTTTCACATTTACAAGATAAATTCCAAGTGACCGCTATACAGTTTCAATAAATATCTCCTGAATGAATGAATGAACTGGAATTAATATTCAGAATTATGATATGGAAGCCTCGTAAGCTCTTTTGAAAAAGGTCAAATGATGTTCAATATACTGCACTTACTAAAAATGGATAATTAAATAATAAAACTGTAACATGATATTCAGAAATGACTTGAAATTAATTTCTGAGTTAACCTTTAACTTCATTTTAACTAGAAAATTTGGTTAAGTAAAATAACCGATTATCTAGGCATTAGACTTGAGTAAAATTTTCCCTCTTATTGCCTTCTTCTTGTACTTGGGTTCTCTCTGGCAAGATTAGAACAGCACTGGGGCTTCAATGAAGACAGCAATACTTGGGTCTCCTTGAGAGAAACTGTGATGTCACTCCTACAAGTGTGATAGGTCCCCTGAAAATTCTGTAAGAAGAGGCAAGAGGTGAGAATAGGGAGATCCTTGTTCTGGGTCGGCTGTATTTCCTCCAGAGAGAGTGTCCTAGGAAAGAGGCTATGAAGTTACACTACATTCATTCAGCCATTATTTATAAACCACCTAATTATGTGCTAGGCATTATTCTATGTGATCGAGAAAGACAAGGAGACTTGGCATTTTTTCATTTACATACAAATGTGGAGAAACCATAAAAATATCAAGTAAATTAGAAGGTGATACCTGCTATGGAAAAAAGAAAAACTAGAGAAGGGTAAAGGGAATATGAGTACTTGCATTGGGATAGATGAAGGAACTTGTAGGCACATAGAGGCTGAGACCATCAGAGTGATCCAGGTAAAAGAAAATGATGACTTGGGCCAGGGAAGTAATGGTGGAAGTGGTGAGAGCTATTGGATTCTTTATGTATTCTGAAGATAAGACTCCCAGATTTGCCTGACAGGTTGGATAGGATGTGTGGGAGCAAGAAAGGCATCAAGGAGGGCCCATGGTTTCTGTTCTGACCAAATAAATAAATGGTACTGCCAACCAGTGAGACACGTGGGGTCAGAAGAATATCTTTTGAATATGAGGCGTCCAGACATCTACATGGTGATGTCAAGTAGATGGCTCCGTGTATCTAAGTCTTGAGCACAGGTCTTGACTGGTTCATCAGTTTATAAGGTATGTAAAGCCATGTCATAGGTGAGATGACCGAGGGAGTGTGAATGCACATAGAGAAGAGTACCACGGCGAATCCCTGGGAAACTTCCGCATTAAGTTGTGGAAGAGGAGAAAGAGCAGGCGGCTGAGAAATGAAACCAGTTTTATAACAGGAGATAAAAATAAATCTGGTGTCCAGAAGGCAAAAGAAGACAGTCTATCAGTGATACTTCAATTAAGACTGTGAATCAAGTGTTTTAAGTGAGATTTTTTTTATGATGCAGAAGCCAGAACCAGGACTAATGGCAACTTACAAGGATAAAAATCATATTTCAATGAGAAAAAAAATTCAAACAGCAACATCTATTCATTATTAGATCCAGCTGTTTTATAATATATTGAACTTTCTTTTTAATCACTAAAGGTATTCACAGACAGGCTGATGAGTATCACAGATATTCTAGAAATGATTCCTAATTGGGTAGATTAGACCATACGACCTATGAGATACACTCCAACTAATGAGTCTATTATTTCTGCCTCACTTAACACCAGAGGAGAAATACATCTGCTTTTCCATCTGTGGGCCTTTGCAATCTGAGCAGTCTGTGTCCAGAGTTATCTCAATGCCTCCTCATATTATAAAAAAGTGAATTATAACAATGGCTTAATGCAAAGAAGAGAAGCTTCAGTACAAACACACATGAATTTCAATGTTAATACTATCACTAATACATTGCGTGGCTTTATGAAAGCTCCTTAAATATTTTTAAACTTGGTTTCTTCTTCAGACTTTTATAGTATTCTTAAAGAAATAAAATAGCTCACTGTGCTTTGCGCAGTGTTTGATATGCACTGGATTCTTAAAAAAAAAAAACCTTAATTCTCTAAGTGGGAGGTCCCAGATTTAAAGACTATTTTCATGTTTTAAAGTTAGCTGCTCCTGCAAACTTGAGTTCTAGAAAACATGCTTCATTTAAGCAACACTCTTACTGATAAACCAGAAAAAGAAATATATGATTTTTTTTCATCAAGACAAAATTTTTATTTGGTTTTGAAGATCATAGTAAATTTTGAGGAGTCATGTTTGGAGTCAAATTTTCTACTGTACGTTTCAAGATGTCATTTGCTTACATTATAATGATTGAAAGATATTCTTTAAAGAATTTTTTGTATCATTACCTATTCATTTGACAGAGAGAGAGTGAGAGTACAAGCACAAGCTGGGGGAGTGGCAGGGAGAGGGAGAGGGAGAAGCAGGCTCTCCAGGGAGCAGGGAGCACAATGTGGGTCCAGCCCAGGACCCTGGGATCATGACCTCAGCTAAAGGCAGACACTTAACCAACTGAGCCATCCAGGTGCCCCTAATTGAAATGTATTCTAATTTCACAAGAAGCTGTGAAATTAGAGTAGCTGGATATAAATCCTGAATTGGTCATTTCCTGGTAATGTGATTTTGGCAAGTAAGTTCCTCTGAGTCTCATTTTCCTTGTCTATAAGATGGGAAGGAATGAATTATTAAAACTTTTACAATGAGTTAACTATGTAAAAACTACAAAATAAAGTGTTTCATTTATTAAAAAAAAAGTCAGTGATCCTTAGCTTTTATTATTTGTTCCTCTGTTCTAGGAAAAAATTCTAAACAGAATTGTTTTTATTTTAATATGTTGTCATTAGCTCAAACTATTTTTAAAATATCTTTATTAGGAAAATAACATATTAACACTAATTCAAACAGCACAACCAGACTGCAGTAAAAAAGGGCCTCCTTCCTTTTACTTATAATCTAGCATCATATATATATATATATATATATATATATATACAAATATAAATGTAAATATATTCCTTTTATACTCAAGAGGAATAAATTATCATCTTTTATACTTTTACTTAACAGTACTTATGTTTGTAAATATATAATTCTTAAATAAATTGCTAGATACCCAACTGCTTCTGAAAGTCTGTGCCTTTGTGATTTTCACTGATCTTGCAAAACTGCTTCTCCAAATGTCTGAATCTCAATGTTCTGAACAACAGGTTATGGAGTATTTTTTGCCCCATACCCTAACATCATTTTTGGTTATAATCAAACTTGTCAGTCTGATAGAAAACAGAATCATTTCAATTAAACAGTACGTGTGTGATAGCAATCTGTTGGTATCATCAACTTCTTGTGCAATTAGAAAAATTGAGTCCCTTACATCTGACGGAAATGAACATTCTATCATTTGTTTTTCAAATATTTCTCAAATAGTTATACCAGTTTGGCATTTTAATTGTGATCTTTAATTTTGGTAATCATCATTATCAGTTTTGCTTGTACAGAAGTTTTATGTCATAAAATATTTTAATTGTTGACTTATGGCTTTAGTATTTTTCCATCTTTCTTAGAAACCCATTAAATAAATTTCCTATAATATATTCTACTTTTTTTTTTTGCATTTAATCTTAGACCAGTTGAGACTGATATTGGTGGAAAAGATGAGCAAGAGATTTAGTCTTTCTTTTCTTTTGCCTCTAAATGCTTCACTAGTTACTTTTCCAATATTTATTGAATAAAGGATTTTTTTCACTCTGATTACAAATATATACTTACTCTAGGATATATGTCTACATTTCATGAAGGCTGAGAAATCTGTTTTATCAATTTTGATCCTATCAAGTTTGATCCTATTGTAAAACTTTATCATGTTTGATCCTATTTTAAAATTCATTAAATTTTTAAAAGTATGTTTAAATATTCAGCCACTCTTACATCCCTGAAATAAAATACATTTGGGTGTAATTTATTCTGCTTGTACTGTGCACTAAAATACATTTACTGGTATTTTTGTGACATTAATTTATTATGATACATTTATATAACATAAAATTTACTATTTTAACTATTTTTAAATGTACAATTCAGTGGCATTAAGTATATTCACAGTGTTGTGCAACCATCACCACATCCATTTCCAGAACTTTTTCATCATCCCAAAGACAAATTTTGTATCCATTAAACAGTAACTCTTCATTTTTCCCTCTCCACAGCCCCTGGTAACACCTATTCCACTTTCCATGTGTATGAAGTACCTCATATAAGTGGAATCATATAGTATTTATTCTGTGTCTGGATTATTTTACTTAGCATGTTTTCAGTGTTCATCCAAGTTATAACAGGTATCTGAATTTCATTGCTCTTTAAAGTTGGGTAATATTCTGTTGTATACACACACACACACACACACACACACCCCACATTTTGTTTATCCATTTAGCTTCTGAGGATATTTGGATTGTTTCTGCTTCTCAGCCATCGTAAATAACGAGGCTATGAACACGGGCACACAACATTTGGTAATGTCTTAAAGCTCCTGCATTGATACTCAAACTCAATTCTTGCAATGTTTTATTTTTTTGTGATATCCTTGTGAAATCCATATATATTTAAGGAAATTACTTATAAAATGATAGAAATCTAAATTGTGTTACATAATTTTTAAAAGATTTTATTTACTTATTTGACACAAAGAGAGAGAGGTCACAAGTAGGCAGAGAGGCAGGCAGAGAGCGGCAGGCAGAATCTCAACATATAGAGTGTTTGATTTCACATCAAATTCACTTGCTTCCATATGTCAATAATTCCTTCAAAACTAATAATAATATGGGAATCCATTAGACTGCTAATGTAGTCCCTTTTGATTTTAAGTGATCTTTCTTCTCTAGTCCTTTAAAGGTCTATCTATATGAGAAGCCCCTTCTACTGCGACAATGAAAGAAATGACAGAAGAGTCATCTGTGTTCTATGGGTGTGCAGAAACTCACTGAAGGCTTGCTGAATTAAACAAATGAACAAGGAAGTGAATGAAGAATGGTAAGATTATAGAGAGGGTCGTGAGGTGGAAGATCTTTTCACTCTCCAGGAGCCCTTGAGTCAGGATATAGGTTTACACATATTTCCAAAGGCACTTGCATTTTAATGATCCTTCTGAAGTAGTTTTCAGTTTTCCAGTTGAAGGTAAATGTGAAATAACCTGGCAGAAATGAAACAACAGAGGAAAACAGACTAATGATCCTCTAAGAGATCTAGACAGATCTAGAAAGGAGAGATTATTTCGAGAAGTATGAGGACATATTTTGTGAGGCTGTGCTGAACCCATTAAAAAGGATGTGGAGAGAAGAACATAATTCAGGATTAGGAACACACGGATCAGTGTAACACGGAGATGAAAAAAACTTTAAGTACCAAATGGAAAATAATATTGAAATACATGGGATGTACATTAGTTAAAAGAAAGAGTTCTTGGAAAAGATGAGGACTAGACATAATATTACTGCAAATTTCTAAATTTTGCAAAAAACAGAGTTATTTCAGGTGCCATTCTACTAGAGAGAATGCAGTCCATAGCATTTTGGAACGTTTTTCTTTTTCATAGAAAATGTGAATCTGACTGTCATGTTATTTTCCAATTGAGATTTACATTCACAGGTGAGAGACTAGGTAACTGATATGAATGAAATTGAAATCACAAAGTCCGCATCAAATCCTCTCTTCCATTTCCTTTAGAAAAGTAAAAAAGCAATGCGATGCAATAGTCTCTGTCTGGTAAAGATAAAACAGCTTTAAGATGTAAGCTACTGAGTGGCTTTTGGAAAACCACATTGCTTAGAAAAATAGAGAGGTGTTTCCCAGATTGTAGGATGTGATATTGGCTCTGATATTCGGTCATAGTTTCCACAGCTAGTAATACCGGGTTTCCTCTTCTTAAAGTTATCTGATAATTACTTATGAAGTTAGAAAAAATAACACTCATCAAGAATTTGGATTTGGGTTTCATCTTTTGGAGCACAAAGAAAGAAACAAGCTCTGTGAGAAGACATGCCAGGTTTCAGAGACTGGTTCCAGCCAGGCACAAAGGCAGCCCCTCTCCCTGGGACTGAGCAGGGTAACCAAAATATAGGGCAAGTGTGGTGCTTTTGAACATCTTTGGAACTTTAATTTTCTGCATTAATCTACATAAGGAATTGATTTGAAAAGCAGCACTCAGTAACGTAGCTGCGTTTGATCTTAAAAGGGGCCAAATTTGGGGCCGATTTACACTCCTGGAGATCTACTGCTTTAAAAAGTTGGCAGCAACTCAAGTTGGGAAATAAAAAGTGGGCCTCGAGGCAAAATTAATTGAAGGAAAGGTCTGATGCATTTCAGAGGATTCTGAAGGAAACATCAAAAGATACTTTTAAAAGTCGTTGAGAGGTTCGATTGCTAAATAGGTATAGTTGCAAGCAACCAGCATATCCCATCCACTCATGGCCCACGCTTGTGAGACGCTGTCCTTTTGCATGTCTAGCGGTAATAAAACAGAATACAGCCTTAGCCACTTACATGTATCTTTGTTTCTTAGGTCCTATAAGGCACTTGTTGGTGGAGGACCATAAAATCATGTAATTTTTCTTACTTCCAACGATAAATATTGTCTTCGTACCAAATTTGTACTCTAGCTACAGTTCTATTCTTTTCTTGGATATGTCATATAGCTCTGCATGTCAACACTAAATCATAACGCAATCTTTGGAGTCATTTTAAATAGTGATGAAACTCAATCTGCATTTTTCCAATACAATAAACAACTAGATGCAAGAAGGCATGGCCAAATTTACTTGGACCGAATTTATAGACAACTCGTTATGAGTTATGACCACTGCTTGCCCGACAGAGACTGTAAAATGATTCTAATATACATACCAGTTGGAAATGGTAAAATTTTTAAAAAGTAAGTGTGTATTAGACTATGAAATATAGTATGTGTGGATTTAAGAAGAAAGAATTCACATTAACGATGATGAGTTTTCTGCCTAAATCTCTCCAGGATCTTCTGTGTGAGTCTCTTATGATTACAGAGGGACATAATGCCACATGTCTCCTTGGAGACTTGACTATCAAGAAATAATTGCACCGATTCTGAAACATCTGCGAATGTAAACAATAGATGTGTATAGTCTATTTCTTGACTAATCCTGTTGCAAACGAAAAAATTAAAAACAAATAAGAAAAGCTGTTTATTATAATAATTTGATATGACATATTTTCCCCAAATTGAGTGATTAAATGTAAGCAGGAGAGCTAGATAAATCATTCTTAAAGTGTTTGACAGTATTTTTCTATTTTCTGTAATTCAAAATCTTAAATGTCTTTCAATTCCTTGTGTTACTCAATTAAGTCAGCAAATTAACTTGATACTGGAGACTAACTGAAGTCCAATCTATCCAAAAAGGTCATGTAGTAAAGTCAGGATAAGGTCATTTCCTCAAGAAGTCCCATAGTTATTTATTGCCCTTTGTTGGAGGGGACTGTGTCATTCCCACACTAATTACCGGATCAAACAGACAGCAGGCATCAAGGGGAGAGAAGGCTCTGAGAGAAGTTGTGAAAAGTGGGTCTTTCTCCAATATACCCCCCTGAGGGATAAATCACTTTTTATTATAAAAGATTAAACTCTAAATCCATAAATACTGTTGTGCTCTGCTCAACAGTTCACAGCATCACACCACACCACATACTTTACAGCTCCCAAAAGTCCATCCAATACGACGCAAGCACAGTGACTGTAATCTTAACCCCACCACTATTTTTGTGAGAGGTGGGCAATAATTACTCAGCGGGAGGGAATCACCAGTTTTGAAATAAAACATGGTTTTCAGAATGTTGGTTTTAATTTGCTATACTCTAAAAGCAAACGAAAACAAATGTAGGTCAACTTGATAGATGATTCTGTTCCATTCCGTTTCTCAGTACCTTTTTCTGTAAAAGGGCTCTAAGACTTCTCTCACTGTGATAACTGATGTATGAAATGCACATCCCTTTAGAAATAATTTAAAGTGATTTAGTATTCTATTCATCAATTAAAAATGGCAAATTTTCTAAGGCATAAATTGTTACTTGATAATATTCCATAAAAGTCCTAATCATTAGGAGCCCTCATTCCTCACATTCTTCCATATTTTACATGAATAAGTAATAAAAAATGTGAGCATTACTTATCAAGTTAAAAAATGTAATGGGTCCCCAAAAAAGTGAAGACTCTATAATAACAGCAAGCTCGCTATCTCCATCTGCAAAATGAAGATATGTCTTTGAGTAATTCTTGATTTCCCAGTTACCTCATTTGGAAAATAAAAGTTTTATATATTCTGTGATTTCAAAAATTAGTCCCAGCTTAAACATTCTGTGATTCTAAATATTCAAGCAGGTACAATAACTTGCTAGTGAGATATGGTCTGTTTTAATACAAATAGTTTTGATATTTGATCATCTTCCCATAAATTGTGAAATTAAATCTCACGCAAAAATTAGACAATATACAGTGTTCTTGTTTCAATATTCATCATTATGCATCAAATATAGACTATGGCAATCTTCACTATAAAATCACTCATGCTGTCACTTGAAGAACCACCAGGGCTTGAAATGCCTTTCACACCTGGCTAACCTGAGTTGGTCAGAAATACAGAGCTGCATTTTATTGAGAAAGAGATACTGAGCCTGTCATTGGCTTTCCCATATCGAGAGAATAGACAAGTGTTCTTCTGAGGAACAGTATCAAGTTATATAAATATTTAAATAGATGACTTAGAGAATCTTGTACTTCATAATGGATTAATCAAATTCCTTTAAAAAGACATTGTTCTTCATACCCACATTTCTCCCACATTTCATTACTAAATAAACATTTCATGTCCATTTCTATGCCTAATTTAATATTCATAAACACATGATTATGAAATAAATTTAAAAATTTAATTGTAAAATATAAATCTACTGAATGCACCTTTCTTGCAATAGAGTAAATATAGCTTAAAAAAAAAAACAAAACACAAAAAACAAAACAGTTGCATGCCCAAAAACCTCATCTGAAAGTTAAATTTTACGGTTTGGTGGGCTGTAACAATTTATTCCTATTGAAATAATTATAAACACAACATTCTACTTAATAATATTTACTAAAATTTATCATATTAGAAGACAATGGTAAACTAAAGCATTTATTTCTGTAATTTTTATTATTAAGATAATTACATGGTCCTTGTTTCAAATTCATTCTTCAGAAAGTAAATTACCAGCTTAAATCTGAGTTTCCATTGTTAGCATACTTAATTTATTTAACAAAGAAACTCTGGTTACCCATTGGAATCTATGAGTGTAAGTGATGAAACCTTGCCATTGAATGCTATGTCAGGATTCTGGTGATAGAAATCTTGTAGGAAAAGCAAATGCCTAGTGAAAAAGTACTCTCAAGACAACAGTATGATAATTATTTTTATAAATGAACCCTGACTACAGAAGATTAGAGGTTATAATTTAAGGATTTAATACAGACTAGATTACTTTCCTGGTTATAATTTCCTGTGGATTGGCTAATGCTGTATATTTGGTATCATTACTTCTATTCTTTTTTATAGTAGGAATATATATTGTAACATGAACCAAAACATAATCAAGTGAGTATGTATATTTGGACAAATTGTTGAACAATTTACATGTTAAATAATAATTAAATATCTATTTATGCTTCCCATATTCATGGAATAAAAGTGCTACGGTCTTTAGGTGAAAACGGTTCATATCGGTGTACTTTCAAAGACTTCTCTTTACTCTGTATCAGTATCATATATTTGTGTATATTAATATAATGAAATTTTAAATATTTAATTCATGAAAGACAATGAATAAAACATCAGGTCATATGTTTATCATTTTTTTCTTAATTCCATGAGAACAGAGCATATATTGCAGTACCTTTGGATATTGCTTGACAGGAATCAATACTCTTTCTGAGAGCTTTATGTTTTTGTTGCTGATGACATCAAGATATTTCTTTTCTTCATCTTCCTTTTTTCCATCAGAACCTTGAAATTTTTCAATTTCTGAAAAAAAAAAAAGAAAAAACAGTAAGCAAAAGGAGTAGTCATCATAAATATGAGTATTCTTATTACTTGACTTCTTAAAAAGAGATTTTGAAGACCCTTGATAGACTTGAAACATCTGTTAACAGCTATGGACGTGCTGCTACCATACATAACATGACCTCTTTTGGGACACCTGGGTGGCTCAGTCCTTGAGCATCTGCCTTTGGCTCCGGTCAGGATCCCAGTGTCCTGGGATCTGGTCCCACATCCAGCTCCTTGCTCGGCGGGGAGCCTGTTCTCCTTCTGCCTGCCACTTCCCCCTGCTTGTGCACTTTCTGACAGGTAAATAAATATAATCTTTAAAAAAAGGGGGGGGGCACCTGGGTCGCTCAGTTGTTGGGCATCTGCCTTCAGCTCAGGTCATGATCCCAGGGTCCTGGGATCAAGCCCCGCATCTGGTTCCCTGCTCCACAGTGTGTTGGTGTGTGTGTGGGGGGTGGGGACTGCTTTACCCTTTCCTACTTCCTCAGCTGTGTTCCTTCTCTAGCTGTGTCTCTCTCTGTCAAATAAATAAATAAAAATCTTAAAAAAAAAATGTCCTCTGTCAACTTAAACTAAAAAATTAGCACTGAAGATGCGACTGTCTTCCATGAAGAAGTTAATTTTTAGCATCTTCAAACAAAACACAAGGAAAAATATATGCCCTTTAACAATAAAAAAAAATCTAAATGAACATAACTTTCCTAGGGACAATAAATAGAATAAAATATATTTTAAGGTTACATGTTTCATTTTTACTCGGGATTATTCCTACAAAAAGTTTGGAAAATAGTAATCATCCATTATCTAATTGGATAGTAAAGATAAATAGCATGTTATTTTATATTCTAACAAAACTTAAAGGCAATTAAAAAGGGGGTCACAGCAAAGTCTTTCGAAGGATTAAATCTGTAAATGCTATCATTCATATTCATCATTATGAAATTATCTGTCCGTATGTTTAAAATGAATCACTACTATTGCCTTATGAGACTATTCCCAAAATGGATATTTTCTGAGCAAATGTACAATACTTATCTACTCTCTCTTTTTAAAATTAGTTTATTCCAAAAAGATTCTTAAACCGCTACTGTGGGTACCACAGACAAAACAGAAAACAAAAAAGTCTCTGTTTTCATGGAATCTATATTCTGATGCAAAAAATGAGAAATTAGAAAATGAACACACACACACACATATATATATATATAAAAACATACACATGCATATTTATGTGTGGGGATAAAGAATAAATAAAGCTATTAAGACAGGATTTTTTTGCTTGTTTTTTTAGTTTTATTAGATATAGGGCAAAAGCATTCTGTTTCTGTAATTTTGGAGTAAAAGAAAGGTGATGATACCCATTAAGTATGGAAATTCTCAATTCATGCTAATTTATATTGCATTTTGAACAATTATTTTTTACAGATCTGACTACTTCTGGAGGTAAAAGGAATACTGTATTGCATCTAACAGCTTTGTTCTTTGCTATTTTATTTGTAATTAGCATCTTTTCCAAAATGATTTCACATACCTTACATAAAATCCCTATAACTTTCCGAACGGAAATCTTTTAGCATACTATTTATTTGGCTCATGTGGAATTGTTAAAAATCTTTCTGAAGTAAGATTACATTGCTTCCTCAGATTGGCGGAATGAATGCCACACTGCCTTGTTTGCACAAAGTCATTTACAATCACTTTTTTCAGGTATATGCTGTAATTTTCCTAAAGACAATTATCTTAAACTGTACTGCTTGAAAAGAAGCTATAGGCAGTATGTCTCTAATTTCTACTAAGAACAATGGCATCAGATTCTTACTTTTCTGTTCCAGATTATTAACAAGCCACTTTAACTGACTGTCTTTTTCAAACAAGCAGCATTCTCTATTCAGGCTTTTCAATCCCTTATATAATTATTACATACAGAACTCTGACAACTGCAAAGAAAGAATATTCATTCTGTCTTCTGATACTGACAGTGAACTTCTGATCACTGCCCTCTGCGTAAATGATCCTATCTCATACTATACTTCCTAGTTTTGCTGAGGCGATTGTAATGTGAGGCACACAGAAGAGACCAACTCAATCCCCACTCTACTAAACGTATGGTTTCCCCTTGTCACTCTGCCATAAAATAAACTGAATTTGTTTGTCATTATTTGTTGTCTACAAAACTACTACCCTTGGCATTTTCAGATGTTTGTAATTTTATCAATCAGTGATTAATTCCAATAAATTTTCCATCAAGAAATGGTGCTGAATAAAATACCATTTCAACGCTTTTTCTGCTCATTTCTACACTTTCCTTTTAGAAATGTTGATACATCTTTTTGCCCTTCTGATACTTTCAAGGAGTTATCTTGTCTTTCTTGACATATCTACATGACTAATAGCTCAGTAATTATATTTGTCAAATGCATAGTCATAGGATGGTATAAGCCAAATTTGCCTGATTTAAAACCAGAGAAAACAATGTATACAACACCTTTCCTTTCTAAATTTTAGTTTAAAATAATTCTTTACTTCATCATTAATGCACATTTTTTGTGGGACAGGTATCAATAAAAATTTAAAGGCACCCATTATCATCTAGCAATAACTAAACAGTTTTGTGCAGAGGAGTTGAACAATTGTTTTATACTTGTTTATATGGTCTCTCTTAAAATTTAGCTTCATATTATTGGGAAAACATATTCTACATTAGGGTGAGCTTATGTTAAATGTCAAACTACACATATTTTAGTATTTTCTGTTCTCCTTTCATGTTTTATCTGTTAATGTCCATATTCGTTCAAGAATTTTTTAAAGCATTCATGGTCTTATTTTTAGGGGCTCTCTCCATAGTACTAAAAGTATGACATTACCACAGAGTTAACTTTTGGTCATGGGTGTATTCACCTTGCATCCACTGGCATTTTAGTCAGCTAGAAGCTATAGTGAGAAAATATTTTTTTATTATAATAAAAAAAACATGACAGGACTCACCATTTTAATCATTTTAGGAGTACAGTTGAATAGTGATAAGTCTACTATGTTGTTATGCAACATATCTTTGGAATGTTTTCCTCTTGCAAAACTGAAATTCTAGACTCATTGAACTCTCATTTTCCATACCCTTCCCACAGGCCTTGGCAACCAGCTTTTCACTATCTGTTTCTATGCCTGACCACATTAGATACTTCTTATGAGTAGAATAGCACAGTATTTGCTCTTTAACGACTGACTTATTTCAATTAGCATAATATCCTCAAGGTTTATCCATGTTGTAGCATGTGTCAGGATTTCCTCCTTCTTAAAGTCTGTATAACATTCCATTGTAGATACATAGTACATTTTCTTTATCCATTCATCCATCAATAGACATCTGAGATGCTCCCTCTTTTTAGCTACAGTGTATAGTGCTTTGATGAATGTGGGGATGGAAGTATCTCTTTGAGCTCTTTCTTTGAATTATTTTGGATATATATGCAGAAGTGGGACTGTTGGATCACATAGCAATCCCATTTTAATGTTTTGAGAAACCTCCATACTATTTTCCATGATTGCACCATTTTATATTCAGAACAAAAGTGCACAAGAGTTCCAATTTCTCTGCATTCTTGCCAATACTTGATATTTTCTGTTCTTTTGATAATGGCTATATCCAAGAAATCACTGATAAATCTAATGTCCTGAAGCTTTCCCCCTATGTTTTCTTCTAGGAGTTTTATAGTTTTAGGTCTTTAATCCATTTGGGGTTAGGTTCTATGTATGGTGTTAAGACAAGACTCCAACTTGATTCTTTTGCATGTGGAGATCCAGTTTTCCCAACACTATTTGTTGAAAAGACTGTCCTTCCCTCATTGTATGTTCTTGGCACCCTTGTTGAAGAACATTAGACTATATACACAAGGGTTTATTTCTGGGCCCTGTATTTTGTTCCAATGGTCTATATTTCTGTCTTCATGTCAGTATCACACGGTCATCATTAGGGTTACATCATATAATACACACACACACACACATACATACAGATATATTGTTTCAGTTTTGGATTTTTTTTTAAAGTTTTTATTTCAATTCCAGTTAGTTAACGTACAGTGCAATATTAGTTTCAGGTGTCAATACAGTGATTCAATACTTCCATACAATATCCAGTGCTCATCAGAAGCACACTTCTTAATCCTCATCACCTAATTAACCCATGCCTGAACCCACATCCCCTCTGATACCCATCAGTTTATTCTCTATGGTTAAGAGTCTATTTCTTGATTTGACTCTCTCTCTCTCTCTCTCTCTCTCCCCCCCCCCCACCTCTTACACTGTTGGTGGGGATACAAACTGGTGTAACCACTCTGGAAAACTGTATGGAAGTTCCACAAAAGGTTGAAAATAGAAGTACCCTATAATCCAGCAGTTGCACTACTAGGTATTTACCCAAAGAATACAAAAATACTATTTTGAAGGGATACATGCACCCTGATATTTACAGCAGAATTACTTACAATAGCCAAATTATAAAAACAACCCAAATGTCCATGGACTGATGAATAAAGATGTGGGGTGTGTGTGTGTGTGTGTGTAATGTATTACACATAATATACAATTTTTTTACAATGTCTCATATTTTGAAAACAGGATGTGTGACACTTGAAATTTGTCTTTTGTTTTCAAAATTATTTTGGCTATTTGGAGTCTCTTGAGATCCTATACATGTTTCAGAATTTTTTTCTATTTCTGCAAAAAATAAAAAAAATAAATAATTGAGATGTAATAGGGATTGCACTGAATCTGTAGGTTTCTTAGGGTATTATGGACATCTTATCAATATTAAGTCTTCCAATTCACAAACACAGGATTTCTTCTTCTTATTTGTATCTTCCTTCATATTGGTTAGTGATTTTTGTAGATTTCAGGTAAGAAGATACTTTGAAGGGAATTTTTAATTCTGCTTTGTTTCACATTTCCCTCATTTTTGTTGGGCATATAATTTCTTAATTGTCTCTTCTTGGTTTATTTTATTTTATAAAACTTTTTAATTTGCATATTAATTCATTTTCTTTTTTATATTTTTATTGATTAATGTATTTAATGCTATGAATTTTCTTTAGAAAACTTCTTCAGCTATACCTGTCTATTCTGATTAGTTGTGTTTCAATAATAATATCTTTGCAGAATTTTGGCAATTTCATTTTGTTACTCTCAAAATGTTGTTTAGTGTTTAATACCACTTTTAAAAATGTCCAGATGCACACCACGACAAACTGTGGACTCTGAGGAACAAACTGAGGGTTTTGGAGGGGAGGGAGGTGAGAGGCTGGGTGAGCTTGGTGGTGGGTATTATGGAGAGCACGTATTGCATGAAGCACTGGGTGTGGTGCATAAACAGTGAATTCTGGAACACTGAAAAGAAATAAAATAAGAAAAATGTCCAAATGTCCAAAGCCAGTCTACTTTGATATTAATTTCTTTTTTTAAAATACTTTATTATTAGGCAGAGAGAGAGGGACAAGAGCACAAGCAAGGGGAGTGGCAGCAAGAGGGAGAAGCAGGCTCTGTGCTGAGCAAGGAGCCCAATGTGGGACTTGATCCCAGGACCCTGGGATTATGATCTAAGCCAAAGGCAGATGCTTAACTGACTGAGCCACCCAGGCATCCCTAATCTCTTTTTTTTTTTTAATTGCATTGTTAGTATTACTTCTATATTTTAGATTTTTTAAAAATACTTTATTTATTTATTTGATGGACAGATCACAAGCAGGCAGAGAGGCAGGCAGATAGAGAGGAAGCAGGCTCCCTGCTGAGCAGAGAGCCGGATGCAGGACTTGATCCCAGGATCCTTGAGCCGAAGGCAGAGGCTTTAACCCACTGAGCCACCCAGGTGCCCCTAAATTTTAGACTTCAATGAAGGAATTCTTAGTGGGTAAATTTTTGGTCAGGGCTTATAAACATTACCAGGAATGGGTATATATTCTTTACTGTTGGGTTGAAAGTTAGCTGTAAATCAATGTGATCTTTTTCCTACACTGGGCTCAACTTGGAATGAAAGAAGTGTGCAAGAATTTCTTTGTAATATGTGTATAAGTGGAATTTTGGTTCCTAAATTATGCACATACTTAATTTGACCAAACTCTACTGTTTTGTTCCATAAAATATGGTAGGAACATTCCCACAAACAGAAAAGATGTATTTCTATGACTTCCATTTCCCTCCAATGACCTAGATTTTTTATTTAATTTTTGTTTTATTTTATTTTACTTGACTGAGAGAGAGAATGAAAGTACACATGCAGGGGAAGAGGCAGAGAAAGAAAGAAAAGCAGGCTTCCCACTGAGCAGGGAGCCCAACGCAGGGCTTGATCCAAGGACCCCAAGATCACCTACTTTCACCTGAGCTGAAAGTAGATATTTAACCAAATGAGCCACCCAACTGCTCCTATATTTTTAAAAATATTTATTCATTCCATTTTTTTGAGAGAGAGTGAGAGAGTGCATGGGTAGGAAAGAGGAAGAGGGAGAGAGAGACTCTCAACCAGATATCCTCACAGAGCGAGGAGCCTCATGAAAGGCTCGATCTCACAACCCTGAGATGATGACTGAGCTGAAATCAAAAGTTGGATGCTCAACGAACTAAGCCACCTAGGCATCCCCAATGGCTTAGATTTTTAACCTCACCTAATTCTCCTATAGTGTAGTGAGTACGAACCTTTAATAAATAAAGTGTAATAAATAAATGAATAAATAAATAAATAATATGTAGTAAGTGCAAACCCCTACTAAATGAAAAACAGGCAAAAATGAAAAACAGGCAAAATACAAACTAACCACATAGCAAGTAAGCCTAGACCATATGCGTGTAGTGATAAGATTAGCGCGGAGTAACAAGTTGTAAATATTTTAACTTGTGCGAAATATCGTAAACCAAAACATGTTTACGACGTGTGTATGTTTTTGGTGTGTAAGCATGAGAAAAATAGGTGATGTAATATGTTATGAAGGAGACTTAGCACAGTATATAAAGAGGCATCGGGTTGGACTGAGGTGAAGCGAGTTCCCTGTCGGGAGAACATCATCGCCGGTGCTACCGACACCCCCCGACAGTTTCATTGCCAACCACTCGCTGGTTCTCAGTCTCAACTTCTGCTATGACCTCTCTGTCTAGATTGTGAGGTGACGTCTCCTTCTCTGTAACAACGTCAGCAGACCATGACCGGGCCACGATAGTGGTGCGGACCTCGTCCCAATAAAGATCAAGTGAGTTACATCATATCCATCTCTCTATCTCTTCTTTACACGTTGCGACCTCCTGGCCGGACGCAGGGGTTTTGCTCGCGACAGATAGAAACAAGACAAATGCCGAGGATAAAATAAGAAAAACAAACAAACAAAACCAAAAAACCTTAAACTCTGAAAACATCCTCACAATCCAGACAATCTATAAGAACCCTATCAAAAAGTGGGTTTCTGAAAAAACCGAAAATAGTAGGAACTCTACTAGGTCCTGTATAAGGTAGAGTGTGAAAAAAAAAGAAAATTTAGATAGCTCCAAGAGCCCTGGAACACAGAAATTTCAAGCAAGTACTTATCCTCAAAAGAAGAGATGACCTGTAATGTAGAATTCTCTGTGATCTGAAAAGTAAGAAAGAAAAACAAAAAACTGGGACAAGACCACACAAGCTCTAAATGATGAGTGATTGTGAAGTAAACAATGGAGACCATATAACGCATGAGGAAAACCTAAACAATGGAGACTATACAATGCTTGAGGAAAAAGCTGGCAGTACTATAGTAGCACAAGCACTTCAGAATCTCAGAAAACAAAAATGTTCTTCTTCAAGAATAAGTCCCTTCCTGAGAGGGAAAAATTGTTTCAAGCAAAGTCCTCAAGGAGCATAAGGCAAGGATGACACCCCAGCTGAAGAGACTATTCCAAGAGAAATCTCCTAAAAACACAGGCAAAACTTTCTCATTTAAACATTAAAAAGAGAAACAGTTTGTGTTGAACCTCATACAAGTATATTATATAAGAAAACAAAAAAGGAAAATGAACTAAATAATATATTGACAGAACGTGAAAGCAGGAGAGAAACATAACAAAGTAGAAAATATATATTAAATGAGGGGAAGATACGGAATGTACAAAAGTAATAAAAGAGGCATATGTATCAGAAATAGAAATGTATTATGTAAGAACCAATAAATTAGAGGAACATGTATAAAGAGCTATCAAAGCTCAGGAGTGAACGAGAGAGAAAGAGTTTAATTCATAAGTGAAAAACTAGAAATAAAAAAAGACTAAATGGTCAAAAGAAAAGAAATAAAATCAGAGGAAAGAATTAAGCACCACTATCAAATCAGAAAGTTAAAAAGATGTGAGAGAACATGAAAGATATAAAAGACAGGTAATGACCAAGGTGTATATACCTGGAGCTCTGAGAAGTTGAAAACTAAAGCAATAAAACTGAAGAAACACTAAAAACTACAATTCAAGAAACTGTTTCATAAAAGAACTGTATGATAATGTCACATGAACTGAGGACTGTGACTAGCTCAATGTGCTGATCCGAGGGAGAGGGATAGGCAGAAAGAGGAAGCGAGGTAGAGGGAAAAGGGGTGGAAAAGAGAAGGAGAGAGATCGATTTTGAGGCTGAGAGGTATAAACAATAATGCAAGATTTAATGGACGAGAAGTAATTGCTACAAAATTAGTTTCAGACAGTGGTTAAAACTCGGGCTTAAAAAACAAACAGGGCGCCTGGGTGGCTCAGTGGGTTAAGCCTCTGCCATCAACTCAGGTCATGATCTCAGGGTCCTGGGATCCAGCCCTGCATCGGGCTCTCTGCTCAACAGGGAGCCTGCTTCCCCCTCTCTCTCTGCCTGCCTCTCTACCTAGTTGTGATCTCTCTCTGTCTCTGTCAAATAAATCAATAAAATCTTTGAAAAAACAAACACACACACAGAAAGCAAGAAGACAAAACACTGTTTTAAAATATGAGCAGTAAATGTCTGCCTCAGTTTGACACCTGGAAAATATAAGGACCTATTTTATATTTTTATATTTTAGCCAGAGGCTTCCATTGAGGTTAAACAATAACATTGTTTTTTAACACTTAAACTGTCCCTGCTCCCCTTCCCCCAGGGGACTTACTTAAAAATAAGTCCCAGAAACCAGCCTCAGGTAATAAAGCTCAAATACAAGGATGGGTCAAGCCAGATGGAGATATCTGATCAGTGGGGGCGCACACTGTCTAATAGCTACCAAGGTGATGGGCTAGTTTCTATGGCTACCATGGGGTGAATTGTAATTCAATTAGCCACCTATGTGAGGTCAGGCCAAACCACATGGCCTTTGCGCTATAAAAGTTAGTCGGGAAAGCAGGGAGGGGTCGTCCTCTCTGTAAAGGGCAGCCCCAACGGGTCTGTTTGACCATGGGTCTGATTCTTGATGCTTGGTGCAAAATAAAGCTTTGCTTGACCTTTGCTTTGTGTCAATCTCGCTCCTTTAATCATGGACCCATTATTGGGGCATAACAGAAATTAGGAAAGAATCTTTGGTGTATTGTAAGAATTAACTAAATTAATATGAGCAAGGTGCTTAGGTGTCTGTCAAAAGCATTGTTGTTTTTATTATTATTCTCATTATTATATAATAAATTTAAAAGGACCAAAGCAATGTTTGCACTAGAGCCATAAGGCAAAATTTCACCGAAGAGGGATCTAGAAACTGATTTCCAGGTTAAGAAAGCATTACAGAGAAAGAGGGAAAGCAACTTGCTGGACTGAAGAATTATATTGTGTAATTCTTATGTATCAAGAAAGGCTTTGGGGCACCTGGGTGGCTCAGTGGGATAAAGCCTCTCTTCGGCTCAGGTCATGATCCCAGGGTCCTGGGATCGAGCCCCACATCAGGCTATCTGCTCCTCAAGAGCCTGCTTTCACCTCTCTCTCTCTCTCTGCCTGCTTGTGATCTCTGTCTGTCAAATAAATAAAATCTTAAAAAAAAAAAAAAAAAGGGAAAGGCTTTTCATTTTGCTAATGTTTTAAAAATATTTTTAGTATCTGCCCTATATTTGTAGTTTATTATATTCTATAGCTGCAAGTATAAACAATGTCAAATCCTTTAAAGTTTAGATTAAACTCATCCTGAAAATATGAATAAAATTTCAATGAAGGGGATTCTATCTGAACGTGTGAATTCATACCTCCACATTCCAGTCACTTTCTTAATAATATATGATTTCTTCTGAAGTCATAATTCACAGTTTCTTTTTAAAAATATTTATGTGTCCACTTTGAGGGAGACCATGTGGGTGCGTGTGTGCGTGCACGCATGCGCGCGCGCGCACACACACACACACACACACCCCAATAGTGAGAGGGGCTAAGGGAGGGAATCCCTCAGCAGACTCCCATTGAGCATGGAACCCAGGCTAGACTGGATTTTACCATCCATGAGATCATGACCTAAGCCAAAACCAAGAGTCCATCACTCAACCAACTGAACTACCCAGGTGCGCCCATAACTCATACTTTCTAAACTGGGTGTTGAGTATTTAACAGTGGTTTCCCATATACTTCTACATAGCATTTTTCTGACCTCCAGAATACAGCTGGCTTAAGATTTTAGAAAAATCAGTAGCCATAAAATTGATGTGCTAGGCTGTGTCTATATAGCAATGCTTTCTACAAGATATTTTATTGTGGTTAAACTTATTTTTGTAACTGGCACATTATAGAGATTCATATTTTTAAACAAAATGACATATAATTACACAATAACAGGGAAATCACAATTATCTTGTTTCATGAAAAATCAGTTATTTAACATAAATGAGCTTTTCTCTTAAAACCATATTTAAAAATTGGGCAGTTGCATATTTTAAGTGATCTTTCTAAAATAAATTCATTACTTCCCAGACATTTCAAGGAATATGCTTTGCATGATCCAGGGACTTTATGATGAATGTGAATTATTCTATCAAAGCTAATCAATGTGAGCAATGAATTTAGTCTTTCATTAATTGAATAAATACTCTTTTTTTAAAATTTTTTATTTTTTATAAACATATATTTTTATCCCCAGGGGTACAGGTCTGTGAATCACCAGGTTTACACACTTCACAGCACCCACCAAAGCACATACCATCCCCAATGTCCATTGGGGAATAAATACTCTTGAATTATAGTCTACCTCACAGAGTATATGGAGGGTTAAGTAGAGAAGGAAAAGAGTAAAATCCATGAAATAATGAGGGAGACTTAGTATACATGAGTGAGGTTGAAAAGTCACTAGTGATGAGACTTAGGATAAATCCTGAAAGCAAGATATATTCTCCTAACTATAGGTAAGAAATGAAGGGAGAGAGGGAAAAATAAATGACAGTCCCTAAATAAGTGATCTTAGCAACAACATTGATCGTGTGCGTGAGTGTACACACACGTGCTGATTTATTTCACCAAGAAATCATATAACCAATCTTGTTAAAACTATATACTAAATAATAATAAATGTTCTTAGTCAAACAAATTACAAAGAACATGGTTATACTTAACTTATTTTGTGTGCCTAAATGTTTTCATGAGTGAAATACATGCTCTTCCAAGTACTTAAAAGTTCTAAAATTCAAATAACTTCTAGCTCTAGTGATATTTTAAAGAATCAAGATACATTTACTTTCCAGTTAGACTTTGAAAATAATTTTTAATGCAATATGAGAGAAAAGAACATTTACATGCAAGGTATAATTGTATTATATATTGAAGCAAAGAACATAGAATTAGCCTGGGAGGAAAACAAGTTATTGCCAATAAAATACAAATGACCTTTAAATATAACAATGGGGAATGATGCCAGTATTGAGTTATTTTGAAATTTGTGCTTTGTCTAAAACCAAAAGTCAATAAGAGGCTGTAAAAAATTCTTTTATTTATGGGTATTTTCCAAAAAGACTTTATAATACAAATAATGTTCAACTGCCTAGTGATTAGAAGTCCTTATTATAAATGAGGCATGAACAACTTACACTTACGTTATAAAACTGAGCAAAGGTTATCCTACTTATTTCACCTTCAAATTATACCCTTTAAGTTGCTAAGCAGAAATGTTTTCTGCTGTTTGTATTTGAATGCAGAACCAAGCTTTTATCAATTAATGTAATAGAATACAAGAGTGAAATATAGAGTAATTTCCATCGTCCTTTAGAATCCCCATGTAAAATCTTAGACATCAGCATTCTATAATGCAGTAGGATTCCTGCATTTTAAAATTCTAAAGATCTAAGTCTAGAATGAAGGGCTAAATAGACCATAAATAACAACTGTTTGTTGTGAAACATAAACTTAACATTAACTATAAAAGAATCTGAGGAAATGATTTGGCACAAAATTTGCTTTGTTGCTATTGATCAGAAAGATATATATATACTTTCAAATCTCAGTCCCAAAGAAAGGGTGAGGAAATATCAATGTTACTTTGACATATGTAATTTTTTTTAGCAGCATAACTCCATGGGGTAACAATTATCTCCCTTTTCAAATAAATAAACAAACAGGAGTTCAAAGAGCTAATGTAATATATACTATAAATACAAGAAGGAGAACAATAGGAAAAAGGGGGGATTTGAAAATTCAAGAAGAGGGCGCCTGGGTGGCTCAGTGTGTTAAAGCCTCTGCCTTCAGCTCAGGTCATCATCTCAGGGTCCTGGGATCGAGCCCCACATCGAGCTATCTGCTCAGCAGGGAGCCTGCTTGCCTTCCTCTCTCTCTGCCTGCTTCTCGGCCTACTTGTGATCTCTGTCTGTCAAATGAATAAATAAAATCTTTAAAAAAAATAAAAAATAAATAAAAATTCAAGAAGAGCAGTTCTCAGTGTAGTCTTTTATTTAATAATGCAAACAAAAATGATTTTTTTTAAAAAGAGCCAGACTTTGCTTAAAAGTATCATTTATCATGGGCACCTTGGTGGCTCAGTTGGTTAAGCATCCAACTCTTGGTTTTGGCTCAGGTCATGATCTCAGGGTCATGAAATAGAGCCCTACATTGACCTTGAAATTCTGTCTCGCTCTCTCTCTCTCTCTCCCTCTGCCCCTCCTGCTCGTGCTTTCTCTCTTTCTCTCTCTCTCTCTCTTTTTCTCTCTCTATATCTCTCTAAAATAAATAAATAAATCTTTTAAAAAATACCATGTAGCAACTTGTTCTTATATAAAATATCTTCTGGAGTGGGTAACTAAGGTTCATGTCTTGTCTCACCTGCTTCTAGGAAGCTCAGAGCTGAGTTGTCTTTAAAGAAAACTTACCTTCTTCTAACTAGCCTAGGATAAAGATTTCTTGTGTAATTCTTCTTCCTTTTCACCCTCTTTACAACTTTTTGATTA
Source organism: Mustela putorius furo (assembly GCF_011764305.1). Taxonomy (NCBI): domain Eukaryota; kingdom Metazoa; phylum Chordata; class Mammalia; order Carnivora; family Mustelidae; genus Mustela; species Mustela putorius. The sequence continues at coordinate 1,935,323 of NW_025422112.1, read as the reverse complement.
TTAAATTTGTGATAGCATTTTTACCCTTATTTTGTACATGCTTTATTATAAGCTGCCTCAAATCCACCTCAGAAATAAGTGATAAGTACCATTTTATTTTAAAATTAATATTCAGTATTAAAAATTAATTATTAAGCCAACAGTCTCTACTAATGCAAAATTTCTGTAAGCTCTCTTTTTGGTCTTTGGAGTTAACTCTGAATGCTAAAAGCAGGTCTGTCACCTGCTAGCTACACAATCTTAAGCAAAATTTCCTTTTTTTTTAAAGGAAAGCAAATCTATCAAATGACATTATGGGAATTAGGCAATAACTATGATTTTTTGATATTATAATGTTTCAAATCTGTCTCCCTCTATATTTTAACGTCTGAGCAGATTTATTTTACTCGTTTTCACATCTGTGAACTTAGTCCAATGACTAACTAGATAAAAGAAGAAATTATGTCCTAAATATGTGTTTCCCACCAAGGTAAAATGAAATGGGCTATTTCTTACAAAACAAAGCTTAAATAATAAGAAGGGAACTTTATGTGTGCATAATGATGCTAGCAAAAGAGATGCTGCAAATAATGGATCTCTCAGAATCAAGATCAGCAGAGGGAGTAAATAGTAGTCGAATTCCAAAAGGTCTTAAGGGATGAGAGGATATTGCAAAACATGGCATAATATTTTCCTTTTTATTGAAGGCATGAACAATTATTTCCGATTTACTAATGATAAATCAGTAGTAAAGTTCTGCAAATAATTTAAGTACCTACAAAAGTAATTTGATAATTGAAACAGAAACAGAAACTGTAAAACTTGATTTAAAAACAACCCAAGGGTGCCTGGGTGACTCAGTCAATTAAGTCAATTAAGTGTCTCAGCTCAGGTCTTGGTTTCAGGGTCCTGTGTTCAAGTCCTGTGCTGGGCTCCATGCCCAGTGTGGAGCCTACTTATAAATAAATAAATAAATAAATAAATAATGCAACTACTTGTTTTCAACAAGAGTAACCATAAGACTACAAACTATTTTAACTACTAATTCATTTTAATACCCTGAAGTCACTAAAATTGTGAAACTACTGATAGCTACCTGCTGCCCTCTCCTGGCTACTTATCTAAATTCCAACCACTGTTAAGCCTCAGCTCACATTTCCTCTTCCCCATGGAGTACAGAGTATCTTAAAGGGATTTCTCTCTTTGTGAACTCCTATGATTCAAATCATGTACTACATGTTCAAAGGTAGTTCAATCAGAACTACCTTTCAGTCCTAACACAAGGCCACACCCTAACTCTATGGCTTTGGACAAGTCATGTAAAAGCATTCTGGGCTTCATCTGTTCCCTCCTATCCACCCTCCAACCTACCTTAAAATGCAAACAACTCTTAGGAAGCACATTCTAGTATATTCTCAAGATCATAACTTCATAATATAGAATTGTATCTGTTACTTATTTGTTGTAGAACACTCAGCATCAAGAGTGATGATACCTATTCCTTTCTAAGAATTTTCTATGTGATAGGCAATGATCCTATACATGGACTAGTTGAGTTCACTTAGTTTACTTAGAAATTTTGTGCCACACTGTTTGCTTGTAAAATGGTATAATATCTTCATAAAACTGCTGTAAGGATTAAATGAGTCAAAGAAGTTTATCCAAAATAATTTGTTATAATACCTGATACATAATAAGAGTTATTATTATTAGCTCTTATAATTTTATTACTTGTCTTTGATGGCTGGACATAAGGTTTCACTGAACTCTTTTCTTTTCCATCATTAAAAGATCATGATGGGGTGCCTGGGTGGCTCAGTCAGCTAACCGTCCAAGTCTTGGTTTTAGTTCAGATCATGTGAGACTGAACCCTGGTCAGGCAGAGTCTGCTTATTCCTCTCTCTCATTTCCTGCCCATCCCGCCCCCAAACTTATAATCTCTCTCTAAGATAAATAAATAAAATCTTTATTAAAAAAAGATCATGGAGCATCTGGGTGGTTCAGTGGGTTAAACCTCTTCGGCTCATGGTCTCAGGGTCCTGGGATCAAGCCCCGCATCAGGCTTTCTGCACAGCTTCCCCCTCTCTCTCTGCCTGCCTCTCTGCCTACTTGTGATCTCTCTCTCTTTGTTGAATAAATAAATAAAATCTTAAAAAAAAAAAAAAAAGAAGACATCATGACAGACAACACTACCACAGGCTTACACCTAGTCTTTAGGCAGATTATTAATTATTGAGTGCACATCCAGTATTTATATTTGTTTCCTTTACCAGACTAGTACCATTATGTACATGTTTAAAATGTCATAGGCATTGATTTAAATGAGAAATAGGACAAAATGACAAAGTATGAGAAACATAATCCCACAGTGATAGTAAGAACAGGTATAGAATTAATTTGTTGAGACCTCATCAAAAATGTGTTTTTGGGATAGTGTTGTCACCTAACACTAAGCCGTGGTACTTCACAAAAGGCAAGAGGTCAAGTTTTTATTTCTCAACCTAGTTAACTGCCAGACACAAAGTCTTAAGGTTTAACATTAATGCCTTTTAAAAGGAATAGAATATTTTATCGCTACTCATTCCAAATATATCCATGCACAATCTTGGGTTTGCCCTTCTTTGGATGCATTCAATGTTTTTATTTTAGTTCTTGCTAGGTTACACACACACGAAGTTGCACTCAACAAAACAAAAGCAGAATACATATTTATGCTTGCTGGTTCTTAGCCATGAAATGAATCATTCATCTTCTCACCCATTAACTCTTTCATTCAATAAATATTTACTGAGAGCCTATTGTGCAGCATGCTCCATTCCAGTAATGCAAAAAACTATGGTAATGCAGACAGACAGAATCCCTGCCCCCTTGGATCTTATAGAATTGAAGTAGAAAGTAAGTGAGTAAGTAAATTATGACAGAATCTGAGTGGGTATAAATGTTTCAAAGAAACATAATGACAGAAAATGGTGGGAGGGGTGTGAAATTTGATAGAGATGATTAGGAAATGTCTCCTGGATACACTAATACTTGATCAGAGACCTGAATTAAATGAGGGGTTAAATTCATCAACATCTAGGAAGAGTTTTCTAGGCAGAGGGAACAGCAAGTCCAAAGCATCTAAGACTGCAAAGAATTTGGCGTTCTTGACAACTATCACAAGGACAGTTTAGATAAGGTGAGAGAGTTAGAAGGAGTAATATGAAGGACTTGTAGCCTGTGTGTGGATGAAGTAACACAATTTTAATGAATAAAACATGGCAGAAGTGATGGTGTATGACTTTGGAGACTACATCATGAAAAACTCTATGGTTTCCTCCGTGTTTTCTTGGATCATTTGTCTAGAGGAAATAACTGCCCTGTCATGGAGAAGACACTCAACTAGCGCTAGGTAGAGTCCCACATTCTAGATGCCTGCAGCTAATAGTAATACACAGGAGACATCTTGGAAGCAGACACTCTGTTCCTAGGAAAACTTTCAGATGAGTGCAATTTCTTCTGAGACCCTAAGCTAGAACCACCCATCCAAGCTTCACACAAATTCCTTACCTACAGAAACTGTGAGATAATAAATGTTGGTCATTTTAAGCTGCTATGTTTTTAGGTCATTTATTATGAAACAACAGATGATACACCATGATACTGAATTTTTATTTTAAGTGTGATGCAAAGAGTTCAAAGAATTTTACCGTGGCTTTGATCTGATTTGTGTTTTTTTTTTTTTATAATTTTTTATTTTTTATAAACATATATTTTTATCCCCAGGGGTACAGGTCTGTGAATCACCAGGTTTACACACTTTACAGCACTCACCAAAGCACATACCCTCCCCAATGTCCATAATCCCACCCCATTCTCCCAAACCCCCTCCCCCCAGCAACCCTCAGTTTGTTTTGTGAGATTAAGAGTCACTTATGGTTTGTCTCCCTCCCAATCCCATTTTCTTTCATTTATTCTTCTCGTACCCACTTAAGCCCCCATGTTGCATCACCACTTCCTCATATCAGGGAGATCATATGATAGTTGTCTTTCACCGCTTGACTTATTTCGCTAAGCATGATACGCTCTAGTTCCATCCATGTTGTCGCAAATGGCAAGATTTCATTTCTTTTGATGGCTGCATAGTATTCCATTCTGTATATATACCACATCTTCTTGATCCATTCATCTGTTGATGGACATCTAGGTTCTTTCCATAGTTTGGCTATTGTGGACATTGCTGCTATAAACATTCGGGTACACGTGCCCCTTTGGATCACTACGTTTGTATCTTTAGGGTAAATACCCAATAGTGCAATTGCTGGGTCATAGGGCAGTTCTATTTTCAACATTTTGAGGAATCTCCATGCTGTTTTCCAGAGAGGTTGCACCAGCTTGCATTCCCACCAACAGTGTAGGAGGGTTCCCCTTTCTCCGCATCCTCGCCAGCATCTGTCATTTCCTGACTTGTTGATTTTAGCCATTCTGACTGGTGTGAGGTGATATCGCATTGTGGTTTTGATTTGTATTTCCCTGGTGCCGAGTGATATGGAGCACTTTTTCATGTGTCTGTTGGCCATCTGGATGTCTTCTTTGCAGAAATGTCTGTTCATGTCCTCTGCCCATTTCTTGATTGGATTATTTGTTCTTTGGGTGTTGAGTTTGCTAAGTTCTTTATAGATTCTGGATCTGATTTGTGTTTTTAAAAGACTATTCTGCAGTCTTATGTAGAAGAGCCAGAGGAGGCAGGGAGACCAGTTGTGAGACAGAGACCAGGTGGGATATGATATTTTAAGCATGTTGCAATCAAATATGAGTTATTGTTACTTATATATTGCTATTTAGCTGTAATTTGGGTTCTATTTTAGAAAACTGGTTAAAGCTTTTTTTTTTTTTTTTTAAGATTTTATTTATTTATTTGACAGACAGAGATCACAAGTAGGCAGAGAGGCAGGCAGAGAGAGAGGAGGAAGCAGGCTCCCCGCCGAGCAGAGAGCCCGATGCGGGGCTCGATCCCAGGACCCTAGGATCATGACCTGAGCCGAAGGCAGAGGCCTTAACCCACTGAACCACCCAGGCGCCCTTGGTTAAAGCTTTTGAGTTGATATGTTATGCATTATAATATTCTCATGTAAAATATGGAAAAATAAGGTGTCAGTATTTTTTATTCAATTAATTTTATTTTTTTAATGTATTACTAGTGTTAAGTGGGCACAGACTGCAGTCATTACTGATATTTCTGATTTTCTCATATTCATATTCAACTATTTTTATTCTAAAGCATGAGTAGAACATATGTGTGTGTGTGTGTGTGTGTGTGTGTGTGTTGGGAAAAAAGGAGACTTCACTTTTGCCAAAGATATACTTTTGCCTGTAGATACACTATATTAATAAAAAAAAAATTAAATCAGCATTGGTTCAGTTCATATTAAAAGACCTTTTCCTGAGTCTACTTTTACTGTGATAATTATCTAAATCAGCACTTATTCACCATTTAGACTAATTTTACAGAAATACTACACCCAGATGTGCTTGAATTTGTATTAATTTATTTTCAAGATGTTCAAAAGTCTAATTACATTAGGTATTCCTTGTGTTTGAAAATCAATTTTCCTGAATTGAATAAAGGTGAGCTATTATTCACTGGAGTTAAAAATTCCTAATATGCCAAAGCAGAAGGTATTTAAATAGAACTGAATATGACCTGCTTCACATTCATCATGTTCCAGGGCACAATTACTTCGTCCAATACTTTTGTACACTCAGCAAACGTTACAAAGAATGTCATATTGTGTGTAAGTTATTGGGAAGAAGAAAAAGCGAAGTAACATCCTATCTTCAAATGTTAATTATCTAGTGACCAATAATTGCAAGTATCACAGTGAAACAATATTTTATTCTTATTCAGATCATGCCTAATTTCTTATTTGTGTATTTCAGTAAGTCAAACTATCAAAGGCAAATTGAATTTGCTAAATTTATATGCAGTATATACAAATGTCATAAATATAAGTTGGAAGCCCTCTTCCTTAGAGCATCAATGTTACTGCTGAATTTGATATATGCAGTTATCCAATTATGACATAAGTATATAGAAGCAATTAAGAGATTCCAAATATATATGTCTGTGTATATTAATACATACATATATATACATATGTGTTTATATTATATGACATATAACATATGATTGATATATATAGATAATATCTATATATATCTTCCTACTTTGTTGGGCTGTTTTAAAAATTGGACAGGATATAATTTATGAACTCGGTGTTTGTGGTAATTTCTATTCTCTAAATTTACCAACCTTTTCCCTTTACCCCAATCATCTTTAACCAATTCTAAAGAGAGAAATTCCTCTGCTAAATCAGGTCAAACAATGAGGGGCCATATTAAAAACAAAGTTTCTATAGTGCTTAAGATGATCTACTTTCCATTTGTTCTTCCTATTCCTCTTTTTAGTTATTCCCATGCAAATGATATGATAAAATAGACTGGTATCATCTTATGAATGGGCCTCTTACCACCATGGTGTGGTCCTGAACAAAATACACACTCAGGGTCTGTCTTCAACTATATCTTTAGATATAGTGAGAAATGCTTTATTTTCTTTGAGTCTGCCTTCCTCTGCTTCTCCTCACCAATGAAGCAGTAAATCCTTGAGAAATGAATTCTCTGTTGCTGAGGAAAAGGTACCAACGTCTGGTCGGCACGCAGTCTGAATTTAATTGCCATAGATTCCATAGGTCTCACAAATGCAACAGGTTATCATATGATAAAGCAGAATGTGTTCTGTGGCAACGTGCCAGGAAACAATCTCTTTTCATTGGTCATTCAGGAACATGCAGTGGGAACAGGTGGCTGACTGTAGACTTGGAAACCGGGATCTTGAGATCTATCTCCTTAACAGACACTCAGAGCTACTCAGAAGGAACCCATGGTGTAACTGCTGTTTTCCTTCTATTTTGTCACTGTATTGCATTTCCCCTGTCACATTGTCAGAGAGACATTTTCGTTTTCAAATATATGAAGACATAAATAACAGTTGAAAAGCTTCTAATTTCTCTTTGTCACACATTATCATTTGACAATATCCTAGAACATGAAGCCCATGTTTCATTACAATTCCCATGCCAAACATAAGTAGCTAAAATATATCCATTTTATCATACTCATAGGACTAGAAACTTGGAATTACCACCACTATTATTATTAACATGTACCATTACTCCATTACTTGACCTTGTGCAAGTCCATTTACACTTTTAGTTTGAAGTGTCATTATCAGCAAATGATATTTTTTTCTCGTTAACAAATCAGAAGGGTTCTTCCAATTCTGCTACGTGTTGAGTCTAACTTTATCATGCAAAAATAGACTGTGATGTCTGTAGGGTAGACAGGTTCAACATAATTATTTGGTCCTTGATTTAAAAAGCTTGAGGTTAACTTGATTTGAAATATTTTCTCTTTTTGTTACTTCATCTCTTCTTCATTTTTACTGCAATTTCACTATCGCTCACATCCTATATTATAATTGTTAAGAGTAACCTAAGAAACAGGACCCTATTTTCCTCATCTATCAAATGGAGATAACAATATTCTTACTTCACGCTGTTGTCTTGGTGTTAATGGTGATAACAACTAAATTGCTTAGAATATTACTTGATATACTTTTATTGCTGTTTTTATGATTCTTGATGTCCATGAATCTACCTGTAGGAAAAAGCACCATGCTTACATTATGGTCTCAAACTGGAGACTCCTCAGAAGTATAGCTAAAGGAAGGAAAAGTCAACAAGATAAGGGAGAGCCTAAGGCACTCTGTCTTACACAGCACGTATTTGTTAATTATTCACAGATTTAACCTGTTTAGTTAGCTGACCACAGTATCTTCATCCGGAAATCTCAGCTGTGGTAAAAGAGGAAGTATTTCTGTGTCGAAAAATATTTTACAGATGAAAGTTGTTTTGTATCTTCAAAACAAGACAGGTGAGTTAGACAGGATTCTGTGAATTACCTTTCTGGTAGGAGGTATATCTAGATATAGATGTAGATATAGATATTAGCTAGACAGACATTAGATGTATATTAGATATATAGAGAAATCTATATATTTTTTAGAAGATTTTTTTATTTATTTAGTTGACAGAGAGAGACAGTGAGAGAGGGAACACAAGAAAGGAAGAGTGGGAAAGGGAGAAGCAGACTTCCCGCCAATCAGGGAGCCTGATGCGGGGCTTGATTCTAGGACCCTGGGATCATGACCTGAGCCAAGGGCAGACAGACACTAAACGACTAAGCCACCCAGGTGCCAAGAGAGATATCTATATATTCATAAATCTATATCTATATCTCTCCATTTAAAAGCATCAGATAGAGTTCACACACCATAAAATTGACCCTTTTAAAGTTGTAATTCAGTGTGGTTTTTTAAATATATTGACAGCACTGTGAAACAATCACCACTATCAAATTTTGAAACAATTCATTCACCAAATAAATAAATATATATATAAAACCCTATGCCCATTAGCAGTCACTATTTATTTTCCTCTGGCGGCAGCTGCTGGCAACCACTAATCTACGTTCTATTCTCTATGGATTTGTCTATTCTAAGCTTTGCATAAAAATGGACTCATGCAATATGTACTCTGTTAGGCCTGGCTTCTTTCACTTACTATATTTTCAAGATCATTTTGTAGCATGTACCAGCCCTTTTAAAGGCCAAATGATATTAAATTGTATGGATATGAGTGAAGGGCATCTGGGTTGTTTCTACTGGTTTGATAAAATAAATAATGCTGTTTTGAGCATCTGTGTACAAGTTTTTGTGTGGATATATGGGCTCAGTTCTCTTGGATAGATTCCTAGAATTATTCAGTCCTCCAGTAGCTATCTGCTTAACATTTGAGGACCCACAGAACTGTTTTCCAAAGTTACCGTATCATTTTAAAATCTCACCAGCAATGCATGAGGGTTCCAATTTCTCCACATCTTTATTAACACATGTTATTGTCTATCATTATTTTAGCCATCCTACTGTGTGTGAGGCTGTATCTCATTATGAATTTCATTTGCTTTTTAATAACTAATTATGTTGAACATCTTTTAATATGATCACTTGTAATTTGCATATATTCTATGAAGGAATGTCTAAAACCCTTTGCACATTTTTAATTGGATTGTCTTTTTATTATTGAGTTGTAAATGTTCTTTACGTTCTTGGATATAAGTTCCTTATCAGACAAGTAATTTTCTCCTAATCTCTATATTTTCTCTTTACTTTCTTGATGGCATCATTTCCACCCAAGTTTTAATTTTGATTTAGTCCAATACATCCTTTTTTTTTTTTTGGTCATCTAAGTTTTGTAACATATGTAAGAATCCAGTGCCTAATTCATGGTCACAAAAATTACTTCCCATAAAAATTTTATAATTTCAGCCCTTAAATTTAGGTCTTTGTCCCATGTTGAGTTAATTTTTATTTTATTTTTATTTTGGGGTATGGTGTGAAATAGAAGTCCAACTTTATTCTTTTGCAAGTGGATATCCAGATGTTCCAACACCATTTTTTTTTATAAACATATATTTTTATCCCCAGGGGTACAGGTCTGTGAATCACCAGGTTTACACACGTCACAGCACTCACCAAAGCACATACCCTCCCCAATGTCCATAATCCCACCCCCTTCTCCCAAACCCCTCCTTCCAGCAACCCTCAGTTTGTTTTGTGAGATTAAGAGTCACTTATGGTTTGTGTCCCTCCCAATCCCATCTTGTTTCATTTATTCTCTTCAATAAATGGTGCTGGGAAAACTGGACAGCCACATGCAGAAAAATGAAATTGGACCATTTCCTTACACCACACACAAAAATAGACTCAAAATGGATGAAGGACCTCAATGTGCGAAAGGAATCCATCAAAATCCTTGAGGAGAACACAGGCAGCAACCTCTTCGACCTCAGCTGCAGCAACATCTTCCTAGGACCAACACCATTTTTTTAACAAGATTATCTGTCCCACACTATATATTCTTGGCACCCTTGCCAAAAATCAATTGACTATAATGTGAAGACATATTTCTGGACTTTCAAATCTATTACACTGATCTTTCAATGTATTCTTACATCAATACCACACTGTCTTCATTACTGTAGCTTTGTATATAAGTTTTGAAATCAGGAAGTATGAATTCTCCAAATCTGTTCCTCTTTTTCATGATTGGTTTGACTATTTGGATCCCTTGGATTTTCATGTGAATTCCTGGATTAGCTTGCCTGTTTATACAAGCATGAAAGCAGCTAGATTTTGATAGGGATTGCATTAAGTTTATAGGTCAATAAGGCAACTTTGTCATCTTAATAAAATTTCTCTTTCAAATCATGAATGTGGGATGCATTTCCATTTATTTAGGTATTAAATGTCTTTCAACAAAATTTTGTAATTTTCAACATGCAATCCTCACATTTTGTTAAATTCATTCTTAAGTATTTTATTCCCTTTTATGTACTGTAAATGGAATTATTCTCTTAACTCATTTTTTGATCCTTCACCTTTGATATAGAAATAAGTTTATTTTTGGATAATCTTGTATCTTGCAACCTTTGTATATTTTTTAGTTACTAGTTCTAATATTTTTTGTGTAGATCTCTCAGGGTTTTCTATGTCAATTACATTTTGGCACTTGCATTCTCTTAACAATCTATCTACCAATCCCCCCATAAGTTCTTTGAAAGAGAGAGTATTCCTACATTATTCTTCCAAATCAGCAAAGTTCTTAATAAAATAAGTTTGAGGAAGACACAATGACTGAATGAGAAATTTCTTAGTCATTAAACAAACTTCCTCCCTTAGAAAAATAAATAACATTTTTATAAAGCACAGCTTTTTTTTTTTTTTTTTTCCTGGTAAAACTGAAATGAAATTGATGCTGTGAAATAATGACATTCTGAGAATCTTTTCTAAGCTAAGGAATGAAAAAAGTCCTTGGATGTTAGACACTCAATAAATCTTCATAGAATGAATGTGAAAATGAATGGTGTGTATAAAGATACATAAATTGTGCACAGTCTAACTAAGAATAATCAGTAAATTCTCATCCCCAGAGGAAAGTCTCCATGTAGACAAGATGGCTCCAGCACTGAGTCTTGGCTTAGGCTGGACAATAGGGACACTGAGCCCTATTTCAACTGAACAAATGGAGGGAAATAAGAACATGATTAATCTTAAAAATTATTTTTTTAATTTAAATTAAAGAAATAATTGGGAGCACCGCTTCATAAGTTGTTAAGATGCCCATGTCTAAACATATTAAAACAGAGGCATAGTAAAAAATGATCCTACAAAGTGATTTTCTAATCTTGGGGAGGACGTGGACCAAAGGACTTCAACATTCCCTGTAGGATCTACAATTCTATAAATAAAAAGAACTCGAAACTTTAATAAAAAGTGAATATTGTATTTAGAAAATAGAATTTGGAACCACTGTTTAGACCAGCTCCTATCACTTGTAGGGCCTGGGGTAGCAATACAAAAAGAAGGTCCTATATCATAAATCTAAATATTTGTAAGTTATAAATCAAGTTAACAAAGTTTCAATAAAATAAGTTCTATTTTTTTAAGACTTTATTTATTTACTTATTTATTTGACAGATCACAATTATGCAAAGAGGCAGGCAGAGTGAGAGAGGAGGAAGCAGGCTCCCCGCTGAGCAGAGAGCCCAATGTGGGACTCAATCACAGGACCCTGGGATCATAACCTGAGCGGAAGGCAAAGGCTTAACCCACTGAGCCACCCAGGCGCTCCAAGTTCTATTCTTTTAATATGACAAACTCTACTCAATGCTGTGCTGGTATACACTACTCTCTGATAAATATACTTCCAGTTAGGTTAACTGCCTTATTAGATTTAGATGTCCAGAACTTTTCCAAGTTCTCTGCCCAAACAGAATGGTATAGGAAGAGCCAGATTCACTCTCAGCTCTAACTAGTACTGAAAAAGGCCATTCACACATCTGTGTGGACATCCATCCCACCACCAAACTCCATCTTGGCAGAGAACCATGTCTTAGAATTCTTAGGCCCTGGGTGGGCACATCTGTGTGTGGTCTATCCTTGAAAAGATGGATATCCAGGCCACACCACATATTCCACCCATATATCACCCACACTTTAGAAGCAGCTCAGGGTATGCATACCTATGATGTGGTCTGTCCACAGGAAGATGGGACACTCAGCCCAAGCTGATGTGGTCTGTCCACAGAAAGATGGGACACTCAGCCCAAGCTGATGTGGTCTGTCCACAGGAAGATGGGACACTCAGCCCAAGCTTCAGTCACACATCCCCTGCATATAGCCAATTCCTTGGAAACCTTCAGGCTAGATATTCATACACTAGCAATGAGGTCTGCCCTCAGAAAGACGGACTTGAGGAATAAACTTAAATAGGTCCAAGAAGTGGGTTTAGGTCAAGTGGGCAGGGATTTGAGGATTTCAGACCTATATTTTAGAAAATGGGGATAGGGGCTGTGACTCTACATGGGCACAACAAAATTTCCCCTAAAAAATAAACACATTTGTTATAAAGCAGAGCTTATTCTTTTGTTGTTGTTGTAGTACAACTGACTTGAATACTGTGAAATAATAATAGCATCCTGTCATTGGTTATTAGACACTCAAAAAATTTTCATTGAATGAATGTAGAAATGAATGGAGTCTAATTTTCTAGCAGAGAAATTTTGCTTGGTCCTATTGGACTCCTTCCTCATGGGGAAGGCACAGCCAGAGGAGAACAACAGGGTTTTCCATAAAGCAAATTGCTCAGAACACGGGCCCATGTCTGGTGAGGATGGTACCATGCTGGTCACTCTATAATCTACTTTGTTCTTTTGCATTTTATGAAACAAGATAAAAAATTCCAGGACACCTGGATAGCTTAGTTGGTTATGTGTCTGCTTCAGCTCAGGTCATGATCCCAGGGTCTTGATATGGAATCCTACATCAGGCTCCCTACTCAGTGGGAAGCTGCTTCTCCCTCTGCCTGCTGCCGCCGCTCCCCCCCCCGCCCCCACTTATAGGCGCTCGAACAAATAAATAAATAAAATCTTTAAGATAAAAATCCCAAGGACAAAATAATTCGTATGATAATTAGAGCAACTACATAAGCTTTTAATCCTCTGGAAAAAAAATTAGAATAAGGATTCAGAACATGAAATTTTCCCTCAAAAAATGAAGTATTAGATTATAATAATAAAAAAAATCTATCATGTATATGTAATTTCAAAGCCCCTTGGATAGGCAAGCAGATTTAACAGTCTTAACATTTTCCCTACAATTTCATCACAACCTGAGAAAAATGTGATAAAGATATGTACCATAATATCAAGTTAAAACTTGCAAACTCAATTGTAAACATAGATCAAATAGTATTTCTGAAAACCTGTATTTTACTGAGGGAAAGCTGTGGTACAATCAAATCGGTATAAATTCTAACTAGCATCATATGTAATACATCACCAATCATTTACAGAAACTGTTCCTTAAGATTACTCTAAGAACACTGCTTCTAAGAATAATGGGTCCTAAAGGAGTTTACTCTTCTAGTAAGCCACGTACTTGCCAATTCAAGTATTTATCACACTAAGCATTAAAAATGAGCTTTCTTGAGCCCAGTCTTTCAGACTAATAAACACAAAAGCCCTCTAGTGTGTCTAGTAGAGACAAAGTCCATGAATTTATAAATACAGATTTTAGAGTAGGGATAAGAATTTTAAAGCTTATATAAACAGATGAAAGAAGCTTATATAAAAATAGAACAGAATAGGTGTAATTAAAATGTGGCAAATGTGGCAGACATTTGAAAGACATTTTGAAAGTTGTCAGAAAGGGCTGTGAATCTTTAAAGGTGCTTGGAACAATAGTGTACAGTTCATATTAAAATGTCCAAGATAGTTTAAGACCTCACATAAATGACATCTGGCTGGTATAAATAATAGAAGACAGGGACATGGGTAAATACATGCATCTAACCAAACTAAATTAATTTGTGAAGCAAACTTTCACTTTTGCTTTGGACAAATGGATGAGAAGAATAAAATATTCTGTCCTATGACCTTAAACCATTAGTCACTACTGTAAGTCATTTGTGCATAATGACTTAAACTAGTAGGGAGGAGACTCTTTCTATAAAAGATAGCTAATGTTCAGCAATGTCAATGTTTACACATTTCAAAGTTGTGCACTTTCAAAAATTAAATTTCAAAAATTAAATATTTTGGGGATGTGTTTTTTATCTCCTTAATTTCAGAAATATTTTTTTCTTGTGGCTATCTAAAAAGTTTAAATAACCCTTAGGGTCAAAAACTCTACATAGTTAAATGCACATGCAATAAATATTTGTTTTTTTAAAATGCAGTTTCCAAGCAGTATGTGAAAATAACCTCACTTAAAAAGAAATCGACACTAAGTATAAAGCTTGTATTTATTCTGGTTATACACTCCTAATAGTATACACATTCTATTGTAGTTAGAAATAGTATTTTATAACAAAGCTATACCATTTCCTCAATTTTATAATCAGTGAACAGGAATTGTGCTGTTAAATGTTCAGAAACTGTGTTCTTCAGACTCTCACACCTACTTTGACTAATAACTGACCTCCCAACTCAACATTGTTATTTGTCAGTACCTCAAAAACACAGAAGCCTGGCAACTCCCCTGACCTTTTCTATCTATCCTACTATACTGAAAACATTACTCAAATCCTTCCGGTTTCCTTTTTAAATGCTTTTGGGATACAAATACATATATACATGCATACTTACATTATATATCCATATTCGAGTACAAATTAAGAAGTTATGCTATATACGAAATAAGTCAATTGGAGAAAGACAACTATCATATGATCTCCCTGATATAAGGAAGTGGAGATGCAACGTGGGGTGTTTGGGGGTAGGAAAAGAATAAATGAAACAAGATGGTATTGGGAGGGAGAAAAACCATAAGAGACTCCTAATCTCACAAAACAAACTGAGGGTTGCTGGGGGTAGGGGGTTAGGGAAAGGATGGTGGGGTTATGGACAGTGGGGAAGGTATATGCTATGGTGAGCGCTGCGAAGTGTGTAAACCTGGTAATTTACAGATCTGTACCCCCCTGGGGCTAATAATACATTATATATTAATAAAAAATTTTAAAAAAGAAGTTGTGCTATATAATACATACAAAGTTATAGAAAAGGTAGACGATTGATAGATGCACACCTAGATACAGAGACAGAGATGGATGCATGGGTAAGTGGTTGAAAGTCATTTTCCCCCTACTGACTTTTTGAGTGTTCTCATTTCATGTGTAGACACATTGCTATTGATCTGTCTTCTCCATGTTCAGTCACCAAAGCAATGCTAAGGCAGTATGCATCATTTAACAATGAAGTCTAAAACTATCACCTAACAATATTTATTTTTCTAGCTACCTACCCACCCACACATACATAAAACACTTATAGTTGCAATACAAATGTTATTGGCAGAAAAAGAATAACCTATGAGAAAGCAAAGAGCAGAACAGAAAAGTTTAAATAATCCCACAGTTACTATTGTTAAACTTGGATCTATGCATCCATATTTCAGAAACTGTGTATATTCAACAAACTATTGTCTATCATGTGGCAGGCATTGTTCAAGATGATTGGGACACATCAGTAAACAAAAAATTTTTAACTATGAAAACCATAATATAAAAACTGAAGTATCACATATATACACATATAAATGAACACATTAATAACATCAAATCTAATCATTTTAAATGGGATAATTTAAATGGGATAATAACCTCAATGTGAGACAGGAATCCATCAGAATCCTAGAGGAGAACATAGGCAGTAATCTCTTCGATATCAGCCACAGCAACTTCTTTCAAGATATGTCTCCAAAGACAAAGGAAGCAAAAGCGAAGATGAATTTTTGGGACTTCATCAAAATCAAAAGCTTCTGCACAGCAAAGGAAACAGTCAAGAAAACAAAGAGGCAACCCACAGAATGGGAGAAGATACTTGCAAATGACAGTACAGACAAAAGGCTGATATCCAGGATCTATAATGAACTCCTCAAACTCAACACACACAAAACAGACAATCATATCAAAAAATGGGCAGAAGATATGGACAGACACTTCTTCAATAAAGACATACAAATGGCTATCAGACACATGAAAAAAATGTTCATCATCACTAGCCATCAGGGAGATTCAAATTAAAACTACATTGAGATATCACCTTATACCAGAGTTAGAATGGCCAAAATTAGCAAGACAGGAAACAACATGTGTTGGAGAGGATGTGGAGAAAGGGGAACCCTCTTACACTGTTGGTGGGAATGCAAGTTGGTGCAGCCTCTTTGGAGAACAGTGTGGAGATTCCTGAAGAAATTAAAAATAGAACTTCCCTATGACCCTGCCATTGCACTCCTGGGTATTTACCCCAAAGATACAGATGTAGTGAAAAGAAGGGCCATCTGTACCCCAATGTTTATAGCAGCAATGGCCACGGTCGCCAAACTGTGGAAAGAACCAAGATGCCCTTCAACGGATGAATGGATAAGGAAGATGTGGTCCATATATGCTATGGAGTATTATGCCTCCATCAGAAATGACGAATACCCAACTTTTGTAGCAACATGGATGGGACTGGAAGAGATTATGCTGAGTGAAATAAGTCAAGCAGAGAGAGTCAATTATCATATGGTTTCACTTATTTGTGGAGCATAACAAAAAGCATGGAGGACATGGGGAGTTAGAGAGAAGGGGGTTGGGGTAAATTGGAAGGGGAGGTGAATCATGAGTGACTATGGACTCTGAAAAACAATCTGAGGGGTTTGAAGTGGTGGGGGGATGGGAGGTCAGGGTACCAGGTGGTGGGTATTAGAGAGGGCACGAATTGCATGGAGCACTGGGTGTGGTGAAAAAATAATGATACTGTTATGCTGAAAATAAATAAATGAAAAAAAAAATAAATGGGATAATTTGTTACCCAGAGATGTATTCCAATATGTGTTATAAATGTCTGTTTTAGCCACAAACTCCAGGGCCTATTTAGTTTATATGATTAGTAAGACTGCTAGTCCTACCGACCAGCTTAATCTCAGAACTGAAAGAAACTGGAACCATCATCCTTACATTACAAAACCTCATACCTTTTTAGCCAGGAAGATGAGTGAATAACAACTGGACCAATTTATCTCCCAAACTGCCTGAAGCCAAAATGAAAATCCATGGGAAGGTGGATTTTAAATATGAAGGATGCTTTGCAACAACAACAAAAAAGATGTACAAAAAAAAACAAAAAACAAAACTAAAGAAATTTAAAAGGAATCCACAAAACACTTTGTTGTTATCTAAACATTATTATATGAAGGTAAGCTGTCTTTGACATCTGTCACCCCAATTGATTATCATATAGTTAATCAAAATGTCATCTCTACATCTCTAGCATTCACTCAAAGATTATTTTAAAGGGACTGGATTTCTGAGAGGAGGAAGTAGTAGATGATTCTTTAGAAAAGGATGATATAAAAAGCAAAAGGCACTTCTCAACATCTCCTACCATTCTTCTTTCTGGTATGTAAGAAATGTAAGTCAAAGGGGAAGGAGATATGAAGAGAGGAAATCAAAGACAGAGTAAGATAGAGGCATCATATTATTCTGTGAGAGTGGATAAGCTTCATTCTTGGTGCTTTACAGACCATTCCTCAAAGTACATATTGTATAAAGTCTTACATACCCCATGTACAAAAAATGTGTACCCATGCACAGCACGGAACACATGTGCACATAGACACACATTCTCTAACCATATTACTGTTAGATATTGAGAAGACTACATAAAGTTTAGGACTCATATCACACAGGCAAGAAATTTTGCAAATAGTTTGTTCTATTTATCAGTTAAGAACAATTATCATCAAAGAATCGCAGATCAGATCATCTACTTTTACTGGACAGAATGGTAGAAAGTAGAGATGGTGTTCTTAAGAATTCTCTGGTTAAATAATAAATTCCTGATGAACACTAAGCACATGCTAGTCACAATAGAAAAATTAAAAGCAATTATATTAGTATTCTTAAAAGTCATCAGCAAATAGATTACCTCTTTTTAGAGAAGTCATATTTCTTCATGTGTTTCCAATTAAGAGTTATTGACAAATTACTTTATTAGAGAAACCTGAACATGAATGGTTCAATTAACACTGATTCAATTAACAATAAAAATCACTGATTTTATTTCAGTGGACTTTAAAGATGAAGTTAAGAACCTATCTGAGTTATTCTCTAAAATAAAGATAGAAGAGAAAACCCCACATACAAAAGCCTTATACCCAGGATCTATAAAGAACTTCTCAAACTCAACACACACGAAACAAATAATCATGTCAAAAAATGGGCAGAAGACATGAACAGACACTTCTCCAATGAAGACATACAAATGGCTATCAGACACATGAAAAAATGTTCATCATCACTATCAGGGAGATGCAAATCAAAACCACATTAAGAAACCACCTTACACCAGTTAGAATGGCCAAAATTAACAAGACAGAAAACAACATGTGTTGGAGAGGATGTGGAGAAAGAGGAACCCTCTTACACTGTTGGTGGGAATGCAGGTTGGTGCAGCCACTTTGGAGAACACTGTGGAGATTCCTTAAGAAATTAAAAACAGAGCTTCCCTAAGACTCTGCAATTGCACTCCTGGGTATTTACCCCAAAGATACAGATATAGTGAAAAGAATGGCCACCTGTACCCCAATGTTCATAGCAGCAATGGCCACAGTCACCAAACTGTGAAAAGAACCAAGATGCCCTTCAACGGACGAATGGAGAAGGAAGATGTAGTCCACATACACTATGGAGTATTATGCCTCCATCAGAAAGGATGAATACCCAACTTTTGTTATCTACATGGACAGGACTGGAAGACATTATGTTGGGTGAAATAAGTCAAGCAGAAAGAGTCAATTATCATATCGTTTCACTTATCTGTGGAGCATAAGAAATAGCACGGAGGAAATTGAGAGATGGAGAGGAGAAGGGAGTTGAGGGAAATTGGAAGAGGAGGTGAACCATGAGAGACTATGGACTCTGAAAAACAACCTGAGGGTTCTGAAGGGGCAGTGGGTGGGAAGTTAGGTGAGCCTGGTGGTGGGTATTATGGAGAGCACGTATTGCATGGAGCACTGGATGTGGTGCATAAACAATGAATTCTGGGACACTGAAAAGAAAATAAAAAAATAAAAAATAATTTTAAAAGAAAAGAAAAAAAGGATAGAAGAGAAAACCCCACATATAGATCACCAGCCAAAAACTTTTCTTAATAACACTCTAATGTACGAAAAAGTTTCATCTCTAATGAAAATTCAAACTAATAAATAGAGCTTTGCAAACACCACCTAATTCTTTCTCTTTTTCTTTCTCTAAATATACAGACACACACACACACAGAGTTCGAAGAGTTCCCCTCTTTTATCTCTTGTACTGGGATATCTCTGAAAAATAAACATGTCATAGATTAAGCATCTGAGTTCTTGTAAAGATCAGCTAGTCTTTGCCAAAGAGTTAATGTGTAGTCCTTATCAAGTATCATCCTGGAACATTAAATTTGTTTAAAAGAAAACACTATATAAATAAAATTATCAAGGGAATTGGCCCTCCATAGAATAGATTTTGTAAACTCAAAGGGGGAAAATAAAGAAGTCAGATTGTAGTTATAAGATTTCAGAGATAAAACAAGTCTGGGAAATAATATAATATCCATCCTTGTAATGGAAAAGAAAAAGAATAACTTAAACTTCTAATTCTAATATATATGTGTTTGTTTTCTCAAATAGGTTTTATGCCAAGAGACAAACAGGATGATAAAACATGTTGGCATTTAATTTAAGTACAAAATGTATTTAGAAAATAACTAACAAACTCCAAGATTTTGTCCATGGCAAATTGAACAGCCTTGTCTTCTGTCCCTTGCAGATCTTTCTATCTGTATGCTCAAATCCTGTTTTATGCCTTTTGATCCTTCACTTGTTTACTTTTGAGATTTGATTTATATTGCAGAAAATGCATCCACGGCAAAATTTTCTTGTGCAAAATAAATTACTGGTGTAACTGCTGATACCTTTTATTTTTTTGAACTCCACTATACACACTTTATACCATTCTACCATATGCAAGAAAGGATTATATATCATATTAGAACCACTGTTCATGATTATATAAATGCAGGTATGAAATATTGATATATTATGAACTTCTTTTAATGCTAAACAGAACTGTAACCCTGGAAAGCTGTAATAATATGAAATTTATAGAATAAAATTTCCCAGAAATAATAACTTAGATGAACTATAAACCCATTTAGAAGTTAACTGGTGTTACTGGCTGAGTAAGATCTTGCCAGACTAATTCTCCCTCAGATAACAAAAACTAAATCCTGGACATAAAGAAGAAAAACAGCTAACTGAAGTCATTAAAAAAGGAATAGAAGCATGCCTAGAAATCGATGACATCCTTTTCACTCATGCCCATGATCAAAACTCTTTCACACAACTGCAGCTTATTTGAAAGGTAGTTTTTCTTCTTCTTCTTCTGTTTCTTCTTCTTTATTCTGAGTACCCAGAAAGAGAAAATTGGCTCAGCAGCATCTGGCAAGACTGTGCCACATAAAATGTTACCTATAGTAGCAGAATTTAGCTGGACAATAAGTACTTCCCACATATATTTTCTCTCCCCTCCCCGCTCTTAACAGATCACAATAATCAATTTCCTCTTATTTCCATTCAGTTCCATTCCTCCCAAACTTGGCTGAAAGCTTTAATCACATTCATCAATGCCCCCCAAAATATACTTTTTCTTCATTTGTTACTGACAATATTTATTCATTCAGTTAATTTAAGGAAAGAGATATACATGCACATCAAGACATAAGTGGAAGAAAATAAACTTAAAATATACAAAAATGTAAACAAGTTCACTGAACTTGTCATTGTTCTCCTGGAAAGCAAACAGGATTCTTATAGCATCCTTTTTCCCTAGGGAAATTCAGAACCAGTTGAGAAATAAAAGTAAGGAACTACAAAGAGCAAAATACCATGTTATTACTGATAAAGTAGAAATTCAAAAATGTAACTTAGCTACACAAACAAGTGAATTTTCTATTTCTGATTCCTATAATCGATATACCTTCTTTCCTCACCTAATCACCTGCAGTGCTATCTCATCTCGCTAGGGTGGGGAATGCTGCCCATTAAATTCTAGGGCACAGAGGAACAGAGAAAAACACAAATTTCCTATGGGAAGGAAACTTTCTGTAAAGGAAGGAAATAGAGGCTGGGTTATGATCACTCGGTACTTTCTTCAACCATGTTAAACCACTCCTCCTCCTCCTAGACAGAAGTGACTGAGGAAATAGAGAGCATTCCGGTGTGCTAAATCATTGGCGATTCTTACACATGAAAAGAAATACTAGGTCCTGGCAAGATGTCATCCCCAAGCACAGTAAGAAAAAAATATCTTTTCAAAAATAATATATATAGTATTTACATTAGAAAATAAAGTCTTTTTAGTAATTTAAGCCATTCTGAGTTCACAGATTTCAGCATAATCTCCCCAACCTACCAGAATAAACATATGACATTTTTATAGTTTGGGTTCATCTTCTTTAAATTGGGTCTTCTTCAAACCACAGATAATATCTAAACAATGTATATTACTCAGGCTTATTGCCCTGTAAATTCAGTTTTATGTTTCAGTTTCAATTTTACGGTCTTTCATAAGCCATGAACTGTATCTTCACAAGGGCTTTTTTTTTTTCTTTAATCTCATTTAGAAATAACACTAAAAAATTTTCACAATGTATCTTTTTTTAATTTTAAGCACTGTGGACATATTAGTATTTTTATCCATGTTGAGCTGATCACATGTTGACTGGACTCAACATTTTAATTTTTGTTTAGTCATAAATTATAGGACTTGTACATCAATTATAGAAATTTTTATTTAAGACTCCTTTTGGATTTTACTTTTAAATCTCCAGAACACTCAATAAAAGTGATTTTCAAGTACTAGAATCACCATACATTAACACTTCATACTGCTACAAAAAATGTCCTATGACAACTTGGAATCATTTGACAAAATGTTGACTACTGTGATTAAGAATAAGGCTGAGTGATAACTCTAAATAAAACTAGTGACACAATGATTTGTTCTGTGGACCTTTAAAATCTCTCAGCAGAGCATATCAAATCTGCTTTAGACCTGGAACCTGCAAATTCTTATGAAATATACAGAGGTGTTTATATGCCATAAAAGCAATAAACTATTTAAAGGTTAGGGGTCTAAATGGACTGAGTAAGACACCCTCAGCATTTAAAATACATTTATTCTAAGGGTCTCTGAGAGACTGGTGTTCTATAGGATTCATTATAATGATGCATGGCAATGGTGGTGGGCTTAGGAAGCAAAGCAAAAAAGTCGTGTAACTAAGGTTAGCTTCACTTTCTTCAAATAATTTGAACATACTTCTTTTTCTTCCTTCTTCTGTTTTCTTATTCAGTGTTTGTAGTTTTTCTCCCAATGTTAGAAGAGCAAGTTTCAAGCAGAACAGCAGAACGGAAGAGGAAAAGCCTGAATCCCTAAATCTTGGCTGGATATCAGGAGCCTGAAGTTTGTACATGGACAAACTTTTCCAGAAATGTTTGATTTTCATTCTCTGGAGAACCAAGCACTATTATTGAAATGAACTCAAGACCTGTTAACAGTGGTTTTAGGGGTTGGAATCAAGAGGAGGTGAACTAACCGACTATAGAAATTGTGTGGCCAACAATAGCCAAACTATGGAAAGAACCTAGATGTCCATCAGCAGATGAATGGATAAAGATGTGGTATATATACACAATGGAATACTATGCAGCCATCAAAAGAAATGAAATCTTGCCATTTGCGACGAGGTGGATGGAACTAGAGGGTATCATGCTTAGCGAAATAAGTCAATTGGAGAAAGACAACTATCATATGATCTCCCTGATAGGAGGAAGTGGAGATGCAATGTGGAGGGATTGAGGGGTAGGAAAAGAAAAAATGAAAGAAGATGGGATTGGGAGGGAGACAATACATAAAAGACTCAATCTCAAAGAACAGACTGAGGGTTGCTGGGGGAAGGGGGGACAGGAGAGGGTGTGGTGGGGATATGGACATTGCGGAGGGTATGTGCTATGATGAGTGCTGTGAAATGTGTAAACCTGGCGATTCACAGACCTGTACGCCTGGGGATAAAAATACGTTATATGTGTATTAAAGTAAATAAATTAATTAAATTAAAAAAATAAATTGTGTGGCTGAAATATCCTCTCAAAAGAAGATGATCTAATTAAAAAAATAAAGTGTCAAAGAACAAAATTTGAGACTATGTTCTTGTTATCATTGACATCTCTACTACATTTTTATTCTGAACACTATATCAGTTCAAAGAGAATAATACATGTTATTAAATAATGCAGGAGAAACATCTCTATGCTTTTATTCAAAAAGAAGTTGAGTCTCTCACAAACTGAAATCACACACTAAAATCAGAATGAGATTATTCCTGATCAATCAACACTATCTTCCTAAATAAACAAATAAATAAAGCTGAAAATACAAACAGAGCCTTTAACAACTGGTTTACGGTTTTGTTTTCAAGGGGTATATTTCAATGCCACTTCATTGATTATGCTCAATTAACAATTCTGAGTAGCAAAAGTTTTTAATTCATTTAAGCATTTACTGTGGACTTACTAAATTCCAGATGCTGTTGGTAGGCACTGTGGATATAAACAGTAATGATACTCAATCCTTATTACTGAAGAGCTGTTTCAAAATGTGTGATTGGTAATACAGTGTGGTCAATGTGATAAGAATTAGTAAAGTACCAAGGGGGTGCAGAGTGGAAAATTAGCTAGAATACTGGAGATTGGCTCATAAGTAAAAGGACATTTAAACTACATTTTTTAAATTAATTTATTTATTTTAGAGAGGGAGAGCGAGGATGCAAGCCTTTGGGATGGGGTCAGAGAGAGAGAAGCAGACTCCCTGCTGATCACAGAGCTGGAGGTGGGGCTCCATCTCACCACCTGAAAATCAGGACCTGAGCAGAAACCAAGAGTCAGATGCATAACAGGCAGAGTCAGCCAGGCGCCCTATGCTATATTTTCTAGAAGAGTAACCAACTGATATCTTGATTAGAACAGTTTGAGCCTAAGGAAATGTGCCAAATTGTCTTAAATACATAACATGGAAATATAATTTGCTTTTTTAATAATGGGGGTTAGTTTTTAAAAGCCAAAGGAAAAATTATGGTAACATAAAACACCAAAATGTAGAGTGTTGAAAGTTCAAGTAATTCAAGTAAATGAAGTGTTAAAATTAATTACTGTTGACAGTGTACACAAATTCCTGTCTGACTATGTCAGCATAAAATAGCAAAAATTAAAGATAAAGAGAATATATGATAACTAGTCAGTGGAAAGAAGACGAGAGGAGAATGAGGCTGACAGAAAAGTTCTCAGTAACAGCAATACGAGCCTAAAGACAAGAGAATAGCCTTCAAATACTGGAAAAGAAAGTAACTGGCAACCTAGAATTCTATACCAAATAAAGGTATTTTTAAAAAGAGAAATAAATGCCAATCAGCCAAAACCAAGGTGACAGAATTTGCTACCAACAAGCTTAAGCAAATGAAATATTAAGAGGGTTCCTCAATAGAAGAATGCTACCAGATGAAAGCACAAACACACAAAGGGAAAGCAGAACAATGGAAATACTATCGACATGGGGAAATCTAAATGGCTTATCACCTTTATAAATTTTAATGATAACAGGATTTTACTGGGCAATATATATATGCAACATATATAAACACACAATATATATATACACACTTAAATACACAGGTACACATATTAAGTGTACATATTTGTATATAATTATATGTATACACACGTGCACACATTTATGTGAATAGATCATATATTAAGGATATCAGGAGTAAGGGAAATTAAAGTGTTCTAAGGAGAAGAGTGGAATTAGCAATTACCATTAGACTATCATCACACTCATTAGCTATTATATAATTTCTAGGGCAATAGATGAATGAATGGCGTAAGAATACATAACTTCATAATACAGTAAAAATGGAATAATAAAATTTAAAAAAATGCAAGAAAAAGTATAGTGACACTAAACAAGACATATAGAAAGCACTTAGACTATGACAGATTTAAAAGCAAATATATAGGTGATTATTTTGAATGGAAATGAAATTAAAGCTCCAATTTAAAGAAAAAGATTGTTTTATTAGAAAGAGATACTTGGGGGCGCCTGGGTGGCTCAGTGGGTTAACGCCTCTGACTTCGGCTCGGATCGTAATCTCAGGGTCCTGGAATTGAGCCCCGCATCGGGCTCTCTGCTCTGCGGGGAGCCTGCTTCCTCCTCTCTCTGCCTGCCTCTCTGCCTACTTGTGATCTCTCTCAGTCAAGTAAATAAATAAAACCTTTAAAATTTAAAAAAAAAAAAAGAAAGAGATACTTAATAGTTTGCTGTTTATAAAAAAAACCTATATATTAAGGAAATAGAACTGTGGAAATAAAGGATATACAAAGATACAGTATGTATATACTAAAAGAAAAGAAAGCTGGAATGGTCATATTAGTATCAAAAAGGCACACACAAAAAACTAGATTAAAAGAGTTGCTTCATTTGATGAAAGATTTAATTTATCAGGAAGATATAAAACCTCTAAATTAATAAACAATTGCATGGTCTCTTTTTTCTCTTATATATAGCACTATCAGTATATGAAGCAAAAACTGATAGTGCTATATATAAGAGAAAATTTAAAAATCCACCATCACAGTTAGAATTAAACTTGATCCTTTCAAAAATTGATAGAATGATAAGAAAAAAAGGGAATCAGTATTTTGAGCAAAATAATTTGAAACCTAAATTTATGAATAGGTAGACAACTAATTTTTATTGATGTTAGCAAAATAGTCTATTCAAGCACATCTGAAAGTTCACAAATTTACAAAATTGACCTTTTACTGGGCCAAAAACTAATTTTTACAAATTTTAACAAACTGAAATAATACAGAGTCTGTGGTTTATTACCATAATAAAATTTAGTTAGAAACAAATTTAAAAATGGTAAAATAATTAGAAATCCCTGCACACCTGGAAATCAAGAAATATACTTCATAAAACATTGATGAAAGATATCACAATGGAAATTAGAAAATGTTTTAAACTGAGTAGTAAAACAAAGGAAAATTTGAAATTGTGTAAGAGGTAGTAGAAATGGATTGGGTGTGCTTCTCTCAGTATTAGTATTTTGCAAATCTCCATGGGATGCAGTGTGTATACGAGTGTGCTCATTCTCGTGTGTAACACATGCATATGTGCACATGTGTGTGTGAGAGAAAGAGAAGGGTGTGGATATACACGTGACTATGACTCCCTAAACATAACCCTTTCATCTGGTATTCAGATGAAGAAATGGCTAAACTTTCCTAACATTTTTGGAAACACTAGTTATTCAGGACTTACTAACAGGCAGAATATCATTTTTCAACCTGGCACCATCCTATAGATTTCAACAATTACTTTGACATACACAATTTTCTCCTTATGTGCTGAGTTTAGAATTTATGTATATGTAATATTTAAACAGGTGTCAGTCCAATCCATCTTCAAAATTTTATATGAAGTGTTTAAGAGTGCAGTGTTTAGGAATGGAAGCATAATTTAAATTTCTACCATTACTGTCTAGAAATTAGTTAAGTAAAAATCTTTTATATGCCATTTTGTGACTTTCTGAGTTACACTGCCATCAAATAAAAGGATTAAATGACTCACGGTCCAAATATAGAAAGAAAAGTTGCATGCTCAAAGATACCCATATCTGATATGTCAACATAAAACAAACAAACAAACAAAAACAACAAAACACATTTCCTAGTGTTTTGTCTACTCTTCAAATTGGGTTTTTCTCGGTTTCAATATTCCCTCTAATACTGGCTAATTTGTCAATTCTCAATTGCGTGTTATTTTTTTACCCCAAGGGGACATCTGATACTATGTGGATTTTTTTTTTTTTTAATTTATAACTGAAGGAGATGTTACCAGAATATGGCAGCTAGAAGTCTGTGAACCAGTCAAACAGCCTACAATATGCAAAACAGTCCTTTGCAAGAGTGAATTACCTAGGCCAAAATGTCAATGGTGCCATGTTGGGAAACCCTCGTCTAATCTGATCAGTCTGGGAGGGTTTTCTTATCCCTCTGATTTTCGTGTGATAGTAATTTTGTGTTGTTTTCTTTCATATTTTCTAGATTGGACAAAAAAGCACCCTTAGAATAAGGAATTTAAAAATTAATATTAGAAAAACTCTAAGCTGTGAAGAATAGGATATACTTAATGTCATCTTCTGTAAACTCAATATAATTTTACCTATTCACACTTTCATGAAAGAGCCTTTTAATCATATATTGTAACAAGTATAAGAGAGGATTACTGTACCAGCTTGGGGTGTGTCCATTTAAATAAAAATTTAAGTGTTTAAATTATTTCCTATTTTACACGCTGGCATGAGAAACGCAATGATCTTCATGAAATCTGGAGATCCCCTCTATGTATACCTAGAGACCACGATTCTGAAATTGGTGTGTTGGTGGAAGACAAACTCATTGTTTGCTGAAAATCCAAATGTATTATGTCCTCCCATATACAATATGCAGACCTGGAAAAGGCCAGTTTGCCTTATCTGCATATTTTACATTTTTTCAACACCCTTTTGTTCATTTTCTGCAAGTTCATAAATTAGTAAAGCAAAAAAAAAAAAAAAGTTTCATTAAAATGTCACAAAACAGTTTCTGTTTAGTTTGGGAGTAAATTTAGCAGGAAATTAAATGACAAACACAATGACAGAAGAAGCCCCAAAATGAAATCTCTGCAGTACTTACATCATTAAGTGACTCACAGACTCTAAATTGATAAGAAGCTGTTAGAATTAGAATCTATG
The DNA here is from genome assembly GCF_011764305.1 of Mustela putorius furo. NCBI lineage: Eukaryota > Metazoa > Chordata > Mammalia > Carnivora > Mustelidae > Mustela > Mustela putorius. The sequence continues at coordinate 1,907,252 of NW_025422112.1, read as the reverse complement.
TAAACTATTAGTAAAACTCAAAGATTCAGCTGGAATTCCAAGTTTGTAATAGGACAATAATCTTTTCCCTTAGAAAGACTGTTCTGTGCAGACTGTAGCAATCTAATACAGTGGTAGCTATCACCAAATTTAGAACCACATGCTAGTGATCAAATCCTAGCCCTGCTAGTTTACATCAAGTTAAGAGAATTTCACATGTGGAAAGCAATTAAAATAGTTCCTAGCACTTAGAAGAAATTTTTAATCATTATATTTTAATGCTTAAATGTTATTACGTATTTACCCAATTCATAAGTGCTTCTTGGTCTTTTGGCTAACGTCAAGTGTATTTACCCAATTCACTACCTTCCAAAAGCTTTTGAAAGTAAGGAAAAAGAAAAATCAATTCCGAATTCGGAGGTCAGTGAAAAACCCAAACTATGATGTTTCAGCTTGACTAAATCAGATGATATTGCTATCATCAAGAATTTAACAACTACATGTGTTAAGAATCTGACTGGTTTGATTATTTTGCTCTTCCTGAATAGTCCAGGACCCAAATCAATCACCCTATGATCAGCAGCTCCTATAAATGCATGATGACTATAACTGACTGGGACTTATGTCAAAGCAAATGCATAATGCTATTCTGGGTCATACAAGAGTCCACGCCTCATATGGTCATGCCTCATAATCCAATCACTGTTTTAGAGGTCCACATGTAAGTACAAATGTAAAATTTCCCCAGTAAAACCGCACATGCCAAGAATATTCAACAGTATGGAAAATAAAATCACCAACAGTACTCTGCATCAAGCCTAATACATTATGCATATCTAGGGACAGCTGAGAACTAATTGGCAAAAATTATAAAATATTGTTTGTAGTACACCTTAATTTCCAAAGAACATTTTTATTATCTTTCATTTTTCCTTTGTTTTTGCTTTCTGGTGAATGTGCTTTCTCTGGAGGCATTTACTCCCAGTGTTTGAGATAAGGTGCAATACATGGTCTACCTAGTTATGATGGATGCTCAAGACACCAATCTGTCTTGATTGCCTCCTGACGGATTCTTATAAATGTTTCTTATAGATATTAATTTGTCATATTGTACAGTAATGAACTGATACAGAGTTTCCTAGATTACTGTGTTTTTAAATAATCTGCCTTTCTAATGTGTTCATGTTCTATACTTCCATGAGGGCAGTTACACTATTGAATCTAGGTTACACTATCATTTTTAGTTATGAAAAAAAAGGATTTATTATTGGGACAAGTAATTATTCTTAGAAGGGAGAGAACATTTTAATATTTTCACAGATTTCAGATTGACCTGAACTGTACAGATAGTCTAACACTGTAGCACCAGAGAATTTGTCATATCTTGACTACGAATCCATGAAGAAAAAAACTATCTGTCTTGCTTAAGACCTCTAGTTCCAGTGCTCAAAATAGTACGTGGTAAATATTGCCACTTTATAAATACCTGCTGAACAAATAAATAAGTCTTTTCTGCAAGTGAGAATGATTTTCATCCTATGCAATCCCAACATGTGTCAAATGAAATTCTGTTCTTTGACCAAGCCATTGACCTCAGAGTAAAATTCCTCTGAGGAAAGCAATTCTAAAACAGGAACAGTACCAGTTACTTTCCCTAAGAAACAAAACACACACTTGAAATAAATACATGCACGCATGAATCTAAAACCTGCTCACACTTATTTGAAACACACCCACATACCTGAAACACACACTCCTAAAACTTACTGACTGTACTGTGTTTAAGACTTTATTTAAACACACCTCCACAGACTGAGCCAGGTAAATAGATTCCTATCTTCTTGTGGCCATTATATTCTCTCCTGAAACTTTTTTCTGTCAAAATGTCTTACAAGAATTCACGAGGTTGGTTTTAGAACAATAAAATGGGTTTTAATAAAGAAATTGATAACTTGACATATTAAACAGCCTAAAATTAAAGCAAACCAACAAGAGAACTAAAGCCCACCAGCAAAGTAAAACTAGGTCACAGAGAACCCTATTTCCCCTGCTCTGTCACCCCACCAAAGAGAAGCACTTAAGAATCATGGTTCTTAAAAAAAAAAAAAAAAAAAAAAAAAAGAATCATGGTTCCTTAACCACATTTTACATGAAGAAAAAGAAACCATTCTTGGAACCACGACGTTAGTCATTCCTTTTCGTTTTACTGGACTACATTAGGTTGCCCACAGTTGCTAAAAAAAAAAGTCATGTGATGATTGATCTAATTGGGCCCACCCTAAACACCAGTGAGAAGGATAGCTTCCTCAGCACAAGCTGGGTGAAGGAGATTCAGAGCGCAGAGCAAAATTTGGCTTCTACTGGAAAGGAAGAAAGCATAATGGGTAAGTGGGCATTATACACATCCAACAGTCTCCTTCTCAGTCCCTCCATTCCATTACTATCTCAGCGTTTCTAGCCTCGTGCAAGTATGAAATGGAAATTCAATAGTTTCCTCCAAAAGCTATCAACATCACAAAACTGAATATTCAATTTTTCATAGCCTACCAGTACAGCTAATTCTTGAGCTTAAACATTTTAAAGAATCTTTTTTTTTTTTTTAAGTATGTTCCACACCCAGTATGGAGCCCAATGAGGGGCTCAAACTCATATAACCCCGAGACTGAGACCAGAGCTGAAATCAAGAATTGGACGTTTAACCAACTGAGCCACCCAGTAGCCCCTAACATTGAAAAGAAATTTAATATATGGTATCTTTAAGAATAGCATAGTTTTCAAAGGTCTAGTCAATAAAAGTGAGACATGATCAGAAAACTAGGTTTCACCTTGTTAACTGCCTACAATAACCATGAAATCAAGTCCTGTTAGGATCTCTATGGGATCCTCAAAAAATAGCACCTTTCTCCCATGCTCAGTTAAGATCAAAATGAGAACTAAAATAAATACTGCAAATGAGGGTCAAATATTGCTGTTATTGCCGATAGGGGCCAGGCTGGAGAATGTAGGTTAAGTCTGTAAACTAAATGTGTTCATTAATCCACATGGAGCCTCACAAAGATCTGCCCTCTGGGGAAACAGATCTAGCGGTGTGCTCTCTCCTAATTCTCTTGCTCTTGTCTCCCAGAATAAAGCAGGTGGGGCTGAAGTGAGCATTCACAAATTTATTAATCAGTCATATCAGTCCATTTCTGGGGCAGAATCCACAAGAGGACCAGGGTTATAGCAACAGATCATCATGTCAGGAAGCAAACTACAAGAGTGGGGGGAAATTGTTCTCTACTGTCAGTACATACTGTTATGCAAAAATCTCAGGATAAAAAGTTAAGTTGGAGTAAGTGTCTTATAAGACTCTAAATAGAGGATTTTATCATAACTCACACCATATACATGTAAGCACTGTGGAATAATTGAACATGGGTTTAGTGTTGTAGAATTATATAATTTTAGAGGCAGGTTTTTTTTAAGAAATTATGCACGTATTCTAAATTTCCAAATTTATGAATATGAAACAACACACAAAATGCAGTTAAGTTAAATGCATGGCTCAAAACAGTTTGACTGATAATAAGCAACATTAACACTAGAACTCTAACCACCAATCCCCTAAACTAGCACCTATAGTTTGGAGAAAAAGAGTACCAGATACAAACTGGATTTGAGTCTCAGTTTGCTACTATGAGGAGGCAACCTTAGATAAATCATCTAAGCTCCTACAAGCCCTCTCTCTCTGTGAAATGGGGTTTTATTACTAACCACAATACACTTTTGCTGTGAAGATTATGTAACTTCCATATGGAAGGGCCAATGCAATATAGTCAGCTAATTTATTAATTCAGTCAAAAAATATTTACTGAGTACTTTTTATATCCCAGGTCCTGGGGATACAAAGAAAAAGACAAGAAGCATTACATTTTATCCTATGCTCCTCTCATATCTCAATCTGAAACTCAAAAAATAAAATACTGTTGGGATGCCCAGGTGGCTCAGTTGATTAAGCAAGTGTCTGACTGTTGGTTTCAGCTCAGGTCATTATCTTGTAGTGGTGAGATCAAGCCCTGCTACAGGCTCCATGCTCAGTGCTGAGTCTGCCTCGGATGCTCTCTCCCTCTTAATCTACTCCCCCGACTTGCATTGCATGCTCTCTCTTTCTCTCAAACAAACAAACAAACAAATAAATAAAATCTTGAAAAATACATAAAATAAAATACCGTTTTAAAAATACTCTGTTAAAGTGGAAAATGCGAGTTTGGAAAGTCTAACTCAATAACCACAAAGTAATGAGAACAAGTTTATTAGAAAGAATAGTCATTAATGTCATCAAAATCCTTAATGTTCCTTTGTTGCCAACTGCCCCATTCTCTGACTTGGGCAATGAGTGGCGACCAGTTCACAGAAGTGCTTGAAAATAAATCCTCCAGCACAGCTTCCAGCCCCATCGCAAAATCATTATCTATCATATATCTACTCATCTCTAACGGCCAAGACAGATTTGACAAAGATTACAGGTGAGCTCCTGGGTCAGGGTACAGTCCCATTTCCCTTCTGCACCAAAACCCAACTAAAACAAAAATATCAACTATAAAATGGTTATTTTAAAAACATTAGAATATTTCGTTTGTAAATGGTTTGGTTGGTAATGATGAACACTTAATAAAAGATTTAACGTAGATTATAGAATGCTTATTATGGTACAAACTGAGGATGTTTCCACTTATTTTAGCTTTGAGGTTTTTTTGTTTTGTTTTGTTTTTTCTTTTTGTTTTATTTTTTTTAAGCCAGTTCAAAACAACAAACCATTGGACTAATTGCTTACACGATCTATCTTAAGCGCCTAATTAAAAAATGATCATATATTTAATATTCTGGTGATAAATCATTAAAGAAATGTTACCCATGCTGCTCTTTTTCTACCTTCTAATTCACACTTCCCTTTTATCTCTGTTTTATGTTTCTCTCCCATTGCTTCCTGATATTCTTAAACTGTTTGGATCATAATGTTCAGTCAACTAGTACCACAACCTGCCATCCACCCCAACTCACCTATTTACCAGCCTACATTCTGCCTCTATTTTACCAACCTTGAAACTGGAAGTCACATTATCTTTTCATATCTTTCTTAGGATAATTATCACAGAGAATTTATTTTTAAATTTTATCTTCTTGTCCCAGAATTGCATTTATTTCCTCTGGGATCAGATATTATGTATACTCTTATTGTGTTTTCTCACTGAAGAGTCCAAATGACTTTCCCAGGAAGCCACCCTGAGAATTTGATTGAATAATACAACATTTTAAGGGACACTTGTTTAAAAGATTATAATAGAAAACCATTCTCATCCCATTTAAAACTTATCCAAACAAATGGCAAGATCAGTGAAGTATTTCTTTCCCTCACCACTAACTACTTCCCCAAAACAAACAACATATCAAGACTCTTCTATGGGGTATCTCAGAGATTTATAAAATGTGAAACCTGTTAATTACTTTGAATCTAATTTTGTGAACCTACAGAAATGACAGTTCAAACATTCTGATTTTCCTTGGATTTTTTAAACTAATATTATAATCTTGACTAAGTCACAGGGCCTATTTAGACTACCATTTTTTATTTCAGAGGAAGAATATTAGATCACTTTTAAGGCCTTTCCATCATCCCTTTTTGTTTGTAGAACTGGCTTAAAGGCAGTAATCATCAAAATTGTTCACTGTCTTGGCATAAGCAACTAACTCATTTACAAAAGAATTCTCTATTACTAATTATTTTTTGACCTACCATAACAAATACATGTGTGTGAGAGAGAGAAAGAGAGAGAATTCTGTAGAAATTACTTATTGTAATAAGTAATTTCCTTGCTAAAGGGGAAGATCATTAAAATAATTCACTCATAATACACACAAGGTGATAAAAGGCGGTAAAAAACTTACACCAATTGTTGTCACTAAGAGGAAACATTCCATCACTGTTCCATCTAATTACAATGGAAGTGTTAGTGCAGTATCTTGGTAAGATCTAAATCAGACTTTCACAAAAACCAAAAATCATTAAATAGGAATGATATTAAAAAGATGAAAACTTGGAGGTTTCTAAGAACTTGGTCTATGAATTTATTAGCCATAAAAATCTATGAGAAAGTGAAGAAAAGAGTGGAAGTAGAATATGAAGAAAAATATTTAAATGATCCTTAACTATTAAGAAGCTTAATATTATCTGAGTTTGGAAAATAATTAGAGATAAGAGTATATAAATTTTGACTTAAATTTTATAATACCAATTTACTTAGTTTGCCTAACACTCTGCTTTTTTTTTTTTTTTTCCCTGAAACAAAATAGGTTTTACTTATGGTACTTGAGTAAAATCAATTGATTAATTGATCCAACAGTAGATAGGTAGATACATAAAACAGTTGATACTTTCCACTATCACACCTGAGACTTTAGGCTAATGAATATATCTTTATGTAAATATATGTTTATGTATGAACATATCTTTACACTCACTTTTTAGAGACCCCGTATCTTTAAGATATCATAGAGAACTAAGTCACAGCCTAATCTAATGTAAGAGTAGTCATGGGCATCAAGATAAGTTAGCTTTATCTTTGTCCTAACAATACCCAACTGCATGGCCTTGGACAAATCATTAAAACTCTCTGAACCTCAGTTTTATCATGATAAAAATTTAAGAGTATGATTAAAGGATCTAATGTTTTTGTCAAAAAAATCAGTAAAAAGAGCTTTAAGATCATGCATTTCCAACAAAATAGCCTTGAGGACACACTTTTCAGAAGGGAAAGACACAAAGGAGAGTCACAGATCCTATCTTCAGTTCAATCAAAGCTGTCTTACAAAGTATATTATGGGGGCGCCTGGGTGGCTCAGTGGGTTGGGCTGCTGCCTTTGGCTCGGGTCATGATCTCAGGGTCCTGGGATTGAGCCCCGCATCGGGCTCTCTGCTCCGCAGGGAGCCTGCTTCCCTCTCTCTCTCCCTCTCTCTCTGCCTGCCTCTCTGCCTACTTGTGATCTCTGTCTGTCAAATAAATAAATAAAATCTTTAAAAAAAAAAAGTATATTATGAACAAATAGCCAATGTATTTGATTTTGGATTTGTTGTATAGATACTAAAAAGAAAGTCACTTGTCACTACTGACAAATATTTATGTAGTTTCAAAATGCTTGGGATTTCTACAATGCAAAAAATATAGACCTTACTACATTTCCCAGGGATATATAAATACATAAAAAGTTCATATATATATATATATATATATATATATATATATGTAAATACATATATATGCGTGCGTGTGTTTACATTTTGAAATAGCATATAATCTAAGTAGTGAGTTCTACTATATTAGAGAAGAAGTTTTCCTTTGTTAAAAAAAAACAGTTAAGTTCTTCAACTAGACTATTCTATTAACTTACTGGTGCAGTCAACCCTTCCATGTATTAAATAGAACTTACATTACTTTAAAGTAGTCATTACCCTAAGTACTCATTGTTCCAACATGGTTTGAAGACATATCATAGGCTGACTTCTTCAAGAAAGTGACAAAGGTTTTTTTCAGTAAAGTAAAAAAACAAACAAACAAACAAAAAAACTGAAGTACCAAATTTACACTCAAAACTTAGCAAATATTGTATACCAATCATAAATTAGCAAAAGCATTGGTAATTATGCATTTTATATGCATTCACCATTAATAATTAAATTTGGGGAAAAAAAGACTCAAGATACAATGAGTAGGACAAAAAGCTAGCATATAAGGTGAAAATGTCATTAAGAACTATCTGAATTTTTAAAATGTGAGTTCCATACACCAATCTGTATAGAATAATTTGCATGCCAGTAATGCTGGTATACATCATGTTGCATATGAGTTCAGCAATACCCATGAATGAAGAAAAATAAGCCTCTTTATGCTCCAGGATCTCACTCAGTACTGCTAGGCATTCATTCTACAAGAGGCCTTAGGTGCACAGACAGACCCAATTCACACCTCATATACTAGCTTATGCTAGATTAATGTTCATCATACTGTTTAAATTTGTGTTAGTTTGGCTGTTGTTGTCCCCATCCCACCCACTGAGGGGACACTTAAATTTGCATTTACGATGAACTGCCACCGTTCGTCTATGCCATAATCCCAAAAGTAAATCTGTCTTTAGAAATAAAAAAAATGAAAAGATAAAGTGCAGCAAATGAAAATATCTTCAGGCTGAAATTATTTGTGTATGCGGTTAGTGAAGGTAAGAAAGTGTAACCAAAACAAGCATTACTATTTCCCATAAAGGTACACATTTAAATCAAATCTGACTGTTTCCACGTAACTCACCTCTTTCTTCTACCTCTGTCTAACATGGCATCTAAAGCACCAATTTTATGTAGAAATGTTAAAATTGCCTATTGTCAGAATGTATCTCTTTCTCTCATTTTGTTTTATCTTTCTGGGAGCATTTCTCACTTTTAAAAAGTTACAGGTATGGGGAGCCTGGATGCCTCAGTCAGTTAAATGTCCTGATGAGGCTCTCGGCTCTAGGCTCTGGGCATTGAGCTCCGGGCTCAGGGTGGAGTCTGCTTGTCCCTCTCCCTCTGCTCCTCACCCAGCTTGCTTTCCCTCTTCTCTCTCTCAAATAAATACATAAATAAAATCTTTTTAAAAAATTAAATAAAATAGGGGAGGTATGTGCTATGGTTAGTGCTGTGAAGTGTGTAAACCTGGCGATTCACAGACATGTACCCCTGGGGCTAATACTACATTATGGCTCAGTGAGTTAAAAGTCTCTGCCTTCGGCTCAGGTCATGATCCCAGGGTCCTGGCATCGAGCCCCGCATCGGGCTCTCTGCTCAGCAGGAGCTTGCTTCCTCCTCTCTCTCTGCCTGGGCTGCTCTGTCTACTTGTGATCCCTCTGTCTCTGTCAAATAAATGAATAAAATCTTTAAAAAAAATTTTTTTTAATTTAAAAAATTTAAATTAAAAATAAATTAAAAAGCCATAGGTTTGCCTTTTGAAAAAAGAGAACAAAGCTTTTTTGTGTTGTAAGTCCCAAGTGAATATGTCAGTAGAATTATTTTCAACCTACTCCAAAAAAAGTAAGTCATTTATTCTGCCTTTATTTCAGTTCTTACATATTTTCTCAGAAAATATAGTCTCATTTTATAAAAAGAAAAGCATTTTATTAAACATAAATTTTTAGGTCATCATCTAGAAAGGAACAAAACGAATAAGGTGATTACATCAAACACCCCAAAAAACATCTTATCTGGAGTCTGTTAGTTTCTTCTAGAGTTAAAAATATAGTTACTACACTACACAGTCATCAGTCTCTAGAAAACTTAGCCAAGTGAAGTGACACAAATATGTAAAATAAACACCTAGAGTAGATTTACTCATAATTGCCAAAAAACACAAAACAACTTAGATGAATGAATAAACAAGCTGTGGTACATCCCTATCATGGAATACAACTCAGCAATAAAAAGGAACAATCTATCTGTTCATGCAAAATGTGGGTGGAACTTCAAACACATTTTTCTAAGTGAAAGAAACCAGAACCCAAAAGCTACTGTTGTATGATTCAATTTAGATGACATTCTGGAAAATACGGAACTAAAGGACTGTTTTTTACATGGTTCAAATAAATTAAAAAATAAAAGTTCTAAAATCATATATAAAGTGGAATATGCCTTATGTGTATCAAATTAATAACATAACTATAACCACACACATACAATAAATCAAGCTACTTTAGAGTACTTTGATTATACAACTTTATTAAATATTCCATAGGAATAAAAAGAAATGCCAAACAATCTCAATTTTAATTAGTAGAGCCTTTTAAATTTGCAGATAGTGTTATCAGTATGGAAATTCTGCAACTAATTCATATATACCTAAGTACAGAGCAAATGAGTAAAAACACCAATATTTGGGGAACCAGAATTTTCACTATGGAAGAAGGCAGATAGTGATATGAAATGGGGGAAGGTGGGGAAGAACTCTGAATTGCTAGATTTGAATTACAAGTATGAAAATGACCTGATTATTTAAACACACACACACACACACAAACACACAAAACCACACACGCATGCTTACATAGATACGTGAATGCATGCAAACACACACACATAGATTAATTTTGGTCTAGTGTCCTTTGTTTCATGATCCCATCCAGGATAATAAAATCCCATTTAGTTGTCAATCCCCTTAGGCTTTTCTTGGCTATGATATTTTCTCAGATTTCTTTGTTCTTAATGACCTTGACAGTTCTGAGGAGTACTGATCAAGTATTTTGTGGAATATCCCTCAATGGGCATTTGCCCGATAGTTTTCTCACGATTAGATCGGGGTAATGTGTTTTGGGGACAAATACCACACAGTTAAAATGACATTCTTGCTACATTATAACAGGAATACATATTATGAATGTGACCTCACAACTGATGTTTACCTGGATTGCCTAACTGAGTGAGGTAGCATCTCTCAGGGATCCCCACGGTAAAGTTACTTTCCTCCCTTTCCATACTATATTCTTCATGAGAAAGTTACTATGAACAGCCCTTACTTCAGAAAAGAGGAGTTATGCTTCAACTCCTTCCTTCTTGAGGACAAAGTATCTGCATTAACTATTTGGATTTCTCTTGCACAGGATTTGGTTGTGTTTTTCCCATTTCTTTATTTATAAATTATTTATTTATTTATTTATTTATTTATTTATTGTAGCGTGGAATCATCTCAAATTTTGGATTAACATCCAAGACTGGTTTGTTTATTTATTTATTTATTTTTAACTCGAACTGCTCCATAGTTGCCTCTGGGAGTTCTTTCAGTGGTTCTTGTGTCCTTCTGACCTATTTCCATTATTGTGAGTTTTTTTTAAAAAGAATTCCCCTTGCTTTCCAGCACTACAAGACGCTCAGGCTCACCTTGTATATATCCTGCCCCTGTCCTACAATCAATGATTTCCCAAAGACCCTGGTTTCTTTTATAATAGGTCGAAGCTTACTGAAAAGCAAGATCTGACTGCTGGGTATGCTATTGCTCGTCGATGGTCACTGCTTTAGGCTCTCTCAGAACACAGCAATATACACATCTGTGTATATTAATCATGAATATATAACATACAATGTCTCTAGCCAGTACATAACACACGTTATGATAACCATGAGTTCATACAGATGTCTTTAACCTAAATTCATTACAAGGATCTTTCTAGTCTTCTCTCCTTGCTTGTATGCAGCCACTTGTTCCAGCAATGAGAAATGGGGCACCTCCCATCCACCGTACATTCACCTCCTTGTTCAACTCCAGTACACTATATATATAGTAGTTTCAGAACTACTGACTGTTACCTCCTTGGGACACAACTTTATCTGTAGAATACAGTGCTTATGGGCAATGCCTTTTGCCTTTGATCATACAGACTGCGCTCATTCCCAAAGTTACTAAGATCAACGTCTTTTTTCTCCTGCATGGGTGTTTTTCTTGCTCTATCTTTTCTACATGTTTGAAGTATTTCAAAATGAAAAAATAAAAAACCTGTTGAAAAAATAAGGTAAAATCATCCTATTTTGGCAAATTTATAACATCATAAAAAACCACGAAAAGACATTGCTAGGAGCCTTTCGACTGCCTTTGAAGAGAACATATAAAAGAAAGACCCTGAAGCTTAAGCTTGATTAACTTTTTGGTATCTTCATGGTAACCTTAAGAGGAAATAGTAAAGATTATGAGGCTGGATACATACAAGGATACAAAGGAAGGTGCTCATCAAGAATTAATAGAAAACCCTGGACTATCTTTTTTCTCCTTTTTTTTTCCTATAACAAAAGATAAAAAAATAAGGTCATACAATTGAGGTAAGAAGCTCTGGATAAGCTTTAGGAAAGTGCTGAAGGGTGCTGAATAGTTTATTTGAAAATACAAGGAAATAACAGATAAATTACCAGTAAACTAGCTGAGGTTGGAAAATACATTCACACTCGTACTAGGCCATGAGCTCTGTGTGATTGTTTTTCCAACAGTGTTCAGTTATCCTGCAGAAGAATGGTGAAGACAGGTATTTGCAATGAACCAGAGAGGCAGCAGGCAACCGTGGGAACCACATGGTTTGAATCTCAGCTCCACCATTAATACAAATGTCACTTTAGATAAACTACTGAAATACAGTATGCTTAATTTTTATTTGCAAATGGGGATGACAAAATACTGATAGAGTGCCTGATACACAGTTATGGCTCAAAACATGTTAGCAATCGTTATCATGACTATGCAGAATATCAGATTGTGAGCTAAGTATAGTAGAAGAACAAATGGGTGTGTATATATATATAATAAACTGAAAATACTGCTCTGCTAGATTGGTCTTCTATTCTCTAAGAAAGGAGTTATTTTGTTGGAAGAGTTTCAAGGATCTCCCAAATGTCAGTGTGTAGTATTTCAACATGAGGGAGTTTAGATGATCCTAACTTACAGACTTGGACACGACAACTGAAAACTTCTACTTTATAATTTATAACTCTGTTGTGACAAGCAAAAAGTCTCCAGGCATTGCCAATGTGCCCAAGGGAGACTGCCGTCCTGGTCAAGAGCCAAAACTTTAGGGGAATGGTATTTACTAAACGTAAATAAGAGAACTTTTGACAGTACAGCAAAATCAAGGCTTAGTTTTAAAAAGCTTTTTTCTTTCCCCCAGGAGTTAACTGGCTCAAATTTTATTCCAAAACAAGTCAAACTTGATAGCACTGAAAAAAGAAAAAAAAAAAAAGAAGAAAGAAAGACACACATCTCTTTTATAAATTACGTCCTCACAAGTAGAGAACTGAACAATGTATTCTCTCTCAGAACCAACGCTTTTCTTGTTTCTTTAAAGACATCTGCCCTTATGGCACTGACACGATTTAAAACCCAATCCAAAGCTGGCCTTCATGTTATACCTGCAGGACATGCCTCTTTGCTTTTGTACACTTTGTCAGGTGCCACAACCATAACCCTCACAGAATGACAAAACGTATGGGAGAAGCAGCGTCTGTACTGAGATCATTTTTTCAGAAACACCTTCCCATCCTGTGAGCTTTGCATCAGTTTAGTCTCTGAGTCTGAAATTAAAGGGACACAGGGTCCAACGTACAAGACGCAATGCCCCGTTTGAGCACAACGTTAAGTTACTTTAGAAATACCTGTGGATACACACCTTAATAGGTTAATTTGTTTTGAAAATTCTAGTGTTTTCTGAGGCAGAAACACTCAGTTTCTTCTTACTGTTGTTGTTCTTCTTCTTTTTTAAGATTTTAAGATTTTATTTATTTATTTGAGAGAGAGAGAGAAAGAGAGAGCACGTGGCAGGAATGGCAAAGGGAGGAGGAGAGAGAAACTTAAGCTCAGTACAGAATCCAGTGCAGGGCTCAATCTCACAACCCTGAGATCATAATCTGAGCTGAGACCAAGAGCCAGTGGCTCAAAGGACCACACCACCCAGGTCGCCCAGACACACTCAGTTTCTAATGTCTTCTACAATGGTCAGGGAATCTCTTCATAAAGATTGGCATGATGTAGTTATTTGGTCTTGTGGATCAATTTGAAATTTATAATATAAACAGTACTCCAGGATAGCACATACACTAAGGTTCAGTGGCCTCAACACAGAAACCTAAAATGAAAACAATCACACTGCTGGTCAGGTTTGTAAACCAAGTGAAGACATGTAAAGGGACTGATTATATTGAGATGTCTACCCTCCAGGGTGGTTTTCTTGCATTTTACTTTTACTTTCAAATGTAAAGTAAAAGCAATGTGTTCAGAAGACTTCAAAATAAGACATAAGAGGTGCCTAACTGACTCAGATGGTAGAGCACATGACTCTTAATCATGGGGTGGTGAGTTTAAAACCCACACTGGGCATGGAGTTCACTTAAAAAAAAAAAAAAGACATAATAACTACCTGAGAAATAGAAGGAAAAAGAAATCTCATTCGAATGGACAAGAAAAAAATTTATAAGGAAACAGAAGTGCTGTACAAGGGGCTAATGGAAAAGTATGGACTTTGGAGTCAGACTCGGTGGGTTCAAACCTACATCTCATAATCTTTTGTATCTTTGTATATAAAGATATCATTGGTGAGGTGCCTGGGTGGCTCAGTCAGTTAAGCATCCAACTCTTGTTTTCAGCTCAGGTCATGATCTCAGGGTTCTGAGATCAAGCCCTGGATTGGGCTCAGCTCTGAGCAGTGGAGTCTGCTTGAGATTCTCTCCCTCCGCCTCTCTGAATCACATGTGCACTTTCTCTCTCTCTCCGTTTCTCTCAAATAGATAAACAAAAACTATCATTTCTTACCTTGTCTAACTCCTGAAAGGATGGGTTAAGAGGTATATAAAATGGCAAGCCAAGAGCTGGACACAATAGACGTTCACTAAATGGTAGACATGAATCTTTAACAGCTAAAGGAAGTGTCCTACCACGGTGTATTAAGAATCTAATAGAATATTTTAAAAGCTTTTTTCCATAGTTTTCAAGAGCATCTTACATCTTCTTTTCCCTTTTTATCAATTACTGATAAGTTATATGAATCACATTTCCAATTATTGAATCATCCGGTCATTCCTGGAACGAAACAAAACATTACTTGTTCCTGTCATCTGCTACTTTTAAAAAAGACCAAATTCCTAACAATGTATTTAGGGTTTTCCATCTAAATGTATGCATGTAATTATTCTCTTTTTGCTTTGTTTGCTTTATCAGTGCCTTATGTTGGGTTTTGCTGACTATCAAAAACACAGGTTGGAATATTTCCATATTTTTCTATGTTAGGGAAGTCTTTATATATCATAAAGAGCTTAAGGTCGAGGAAAGCTGAATAGGATTTGCCTAGTTCTAAATAGCTCCTTCCATTGTTAGGCAAATGTTATTTTAAAAAAGAATGTAAAGGAAGTTGAAATCCATCTGTCTATAATGTCTCCTATGGTCTCAAGTTACCTTAAAAAACAAAAAAGGTGGAGAATGAGGAGAAGTGTGACAAATACAGACATTATGAGGTAAACAAAGGAAACATAGGCATTGTCAAATGGCAATTAAAAGACTATTTTGAGAATAAATTAAAGACAATGGGCTGGGCCTCAGGGGAAGCATAAAGCTCAGATATAAGAAAGAAATGGGTTTTTTTCCTGATATCCAATATTCTTATCGATGCAGGTAAATGAACTGCGTCACTATGGCATTAATCCAGAGTCCAGCTGTAAACTGATAAGTATAAACAGATTAAACAATACATCTGTTTCTAAAGATCTCCATTACAGATCTCTGAACTATGCCTATTTGCATCTAAATCTCATGTCTTTAGAATGTAATCTCTACTGAACACAGCAGTTTGGGTTTGCCTTGTCATGTTTCAGCACTTGTTTCTGCAGCCTCCGGTGATTATGAAGTGGAATATTGGGCAAAGCCAGCCAGATAAGTACCTGCACCCCACGACCTCAGGGCTATGGTCATCCGAGCAACACAGCCACAAGCTCAACCCTTGCTTACACCAAGAAAGGTCACTTTCTGCCTAGGAGAAGAGGGGAATTCTGGCATTTTATGAGTTCTAGGGCTTATTCCCAAGATGCTCATACACCAGAACACTAAAAATATAGCCAACATATTCATCCATCTGGAAGGGGTTTTGAAGACTGATACTAAATATCTGAACACAAGGTGGAAAGTGCAATTCGGAAATGTTCTTTTCCTGTTAATGCTTAAGAAGGTATGCTGCATTCTCTTTGTTCTTGGTATTCTCTGCTACTTTTAGATACATATTTTCTGGTTGCTTTTCTAGCATTTTAATCTCAATATCATCTCTGTAGCCCAGCTATCTGAAAAAGGAAATTCTAATTGAATGTTTCAAACCTGTGCAGACTACACAAAGAAAATCTTACCTTCACTACTCTAAATGAAACTTTCCTGAATATTGTTTTAATTGCAGTTCCTCTAAATTGAAAAGAGTGGCTAAAATCTTTTGAAAATTAAAATCAAATAATTACATTTTATTTTATGTCTGTTACTACTTTAAGCACTTCCAGTTGAAAGCAAAGCTCTAGCCTCAATGTATGTGATTATTGAAATAACTACAGGCAAGAATCAGCTCAAACAAGTCTGTCTGCATCTCTAAAAGAATCTGTATTTTAAATACAAAATAGAAATGATGTGCCAATATCAGTCTATTGAGAATTTCTAAAATTTGACAGTCACGACTTTCACACACACACCTATACATACATATGTGGACTTGTGCCAAATAATGTGTTCTAAATGGAGAATTTATAAATCTTAATGTAATTATTTGGTACATAAAAATCACTGTTAAAATTATCCCCCCATAAGCTAGTATTAATCTTGTTCAATGTAAGGAAGAATTTCATCAAAGTGGAGGAATGTATATTAAAGTAAGGGGTTTTTGTTATAGTGACCTGTCTCCAAAAGTATATAAGGGAGGATTAACAGCCAGAGAACCAGGATAAAGAATCAGCCAGGCTCAGGAGTTCCAAGAAATGAACAAGAAAGATCTTTTTTGATTATTCAGCAAGTTATATTAGCTAGCTGGAGTTACATGATTTTGCACCTTAGAAAACATATTTCCCCCCCCTCTCTGCCTATCTATCTACTTGTGATCTCTGTCTGTCAAAAAAAAAAAAAAAATCCTAATGGGGTGCCTGGGTGGCTCAGTGGGTAAAAGCCTCTGCCTTTGGCTCAGGTCATGATCCCAGGCTCCTAGGATCTGATCCTCTGCATCACTAGGCATCAGGCTCTCTGCTCAGCAGGGAGCCTCTTCCTGGCCACCCCCACCCCGCCGCCCCCCCCATCCCCCCACCCCCGGCTATCTATCTACTCGTGATCTCTGTCTGTCAAATAATTTGTTTTTAAATCTTTAAAAAAAAGAAAGAAAACATATTTCCTCAACTGAGATAAACCTGAGATAACTTTGTAAAAAAAAAAAAAAAAACTTCCACTCCCCTCTCTTCTCTACTGCTAACAGTTCCTTTTTCAAGTGAGGTTTTCCAGATTTTCTTATCAGTGATCCTGGAAGGATATGTAACAGGAATTCTTTTCTTGTTCTTTGCAATCTACAGCATACAACTTTAAATATCCTGCTTTACAAAATAAAAGAAGTAAGAAATTTTCAGTGCGTAGTATACAGGGCATTTAATCAAAGTCAGCTTTCAGAAGAAAAATATAGAGCCATTTTCAAATGCTGACAAAGTAGGAAAAGAAAAATGAACCCTCATGTATCTTTAATGAAGCTTTCAGGGAAATATATCTATACATACCTTAGTGATTTCTGATTTTAAAAATATTTTCCCTAATTTGGTAAAGCAAAATATTATACTGCCATGCCCCTTTCAATTGAGTTCAATTTCAAACAAATATATGAATCAAATAGAAAGCATTATTTTAATAAAAGAAACTGAATTTATCAGTCAAAAACATGAAAAATGACAACACTGAATAATTACCTGACAGTGAATTATTTTAAGTTTTTCTGAGGAAATTTGTAGATCACTGAGTCCTAGGACAAAAGATTAAGTTGAAATAATTTTATCAACAATACCTTATAAAGATGAAGGCTGTCTGATCAATACTAAACACATTCATTACATACAAACTGTCTCCTGAGAGAGAAGGGAGAGAAACTTCCTCCAAAAGCTGAAGAAAACAGCAACCCTCTCTGTCCTAACTCTTCTGGTAAACAGCACTATTGTGGTTCACATTTCTGGTACATTTTTAATCTAGCCACTAGGGCCACAACTCCACTATTAAGTTTACATTCTATTTCTATTGCTACTATAGTACAGATTACACCAAAAGAACATATGCTTACATTGGAAGTCTTTTAACACTAATGAGGAATTTCTATCTTTAAAAGAAAAAGAGATTTTGTAGAATTCTTTTATTTTGCATAAAATAATATGGACTATCATAATTTAAGAAATCAGCTGCATTATTTGCAA
This sequence comes from Mustela putorius furo, assembly GCF_011764305.1. Lineage (NCBI taxonomy): Eukaryota > Metazoa > Chordata > Mammalia > Carnivora > Mustelidae > Mustela > Mustela putorius. The sequence continues at coordinate 1,889,290 of NW_025422112.1, read as the reverse complement.
ACCTCATGCGTAACAAAAGCTTTTGGGGTTTGGCCAACCTGGATTCTAGACCTTGCTATTCCACTCACTAACTCTTTTATCTTAGGTTCTCTAAGCCTCAGAGTGTTCATTGGTAAGAGAAAATAGAGATAATTCCTACTTCACAGACCAATCCCCATTATGAAAAGAGACAAAAGGTTTAAGTGACTTGCATAGTAACAGGAACAAAAAGTGCTTTAAAAATTGCAGCTACTGGGCGTGCCTGGGTGGCTCAGTGGGTTAAGCCGCTGCCTTCGGCTCAGGTCATGATCTCAGGGTCCTGGGATCGAGTCCCACATCGGGCTCTCTGCTCAGCAGGGAGCTTGCTTCCTCTTCTCTCTCTCTCTGCCTGCCTCTCTGCCTACTTGTGATCTCTGTCTGTCAAATAAATAAGTAGAATCTTTAAAAAAAAAAAAAAATTGCAGCTACTAGTACTACTAAATAATTGTAGTCAATTAGAATACCATCATTTCTCTGTCAATAAGAAGGCTGTAGGTAGGTATTAATTTCTTGTTTGAAGGTCTCTATGGAAAATAGCTCCATTTTTCAAACTCAATGAAGTTTCACTGGGGATGAAGAAGAGTTTTTCTACAGTGTTAGAAAATGGTCTTCCTTAATGTTCACCATCATTAGCCATCAGGTAGATTCAAATCAAAACCACATTGAGATACCACCTTTACACCAGTTAGAATGGTCAAAATCAACAAAACAGTAAACAAATGTTGGAGAGGATGTGGAGAACAGGGAACCCTCTTACACTATTGGTGGGAATGCAAGTTGGTGCAGCCACTTTGGAAAACAGTGTGGAGATTCCTCAAAAATTTAAAAATAAAACTATCCTATGACCCTGCAATTGCACTACTGGATATTTACCCCAAAGATACAGATGTAGAGAAAAGAAGGGCTGTCTGTACCCCAATGTTCTTAGCAGCAATGGCCACAGTCGCCAAACTGTGGAAAGAACCAAGATGTCCTTCAACAGATGAATGGTTAAAGAAGATATGGTCCATATATACAATGGAGTATTATGCCTCCATCAGAAAGGATGAATACCCAACTTTTGCATCAACATGGATGGGACTGGAGGAGATTATGCTGAGTGAAATAAATCAAGCAGAGAGAGTCAAGGATCATATGGTTTCACTTACTTGTGGAGCATAAGGAATAACACGAAGGACACTGGGAGAAGGAGAGGAGAAGAGTGTTGGGGGAAATTGAAAGGGGATACGAACCATGAGAGACTGTGGCCCCTGAGAAACAAACGGGGTTTTGGAGGGGTGTAGGGTGGGGGAATGGGTGAGCCTGGTGGGTGGGTATTAAGGAGGACATGTATTATATGAAGCACTGGGTGTGATTCATAAACAATGAATCTTGGAACATTGAAAAAATAAAGTTTAAAATAAAAATGGTCTTCCTTTATGCTTTCTTTAATGTAATGCTATCCTGAAACAAAGATACCATTGCAAATCTCAGTCTCTAAATTATTTTCAGATAGATGCTAACTGGGAAATAAGTTACACATAAATTAATAATTCTAGTGTAGTTATTGGCCTACACTAGATCTGTTAACTCTATAGCTGATTTGTAGTCACATGATGAATTTAATCAAATTACCATAAATCATGGTTATGCCCATGCTAGCTTCCATTATTTCTAGGATTCACAAAATAAAACAAAAAAAACAAAAAAGAGGTAATTACTTAAATAAGAGCATGAGTAATTAACAGAATTAGATAAAACTGTCAATACAAAGAAGGGATTCTTTTTTTTTAATCTGGACCCATCAGGATGTTTGATGCAGTCTCCTTTTTATTGATGGCATTATGTCTTCAACTTTGAAAGACTGATGCAGAGCTCAACTAAATTGCCTGATTTTAGAGGAAAACCCCAAAAGGCAAAAGACATTAGAAAATAACTGAAAAGTAAGCATGTTGTACCAGCGCAACTGCAAACAGGGGAAGACACAATGGGGGAATTAAAGACTACTAAAATGAATGCATAAAGACTATATTCAAAAGAGAATGAGGACATCTACAGACTTGGGATAGAAAGAAAAGACAAATCAAGACTAATTTAAATGCTATCATTCTTTATAAATGTAATATTTTGAATAAATAATCCTTTAGATTTTGACCTTGTACATTTAGCAAAAATGTCTGCAGAAAAAAGTCTCATCAACTTTTATAACTTCGTGTTGAAAAAAAGGTTTTAAAAGATGGTTTAAACATGTTCATTCAGCCATTTCTATAAAAATTTTCTAAAGTGACTGATAGGCTAAATGTATAAAATTTCTCAGGGAAAGTATTCCACTATTGCTTAACTACCACAATTATTTATATATGTATGTGACATTACACATTTATTTATAGTCCCAATGATCAAAAATATAGAAAAATCCATTTATCATTAAGGAAGATCTCAACCTATGTCTTCTTTGGTAGATTCTTTGGTAGATTCTGCATACATTTTGAAAAGTATAGAGTGCTTACCTTAATCTGAAAGTTAGTTTTAAACATCAATTTCTAAGGTAGTATATTAAACATTACAAGATATTTGTCATGAATCAAATATATTAGTGGACCAAAATCTCATTTGGATAGTTATATGGTTAACATCTACTCTTCTCAAACAAAGCCAAGCAACAATGGAGCAACATCAATATGTCTAATTTTCTCTTCCCTCAATTTATCAATATTTTATAGAATAAAGAATATATGACAACTACTTATATGGGAAATATATTCTAAAATAAACTAAAATAAGACCAAAAAAATATTTAATTTTCATTTCACCATTATAGTTTATGAAATACAAGCTTCCATTTAACCCAAATGGAAAACTGCCATCTTGCTGCCCTGTGCAATCCAATACATTATGTTACATTACATATGTTCAATTTCTCTATCAAGGGCATATTTTCATGTAGAATAATTCAGAAAAGTGGCCTTCATGTTTATGAAAAGAACATGACCTTCCACTCTCTAATGACTAAGTCCATGCTGCACAGTTCCATAAAATAAGTCTTGCCTCAGATAACTAATATGATAAATTTATTTAATTGAAGTTGACATTTAAAAAGACAGCTTCCTCGTATGTTCAGAAGTTCCACTGAGGCACCAATTTTACCCACATGTTGTCTCTTAATTATCTTTTTATTAACTCTAGTGCTCTGTTCTTGCACTCAAGACTAGATTCAAATTAGAAGAAAACACTTTTATTATCACTTAAATGGAAATGGAAATAGTTCCCCAGGCAGTAGTCAGTCTGCTACCCAGAAAACCTTCAAAAGTCTATCCTAGGGAATACAGAAGCACACTGACTCTCCTGTCAGATGAATAAAGGCTTAGTTATGAGAGTAAACAAACAGTTTCCTCTAGATCAGCCATTGTTGATGGAACACTATAATTATAAAGCATGCTTAGACTTATTTAAAGTTTTTTTTTTTTATTTGTTTATTTGACAGAGAGAGATCACAAGTAGGCAGAGAGGCAGGCAGAGAGAGAGGAGGAAGCAGGTTCCCTGCTGAGCAGAGAACCCGATGCGGGACTCGATCCCAGGACCCTGAGATCATGACCTGAGCCGAAGGCAGCAGCTTAACCCACTGAGCCACCCAGGTGCCCCTTAGACTTATTTATACATGTGCATAATATCCTTTCTTGATATTCCCGGTAAAAAATACCATAAGATACAAGTCTGAGAATACAACTAGCTTTGATTTATGTAAGGGTAATTGGAGTGTCTTACAATTGTGTTTAAATAGGTAACTTCTAATGAGAAATTTCTATAACCTAATTTAGGAAATGTATATAAATTTTGATTTCAAATGTGGAAAAACAGAGCTCATATAGAAATGAAGGAAGAATAGGAGGGAGGGAGGAAAGAGGGAAATAAGGAAAGAAAAAAGAGGGCTCGAGTTTTCAGTGGAATACTGAAAGCTGCCTGGTAAATGTGGAGGGAGTGCCAGAGTTGAAAATATCATTGTTTAATCATAATAGTACATATCGTATCAGGCATGAATTATCCATGGATGCTAAATCTAGAGGGATCTTGGAGTGTCTCACCACAGATTGCTTATTGGATGCAAAGGAGAGAGGAATTAGATGATAAATAATAGAGGTTGTATTTTAAAAGGGGGGGAAGATTGTGGTACTGTATGCATCAAAAATGTCATTAAAGATAAAGACAGGCTATGAAAATGTTCTAGATCCAACAGGCTAAAGAGACATAACTCTTCAGCAGAATATCTTATCCTAAGCTGAATCCCACACTGGAGAAGGAAATGTTGAGGACATTATTGTGTCAGCAGATACAGGTGTATTAGGAATGATAGATTACATAAAAGCATTGCATCAAAGTTACTGAGGTTGACAACTGAACAGTAATTATGGAACAGAGTATTCCTAATCTTAGATAATGTCCCTGCTAAAATACTTAGGGGTAAAGAGACATGATGTATGTTTAAAAACGTGTGAATCTGGATAAAGGGTATACCGGTGTTCTTTGTTCTTTGTACTATTTTCATTTTTACAACTTCCCTGTAAGTTAGAAATTATTTTAAAATAAAATGTTCAAAAATGTGTGGCAGGTGGAATGGCACTTTTAGCACCTTTGAATTTCTTTTTTTTTTTTTTAAACAAACCTCAAAACATGTACCATGTGATGTATGAATAACTTTATCACCACTCATTTAATTTTTAAGAAGCACCTTTGAGATGTGCACCCTCTTCTTCACAACTAAGGAAACGAAGGCAAAGAGGTTTACAACTGGCCCCAAATCACGTATTTCATAACTGACAGAGCCAAGATTCAAACCCAGACAGCCTAAGTCCAAAGTGCCTCTTATGACAATTTTTCAAAGTTCCTTAAATAAACAGAGTATCTATCAAGTTGGTGGAAACAGCCAAGGAGGCTCAGGGATTTTAATAAATGAAAACAACAATGAGGTAGTACAGTTATCCTCACAAATGGGTTAGAGGATGTCAACTTACCAACAAATCCAGATACTAAAACTCTATATACATACTTAACACTCTACTTTTCGTGTAATTACACACTGTGGAAATAATTTTCAAAAACAACAAAAAATAGATGATGTTTCTTGCACCCACAAATGTTATCATCTTTTACTTCGAATTCACAATTACTAAGAAAGAAAGCAGTAAATATAGTTTTAAAGAGAATAAATAATATTTAAAGTTGTAAGAAAAATAAGAATTGTATGAAAGACTAAATGCTCAGAGTAATTTAAAATCCAGTTCCATTACCATTTGTAATGTCTCACAGTGGGACATTTGTGAACATGAATGAGTAGCCTACCTATTTATTACCAAGGAGGTGAGTATTCTTGGCATAACAATTCACATAATAATATTTATTGACTGAATTTATAAGAAAAGTATAATAAATGTCTTAGAAATGTGTTCTTTCCCTAAGGTTTTTATATTTTTAATAGGCTTTGACAAACAATAATGATAATATTCATTGCTTGATGACAGCACTCAGTATTATGAGTGCTAGATTTACTCTAGGAAACATTTCATGGTTGCTGGGTTTACAGCAAAGCTTCCTACCTGTAAAGGCCTCCTCTATGGTTTCATTCCACCATCCTGCCAGCCAGAATTTACATGACTGCTCTTCTCTACTGATCCCTTAAAAACAATTTTATCTCACCTCTTTGTCTAAAACTTTTCTTATTTCAGATTCAAATGTTTTAATTCATTTACCCATAAATACCAACTTCTGGTATGCCTTCTCATTACTTTGAACACTTACTCAAAACTTATTATAGAACTGGATTTTTGTTTGTTTACCAGTTCTTTCATTTCTAATCAAACTGATTATAATCTCCTTGAGACAAGGGACTGTGTAAAATATCTTTATATTAATCATAATGCTTAATGGCCTCTGGTTGAATCAATTCAATATTTACTACTGATTTTATTTTTAATTTTTCCTGAAGTTTCATACAGTTAAAATGTCTTTAAATCTTGTTTGACATTACTTGTGATTACTTAAGGGAAAACAAATAGCATGAATGCTCCTTCTCTTCTCTCTAGTTGAAATATTCAATTTCTTAAAAATCCAGTTCAAAGGAAGACTTCAAAAAATTTTCAACTTGTCCCTTGCCTTCACCTGGTTAATGTACTCATAGTTTGAATCTGAATCACAAATTTGTACTTAAAATGTTAAGTAATCACAACAACCCAGAAGGCATATATAAAATATCATCATGACTTTGAAAAACCAAATTATAATATAAAACAACGTGAATGGCGTATATAAATGCCTTATATATGATATATATATCATACTGATGTATTATCAGTAATAGCCTCAGAGTGGAATGCTGGGTGGTTTTCCCCTTGTTTAAAATCTACCATGGCTTCCTGCTCCTCCCCCAAATATACGTATATATCCCATAAAGGGCATATAAAACATCATTCTGCCTTTAAAATTATTGTTTGTTTTATGTACTCCAAATTTCATTATGAGATTTTTGAGACCAGTGAGTATTTTCTACTTTTATTTCCCTGATGCCATTTCTAGTGAGGTGTTTGACTCACAGTACTGCTTTCGAGTATCAAGATAGTCTTCACATTTTAATCAGGTGAGGTTTCTTTGCCTTATGTATATTGACACATGAATTATACATAATTTATGCACACTCACACTATGGATACCCATAGGATATTAACCTTGTTCTCTTGCCCCTCCCTCAGAAAAGATTTAGCTTAACCAAAGTTGGGTCTATGAGACCCTTCTCTGGGATTTTTTAGTCCTGAGGATCAGAAAAGTCATTAAGGCAATCAATCTCTTTCTCTTTCCCCCCCTCCCTCTCACCTCCTCTCTCTCTTGCCATTTCTTTCTTTCTCTCTCTTTCTTTTTCTATTTTTTTTTAAAGATTTTAATTTCTTTTTTTTTTTTTAAGAAAGAGGATGAGTGAAAGAGAAAGCATGAGCAGAGGGAGTGGCAGAGGGAGAAGCAGGGTCCCTGCTGAGCAGGGAGCCCAACAGGGGCAGGGCTGGATCCCAGGACTCCAGGATCATGACCAGAGCTGAAGGCAGATGCTTAGCCAACTGAGCCACTTAGGTGCCCCTCTTTTTCTCTAATAAAACTGCAAGATGTACAATTTGGAAGCTGTTTAACATTCAGGTTCCATTTCCTCTAAGAAATTATCTATAAGAAATAAATAAAAATAAATTAATAATTATCTATAATAAGAATAAAGCTGATGCGCAGAAGAAGGACAAGGAAGAGGATGAAGAAGAGAAAAATCATCCTATTATCACTGTAATATATTTCTAGTGATTCTTATAAAAATATTCTGTAATAATTTATAATCACTGTAATAATTATTACAGTAAGTTTGTGTAACTAGACTCCATATTTTCACCCAATCCCGACATACAAATGCCCTCCTACTTTTCCTTACCAAAATGACTTGAATGTTGGACTTACAAACTACTGCAATTAGCATTATTTTTCTGAAATAAAACTTTTCTATTTCTGGTACAACTGTGAGGGAACTTTTTCCTCCTCCACACACCTAACCCTAGGGATCATATACCAGAGTTCTTCGTTCATGTAGGGAATTCACCCATTAGTCAGCAGCCATGCAGACTGGCACAGGAAAGCATTCCAACTTTTAACAGAGACTGATATGACTGCCCCAGAACATCAGCTTTGACAGAAATTCATACACATGGGAAGTAACAGTACAATAGGAAGTAAAGTATGGCATTTCTTCCTTGCAAAAAGGTTGACAAAATAAAACAAATGTCAAAAAACTATTACATCATAACATTTATGGTTTTGCTCCATTGATGCTCATGCATTTTATATGTCCCCATGCCTTAGAGAGCAATAGGCTTGTATTCAAATAAACTGAATCCTGTCACCTCACTAGCTCCAAGATGATAGACACATTTCGTAACCTTTCTTAACTGCATCCATTCATTCAACAAATATTTGAATGCTTAATATATGCCAAGTACTTTTCTAGGTATAGAGAATCAGAGAGACAAAAGATTTTGCCCTTATGTAATGTACAATGTGTAAAGGAGATAAGGATACACGTAAGTAAACAAATTTAAGTTTATGACAAATGTTTTCAATAAAAGAAAAGATGATAATGGGACCGAGAAGGGTGAGGAAAGAGACCATTTGATTTAAACTGGCCATGGAAGGCCACTCTGGGCTGCGGCAAGAACAATAAAATGGAATCAGCCACGCAAAATTCTGGGGGTGAAACTTTCCCAGAAAAGTAAATGGTACAAGGGACCTAACACAGGAAATGACCAATGGTCAAGAAAGAAAAAGGAAACCAGTGCTGTTGGAACAAAGTGAACAATGGAATGTAAGTGGTGTGAAATTAGATGAGAAAGGTAGACAAGGCTAGAGAAGGGGGAACTGAATAGGCCATGATTTAGACACTGTAATTCATTCTACTGCAATGGGCAGTTAGGGTTAGAGAAGGTTGACAGCAGGCTCTAGCACTCCTGAAAGCAGCTGAAGGAATAGATTATGAGGGTTTCTAAAAAGATAATAATAGTTTATAGCAGCATCATCAACAATAGCCAAATTATGGAAAGAGCCAAATATCCACTGACTGATGAATGGATAAAGAGGTGGTGTGTGTATGTGTATATATATATATACACATATATACACATACACATATATATATATATATATACACATACACACACACACAATATTGTGTGTGTGTGTATAATGATATATAATGCAATATTACTCAGCCATAAAAAAGATTGAAATCTTGCCATTTGCAATGATGTGGATGGAGCTAAAGTGTATTATACTAAGTGAAATCAGAAAGACAAATACTGTATGATTTCATTCATGGGGAATTTAAAAAACAAAACAGATGAATATAGGAGAAGGAAAAAAAGAGGGAGGCAAATCATAAGAGACTCTTAACTACAGAGAACATACGAAGGTTGATGGAGGGGAGGTGGGTAGGGGATGGGCTAAACGGGTGATGGTTATTAAGGAAGCCACTTGCCGTCATGAGCATTTGGTATTATATTTAAGTGATGATCACTCAATTCTACTCCTGAAACTATTATCACACTATCTGTTAACTAACTGGAATGTAAATAAAAACTCAAAAACAAAACAAAACAAAAGCTACTGGAACAAAAATATGAAAAAATAATAAAAGGATAATAATAATAATAATAATAATACTATAATAATGTTATTTGCTAAAAAAGTTAAAAAGGAAAGTGATTTGTAAATTGCAGTGTATATATAATGTAGTGCTAACAAAATATATGGCATATTATAAGTACTAAATGAGTGTTAGTGATAAAAAATTTACTGTTGTTTTTTTCCCATGGATCCTGAAATCTGGATAGTGAGTTATAACCTAACCGTAACCTAATCCTGAGACTCCAGCTAAGGTGAACTCCACTCAAGGCCACGCAACTGTAATCACTGCATATGGTGGCAGTTTATAAAGTGAGAAAAATAAACAGGCAGTTTCCAGTTTATAAATGGGTCTTCCTGAAGTTCTTTCATGTCTCCATAACTGGAAATCTAAAGCACATGCTTCTCAGAAAAAAAAAAGAAAAATGTCCACTATTTTTTTCCCAGCAAGTTCTATGTACTCTACAATGTGTTAATAATACTCATTCTACAGCTTGAGTTTGACAAACAGGGGTCCATATGGTACATAAGAGAAAATGGACAACTGCTACCGTTGACTGGATGCTAAACCAGTACCAGCATAATGCTAAGCCCATTGCAACATCAGGAAGTACATAGAATGGGTGTCTCCATGGTGCGGATGAAACACCAAGAACCTCAGGTTAACTAGCTCCTGCTTTCAGTAGTTTGCAGAGCAGGGAGTCAAATCCAGGCAATTCAAACCAAGCTTGCTTTCTCTTAAACCCTCTTAACAACCAAGTTAACTGTACTTACTCTTACTCCTCATGCTTTAAAAAAGAAAGAAAGAAAGAAATCCCAGAGAAATAGTAATGTGAATCCTGTGATTTTGCCTGTGAATCTTGATCAAGCTCTTTCGGAACTTACTAGTACATAATGCTCTGTCTCCTAATACAGGAGTATGACAGATGAATACAGGGTATCCTAATATAATACCCAGGTAAAACCAACCTACATACTTTTACAGGACATGGTAAGTTGAGCAACTGAATCTTTAGTAAAATTCTGCATTGACACAAATTGAAAAACCAACCCAAAAACCTCCTTCGACTCAGGACTAGGGAAGAAGTTTGGACTTCAAGCAGCAGCTACCGGGGCACCTGTCCAGATACCTGACTTCTGTAATCCCAGGAAAGCTTGTCACCTGTTACTGTTTGGCCCAGTTTCTCACTCGCAACTACTTTTGAAGAATTTAAGTTGTTTTCTTCTCAAGAACAGTCAGAGGGGCAGCAATGATAAGGTAGTAGTCAGGGTCAGGGAACCGAAGCAGTCATTTCTGTGCATTCAGGATGCAAAAGAGAATCTTGGATTCATTCACATAAACAGTGTGATTTGGGGTCAGTTATTTATGCTTTTTGATCCTCAGTTTCCCCAAATGAGGCTTAAAAAATATCACCCTCACAATGTTGTGCAGATAAATGATAATAAGGTCGTGGGGCAGGAGAAGCAGCAATGATTTCACTAAGCCTTTCCTGTATGTCATGAACTTTATCAGTGAGTCATATGGATTTACCCTCAAAGCTACTATGTTAGGCCAATACTGTATTCATTTTACAGAAAAGAAAAGGAGGTGTACAGAATGATAAAAACTTTTCCCAAGACAACATAGAGTGCAAGTGTTGTTACTGGGAGTCTAGGTCCTCGGTCTCAACCTCAATCACAAAGTTTAGCATTCTCCTGGACACAATGTAAACAATAAAATGCCACTGTTGGGGCACCTGGGTGGCTCAGTGGGTTAAAGCCTCTGCCTCCAGCTCAGGTCATGATCCCAGGGTGCTGGGATCATGCCCCATACCGGGCTCTCTGCTCAGCAGGGAGCCTGCTTCCTCTCCTTCTTTCTCTGCCTGCTTGTGATCTCTGTCTGTTAAATAAATAAATAAAAATCTTTAAAAAAATAAAAATCTCAAAAATAAATAAATAAATAAATAAATAAATAAAATGCCACTGTTACAATTACCATTGTCATCTCTATCATCAACTCTATTACTGAGTTATTAGATGGATTTAAGATGGAAAGCACCAGAACATTGACTAGCATATAACCAATGCTTCATAACGAATACTAATTGCCTTCTCTGTTGCACAAGTGGTATATTATCTGTTTGCATTTATTAAAACTATCAAAGATGAGGATATATGAAAGTAGATTAATTTTACAGTACTGTGAGGCAATTAACCCCCCAATAAGAGACAACTGACTTACTACTAATTCTTATTTGTCTTTAATAACCCATTATTAAGTTAGTGTCAAAAAACCCTCAGGCAGTTTATCTTCCTGTATCCTTGGCTTATTTCCTCCACTGAGTAAAAGCAAGTCTATATTTTGCTTGCTTATTAGTTGAATAGGTAAATTTAGCCATTTACTCTCATTTCCCTCTCCTCCTGACCTACTTCAAGACTTTATAAACCTCTCACTCACCTGGTCTCTAATAAGTTTGTGGTTTTTTTGGTTTCTTGTTTAGAAACACAAAAATTACAGAGCAAGCACCCTGGTTTTTTCCCAGAAAGATAAACTCACATCCATCTCTTAATATTCCCCTAATTACAAGAAACATTTTTGCTCTGCAATCCCTGGGATGACCCAGTGTGCCCGCAAGCCTGAAGAAGGTTTAGTTAGTTAACAATTCATGGAAATGAGTGGTGTTCCTACTGGGGTGCCTTGGCAGGGGGGCTCCAGTTCTGGCCATGGCAACATCGGGATGACCTCTCAGATAAGAGAGCATTCTGAAGAATGCCCAGTGTTAGTGCAGAAATGAATCTCAGGTATTAGGTGCAGTGCCTCCTTTTCGCAGAGGAGAAAATGAGAAATGAGGCAATGGATCCCTTCTCAAGGTCCCAGTTACTGAAGGAGAGAAACCAACCTTATGCTCTAACAGATGAAGAAAGGAAAATGGATGCATTTCAATAGACAAATAATTATGCCTACTAAAAGCTTCAACCCAAAACATAGTAGTTTTCTTTTAGGAATATTTTTCTGATTCTAAGAGAAATAAATGTCATTGTAGAAAATCTTGGGATTACTAAAAACACAATGAAGACAATCATAGATAATTCCAGAATTCTAATATATATGTCAGGATTGTATTGTGCACAAAGTCCCAGTTTTCAAGGTAGCTCTAAGCAGTCAACATTATACAGAGTGTAATTTGTTACATGTCAGTGTGAGTACATGATTAGGCTACTCAGCACCTGTCCAAAAGTCCTCACGGTGCTGCACACGGAACTGAGGCTTTGCTGTCAGTAAGGTTGGGATTCAAGCCCAGTTTGGCATGGCTCTGGCTGCATGCACCTTGGCTCTCTTATCAGTAAGATGCAAATACAATGTATCCTTTTACCTCTGTTTGAGGCTCCAATGAAGTTACATGAACCTTAATTCTATAGAAATTCAGATTTAACATACATTGGGCTTCTAGATAAAAGCAAGGAATGGACTTCTCATCAGATATAATTTTGGTCCCATTAACAAAATCTGATTATCACAGAAGTCCGAGTTAAACTATGTGTCTTTGATTGAATGGAACACAGTGGCAGCCATCTTTGACTCCTCCTAAACCGTACTACTCTTACGTGTGTCACCCCTCAGAGCTTCAGAGAAAGTAACAATTTGACTCTATTCTCAAGCAGTTATCCACACAGTCCTTGATCTCTACTTCTCTTCTCCTGTCCAAAGAAAAGCCATCTGGCCTTTTTACCTGAAATGCCCAGTGACCTCTTTTAAGACTGATACTTGTAGATAAATGTATCAGCCTTTGAAGCTATATTCTACAGGAAGATCACTTTCAGAACAGTTTCAATCCCTTTGTGGCGGTTTAAAAAGTTTTCCTCAAGTATCAGGTCTAACCATTTCCATTTCTATTGCTTTATCACCTTTATTCTAATTATAATGAGCAAACATAATACTTAAGTAATTTTTTAAGAACCAGACAAAATTAAGAAATATTTTTAAAAAGATTTTATTTATCTATTTGAGAGAGAGAGCGAGCACAGGAGCAGGGGGAGGTGGAGGGGGACAAGAGGCTCCTCACTGAGCAGAGAACCCAAAATGGGGCTGGATCCCAGGACTCTGAGATCATGACCTGAGCTGACACCTAACCAACTGAACCACTTGGGCATCCCTAGAAATATTTTTTCTTTAAAAAAAGAAAAGGAATTAGTAACAATTCACAATAGCTAGTGTAGCCTTTGCTTTCCAGTGTCCTGTTTCAAGGAATTTATTTTCTTTTCTCACATGCAGAATTTTCTCCTCCTGAAACATAGTCACCAGCAATACATCTAATTCTAGGCTACTAAACAGATCTACTTGCTTTTATTAATCCATAATGATAGCTTTATAAAAAATATAAGAGATTCTAAATGAATGTGCTATGATTGTTTAAGTAATAGTGTTTAAGTAGATTTAAACCACTACAATAATTTCACTCTTTATCTAAGATCTATAATTTCTTTTTACCAAAAGAATAAATATTCAACTCATTAGGGCTTAACTTCCTTCATGAATTTGTCCTTGTAAATTTTTCTAGTCTCAACTGTTTCATGTGTTTAGTTCCATGGAACTGCTTACCAGTTCTGAGCTAGATCTGAATAAGCAAAAGGATCATCAGTGTTTTTCATACTGGCAAAAGTGTACCAGTATCAGTGAGTTGCAACTAATTTGGTGACTCCCATTTTATAAGAAATGTATTACTACTTGCTAAAATTGTGCCCGAAATCATTATACACAATGACTTAAAACTAAAGAGATGTATGTATGTTCTTACAGTCCTCTTAATATAATAAAGAGACCTTTGAATAGAAGACAAATAAACCATTTTCCATTAGTGGCAGAGTTAGCCAGCAAAGTGTTCTTAAAGCAGAAAACAAGCAATATCTTTCCTTACCATTCAAAGTAAGTTACACAGCAAGAAAGAACTTTTAAAATCATACATTATTGGGGTGCCTGGGTGGCTCAGTTGGTTAAGTGAGCAACTCTTGGTTTTGGCTCAGGTCATGATCTCAGGGTCAGAGAGACAGCCCAGGTTCAGTTTGGAGTCTGAGAGTCTCTCCCTCTGTCCCTCCCTCCTCCCCCATGAACACACTTTCTTTCTCAAATAAACAATAAACAAAAATGTTTAAAATCATATATTATCCATCTGGTCCACAAGTAATAGACTAAAAATATATTAATTTGTGGAATTTATTCATTTTAATCCAACAAACATTAATTCTAAGCTCATGACTACTATCTTTATTTTGTATTTGGTGGCATTAAATAGCCCATGAATTGGAGGATATTCTGAAAACAGGTAACAATGAGATTTTTCTCTATCCCAAGTCCCCATAAATAGCTAATTAAAGGCATGGGCACGTACTAGTGTTTTTCACTGAAGCTTTGATATAATTATTTAAAAACTGAAAAAAAAATTAAAATCCCCTCATTTATTTTGTTAATTCTATCAAGAAGTGGCAGGAGGCATACTCAGTATTTAGCTATGAATATCTGGATAGCTCTGGAAATACAGTACTCTTCTAGTACAAGACATCAGAAGTGAGGACTCAGAACTCCACTGTGCATTTCTATCACTTAGATCAATTAAATCTTAAAAGTAATTCCCGTTTTGTTATAACCAGACACATGAACTTCCACTGAAATTACATTAAAACACATCTATCAGCCATACCATCTGAGGTTCTGTCACTGGGCTAACCTATCACTATCAGCAAAATCAAACATTTTATGTTAATTTATATATTTAAACAATAAAAGTAGAAATAAAGTTAAAAATTAAATTCTTGAAATACAGCTTTTAATAAAATGTACAAAACTTCATGAAACCTCAATTGGAATCTAATCCAACACCATATGTGAAATTCTGAAATTCTAATTTCATGGGGTTTGAAGAGTTTATTTTTAGCCGGAATTGTTTTATCACCTTGGTGTATTAAAATCTAGCCCAGTGCTTGCATCATAGTTACACTTGATAAATACCTGCTAAGTTAGATTATTAGCATATATTTAATATACAAAAGCACCTATATGTATATGTAATATACAAAAGTAACTATAAGTAAATGAATGAACCTCAGTAGAAAAATAAGCCACAATATATAAAAAATAGATTAAGAACTTTCTCTAGAGAGAAAATGTTCTCTAAAATCAAATATACATAAAACTGGTGCCTTAGTCTGCTTTACCTATGTCACACTGACATTTCATCATGCCTACCTTTAAAACTTGCAGGCAGACAAACAAAAAGCAAGAGATCAAAGTTTAAGTATAAACATAAAACTTGTATGAAACAAACCTGATATTCATACACTGCCACTCACTGAATTTTCCAAGAAAGTTTTCATTAGTAACTTAGAATTTCATATTTGCATTTTCTACATCAGCTGTAGTAAATATATTTTGTTCAACCTAATTTTCAAAAGCACATGCAGTGGTATAAAATTTTCATAATAAAACTATCGCATTTACTTTCTGGAGAAATTTCATAAATTATTTTTATAAATGTATAATTCAGCATAAGATGTGGAATGTTTTTCATAACTAAAGACCCAGCTTCTTTTTTAGGCATTTTGAGGATCCAGCAGGATCCTCTGTTGTAATACCAACTCATTTTTTTCCATTACACAAATTATCAACTATACTATTTTTAAGTATTTTTAAAAATATGAGTTGCTGCATATTGTTGCAACCAAATATTATCCACACATGATTCAGGTCCACTGCAGTGAAAACAATATGTTATTTTTGCCTAACAGGGTGATAATATCTTAATTCCAGCTGGAATAATTAATATCAATTGTTTTCACATTTTGCCATTCTAAAATATTACTGCATCACTAAGACCACTGCAAACATACACATATTTTTCCCAACTACATTCTAGAACACAAAAATTTGAGAATCTCTTCACAAGCTATGTAGCTAACATTTCTTCTACTTATGAAATCAGGCATCTTTAAGTAATAACACCTATCTATCTCCTAGATTCTCTTAGTTACTGCTTCATATTCAATACTTTACAAAAATGTGCACCACGCCTTAGGTTTAAATGACCTCTCTAGTCATTGTTCTTATATCTGTGCCCACAGAGTAGTATTTACAATTAATTCATGCACTAAGACAAGTTATTCACAATTGTGCAAGTCAGAAACTGCTTTAATTTCAGAGATAAAATCTGAGCCCTCAGGATGAAAATCATAGGACATCACTGTCCTATTAGCAAATAAAAGAACGAAGGGAAGCTTTTTTTCTCAAAAAGTACGGTTGAATACACAGCTACATACATAATGCAATAAAAAGAAGAAAACCCAACAATGTATTATTTCTCATTTAAAGGAAATCTGAGGGACACCTGGGTGGCTCAGTTGGTTAAGCAAACAACTCTTGATTTTGGCTCAGGCCATGATCTCAGGGTCCTAGATCTAGCCCAGCATCAGGCTCTGTGCTCAGCAGGGAGACTGCTTCAGGATTCTTTCTCTCCCTCTGCGCTTCTCCCTACTCGCTCTTGCTCTTTCTCTCTCACTCTCTCTCTCTAAAATACATAAATAAATCTTTTAAAAAAAATAAATTAAGTCTGACTTAATACGACAACTTAAGTGGGCATCTAGCCAAATAAATGAAAGGATATTAACAATATATACTCTTCATAATCAGCTAAAATCAGGTAATTTAAAAAAAAGAGTTATATATAAGAAGTGATTGAGTCATATCGCTTGCTGAAAAAATATTAGCTGGAAACTTTACTATGCTGCCTTTACATCCGAGATTTTAATGCCAGTTTTTTTTTTTTAAAGATTTTATTTATTTATTTGACAGAGAGAGAGATCACAAGTAGGCAGAGAGGCAGGCAGAGACAGAGGAGGAAGCAGGCTCCCTGCTGAGCAGAGAGCCCGATGTGGGATTCGATCCCCGGACCCGGAGATCATGACCTGAGCCGAAGGCAGAGGCTTAACCCACTGAGACACCCAGGCACCCCTTTAATGCCAGTTTTAAAAAATAACGATTAACAGTTTTTCAGGGACCTGCTCTCTTGGTAGGGACATGTCATACCAAAAAATGCTCATTACCCATTCCTGTCATCAAATACTCTAAGATCCAAAGACATATATCAGTATTTTTTTACCATGCACTATATTATAGTTGTTATATTCATTTCAGAAGAAACAGTGATTCACACATTTAACTTGTTGGCTTCCTGAAGCTACCCTTAAGGTTCTGACACTACAAAAGATCACACACAGGTAGGCTATTCTCTTCCTTTACCTTCCTTTACATTCCTTTACATTCTCCAGCCTTACATATTCCTACAGACCTTTTTGCAAGAACCCACACAGAACTGTTCTCAGCTTTCAAGTTATCTTTTTCTCACTGTGAAATGTGATAGTGGATTGGCTTTGTAATTACTGAGATAATTATAGTAGAAGTTTATAACCACATAATTCTAACTTTACTGATTGGTCACCTTGCCTTTTCCTCTTTCTTTTTTTAATCTACATTTTTAGTTCATTATTTCCTTTATCATCCAATTTACTGAGCCTATCTTTTTTCCTGTTCCTTATTAGAAAAACTGAATCTTTGAGTTGAAAAGGAACTCAAAGATAAAGTGTCATCCAAGGTTGTACTGTCTTTCCAGAGATCCCACAAATCTAATTTCTCATGACAAAGAACTGAATAAATAGCAAGTATTTCAAGGTCCCTACTCCTACTCACTAATCTGACCAACAATTTCAACTACTTAATATGAAAATAAACTCTAAACACAATAGACCCAATGGAATAATAACAGGAAGTTTGCACTTTGGCTAGTATCGGTAAAAAGAAGGGTATTTTTTAATGAGCTGGGGTTCACAAACTACCAGAGAAGCAATAAGCTAAAAGTTTTACCTGAAACACTGTTAAGTAAACCAAGAGAGGTGTCCTTGAAAGTATTTGTGGTACAATATACACTAAAACAGTATTTAGACAGAAAATGAACTTAATTGATCTTGCCCATAAGGTAAGCCATCAGAATGACACAAGGTAAGGGTAAAACAAACCACTGAAAAAGTTGTCCCCTGCATACCACCCTGGCCGAACGGGCAGCTGTCTCCTCCCAGCTACAAGCCAACTTATGCTTCCACCTTGATAGGAATAAACACCAGCACTACTGTAACATGTGTGTATATGTGTGTGTCCGTATCCCTCCCCTAATGCCATCTGCGTGTATACAGACATGTGTTTATGTGTGCCTTTTTTGAGGCATATCATTAGCAGTTAAATTAGATAGACTCTTCTAGATTTAACACATAAAAAAGGATCAAATAGTATGGGATTTTTTTTCTAATAAGAAAATTAATTGAGGAGGGGTTAAGAAAACGAATTATAGTTAAATGTTATATTTTCAATTGCACTTTGTTTAACCAAACTGAGAGTCTATAAATATTACAATAGTCAGATGAGAGACCTTGTGACTGTTTCACAAAAATTCTTTTCTTATTTTCTTTCTCAATTAGGAGTATCTTCTATTTACCTGCTCACGGCAGGCTTTCGACCCCCAGCAGCAAATGGAAAGGCAAAGTGTGGCAATGGGCCTTTTGAAATCAACAGAAAAGACTGTCACTACCAAATTTGCAGCTTTTCCCTTTGAATACAAACATACTATTTGAAGTAATTCATTTAGCTTTTTCTACAGGTACCTTGTGTAACCTTGTAACCTTGGTGATTTGTAATATGGCAGGCTGTTATCAGGCAGCTAAAATATTTTGCCTCAGTTCAATAAAGAGCAGCATTATTCTAAAGTTCATTCATATAGAAACATTTCAGAGGAGGCACTCTTCAAACCTCATTCGTGTCGATCAGTGTGTTGTTTTGCGGGGGGCAGGAAGAGGTTGGGTAGACAAACCTTCTGCCTCCTTATTTAGCCAACTCTTTTCTGACGCACAAGGGATTCTTGCATGTTTTGTCTGTCTTAAACTGATAAAAAGTGGATTAAGTAACCATCCATTACATTATAGCAACCGAGGCATGGTAGAGTCTGTGCTCGCCTAATTTCCCTCATCCTTTCAATATCAAGGCACACCTGCTGAACGTCCAATAGCAAGGGTCTATAAATTTCCTGCCTAAGGACTAGCACTGGCTATTAAGGGCCCGCTTTTGGGCCCCAAGTGACAAGAATGATACATCAAGAAATAATGCTGCCGAGGAGCTACTTTCAACCAATAACTAATAGGATTCGGTGTGAAATCAAATTTGGATGAAGGAGTTAGAGCTAGAGCTAGAGCTCCTTCATCCCTCAGTGTGGATATAGTTTACGCTGGCTTCCAAAATTTCCTGGTGTGATTAAGCATCAGTTGCCTCAACTAATAATTTGCTTTAAAAAACAAACCTTTTTTTTTTGGCTGCTTCCTTCATGTCTAACTTCCCCATTTCTTGAGAGCAGCTCCAAAATAAATTACTTGAACTCTAATATTTTTTCAAGGTCTATTTCTGGAGAAAATTGTAAGACATTATGCACACAACTATTGGTAAATAAGTTTGGACTTAACTTCACCCAAAAAGGAATACAGAGCAAATCCAAAATGCATATTTATTCTAACATACCATTAACAATGAAGATGTCAACAGAGCATAGGACAAACTAATAACTGTGTTCTTTGTCTTTATTTCCATTTCTTAGGATTAATAGGTTTTTAAAAATAAACACTTTAAATAATAGTGTATATTATATAGGCATTTTAACTTACATAAAATTATAATTAGACTTACCAGCATTCAAACAAACAAAGAAAAATCCTAACTCTTTAGAGACTAAAAAAGTTGCTCTGGCATTTTAATCCATTTCAATGCTGACAATTATCTAGTAAAAGTAAGTTCCTATGTTCAAATCCTCATCTCAGGATCTGCTTTTATGGGAACCCAAACTAAAACATCCCAAGAGATTGCTATTATACTCGGACCCGTTCTATTTTCCCTTAGTCCAAGTTATTTTAGTTGCAATTGGAGCTATCTTAAATAATTATCAGAAAAGTGTGTATCTTGGACAAATTCTGGAGTGTCTCAAGGAAACAAGGACAGCTGGGCCCCTTGACATTCTCAGAAAGGAAATTCAGGAACTTATCTCTCATATTGGCCTCACTCTGTACATCTGTTTTGCTCTGTCGGAAGATTAGACATACAATTCCAGAGTTTACATTTCCTCTGTACTAGGAACCAGTCCAAACTTGTTGGCTTTTTCCCAGTTTTAATGCCAATTTCTTACCAGAAAGAGTTAGGTAGCCACTCTTATCCATTTGGTTGCAGCCAGGTGAACAAGGGTCTGTAACACAGAGCACTAAGAAAGGGACTGGGGTTTTAAGAGAACAGGGGTCAAAACAATTTTAGAGAAGATTCCAAAACATCAATATATTATTTGGTATTAGGGACTAGAAAGCAAATTACATCTAAGAAAGTTGTACTTGTTTTTTCATTTCTAATTGTGAGTGGTCAAAATGAGCTACTAATGCTAAACATTAGATGCATCAGAGACTTTATTCTCTCCTATTCACTCACTGTGAATCTTAAACTGACTAATGCTGTAAAAGTTTGATACATATATAGAAAGAGAGTTTATATCTCTTTGTTAATATACTGCTTAGACACTGTTAGTAAGTTTTTATACTGTTAACATAAATCATACACTCTAACACACTATTAAGATAAATTTCAAAAACCATTTTTCTTTATGGTAACATAAGGAGTAATTGTCTAACATGATGAAATTTTTAAAATATAAGATAAAATGAATATTCATGGGTCATCCAACCAAAATCTCCATTTCCAAGGACATATCAATCTATATCCTTTGAGGAAAACAATAATTTTTTTTCCTTTTGTCATAACTTTCCTTTTTCTAAAAAAAGATTTTATTTATTTATTTGACAGAGAGAGAGAGATCACAAGTAGGCAGAGAGGCAGCAGAGAGAGGGGGAAGCAGGCTCCCCGCTGAGCAGAGAGCCCGATGTGGGGCTCGATTCCAAATCCTGAGATCATGACCCGAGCCAAAGGCAGAGGCTTAACCTACTGAGCCACCCAGGAGCCCCATTTTTCTCACAACTTTCTATAGGAGGTTCTAAATACCCCCATGGGAACACATTTTGGTACTTCACAATGCTATATCACTTGATAGAATCTAAATCCATTTTTATTCCTGTCCAAATGCAAACAGAAATTGTCCACTGCATCTCTAAACCCCACAACGTTATCATTTTCCTTCAGGGAGTTGCTTTCTTGCCCATATAAACACACTCCCCCAAGAATTACCTTGTCAGATGCCAGCATTGTTCTAGTCTGTCAGTCTGGATCATTGTTAAATCTTCCTTTTGGTTATTAGTGTTGACATGATGAGTACCTACGTGTTTACAAAATGATAGTGGTTTGGTACCTAAGCTTTAGGGATTAATGTAAAGTCACCAGGCACTTACGCCCTTGGGCAATTTCAAAAACTTTATGTCACATTTCAGGGTGATAGCAATGCTGGCAGTTACTAGGCCATTGAAGATCAAGAGATAATAAATGGGCTATCACTGTGGATGTAGATGTAGGTCTCCACTGTTCGTCTACCAGTATACCTTTCTACCTTTCTCACCCAGGGTAAGGTTGTCAATTCTGCACAATATATTGTTTCAGTACAACATGCTTTTTTCTTGAAAAAATAGGAAAGGCATATAACCTATTATCTAAAACTATAAGGCCTTTTTAAATGAAATATTTAATGTGTACACTAGACCCTACTGTTTTGTGATACTAGAACCTACGCTGCAACTCAAGACTGTGCAACTGTTCAAGTTTTAATAGCCATCACTACTGCTCATAAGCAGCAAATACCTTCCATCTTTATTGGTAGAACACTATACTTGTCAGATTCAGTAAACACCAAGGCCTCTAAGATGGCTAGCTAGTTGTCTTCTCAATAATAATAAGAAAAGCATATTCATATTTCTTCAAGGATCATGTTCTAAATTATGAGGAAAAGGCAAACATTTCATAAAGTTACACATAATTTTATTTTGTTTTTAAAAAGATTTTATTTATTTATTTATTTATTTGACACAGAGAGAGAGACATCACCAGTAGGCAGAGAGGCAGGCAGAGAGAGAGGGGGAAGCAGGCTCCTGCTGAGCAGAGAGCCCGATGCGGGACTCGATCCCAGGACCTGAGATCATGACCTGGGCTGAAGACAGAGGCTTAACCCACTGAGCCACCCAGGCACCAAAGTTATACATAATTTAAAAGCACAGTATAAACCCATATCATGCTTAATAATTCTAAGGTAGTCATTTCCTTTTGGGAGGGCGAATATTGTAAGGCAGTTCACATACTTAAACATTATGATCTTTTCCTATATTTCATGCATTTAAGCACTATACAGTCATCCTATTTGCATTCTATCTTCCAACATTTAAACACAATAATGAGCAAAGTTAAAGCTTTTCATCAAATGATTCTAAAACAACTGGGTATCGAAATCTTAAAAGAAAAGGAAGCACTGTGACCCTACTTGACATGAACTAGAAAAACCACTTCTATTTCTACTTACAGGTTAAAACCATAAAGCTTCTAGAGAAAATATTGAGATCTTTGGTACCTTGAGGTAGGCAAAAGTTTCTTTGAGGGAATACAAACAACACTAAGCATAAAGAAAAAAATAATATTGGACTTCAGGAAAAATTAATAACTCTTCCTTTCCAAAGACACTTCATAAAATTAAAAGCTAAACCACATACTGGGAGAAAATATTTGCAGTACATATCTCTAACAAAGGATGAAAATCCAAAACATATCAATAACTCCCACAACAATAAAAAGATCAATAATCCAAATAAAATTTGTCAACATTCCAATGAATTATTTCAAATAAGAGAATACATACAAATGGTCAAAAAGTACATGAAAATATGCTCAGCATCATCAATCATCAAGGAAATGCGAACGAACACCAAGGTTAAGTTAGCACTTGAAACCACTAGAATAACTGTTGTTAAAAAGACAGAACTTCAAATGTTGGCCAGGAAGTGGAACAGCTAGAGTCTTCATACATCACTGATGGAAGGTGAAATATTTCAATAGATTTAAAGCAATATTTGGCAATACCTTATAAAATAAGGCTAACTACACATAGACATTCTAAGACCGTGAAATCCCACTCCAAGTAAAGAGAACATTTGTTCAACAAAATAGTGCACAGAAACATTCGTAGCAGCTTATTTATAATACAGTAACACCAAAAATAGCCCAAATGTCCACCCACAAGGGATTGGATAAACAAATTATGACATACTTATACAATGGAACACTACTCAGCAAGAAAAAAAAATTATTGATAAGTGCAAAAACACTTATGGATGACTTCAAAAATAACACTGATCTTAAGAAGGAAGTGTACGCAGTCTATTATTCCATTTACATAAAGTTGAAGAAGAGTCAAAGTAATCTAAAACAGTAGAAAACACGATAGTGGCCGGCAAAGGAAATGAAGATTAATGGGAAGGGGTCGTAAGGAAAGTCTCTGGGCTGAGGGAAAGAAATGTTCTCCACTATGCCAAGAGTATTACTTACACAAGATTATATAATTATCAAAAGTCATCAAATTGTATACCTAAAAACCATATTTCACTGTTTATAAAATTTGCCTCAATATCTTTAAAGTAAGCAAACCAGGCAAAGTGGAGTAGAGATAAGAATCTTTACTGATTTCTGCCATTGGATATGTACTAAATGTACCCTTGCATAGGATTCATGAGATGATTGGTTGAGCTATGATATAGCCAATAAGAGCCTGCCTGTTTGATAAATTAGGAAATACAGGTTCAAGAGATTTAGAAATTTGCTCACAGTCACAAAGCAAAGAGATAGCAGATCTGGGACTCAAACACTAGTATTTTGACTTCACTTGATGTGTTCTTTCTGCTATAATAGTACTCAAACCTGTTTTACCACATTCCAGACTAAGAAATAACCATACACACACACACACACACACACACACACACACACACAATAAATGTTTCAAAAGGAATGTTTAACCTTGAAATGTATAATTAAAATTTTGCATAAGCACATGTTTTCTTTCAGGACCAACATAGTATTTCCTCCGGTCCTAAAATGAACTCATGTATCTTTTCACATTATAATGTTACTCAGTGTGGAAAAATGCTCATAGTACAAGTTTTAAGGGAAGTATCATAGATTTGGCACCCATCTTATGCTCATGGTGCATCACAGCTTCACTGATTAGAACGAAAGTGGTAAATTCCTCTATTGATGGTAGAATCACATATTCAAGGGGGAAAGTATATCTAGAAAGGGGCAATGGTCAACGAAGTTGTATATGCCAGCAAGTCAATAAGAACAGTCAAACGAAACAACAGGTGCATGCAATGGATTTGGGTAAGGAAAGACTCAAGTTCAAAGACAGTCTGGGGAAAAGAGTAGGGATTAAACTGACAATTTTTTGATATGAGATGTAGTTTTGTATTAGGATGGTCCAGGTAAAGCTAAGAAAAGGAGCAAGGTGGAAGCAGAGGGAATGGGAAACAGAGATGATGGAGCAGTCTAGGAATCACATTGTAATTTAAAGTAAGCAAAAGAAACAATAATACTTGGCTGTCATTGTCTTGTTAGCCTAGAACTATTCGTGTATTTTACACATGAGGAAAAAAGGCATATAGAGGTGAAAGTAACTCACCCAAAATAATACAGAGCTTTAATTATAAGAATAAAATTGGAACTTGGGGAGTCTAGTTCCAGCACCTATGCTGTTAACCACTACCCTTAAATGCCTCTCTCTCCCCCACATATATTAAACCGTACAAAATTGCTATTTTTAGGTGAAAATATTTGAATATTTTTTATTTTTTATAGTTTGACAAATTACTCCTAGTTCTTGTCCTCTATGAAGCTGAAATTTCTCAAAGAGTTTTCCAACCTCATTCTCTCATAGCCTTACTATTCACTCCTCAGGTTGAAGAAATTTGAGATTTTCTTCATCACCTCTGTTGATTTGTTCTTCTTTGCCAAATCCATTAGAAGAAATGTATATAGCAGCAATGTCCACAATAGCCAAAATATGGAAAGAGCCCAGATATCCATAGACGGATGAATGGATAGGGAAGATGTGGTGTGTGTATACTTCTGCCTTTCAAAAGGCACTTAAGAAAATTAAAATTATACATATATACTATGTAAAATAAAATTTACATATATGAATATATAAAATATATAATATATATAAGTATATTTTAAAAAGTAGTGCAGTGGAATATTATTCAGCCATCAAAAATGCAATTTTGTGATTTGCAATGACATGGATGGAACTAGAGTGTATTACTGCTAAGCAAAATAGGCCAGTCAGAGAAGAAAAATACCATATGATTTTACTCATATGGGGAATTTAAGAAACAAAACAGATGAACATAGGGTAAGGGAAGGAAAAATAAAATAAGATAAAAACAGAGGGGAAGTAAACCATAAGAGACTTGTAACTATGGGGAACAAGCTGAGGGCTGCTGGAGAGGAGAGGGATGGGGGATGGGGTAACTAGGTGACAGGCATTAAGAAGGGCATGTGATGTTATGAGCTCTGGGTGTTACATGCACCTGACAAATCACTAAATTCTACTCCTGAAACTAATAATGCACTATATATTAATTAAAATTAAATATTAAAAAAAAGAAATGTATAATCTTTGTTTTAATTGGCCTATCTGCAGCACTTGAAAATATTAACCAAATCCTTCATCATCCCAATACTCTATCTGACACTGAACTTACTTGATCTTTCCTACCTATATTCTAGGAAAGTCCTTTTAGTCAATTTTGCAGACTTTTCTTTTCTCTTCTTACATGCAGACATTCCTCAGGGTTTTATCCTAAATCTCCTGTCTGTTGTACTCCATATCCTCTCCCCCTAGGTGAGCTCTTCTAACTTCCAAAGTCAGTTATCACCTACATGCTAATGAAACCATTACAGGTAGCACATATCTTACTCCAAACCCTACACTTCAAGTGCGTTTTCACGTTTATGTATGTATATCCACCTGAACTCAGCATTAACCTCCTTTAATTTCTAGCTTAATAATTGATACCACCTTCAAACCAGTCCACTATTTCAAAGGAACAACCCAGACAACAGCCTTGACCACCCTTTATTTTTCAAACCCTTTATCCATTCTTAACCTTTATCTTTTACTTGCTAAATTTCTATTAGTTATGTCCATTTCATGTCTCTCATTATCTGAATTCAGGTCACCATAACTTCTCTCCCGGATTGCTGCTTTAGCTATCCAAAGACCTGCCTATGTCTTTTATCTGTTGATTCCATTCTCCAACACTGCAGCCACGCTATGCTTTAAATGAAACTCTGATGTCCTATCTGCCCCTTTAAAAACCTTTAAATGATTTACTATTGCTTTTCGCATTAATCCAAACTTAACACAGTAGTTTACAGGATATGTGTACTAAGCCACTACTATTCTCATTACACCCACTTTTTTTTTTCTTAGATTATTTTATTTTATTTATTTGACACAGAGAGATCACAAGTAGGCAGAGAGGCAGGCAGAGAGAGAGGGGGAAGCAGGCTCCCCACCAAGCAGAGAGCCCGATGCGAGGCTCGATCCCAGGACCCTGAGATCATGACCTGAGCTGAAAGCAGAGGCTTTAACGCACTGAGCCACCCAGGCGCCCCTACACCCACTTTTCTTGATGCTTTCTCTTTTACTGTATTTTCCAAACATACTTAATCTTTTGGATCTCTTGACCCAATTCCAAAGTTGGGGGGTGGGGTAGGGTGGGTGTAGGAGTTCCCTCCCACACAGCACAAGCAATTCTGACACTGTAACCAGAGATAATATCAGATACCACAGGTTAGGGGTTTAATCCTACAAGACAGCGCCCTCTCCACTTCAAACACCAACTGCAGGCCCAGGTTGTTACCCGTACTTCTGACTGACCAGTTATAGGCTGGGGATTCCAATCCTCCCTTCCTTGGACAGAAGATGCCAGTTGCAAATCTAGGTTGCTACCTGCACGTCTAACAAACTGGCTGTCAGCAGAAGTTTCATAGCCTCCTTGAGTTCAATTAATTTGCTAGAGCAGCTCACAGAACTCACAAAAATATCATAGTTGTTAGATTACCAGTTTATCCCAAAGGAGATAACTCAGGTAGAGCCAGACAGAAGAGATGCACAGGGTAACGTACTGGGAAAGGTTGAGGAGCTTCCATGTTCTCCCTGAGCTCAGTGCTCTCCCAAATTTCCTTGAGTTCACCAACCAGGAAGCTCTTTAACCTAGTCCTTCAGAGTTTTTATGGAGACTGAATTACATGCTTAAATCAATGGCCACTGGCAATGGATTCCACAGCCCCCTTTCCCTTCCGGAAGGTCAGTGGGAGTGGAAGAGAAAGTTATAGCCATCTAATCACAGGGTTAGTTTCCTGACAAACAGCTCCCATCCTTAGTAAATTTGAAAAATCACTTCATTAACATAACAAAAGACCTTAATGGCTGTACTCAGGAAATTCCAAAAGTTTTAGGACCTCTGACAGGAACACAGAAGAAAAACCGAGTATGTATTTCTTATTATAAAACACAATATCCCATTTAACTTATACTTATTCAAATAAATGTTCTTTTTTCAGGCTTTGGAGGTGTTGTTTGCTATAGCCCTGTATACTTCTAGATCTTTCTTCCCCGAATCTTGGCCATATACCACTTATTTGTTAGACCTCAACTAACATGCCCCTTCCTACTGAAGACAACCATGACTTCTGTATGTTGGGTCCCCCCAAAATTGGGTACCCCAATAATGGGTCCATGATTAAAGGAGCGAGACTGATACAAAATGAAAGCCAAGCA
Source organism: Mustela putorius furo (assembly GCF_011764305.1). Taxonomy (NCBI): domain Eukaryota; kingdom Metazoa; phylum Chordata; class Mammalia; order Carnivora; family Mustelidae; genus Mustela; species Mustela putorius. Next base: position 1,861,229 of record NW_025422112.1, on the reverse strand, counting down.
AAGCTTTATTTCACGCCAAGCATCAGGAATCAGACCGACCATCAAACAGACTGGTCGGGGCCACCCCTACAGAGAGGATGACTCCTCCCTGCTTTCCAGACTAACTTTTATAGAGCAAAAGTCATGTGGTTGGGCCTGGCCACACACAGGTGGCCAATGAGATTGTAATACACACGGGAAACTCCACAGTGATGCTAGGTGACCAACTGAATTACAATTTACCCTAGTAGATATTTGAACCATACTATTACCTAGTTCAGAATTGGCACTCAAAATGTGCCCAAAGGGCAGGGCCCATATTTCTTGGTAGCTAGGAGACAGTATGCGCCCCCACTGTTGAATACCTCCACCTGGCCTGACCCACCCTTGAATGTGGCCTTTATTACCTGGGACTGGTTTCTGGGACTTGTTTTTAAGTAAGTTCCCCTGGGCAGGTGGCAGTCAATTTAAGTTTTACAGCAAAATGTCAGTTCAACCAGGGTGGGGCCGCACTGGCTGAATAGGCCCTTACACGTAGACTCCTTTAGGTGCCCTAGCCAGCACTCCTAAAGCATCATCTATTTACTTTATGATTGCATTTTGCAGATGCTATGGGAATTATTTAGTTGCCTATAACTCTTTTTTTTTTCTATTATTTATTCATGAGAGACAGAGAGAGAGGCAGAGGCAGAGGGAGAAGGAAGTTTCCGGTGGAGCAGAGAGCCCATTGCAGGGCTCAATCCCAGATCTGAGCCGAAGGCAGATGTTTAACAGACTGAGCCACCTAGGTGTCCTTATTTAATTGCCTAAAACTCTTGTTACCTCCCCAATCTAAAGTTAAGTCTCCAATGGCAATGTAGAGCACAGATAATAAAAAACAGTGAACCAAGTCTGCACTGTTTTTCATTCATTACCTATGTCCAGTATATGCTTAACACATACACACACACACACACTTATTCTACTCAAAGAAAACCATTTGGCTTACTGCAACTTATTTCAAACACTTAACACTTCCATCTAATTCCATTAAGTGGCCTTTAATTATAGCAATGCTTTATTCTACTTGATTTTCCTTATGTGGATATGATATAATTTCCAATCTTTCACCAATTTCAGAATACTAGCTTAAAGCACAGCCATCTATCATCCCAGTCCATTCCAAAACAGAATCATATAATAAAATGCCATCTGCCTCAGCACATCAAATGTTCTTTCATCTTCACACAATTCCTTAAGGGCCTCTTCTTCCACCAGCTCTTGGATGGATAAAAAAACAGTTTCTAGTTTTGGGTTTTTTTTTTGTTTTTTGTTTTTGTTTTTGTTTTGTTTTTGGTTGGGTTTTTTTTTTCCCTTCCAGAAAGAAAAACTTAAACTATCTGGAGACATGAATGGTACCTAATTCAACTTAACACTCACTTAAATTTCCCACTTAAGTAATATTTACAAGCCTAAAAACATATAAGAAACTTCTTCTATTATGTATTCATTCATCCACTATTTGCATTTTATAGTGTTCTTTCACACAATGAATGTATTGCTGCATGTGTATCAAATTCCTTAAATTTGCTGGAGAAGATTATTATTTTTTTTTAAAGATTTTATTTATTTATTTGACAGAGAGAGATCACAAGCAGACAGAGGCAGGCAGAGAGAGAGAGAGGGAAGCAGGCTCCTGCTGAGCAGAGAGCCCGATGCGGGCCTCGATCTCAGGACCCTGAGATCATGACCTGAGCCGAAGGCAGCGGCTTAACCCACTGAGCCACCCAGGCGCCCTGGAGAAGATTATTTTAAAAGAAGCAATAAATTCTATAGTTACAGGTATATTTAACTCCTCTAAAACTTATCTAAGCCATGTTCTTCGTATTCCCCTAAACCAGTAATACTCAATAGTGTTTAATGTTTGATAGTTGCTTTTTGACAGTCTTTTATATTATAATTGAACATCTATATAACCTCTGACTTACTGCTTAAAAAAACCAAATTGAGTATGCTACTCTCTAATCTGCCTCTTTATCTTCTCCCATATATAGGTGAAGCATTACCTACCTTTGGGATATAATGCAAGGACCTGAGCCTAAGTTCAATAAAAGAAGCTATTACTTTAGCCATCCCTCTATTGTCAAATTAACAAATTTCTTCTCCTTCAGCCTCTTTACTGAGTTTCTGTCACAGAGGCTCCTTTTTCTGAGTTGTAGCCAGGGCCCATCATTTTCTGACACACAATTCTATAAACCTGCTAAAAATATCTACACTCTAGAGAAAACACATTCATTCTGCTTTTTCTATTAGAAGAGTAAAATCTAATCTTTAATATTTTAAAGGAAATAGGCATCAATTGTGCCATTTCTGATAACAGTGTAATAATACCAACCATTCCATTTCAAAGTTATTAAATCCTAAAACCGCAGAACCTACAGATAACATTTTAATCAAGCCATGTTGCTGAGCTATCTGCTTCTGACCACATGTGAAATTTGCCCACTTCCAAATTTTAAACAAAACCAACACTGCCTCAAGACACAAAGAGAGGACCTAAAGCTGCCCTTCCCTAGAAGAATTCGGCAAATATAAGTAATTTCCTAATAAACACGGAAAGAAAAATGCCTCAGCAAATCACACAAAGTTCTCCAATCACTTTTTGGGATACAAAAAGAAAAAAAAAAGTGGAAAATGTTCTCTTGTCCCTTGCCACCTCATCACCAAACTCCCTCAGAGACCACTGACAATAGAGGACATTCGGAAAATTTAGGCTATCTGAATAATCTTTAACCCAATTCTGTACTTAGGAAAATTTCCCCACTTATAAATTCACCAACCTTTTATATGCTATAATTATGTAACAATATTGTGAAGTAATTTCATCCAATACTTGCATTCAGGAACCTATTTCAGAAATTAATGGCAACAGCCACGCTGAACTCCTAGGCATACTTTGCATATTAATATTGGCCCTTCTTTTAAAGCCTCACTAAAACTATGTCTCTTTCACCAGAAACAGTACCCTGCAATGGTTACATGTGATCTCTGGACAAGACAGCCTGGGGTTCAGATTTACAATTTATTTGTTGTGTGACTTGAGATAAATGGACTTCCCTAATTTTTCATTTTTCCCATTTGTAAAACAAGGATGATGGTAATAACTATCACACAGGGTTGATGGATGAGTTAATTGTGGTAATGCATGCAAAACCTCTAGTAAGGCATCTGACAAAAGAGTAATCTCCCAATAAATGTTGACAGCAATGACAACAATGAAGAAGAATCTATGGAAACCATGACCAACAAGAATCATGAATCCCCATGATATCATTGGTCTGTAAAACCTAGCAGATCTTCCCATGCACTGCTATTTGTAGCTTATGTATATACTGAATCTCCCACAGATTATTCAGAAAACAACATACTAAACATCTACTACCTCTTTAAATACCAACAGCACATGTTGCAGACAAATGGTACCAACACACATCAAAGTGCATGTGTGATTACATAGTTCAATGTAGTAGAATCCTAATCCGATCCCAAACTGTAGCTAAACTATCAGGGTATCTATAGTAAACAGCCTAAAAATTTGTCATTCTGGTGTTCTCAAATGTTCCTTACCTCACTACTGCAAGATCTGCTTGGAAATAGTGTGCAAGAGACAAAGGAGGATATGCTACAAATGACTTATTTCCCAAAGTAGTTAATAATAGTTGAGCAACAGGATGCTTGGCTATGCCTTCTCAAGTTTTTACCAAATAAAAGATGCAATCATGTTCATTAACAAAATATAAAATATTGAGAACATGAAGACATCATACAGCATAGGTATTTGCTAACAATTTGGCAAATCGGTTATCAACTTGTATGCCATTATTTTAAATAAATCAATTTCCATATCACACTTATTTTATTAAATTAACCATTTTGTGAGAAAAAGAATCATATTTCAGTCTCTGAATTTATTAAATCTTTCACTGTTTACAGCTTTTAAAAATAAACTGTTATCAGAATATAATTCCAATTAAGACACATCTCTTATATATTCAGACAAAAAAGAAAAAGATCAAATCAGGTGTCAAACAAATGAGGTTATAAGAAAAGTGGGCAATACTATAGAATTATTTCCAAGGGTTTCCAAAAACTACATCTAAAACTTCTTTCCCTTCAGCTGCTATGGAAACAAAGAGCTTCAATCTAGATTGTATACTTAAACAGAAAAACTAAGAATAATGACCAGACATCACTTTGATCTCAGTTTCAGAAACTGTCTCAAAGCATCTTTGAAATAAGATATTGCGCCCGTTATCCAGATGGGTTTATCCTGCTCATTCTCATTCATATATAACCAGTTAATGAAATATGAACGTACAATGCCTAACACGCATTTATAAGAAAAAAAAAATATTAAGATTTATTTATTTATTTAAGAGAGAGAGAATTAGAGAGAGAAAGAGCACGCTCCAGAGCCAGGTAAGGAAGGGGAGGGGCAGAGGGAGAGAGAGGTTTTTTAAATTTTTTTAATATATTTTTTTAAGATTTTATTTATTTATTTGAGAGAGAGAGAAAGAGTGAGAGAGAGCATGAGATGGGAGAAGGTCAGAGGGAGAAGCAGACTCCCCATAGAGCTGGGAGCCCGATGCGGGACTCGATCCTGGTACTTCAGGATCATGACCTGAGCTGAAGGCAGTCACTTAACCAACTGAGCCACCCAGGCACCCAAGGAATGAGAATATTAAGCAAACTTTGCACTGAGCTCAGAGCCCAATCCAGGCTTGATCTCATCAACCTGAGCTGAAACCAAGAGTCCAACGTACTTTATTATGCCACCCAAGTGCCTCTCACAGGAAAATTTTTAAAGAAATAAATTACAGGGGCTCCTGGGTGGCTCAGTGGGTTAAGCCTCTGCCTTCGGCTCAGGTCATGGTCTCGGGTCTTGGAATCGAGCCCCGCATCGGGCTCTCTGTTCGGCAGGGAGCCTGCTTCACCCTCTCTCTCTGCCTGCCTCTCTGCCTGCTTGCGATCTCTCTCTCCTCTCTCTCTCTCTCTGTTAAATAAATAAATAAAATCTTAAAAAATAAAAAGAAAGAAAGAAAAAAGAAAGAAATTACAATACACAAATAAGTAGGGACTGAATATTACATATGAAATAAACATAGAAAACACTGTGAAGTCTGGGCTCCCACTTCTTTATTCATGTCAACCCACTCTAGGCTTTTCCTTCATTATAATCTCAATGATGCACATAGGCACATTCCTCCATAGCCATGCAAAAATTATCAACCTTGTTCTTTGTTATTTTTTTCCAATACTACCTGCAAGAACCCGGGAAGGAGGCTACTTGGTAACACCTGTTCTGCAGACACAAATATAAAGCACCAGGGTCCTAGAATGGAGCCTGGATGTCCAAAACAGCACACAATCTCAAAAATTTTGAGCCTCTCCTTGTAAATAAGTTTCAAGGCCCATCCAGTACCTGCCCTAACTCCCACATACCTTGCTAGCTCCATAGTCCTTAGGCTCAACAAAGACAAGGCAGATTTCTGACCAAATCCCTGCCTTCTCCTTGGGCTGCTCTTTTGAGAATAAACCTTTACTGCTTTAAACCTGGTGACTTAGAGATTGCCTTACTGTGCATCAGACACACAGATCTGACTTCTGGGTTCGGTAACAAAAGGAAGAAAAAAGAAAGCTGGCTGGCGAGGTATCACAAGACCCAAGAATGAGATGGGAGTCATTTCCTTAATTTTTCTTGAGCTGCAGATGCATCAAAGTGAGTACGAGAAAAGCTGGCAAACCAGAAAAGTCAACAGAAGCAGACAGAAAGGAGGAAAAAAAGCCTTAAGAGAAGCCTGCTAGCCAAAGGACTAGAAAGAGAGCAACCTAGAGAGATAGAAAACTTTTAGACAAACATCCTTCTCTAGCCAAATAATACAGAAAGAAAGAAGAAAACAAAACAGCATCTCGTGCTCACCTCTGTCAAAAAAGGTTAAATAGAGGAGCCTAGACTTCTAACCTCACCCAAATGTAAAGAGACATATTTTTCCTCTCTGGCTGGAATCAGAAAAGACTAGATGAGGAACAGGGACTTCATTTCCACCCACAGTAAGTATGTGTCCTGAAGTGGAGGCCATGGAGAAACCTTGGCCTTCCATCTTACAAAGAGTAACAAGATGCCCTTCTCCCTCCAAGCCAGGGTGGTATCGGAGGTCTCATTCTGCTGGAATTTTCATCATGCTCCAACAGGAGTGAGGCCTCCCCAACCCTACTGGTGACCCTGGAGTCCCAAGTAGGAAGCAGGAACAGAGTGCACCTCCCTCTTTCTGGCCAGAATGGTGTCAATGGGTCCCTAGTGGGGAACATGGACTTTCACCTCCACCTGCAGGTGTTAAGGTAATGTCCCCTCTCCTGCTGCTGGCATGGTGTTAGAGGAGGCTTGCCCAAAGAGAATATTAAAAAGTGTGACACAGTCAAACTTTGACTTTGAATGAATCACTCTGGCAAGCATAGCTGGGGAGGGGAGAAGACAGATAAAGGATGGTGAGGACAAGAAACAGAGAAGAGGAAATCAAGAATATGGTAGTGCCTAAAAGCCAAGGGGAAAGCCAAGAAACTGGAAAAAGGCCAACCGTGGAAACTGCAGCCAAGAGACCTGATGAGAGGTCAGAAAGATTTTATTGGATTTGGCAATTCGGAGACGACTCTGTCTCGTGGTCACTGGTTTTAGGACAATGAAGAAGACAGAAGCCAGAATGAAGAGCTTTGAAGAGGTTAACTGAGAAAGTGAGGCAGCTAAGTAAAGCCTAATATTACTGGAAACTTGAAGGAAACAAGGAGTATGGAGAGAGAAAATTTGGGTTACTTTTGGCAAGTGAAAAAAAATATTTTTTTTAAGTTATTCAAATTGGATCAATTACAGGCTACTACTATAAAAGAGCGGAGAGGGAGTTGGAGATACTGCAGAAGGGACAGAACTATGGAATGAGTCTGGAGGACACGATAAGCATTAGGATCTAGGATACTGGTGCACAAGTCAGCCTAGAACAAAAAAGAAACATAGCACATTCTGGGAATGAAGGAGAATAAGAAGGACTATGCAGGTCTTTAGATGAGGGGAGGTTGAAAAATATCAGAAGAGATATATTCATTTCCTACTAAAACAGAGGATGAAATCAGCTGCCAAGAGTGAAGGATGTGTGGGTTTATGAGGAGGCCTGAGGAGATTTGGAATTACCCTGGAAAGACATGGATGGGACAAGGGCTAATTAAGCTCAAGTAAAACACTGAAAGTGAGCATTGGGAACATAACAGAACACGATGTTTTAAAAACCCTGATTGGAATAATTTTTCATAAGACAATTTATTTCATAATTTGGTCTGTAAGTTCAAAATTCACTCAGCAATGATCCAAAGAGTAAAGGCAGTACTCATTTTCTTACAAAGCCAAGCTTCAAGTTGAGGTCAAGTCCACAAGACCATTAAAATGTTAAAGAAAATCTTAAAAGCATCATTTTATATTTGTGTAATTTGTTTATGTTATATTTGTATACAAGATCTATACTACACATGTTTGTATAAAATACTGCTTATATTATCACAAACAGAATTTTTTAAACTTAAAATAACCATGGGGTGGTAGATACAACTTTTTCTGTTTTCCAGATGAAGAAACGGAGAATCAGAGAAGAGATAAATGACATATCCCATATTTCATGGTAGACACAAGTGTCAACACTCTGTCCGAAGTGTTTTGTTTGCTAAAGCAAAGTTTCTGCACTATATCATAATTATGTCTCAATTGAAAATCAAAAATACCTTGAAATTTATTTTTTCACTAATTTTTATTTTTTATTTAAGAAACAAACCAGATTATCCCAAATGTACAGGGAGAAAAAATGGGTTACACTAATCAAAAGGAAAGTCACGTGAATACTATTTTTTTTATCAGATGCTAGTTTTAGACATTATACCAATGCCTTTCTTTAATGTAAGAACTCTCTATTCTTTGTGGAAAGAATTTTGAGGAATACAACCTAATTAAATAATGATCCTTACTGAGAATCTACATGTAGTTAAGTCACCACCAGTCAGCGTTTGTGATAAATATTATTTCCTGTTTCTCTCATAGCTTTAAAAGTTTTTCTATACCTACAAACACAAAAGCCAATCCTAGATGGAAGGCCATGCTCTTCACCTAAATTTTAAAATACCACCTAATGTTAAAAAAAAAAATTAATTAACTATTGGGATATTTGGCAATATTTGACTTCCTTATTTGATCAGTCAACCAAAACAATGATGAATCTACCAATATTTGTGAAGAAGTCAGGTTAGGAAATCTTGCAGACTGGAGAACTTTATAATTCTAATTAAGACTGGGACTACAAAGAAACCCAAACATCATTTAGTCCAACTCCTTAATTTCAGAGACAAGGCCTAGGGCCTGGGGGAAGGGAAGTTTATCAACATTCTGTTTAGGCAAAAGTGGAATTAAAATCCAGGTATCTGGATTCAGTTTAGTGCACTTCCCAGAAGCAGTGTAGATATAAATAACCTCATCTAATTTCATCTGGCAAGCAAATTCAGAGGCTGAGTGGAACTTTAAGGATCATGCTGAGTTTGCTGTTTTATCATATTCAAAAGCACCTTCCATAACAAATGGATAATTAAACAATATTATAATCACAGGAGGAAAATTATTTTAATTAATCAAATATATTATAAGCACTCTTCAAACCATATTATTCAAGATCTTTTCTAAGCAACAATCAAATACATAAAATGTATGGGTTCTCCCATTAGCTTTCACAGACTCATACCTAATGAAAACACATAGCAGAAACAAGTGAAATAAAACAAATTACAATAAAAATAACAAAATAATCAAGAAACTAGTATGTTTAACCCCATGGCCTTACGAAGTAGTTGCAATCGAGCACTGACTTGCATTTATCACCAATCAAAAATGCAAAATAAATCACTGTGAAAGCTCATTGCTTTACATCACTGACCTTTTATATATATATATATATATATATATATATATATGCTTCCAGAAAATCATTCTGAAGAACTGAATCATCTGGATCATTTTTATTGCTCACTCAGTCTTGAGACTGTCTGCACAGTACTGACTGAAATGTACTTCAGTGTGCACCTTCTCTCCAAATGAATATCTATGTCAGGTTTATTTATAGCCACTGCCTTCAATCAGTGCATTTCCAGGTAAGAGAAATAAAATCATCTCAACATATTCTCCTATAGAGATCTGAAACAAAATCTGGAAATTTTGGCAAATGGCCTTTGAAAAAACAATGAAAGATCTACAATGTAAAATGTACGTTAAGATTTATTAGAGATTCCAAAGGACACTCACCTTATACTCTTTAGTAAGTACATACAAAGAACTTAAGGTAGAAATAAAGAATTAATGTAAAACTTATGCATTTTTTGCATATATTTTTATATACTCCATGATTATAATCATCACCTCCTCTGTTCTCTTTTCCTCATTATGATTTCTCTGAAATTTGAACACCTCTCTTTGTTTCTTACTTAGATGTTTTTCTATTTAGGAGCTTTTGCCTCCTAATTCTTTACAAAAGCAGGACATGCTTCCCCCTACTGGGAAAAAATTAAATTACAAGGTACATTCAAACATGTTCCTAAGTATCAAGAAATCAAGTTTCTGGGAATGATAGAATGTTAAAGAATCAAAGGCACAGCCTTTTCTGACTGTTTCATCCACCACAGAAATACTTAGACACTCTGCTAAGAGTTTCTCATATGCATTTCTTTAGTGTGGTGGTTTTGAAACATATACCAACTCCACTAACTTCCCATCAATGACTGATGAATTGAGCCTACTGTCCCAAAGAGAACTCCAATTAGCAGATCAGAGAAAATAATCAATTCGTAACTTTTTTTTTCATTTTAAAGACATTATTAGCGTAATAAAGATGCTTCTGTAAGATATATTGAAATAAAAGATTTCAGAAAGCTTAATTGCATTTTAAATCATTTTGAACAACCTTAAGCATTTATTAACTCATTAATTGTCAATATTCCTATTACTTTTATGCATTTATCCTTATTTTCAATAAAGTAGAGGGAGAACTTCATTTTTAAATTGACTTTACTTTTCAACTTAATTTCTATTATTTTCATTCAGTAACCACGATAGTAGTCGGCATAATTGCTTTTCACCTTACCAGATCCTCTGGAAAGCCAACCTGCTCCTTGCAGCAGTTTAGCCATTTCACATGTTCAAGATTTTGATTATAAATCTTAATTGTTTAGTATGCAAAAAGAAAAAAGATAACTTGGATTTCATTGTGCTATAAATACTCTATAAATGAAAATTTTAAGCAAACCAAGTGGTTATTTGAATTCTACATGGAGGATTACAATTTTTCCTTCCATGTACAACTAGGTCTCAAAAAAGAAAACATTTCTTTTAATACAGAAGGGCCAAGGAAGAGGAAGTTGTCACTTTTAGTTTTGGTATAGGTAAGTCCATAACAACCTAAGCTACAAAACTGCATTGTAGTCAATTTGATGATAAAGCAATTCATTATTAATGAAAGATTCATCAAAAAAAAATCTGGAGTTGTTTTTAAAAAGGCATGTGTAGATAACTACACATATTGTATCTTTACCAGATAGATGGCATTATTTCAAGATGAATAGAGTAACTAATATTTCTGTCATACAGAAGTTTGTGTGTGTGTGTTTAAACAATCTTTCAAAGCAACGCAAAATATGATATACATGTTCCTCTGGGAATGAAATCTCCTTTAACATTACAGGAACACAAAAGAAAATGCACACTTGGTAAAACAGTTGATCACTTGTGAAGTGTTCTCAGGGGCCAGTATCTCTCAGAGTACCCAATCATCACACTTGAAATAAATTGATAAGCACTTTAGCCTTTGCCACATTCACAAACATTTAGGAACATGCATAGTTTTAATCTAGGTTAATTCTAAGACTTTCCATAGGAACGGCTGTAATTAGATAAAGGGTATCACAATCACTTCCGAAATGCAGCAAAAAGAAAAAAAGAAAAGAAAAGAAAAAGAAAAAAGAAAGAAAGAAAGAAAGAAAGAAAGGAAAAATATATATATATATGCCGATTTGTTGCTAAGAAGCTGTTAGAAAACCACACGGATTACCATTTACTCCCAAACTGATTTCCCTTTCCTCTGCAAAGTGAAAATATCCCTGTTGACCACGCCACACTTTATGGTTTCTCCATCAATGACCCTAACAGGTCACATCACTACTGCCATTACGTCTCGTAGCTTTGGTCTTCCCCAAATTAAGACGTAGAGAAGGAGCACTGCTGCCCGCCCCAAGAACGGGCTCGGTCCGCCCGAGCTCTGAAGCGAGCATCTTCAGGGGGACAGTGTCTGCGAAGGAGACAGGCGTCCCTCCCCAACTTCACTCCCCTAACCAAGCCGCGGGTGAGAAGAGCGGCCAGTGGTTTGCGCCCATCTGTGGGGGCAAGTCCTACCTTCCGCCAAAAGGCGCGATGCATGCACAAAAGATGGATCCAGGCTATCTTTCTCTGCCATCAGCTCAGGCAAATATTTCTCCTCTTCCATAGCGCGGACTTCGGACCGTCCCCTGCCGAAGCGCAAGGTTCCGCTCGCTCGGACGCAGGGTCGCCGGGCAGCGCCTTGCTCTGGCGCTGTCCGCCTCCGCCGCGGCGAGGAGATCTCCGCGCGTCCTCACTGGCCCATGCACCGAGCGACTGCGACTCCCGCCGTCGGGCTGCTCAGCCCCGCGCCCACACCTGCCGGTCTCTTCCGCCGTCCCTCTCTCGCGCTGAGCCCCGGCTCACACCGGCGGCCTTAACTGGAGAGGCGGGAACAGGGCGCGTCCCACCTCCGCCAACCATTCATTGGTGGTGGCGCCCGGAGAGGCCGGGCCCCCGCGAAGGCTGCGGACTCTCATTGGGCCTCGCTGCACGTCGGATCGCCTGACTGGCAGGAGGCAGCTGCAGAGGGGAGGGCCGCTCCGAAGGTGCAAGCGCTTTCTTCTTGCAGCCCAAGCTTTCCCTGGTTATTAGGCATGCCCAGTTGTGTGGAGCACTCTGTCTTCGGCTGAGGTGCGGAGAAAGGAGAGAGCGGGAAAAGCACCGTTTAGCAGAGGAGCTTGGGTCCAAGACAGCAGGGGAGATGGAGATGAAGAGTGAGAGGCTGAGGGAATGAGGAAGCGCCAGGAAAAGTACCAGGAAGGTAGACCGGACTTCACCTGCGTCCCTAAGGTACAGGTGTCCCCTCTCCATCACGCAGCTCAGACGCACTCCAGTGTGCAAGAATCAGCAGCGCACCCGGTCTGGAAATATCATGAAGACTGCATGCGATCGGCGGCTGATATTTTCCAATGAGCCTGACCTACATCTCGGGGACGCAGTAGGATGTTCATTGATAAACAAAGCGGCTCTGGCGATATTGTACAGCAACATGCTTCCAGTGTACAATCATTATGGTATTGACTTAGTTCTGGTTTTCCTCCTGTCCATCCCCTGCTCCCCCAATCCTTATCGATAGGAGAGGTTCTGGGAGGGGGCTGAATTTTAAAACTAAAGAGCAGTATAATCAGTTAGCTACAGTTTGTGAAGGAATTGGGAAGGAAGTGGAAGAAGGAAGAAACTAGAAAATAGGTTGCTCTAATTTCCCCCTTTCTCTTTATTTTAGATGTGACAGTGTGTTTCACCTGGTGCTGTCGCTGAGCTACTTTGTATCTATCCCACCTCTATTTAAAGGAGAGTTAAATCCTCCAGGTATCACCAACACTGGAAGCAGTGCCCATCCTTCTCTTAGTAATGGGGCCTGAAAATGCAGCTTGTATGCTTTAAGTGTTATAAAACAATCTTCCCACCGTCTCTTTTCATGAACAATCATTTTCCAATCTGCCTCTCCACTACTGTTTTCATTGTAGAAGAATGGGGACTAATTTTCCTACAATTCGTGCTAAAACTTTTCCAAGTTCTCTTCCTGTATTCAAATCTTGTCATTATTTTTCAAGATGAGGTTGGAGAAGTATCTTTTACTTATATAATTTTTTATTTTATTTTATTTTATTTTTTGTTTTTAGAAACTTAAGCTTTTATTTTTATTTTTCCCCCAGAATCTACATTTTGTACTTAGCATGATACATTTTTTATTGTATAATTTTGAAAATGTCAATGCGTCTTCATATCCATTACCTCAACTTGACTTCACAGAAGCACTCTGAAAAACGTGGCATGGGTATTGCTTTCTCTGTTTCATAGGTATGGAAATGAAGGCAAAGATAGAGAAGTTCAGTGATCCAGAACTAACAAATATGATCTCTTTTGGCACCAGCCATGTTCATCCCACCCAAAAGCTGAGTGTATACTACATAGGAGCCAATGATGAGGGGATATGTGGCTAACAAATGTGATAGGACTGCTAAAAGTTCATGAAATAAGCTGTGAGAACCATGACTCTTTGATAATTTGGAGTTTTAACAATAGGAAAAAATGTCACATTTCTTTAGGATTTTTTTTTTTTTTTAATCAAGAGCTTTCCTATGTAAAAACCTAACACCTTGGGGTGCCTGGGTGTCTCAGTTGGTTATGGGTCTGCCTTTGGCTCTGGTCATGATCCCAGGGCTCCCTGCTCAGCAGGGAGTCTGCTTCTCCCTCTCCCTCTGTCTACCACTCTGCCTCCTGGTGGTCTCTCTCTCTGTCAAATAAATAATGCAAATCTTTAATAAAAACAAAACAAAACAAAAACCTAACACCTTAAAATAATCTGTGCTCCCAATAATGTTTCTCTAGGCTTATAAAGGTATCTTGTGATAGAGGGATGGGCAAATGCACGAAGGTTGTCAAAAGGTAAAAACTTTATTAAAAAGTATTTTTTATTATAAAGGTACAAACTTTATTATAAAATAAATAATATAAAATAAATAAGTCCTGGGATGTAGTATATAGTAGAGCGACTACAGTTAATGATACAGTTGGTAAAGGATAGATCTTAAAAAAAATAAAAATTTTATTTATTTATTTGAGAGAGAAAGTGAGAGGAGGAGAGGGGAGAGGATCTGAGGAGAAGCACACCCCCTGCTGAGTGGGAAGCCTGATGCAGGACTTGATCCTGAGACTCAGGCATCATGACCTGAGCTAAAGGCAGCCGCATAACTGAGTCCCCCAGGCACCCCTGCAAGAAAAAAAATTTTAAGTCTTGTAGCTAGTTAGTCATAAAGTTGAGATTAAAATTCAAGTGTATTTAGCACCATTTAGCTCGAGATTGTACTGCTTTAGCCTACTTTTTTGTATGTTAAATATTTAATTTATTTATGTATGTCTGCATTCAATAAACATTTATTGAATATCGAAAAGAACCTAGCCTATCATCATAAAGATTGTTTTCTAATGAAGAAAGGCCAATAAAACTGAATACACAAGAGAACTGGTAATTGCTGCCTGCAAAAAAGCCCAAGAGGGGACCAAACAAGGAGTTAAGAAAGGTAATGCAAAGAAAAGAACATTTTCCCCCCCAAAGTTAACTTCTAGTCTTGCTAGGGAGTTGACTTTTAAAGAAAAACCTAATGGAAAAAGAAGAATCTATCTGTGTAAGATGAAGAGAAAAGCATTCTGGGCAGGTGAACTTGCCCATGCAAAAGCCATGTGACCAGAAAGAGCTTGCCCATTCCCAGAACTGACTGGAGTCAATGTGACTGCAATGCTGTGGAAGACAAAAGACAAATATTAAAGGTGAGGGATGGTGGTTGGAAAATAATTCAGATTTCATTATGTGTGTTAGGGGAACCACAAAGGATTGTCTTCATGCTGTTTGCATTTGCTTCTCAAATGATTTCTTTTGGTTCTTATTTTCAAAGAAGTTACGATGTAAAATGGAGGATATTTATAGAGAGCTTGCTCTCTATAACTTGCCATTTTAGGTGAATGTGGGTAGGATGGCTACCTAAATGGCTAAAAATGGCTAAAACTTGCCATTTTAGGTGAATGTGGGTAGGATGCTTAGTAGTTGAAGGGTTGTACATTCTGCACTTGATTTGCTACAGAGATATGAAGGGAAAATGTGCCACCAGTCTTCAGAGAGGTGGACAGGAATGCAATAGCAATGGAGAGTAGATAAGATGCCAACCACAGCTATTAAATTGTAAACATTTTGGAATGAGTATAAATTAGAGAAATTATTGTGCAATAATTACAATTGCATTTTGCTTTGTAGCATACCAAGAGATTAAAAGTATATGGCATTGATGGGGACATGCATAGACCCAGTTCAATGAGTCAAAAAGATGCAGTAGCTCTTGTTATGTTCAGCAACAACAATTACATTATCTATTCACAGGTTTCTTACTATGATTAAAGGGGCAGTGAGAAGGTACCATGGAGAGTGTCCAAGGGCTGATTTTATTATACAGTATCTCTGGATATTCAGATAATTATAAATATGAAAAACTAGCCAACTTTTACTTTTCCTAGTTATTATCAAACACAATTTATAATTTTATTTTCCCAGGTAAACTCTCAGCAAATGCCTAAAAGGCATTCTAACAGAAATAAAATGTATTAATGTACCTTTAAAAAAATTTTTAATGAATGCTAACCTAATCTTTAAGATGATAACACAAATGTGTTAGCACATGATGGACATCATAAAATAAAAACATACACATTGTATTGACTCTTAAAAATTAGTATGCTTCAGAACTGACTTGTAAAATATTGTCTGTTTCCAAATAGGATATGGCTGAATAAAAGCAAACTTTTCAAGTACCTTATGCAGAAGTTTATCCAGCATGAGATATATGTGTTTTAAATAGATGACTCTGTCACTGTGTTCTCCATTTATTTCACATATTAATATTTTATAGATACCACAATTATTTAGTGGATAACCTTATTAATGTAAACATTTAGTAAACATAGATGTTTAGCCTTCTATAGGTGATTGTTGAATAGAGTATTATGTGCCTATACATGAACAAATTATATCTACTGTAATTTGTAATTACTGTAATTACTGTAATTTGTAAGCCCACCTCTTCTTCTAATGGTGTAAATAACCAAAATTAACACTAAATTGATTTGTATATCTTAGATATTTATATCATTTTAAATATGAATTCTAGTCCTGAAAAGTTTCTTTAATGGTATTTCATTTCCTGCACTATTATTTTTACAATAGGATATTATGGAAAATTTTGCACCAACTAAATTTGGTTTGGAAGGATGAATAAGGTATGTGCTATAGAATGTGTCCTGCAGTTAATGCACAGACTGTGTATT
Organism: Mustela putorius furo; assembly: GCF_011764305.1. Classification (NCBI taxonomy): domain Eukaryota; kingdom Metazoa; phylum Chordata; class Mammalia; order Carnivora; family Mustelidae; genus Mustela; species Mustela putorius. The sequence goes on along the minus strand of NW_025422112.1, from coordinate 1,844,968 downwards.
CAACACTTTCACAAACCCTTATAAGAAAGGCCAAGCTAAAGGGCATTTAATCAGGCTTATTTTTGCAGACTAATAAAAAGTGCCCAACCAGTATTATTAAATAAAACACACAGTTTCTATTTCAGAGTTCTCATCAACTTTAGGGATACTTCACTAGCCTAACTACTTCTTTGAGAATTTAATAGAAGCTACTTAAAATGAGAATCATAGGTTAGTAAAATTACAGCAATCCAATAATTTATGTAATGATAATAGAGACTTAAGGTATTAATATTTCTAAGCTTTCTAATGCTTTGGTACCTTGGACAGAGTATAGTAAAAGACTGACATATTTTCATCTACTGAAGACTCCGGCAGAGCTCATTACATAAAAGGTGCTGGTTTAATATTTCTACTTGTTTTAGTTTCACTAACTAGACAACTGAAAGTAGTTCCAGTTTTCTTTCTCACTTTCATGATATATTTTAGGGTTTCAAGAAAGGAAGAAGGGAATGGAGACTTGTCTGTGCAAGAAACTTTAGCAGTAGTAGCATGAGCAGTGAGAAATCTTTTATATGTAATTTTTCCAGAGCCAGAATGCATACTATATGCTAATATGCCACAGCACAAAATGAAAACTCAGCACTCAAATCTGGCCTATCTCTATACAGTGTGTGTGTGTGGGGGGGTATTTTCTGATTGAGAAGCTTTCAAATTAGCATATTGGATTTAAGCTGACACAAGTGTATAATTAAAGGACAGCAGAAGAGAAACAGAGAGAAAGGAAGTGATATATGTAGAAAGCCTACTCTTGTGTTTGAATACTGCTCTTCTGAATCCTCACAAATATTAGGAGGGAAGGCCAAGATATGCAAAGGACCCCAAATACCCAAACCAATATTGAAAAAGAAGAATAGAGTTGGAGGACTCATATTTCTTGATTTCAAAACTTGCTACCAAGCTACAGCAATTAAGAAAGGGTGTACTTGATTAAGTATAGACATATAGATAGTAGGATAAAATTGAGAGTCCAAAGGAAAGGAAGCCATCTAAGGCAAATTGATTTTCAAAGACGATGACAAGACCATTCAAAAGGGAAAGGATAATCTCTACAAAAAATGGTGCTGGGACAACTGGATATCCAAATGCAAAAGAATTAAGTTGGACCCCCTTCTCACACTATATATAAAAATTACCCCAAAATGGAGCAACAGCTTAAGTATAAGATCTAAAGCTATGAAACTCTTAGAAGAAAATAAAGGGGTAAATCTTCATGACCTTGGCTTGGCAATGGATTCTTAGATATGACACCAAAGGCACATGTAACAACAACAACAAAATAAATAAACTGGACTTCATTCAAGTTAAAAACTTTTGTGCATAAAAGTACATTTTGGTTATCCAAAAATGAAAAGACAACTTATAGAATGGGAGGGGATATTTACAAATCAACTATCTAATAAAGGCCTATATCCAGAATGTATAAAGAACTCTCAGAACTCAACAACAAAAAGACAACCCAATTTAGAATACTGGCAAAGAACTTGAATAAACATTTCTCCAAAGGAGATATATAAATCGCCAACAAGCATATGAAAAGATGCTCAACTTCATTAATCATCAGAAAAATGAAAAGCAAAATCACAATGAGGTACAACTTCATACCCACTACAATGGCCACTATTTTAAAAAAAAGAAAAAAAAGTTTTTGCAGTGATGTGGAGATACTGGAATTTTCATACATTGCTGACGGTGTAACAGTTTGATGGTTTCTCAAAAAGTAAGCATAAAATTACCATATGATCTGAGTATATATGTAAAGGAATAGAAAACGGGTACTCTAGCAAATGCATATACTCATGTATTTATTGCAGCACTATTCACAATAGTCAAAAGCCCAAATTTTGTCAGTCATTGGATGGATAAACAAAATGTGATATAGTCATAGAATGGAATATTATCCAGCCACAAAAGGAATAAGGCACTGATGCATGTTACAATGCAGATCAACTGAAACCAACATACTAAATAAAGACAAATGCAAAAATTCATATATTGTATGAATCCATTTACTTGAAATAGCCACAACAAATAAATCCATAGAGACAGAACGCAGACTGAGAGAGATGCCAGGATTTGAGGGGCGGTGAAAATGGCGAGTGACTGCTTAATGAGAATGGGTTTACTTCTGGAATGAGAAAAATGTCTTGTAACTGGATGGAAGTGGTGGCTACAAAACACTGTGAATCTACTAAATGTCACTGAATTTGTTCACTTTAAAGTGACTAATTTTATGTTATGTGAACTTCACCTAAATAAAATAAAAATATAGAACAAATTTTTAAAAGCAAGTTTAGAAGCAGAAAATGCTGCTGTAGGACCTCAAGCTTGGAAATATGCAGAATGCATCTTTATTTGACTTATTGAAAGGGATTCCAGGGCTAATAAGGCCCCCATATACTGATTTTTTTATCGGGTTAAGTCGCTGTTCTCTACCTTTCATTTAATTATTTTCTCAGAGTCATTACATAATGATATAGCAGAATGTGAGTTTTACTTAGTTGACAGAGATTTATGCGTGTGTGTGTACATGTGTGTATGCCAGGCGCGTGCATGCACGCACACATTCACGCAGGGAATAAAGGACTTAACTTTACCCATTCATGACATGAAGTTACGCCTGCTGATAGGGCTTGGAAATTTTCAGGTATTTCTTAAAATATATAATAGAAAAGCAAATAGGATGGCAGCATAATCTGGTTAAACCGCCCAGGGAGTTGGAATCTTAAAGGAATGACATCAATCTTGTGTTCACTGGAGACTAAGTAACTTGAGACTTTCAGGAGCAGCATTATGTAAATGAAAAATAACTAAAATAAAGGCTATTGGTACTTTCAAATTTAATCCTAATTTGCTCAAAATTTAGAATACACAAATAACTTGGGCCCATAGTATTTATTAAATACTAGTTCCTTAGAAACCTAACTAATCAAAAGTTACTTATTCAGCAGATCAACAATGAAGAATTTTTCTTTCTTTTTTTAAATTTTTTATTTCTTTTCAGCATAACAGTATAACAATGAAGAATTTTTCAAATAGACTTCGCCACAATTAGACATTCTATAATTTTTGGTTGGACCTGAACCTGCTTTCCTATTTAATTAACAGAGTCTCAAATTCTTTTACCCTGAGTACTAATTAAGTAATCCAATTCGCCACAACATGTTGAATCCTTGATGCACTCACTCACTGTCTACACATACACACATGCACGCACACACATACTTTACCCTTCTCACTTGCTAATTGTGAGTTTCTCCAGGCAGCTTTCTGTTGGCCTCAAATGTCCACTTTCCATTTTTCTCATTTCTGGAATGTAATCCTGACACTTCTAAGAAGTGAGCAGAGCCCTAAGGAAATACCAGAGACACTAATGAGCCTGTGTGAGCAAGAAGGCTCATCATTCTAGAGTAACTAGATTTGACTCTTCATCGTTCCTGATTGTTGGAATTCCCTTAGGGATGGGTAGAGGAGATAAGACACATATATTCATTTGCCCTCAAGAGAAGAACATCAATGCCAGTCATTCATATATAATTCTTACCATATGCCAGGCCTCTATCAATTTTTATATTATTTATCTACTGTGCAACAAATCGAGAATTTAGCAGCTTATAAGAATAAATATTGATTATAATTACACAGTTTCTGATGTTCAGGAATCTGGGGTTAATTTAGCTGGGTAGTTCTGGCATAAGATCTCTCATGAGGTTGCAGTCAAAAATTTTGCTTAATGCTGTAGTCATATAAAGGCTTGGCTAAGATATATAGGACTCATCCAACATAGCTGCTGGCCAAATGTCTCCGATTACCACAGTTTCAGTGGCTTATACAACAAAAAGTTGTTTTCTTACAGTTTTATAGGTCAGAAGTTTCACATGGGTCTCATTGGGCTAAAATCTATGTGTGTGGTCAAGGTTGTCTTTGTCCTGCTTTGTGGAAGGTTTGTCTTTTCCAGCTTCTTCAGGCTCCTTGAATTCCTTAGCTCATGGACCCAGATCCCTTTCTTCAAAGACCGCAATAGCAGATTGTATCCTCCTCACGTTGCATCACACTGACCTACTCTTCAGGTTACCTCTCTCCTTTCAAGGTCCCTTTTCATTTCATTGAGCCCACTTCTATAATCCAGAATCATCTCCCTAGTTTAAGGTCAGCTGATTAGCAATCTTAGCTCCACCTGCAGTTGTGGTAGGCTGAATCATGCCTCCTCCCAAATGTCCATCCACATCCTCATTCCCAGGACTTGTGAGTCTGTTACCTTACATAGCAAAGGAGACTTTACAAATGGAGGATCTCAGAAAGGGAAGCTCGTTCTGATTTACCCAGGTGGGGACCCAGTGTCATCACAGGGGTCCTTATAAAATGGAGGTAAGGGTTTGAGGGTCTGAGAGAAAAAGAGAGAGGGAGAGATAGAGACAGAGAGATAGACATAGAGAAGGAGAAGGAGAAGAGGGAAAGAAACCAACAGAAAGGGAGATAAAGGAAGCAAGAAAAAGAGAGTGAGAGAATGAGTGAGAGAGAAAGAAATTTGTAACTGTTATTCTGAAGATGGAGGAAGGAACCGTGAGCCAAGAAAGATTGGAAATGATTTTGCCTTAGAGCCTTCAAAGAAATGCAGCCCTGTGGGCTCATTTTACACCTCTGACCTCCAGAACTATAAAATAATAAAACTGTATTGTTTTGAGCTACTAAGTTTGTGGTATTTTGTTACAACAGCCATAGAAAACTAATACAATACAATCCTAACATATTCACAGGATTGTGAAATTAGGATGTCGACATTTATGGAGGCCATTATTCTGCCTACTATAGCATCTATATTTTTAGGCACATGAATTACTAAGTATGCATTCTCGTAATTATATTAGTGAATGAAGAATTGTCTTCTATTTAAGTGAAAATAACTTTCATGTACGATGATGTCCCTTACTTCAAAATGTATGGGTGGCAGGGTACTAGTTTTCAAAGGCTTTTTCCTTTCTTAAAATTCTCTGATAAATCCCCCATAAAAAGAAAAATTATTTCTATAAAGCAGCCAAATGGAAATGTGACTGAGTTCAAAATATATAATACTCTCCCATGAATACTAATACATCCTTTCATTAAAAATAAAATACAGCTCAGCTAAAAGTATTGGCAGTGCACTGTTTCACCAATGTTTATGAAGTGTTCTTTGGCATAAGTTAAAAAAAATGTTCTACAGTCTCAAAGATGGCTTGTAGAAAGTAAAATGAGAGGAAATTTTAATTTCCTACAAGGCAAACCAAAAGAACAGTAAAACCAGATCAATGATGAAAAAAAATAGAGAAAAATCCAAATGGTACACCAACATCATATGACAGAAAAATCTTTAAATAAAACTAATCAAAGTACAGACTAGAATAGCTAAGAGCTCTGAGAATAACCTAATGTTATTCAAGATAAACATTGATTTCAATTAGTTTTCTATATTCATTACTGAAGGTAAAAGTGTCATTCAGGGAAAGGCAAAATAAGACATTACTATTGACAATTAAACACAAAGCAAGTTTAAGAGACATGTTTAGGATTGACAAACTTTCATAAGGTATTCAGGGACACTCAATCCAATTGGATTGATTTTGAGGGAAAATATGTGATTTTATATTCAGTAGAACACTTTCATACACATTACCATACAGGCAAAAGGCCTTTTAATGTATTTTTATTTCCTTACAAACAATTACAGCAGGAGATGGGGCACTTTGTAAGGTATTCAGGAGTTTAATCCTCGTATTTTTGTGTCTGGACTTGCAGAGAGAGATTTGCAAGTCTTTAATCCATAAACGTGACTCCAAAACTATTCAGATTCTTTTCTTAGGAGGCAATGTCTAAACATGCAGGAAAACTTTGGGATTCAATCCATTTTATCTTCACCTGGAGAGCTGAATCTGGAAAATCAGCATTATTTCAAAGCAGAACACTTTAAAAACAATTCTGATTGTTTTCATATTTAAGATAAATGTGAACTCAATGGATATTTGTTGAATTAAATGTACGTTTTTGGGAACTGTAATTGAGACAAGAAAAAGGGAAGAAATGACTAATAAGAAGATTAAAACCAAACCACCAATCATTCCATAAAGGTATTAGCATCTCCGGGTTTTCAAAAGAATTTATATTTCTTATCTTCTTTCCTTAATCTTTCCCTTGTTTCATTCCTTTTCCTTTTTTCCCCCCTCATGCTCATTGAGTATCACTATGTCTAGGCATTGCACACTGAGAAAAAAGAAATACGGTCCTCACCTTCATAGGCCTTTTAGAGTGGTGGATAAAGTAAGCAGGTAGAAATCAAACAAGAAAAAAAAAATCAGATAAATGTCATTGGCAATTAGTGTTATGATAATAATGGAGTCCTCCGAGGGAAAAAAAAAAATTGGTTGATGGAAGGAGGCAATTTTGATTGGATTATCAGGGAAGATGTATCCAAAGAAATGATATTAAAGTAAAACCTGGGGCCACCTGGGTGGCTCAGTGGGTTAAAGCCTCTGCCTTCAGCTCAGGTCATGGTCCCAGGGTCCTGGGATCAAGCCCGGGCGTCGGGCTCTCTGCTCAGCAGGAAGCCTACTTTCATCTTTCTCACTGTCTGCCTCTCTGCCTACTTGTGATCTCTGTTGAATAAATAAATAAAATCTTAAAAAAAAAAAAAAGTAAAACCTGAAAGATAAGGAGTTATCCTAAAACCTCAATGATAAGGAGTTATCCAGGGGAGGAATGGAGTTAGAACCCTTTAGGCAGAGAACATAGTTCAGGCTAAGACCATGCAGTGGTGAAAGTTTAGTATATACTTACATATATGAAGGCATACTAGGAGTTTGCTGCAATGTTACATGGAAAGGCAGACAAGAACCAGATAAAAACAGAATCCTAAATTTTAGCTGGTCATTTTGACTTAAAGATATTTTACAGAATCTCTTATAACTAGTAGGCCATGGAATTCATTTCTGGCCAAAGATATGCAAACTGATGTGTTGTGTGCACTTTTTTCTCCTTTCTTTAAAGAGAGGAAATACATGCTTCTGCCCTCTTTCCTCCATACTACTGGTTGTGATGGCTGGAGCTCTTGCAGTCATCATGGACCATGAGTTTGAGAATCACACCAAATGGTGAAGAGGAAGGACTCTGGTTCTCCAACAGCTTCATAGAATGAACATGCCAACTCTGGATTACTTAACTCTATGTTTCTTTTATTTTCAAGAAGGAAACAACAAACTTTTAAAAGCAATGGTTACTTTGGGGGTTTCTATTATTGCAGCCAATACCTAATGCAGGATGCTGATGTAACAGATCAAATGAGAGGCAGCATAGAGAGAAAAAGACACATTCAAGCTCTATTTTAAAAGGAGAAACCAAAGGACTTAACAGTAGATTGGACATGGCAGGGTGAGGGAAATAGAAATGTCAAAAATTAATCCAAGATAAGTGGCTTGAACAACAGTTTGATAGAAGGTGTCATCATTACTGAATTGGGGATAAACTGAAGAGGCAAGATTTGAGGAAAAATAAAGACTTCACTTTGGATGCATCTCAGAAATACTAAATCCCTCTATCATATTTGTTTAAAATCTGTGCTAAATCTATCAAGCAATGGATATATACTTTCAGAAATGACTGTAATTGTTAAATTCATTAAAAAATTCATAGTTAATTAGAATGTCATCAGAAGATCTATAACCCTATAGTGGGTTTAGGAATTCTCACTGAACCTGAGTTGTTTCTTTTTTTTTTTCTCTTCCCCTTTACGTTACTCATAAGTAGATGAAGTTGCTGTGCAAACATGCCATTTTCTTGTGGTTGTTATGTATTCTAGAGGGAAAAAGCACCCAAACAGGACCTCTATTTAAAGCATCAGCTTCTCTCTTTTTTCTCTAAGGAGAATACTAATGTTTTTGAAGACTAGTGATTTACAATGTTATCTAATTCAAACTTCAGTTGTAGAGCTTGTCATCATCATTTTCCAGATGGGTAACTTAGAGAAGTTAAAAAAATGTCACCAGGGTTACAAGCTAGAATAAAGCAGAACAAGAATTTGAAGCTAATCTACCACATCCCGAGGTCTGTGTTCTTACTGTTAAATATTGCTTCTTTCTTGTATGTTCATCCTATAAATAAAGCCAAACAAATTCAAAGATATTGTCTTAATGCTAATTAATTATAATGAAGAGAATTACTTTTGCAAATATATTCACATATTTGTCCACACATAGTTATGTATATAGACTCTGAAAGTCTTCCAATACAGAACAATATATAAAGAGTTCAACGAGAGTAGAACTTTTCATGAGAAACCCTATATCTCTTGGTCGCCTCTGGCATTGATTAAATTGAAGTTAAAAAAATTATAATTTAGTTCCATCTTCAGACAGTCCATTATCAAAGCATAATGCCTTTTAAATGAGTTGAAAGAAAAGCCCATAGGCAGTAAAAAGTAGTAAAATCAAGAATGATAGTCTAGTGCGTGATATTTAAATGAGAAGTAAGAGGAGTAAATAAAAGGGCACTGCCAATTCTAGCCAGGAGAAATTACAGTGTATCCACTAAGGAAAAGACTGGAATATATTTTTATAGAAAAAATAATAACTTAGCGATATGAATAGTTCTTTCCCCTAGATTCCTTCTTTTTATACTACCCTGCTTTTCTTTAGTATAACAATTATTCAGTGTCCTGGAGTTCAGTGATTTTACTATCTACATAGTATAAACCATCATGCAAATTGCTTGTACTAAATACTAGAATCAAATGTACGGAGGTTATATAAAAACAAACTGTATCATGCATACAGTCATCATGAACTCATTATATGAAAGGATACACATTAAGTGATAATAGATACAAAAGAGAAATTAGTGATTTCTTACCTCAAGGAGTTCACCTCCTTGTGAAAACAATATACATACACAAGTGTGTAAGTGTGTGTGTGTGTGTGTGTCTGCATATAACCATATTTAAGTAAAGGCTCTCATTATGTGTATGCTAAATTTCTAAGTCAATAAGACAAGCTTGACTGCTCATGAACTTATATTACTGCTAATGGTTTGTGAGAGTAATAAACATAATTTAATATACAGATACACAAATAAATGTATCTTTGTAAGTGATCTTCAGTTTTCACTCACTTGGCGTATTTGAACCTTGGATATTGACTACCCAATCAGTTCTAGCTTTAAATGAAGACTTTCCAGCTGATTGCTGAACAATTTTCTAATTGTCCCAACACGTTAGGGACACTTGGGTGGCTCAGTTGGTTAAGCAGCTTCCTTCGGCTCAGGTCATGATCCCAGCGTACTGGGATCGAATCCTGCGTTGGGCTCCTTGCTCAGCAGGGAGCCTGCTTTTCCCTCTGCCTGTGCCTGCCTCTCTGTCTGCCTGTGCTCGCTCTCTCTGACAAATAAATAAATAAAATCCTGGGGAAAAAAAAAAGAACACTTTACTCCTCCTCCTCATTCAGTACTTTTCCTTCTCAGTGATGTTTCCTAACTTACTTTGGGCTCCCATCAGGCCACCCTGCTCCTAGTCTATCCTCTCTGTTAAATCAGGAAACTATATACACTTTCAGTGACAGAAAGACACTTTTCATCTGCAGTCCTCTGTGCTGTGTCCAAATCACTTTATGAGTTCCTGTCTTGGCTCCCTCTGGTGTTAAATAAGGCAGGTCAATGGCTTCCCACCTTGGGGTTGCCACATTTCCAGAAGTTAGCATCCCCAGCCCTCTCCCAAGTTTAACCCCTGATTCATCCAGTCTTGCCCCCAAACTTTCAGGTAGAGATTTTCTTTTGGTATATTTGAAGTTACATTACTGTTTGATGAAATTTTACATTAAAAAATATAGTCCTCATTATATCTTTTTCTTAATATAGACTTTTCTCTAACTTTCCCACTTTTTCTACTAATGTATCTTATTAATACCCCCCCCCCAACAGTAAGCGTTTGTTTCTCAGTTCTAGAGGCTGGAAGTCAAAGATGAAGGTGCCAACAGATCTGATACCTGATGAATCAGGTATTTTTTTCTTAAAAAAGTATACCTTACAGGCACTCATTACGATCAAAACAGAAATTATAATACTTTTTCAAGTAAATAGAGCCACTGCTATTTTTAGTGTATTTTAATGTTTTGGGAAAAGAAAGAAATTTTAAAAGACTTCTGTAAAAATGAAATTAGTGTACATGAGCATTTCTTTTAAGTATGATGGCAATTTAAGGTCAACAGATGTTTTAAACATTTTTTGTAATTGTCTAACATTTGAGTATATTTTCCTTCTAGTGCCAAGAAATGTCTAATTGTAAATATAGAAATAAAAATTCAAAAAACTCATTTCAAAAACTCAATAAAATCAACTTTTAATTTAAAACTAAATTTGTTTCACATATACAGTTTTAAAGTTAAAATTTTAATACAGTAGACTGATAGTAATATTTCTTTATGTGTTAATAAAGAACACGAAAAGCAGATATTCTGGAAGGCTTCTGTGTATAAACTAATTATTTTTACTCCATGAAGGCAAATGAAAGCTTTCTTAAAGCAGAACATGCTAGTCTCACTCTGGATATCCATTTAAATAAGCAAATGTCAAATTACAAGTTAGATAAAAATTATTTTTTAAAAGAAAAGTTTCTATATTATTGACAAACAAATTCTACTTTTTTTAGTTAAAAGAATATAGGTTTAGAATAATTCTATGGGAAAATATATTTTACCAAATGTGGCATAAGAAAATTTTACAGTCTGAATGGATTATGGTCAGGTAAGACAACGAAAATTACCTCTTGAAATCTCCAATCTAAGAGTGTCATATAGTCGAATTCAATTCAAATTTACTGGTGCAGACTTAGTCTTAGTCTATACCATATGTTTCAGAGTAAGAAAGTAGTTATTGCCATCATTTAAAGAAGCTAATATAAGTGAACCAAAATTTTATTTTTTTAACATTCCAATTCCAATTATAGATAAAAATGTAAAAATCACAAGTTAAATATAAGCAAATATGCTCACCAGTATATTAAAATAGTTTTTAGTCATAGGTGAGATTAGTTCTCAGGAATGCAAGGTAATTTAATAAATTTATGAATATAAATCTATGTTTAAGGGAAGATTTGAAGACTAACTCAGCCACTTACTGGACATTTAATTCTGTCAAGTTGCTGAACTTGACATGACTCCCTTTCTTTATTCATAATATAGGGCTAGTGTTACGTATCTCAAACAAGTGCTGTGAAGATTTAGGTTGATTAATGCTGTAAAACACTTAAGATAGTGTCTGGAAGATTGCAAGAGTTCACTCTTTTGCTCAGGCCCGTGGGGCCGGCAGGATGGGCAAGTGTCGCAGTCTCCTTACTGACAGGAAGCTCCACAGCCACCGACGAGATCAGAAGTGGCATGATAAACCGTACAAGAAAGCCCTTGTGGGCACAGCCCTGAAGGCCAGCCCTTTTGGAGGCACGTCCCAGGCAAAAGGAATTGTGTTGGAAAAAGTAGGGGTTGAAGCCAAGCAGCCAAATTCTGCCATCAGGAAGTGTGTCAGGGTCCAGCTGATCAAGAATGGCAAAAAAATCACAGCCTTTGTACCCAAGGATGGTTGTTTGATTTTTATGAGGAAAATGATGAGGTTCTGGTTGCTGGATTTGGTCACAAAGGTTATGCTGTCAGTGACATTCCTGGAGTTTGCTTTAAGGTTATCAAAAGTAGCCAATGTCTCTCTTTTGGCCTTATACAAAGGCAAGAAGGAAAGACGAAGATCATAAATTTTGATAGCAAAAAAGTGATAATAATAAATTTTCATAAGCCTGAGTTAAAAAAAAAAAGAAAGAAAATTGCAAGAGTTCAATATTTGCTAGCTGGTAGTAGTAGTAGGAGGAGGAGTAATATTAGTAGTAATTGTTAATATATTTATCAGAAAAACTATTAATAATTCAACACAATATATCATTTTCTAATAAACATAAGGATAAGCTGAAAAGACATCCCATAAAATTCAATACCTATTACTGAAAACTTAAAAAACAATAGGAAGATGATTAATTAACATAAGCTGAGAGAGAATATAGAGCTTAAACTAATGATTTGTAAAATATAATTAGTATAATATTATACTCATTCTTATTGATTCCAATACTCTCAATCATCTACCTCCTCTGCTCATAGGGCACTACATTTTAAAAACTATGTATAGATAGAAGAATAGAGGATTTTGAGGGAGAATTGAGAAATCAGGCACATCATTTCTAACCACATTCTTTTGACCCACAGAACTCAGTCACTTGGTTCCCCCTAAAAATAGGCAGAATGATAAATGCAATGTAACAAAGAGAAAAATAAGATAATACTGGTGAGCCCATATGAGTGTCTCCACCACACATCTACTAATGCAAATGTTGAGATGTTTTCAATATCTTAATAATATAAACAGGGTAAGTTATGTCATTTTTCTTGTATATGAACATATCTCTAAGATATTTTTTACAAGCATAATATAGATATTTAATATATTGAAGGGTATTTCCTAATTAGCCTCCAATCCTTTTTTTTCCTAAGTAAAGATTTTTGTAAGAGAAGTTTTAGGTTCATAGCAAAATTAAGATGACAGTATAGAGATTTCCCATATGCCCCCTGATCCCACACATACATGGCCTGTCCCATTAGCATCAACCCACCAGAGCGGTACATTAATTACAATGGATGAGCATACATTAACACATCATTATCACCCAAAGCACGTAGTTTACATTATGGGTTCAGTCTTCGTGTTGCATATTCCATGGGTTTGGGAAAATGTTTAAGGGCATGTACCCATCATTGTGCTATCATATAGTGTGTTCACTGCCCTAAAAATCCTCTGTACTCTACTTATTCATCTCCTCCACCCACCTCTTAGCAACCACTGATCTTTTTACTGTCTCCACAGTTTTGCCTTTTCCAGAATGCCATATAGTTGGAATAATATTATTATGAAGCCTTTCCAGATTGGCTTCTTTCACTTAATAATATGCATTTAAGTTTCCTTCATGTCTTTTCATAGCTTGATAGCTCACTTCTTTTTAGTGATGAATAATATTTCATCATGTAGATGTACCACAGTTTACTTATCTATTCACCTACTGAAAGCATCTTGGTTGCTTATAAGTTTCAGCAATTATGAACAAAGCTGTTAGAAACATCTGTGTGCAGGTTTTTGTACTGATGTGTTTTCAGCCCCTGTGGGTAAATACCAAGGAACATGATTGCTGGATCGTATGTAAGAGTGTGTTTAGTTTTCTCCGAAACCACTAAACCATCTTCCAAAGTAGCTGTACCATTTTAAATTCCTACCAGCAATGAGTGAGGATTCCTGTTACTCCACATTCTCACCAGCATTTGGTGTTGTCAGTGTTCTAGATTTGTGTCCTTATTTTGTTCTGGTAAGTGCCTCTATTCCTTTTTTACTGATTTATGCTCCCATCAGTAATGTTATCAAGTCCCCATTTCTTCATATTTTCATAAAGATAGTGTGCTGTCAGACTTTTGGAGTTTTTGTTAATTTGATCATAGATGAAACACATTAGCAGTGTTGTTTAAATTTGCATTTATTTTATTATGAAAGAGATTGAGCATTTCATATCTTATGAAACATTTTTATTTCCTTCTTTATGAACTCTGCTCAGTCATTGGTGATGATGAGATACTCAACATCACTAATCATCAGGACAACGTAAATGAAAACCACAATGAGCTATCACTTCATACTTATTAGAATGGCTATTATCACACAAACAAGAAATAACAAGCATGGGTGAGGATGTGGAGAAAAGAGAACCCTCATGCAGTGATGATGGAAATGTAAATTTGTACTGCTACAATGGAAAACAATATGATCTTCCCTTCAAAATTAAAAGTGGAACTACCATATGATCCAGCAATCCTACTTCTAGGTATTTTTCCAAAGGCAATAACATCTCTACATTGAAGAGATATCGGATTCCCATACCAACTGCATTACATTAGCCATCTTGGATGCTAGACACTGTTCTCTTTAATGCTTCCAGATAGTTCTTTCTTCACGTCCTGGGTATCTTCACACCCATGAGCTAGTCATTTTGTTTTTATTAAACACTTGAGAGAGACCCTCTGTAGGGAACTCGCTGGAGTTCTTTTTCTATACAGCTGTCTCCTCTTTGGTACTCTGTCCTGTGAACACAAGTTGCCTTAATCTCTCGGCACTGTCACCTCTACCTCCAGCTGAGTGCTCTCCCTGTACCTTAGCTTGGAATCTCTCTCTCAGCAGTCAAAGCGATGGAGTAAGCATAGAGCTCTCCTTTTTTGTTTTCAGTTTCTTGGAGATCATTGTCCATCATTACCTGATGTCTACCATTTTTTATTTTTTCAAGTGAACAAATCAAGTCCCTGTTTCTCTATCTCGGTGCAATGCAAAATTCTACAATTACAATTTTAAAATAGAAGCCAGATCATACTCGTTTCAGTCTGGATCCCAAACAGAAGTGCATGGCAAAAAAAATTAGTAAAATTTAAAGAATGCTTATATTCAGAGGGGTTATTCATGGAGATTTGGTTGCACACTGAGAAGCCACAATAAACAGTATAACCATCCTAGGCTAATAGCAACAGAGCTGTTACTAACCCTGGTCCCTTTGGACCTAGGACATAAGGTATTTACTAGACCTCAGAAGGAGATCAAGTTAAGACGCCTTCCTTGAAAAAATGCGTGACCTGGGTGACTTAGTCATTAAGTGCCTGCCTTCAGCTAAGGTCATGATCCCAGAATCCTGGGATCGAGTCCCTTGCTTGGTGGAAAGCTTGCTTCTCCCTCTCCCACTCCACCTGTTTGTGTTCCCTCTCTCGCTATCTCTCTCTGTCAAGTGAATAAATAGAATCTTTAGAAAAAATAAAATGTGAGACCTAAGGTAAAACTGAAAGGAGGAGCCAGAGAAATATACTAACATCACTCTCTTCTATTGTCCTTTCTTTTTCCCATGAACTTAATCTAAATTAGAAGTCAAAGGCAAGAAAGAGTATAGAATAGCTTGCATAGGTCAGCTTCTCAAAGCAGAGCAAGGTGTATTTGCAAAGGAAATGGAAAATACCTAGCACAAGATAATTTTTGGCATGCTTTTATGCATGCAGTTGTGTAAACCCTGGTAAATCATGTTTGATTCTTTCATGTCCCCCATGGCCCCATTCCAACTGGCCACAGATTCTGTAGATTCTACTTTTCAATCAGTTACATATTTATTGCTTCCTCTCCAACTTACTACTGTCACTACTGTTTTAATGAATGTTATCACTATGTTCCAGTGCACTTTGCCATAACCTCTTAAATACTTTCTTGGCCTTCCAGTTTTAATCCCCCTCTTCAGTCCATCTATTCTTTAGAAATAATGGGATTGATTTTTCTTTCTTTTTAATTCAGGCCTGATCACATCATTTCACAACTTTATATTTTCCCATGATTCAAACATTTCAGTGGGGATTTCAAGATGACCCATTTTCTGGATTCTACCATTGTCACCATCTGAAGCAAGAGGAAGACATAATAAAATACAAAATATAAAGCTGGCTGTTTTTCATAAATTTCTCTCAAAAACTCCTATTCTCCTAATCCTTCAAATGTCATCAATCTCTCATTATAGTTATTACTAGGTTACCTTTTCCCCACAGTGCTGAACTAGCTTCTTATCTCAACCAACTGATGCCTCTTTAGCACTCATTAAACTAAGAATTACTTCTATTAATCTTTATATTATTTCTCTTAATAAAAGACTGATTTTTATGTAAGACATACCTTGTATCAACTTCAGATGCAAATTAGTTTCTCATGCTTAAAGTATTCAGGATCAATATTTAATTCACTTTATTGCTTAGTGAACTATCAATTAATTCAGTTTCTAATCCAATTTTTATTTTATGTGCTCAAGGAAACAGTTTATATAGTATCTTAACATTTTAAAATCTTGGTTGCAGAGAATATATTTGAACCATTTTTTAAATCTCAAATAAATACACAGAAATATTGTTCAAATGACACTTCATTTATCTAAATCAGTCTACAACCATAGAAGTTGTTTGCCGTGTTTAGAAAGGAACATATAACTTGGTGAACAATAATGAAAAAATTTGATGTGCACTTACAAGGCCTAGCTCCTAGCTCCGAGCTTTTCATTATAGTTCCTTCTTCACTAAAATTTAATTCTTTACAACATTACTTATCTTTATATTACATTCTCTCAAAAGTTTAATCATTTCTGAACTGTCTGAATCTTCATCTGATTCTACCACTTACTATCTGTGGCCTTTGACATGTTTCTCTTGGGATCTGTTTCCTCATCTGTGAAATGTGAATAATAACTTCTACTTTAGGGCAATTTTGTGAGGAATAACTGAATTAATGCATCAAAATGCTTAGAACAATGTTTGGAATATAGGAACAATCTACAAGTGTTATTATTATTATGAAATCAGGTATAAATGCTTACTCTGTCTCCTCCTTCCTAAGGCCAACAGTAAACCTGATTTGCACTACTGCTCCCCATCAATTTACATCTCATCGAAGACTTCACTTTCTCAATTATCTTATTTTTCCAGCACCTTCAATTTCTCCCTTGTTACTTGTTCTTTCTTACCAGCATTTAGATATCTTCAAATATTTGTTTGACTGTAAACATGCCACTCAAACATGTTCCATGAGGATAAGTTCTTGTGTTCATTTTCTTTTTTATCACATCTCAGTGTCTAATATATAGTAGGTACTCAATAAATAATAATTAAATTAAGGAATGGAAAAATCATAAATTAATCATTTGAGCACTGAATGCTTTAGCTATCGACCTATTTCCTGCCAATGCTTCACAGACCAACATCTACATCTATTTTCATTTCCTACTCATTTCTCATTCCTCAGCAAACTGTTCTCTACTTCCTACATTTCACTTAAATGGTTGTTACCAATTAAGTTAAAATATATGTTGCATCAGGGGCGCCTGGCTGGCTCAGTCAGTAGAACATGTGACTCTTGATCTCAAGGTAGTAGGGAGTTTGAGTCCCATATTGGGCATGTAGAGATTATTAAAAAAAAAAAAAATATATATATATATATATATATATATACATATATATATAGTTGTATTTAACTTATTCCCTGGAAACAATACAAACCAATTCAAATTCAATATAAAGCAAGTTCATCCCTCCTAGGAAGTTAAGTTTTAAAAATGATAAAGCTTTCACTGTAAGGCAGACATAGAAAATCTTTAAATAATGTATTACAGAGATTCAGAGAAAAAGGATCTGATACTTAGACAGACACTGTAAGTAGGATGAGGAATGATAATGTGAGACAACAGAACAATGGAAAAAGAAGAGATCAAGACAAGATTTTTCATTTACTGGAAACAAATGTAGCTAATAGCATCAGTGAGTCTGGCAATAGGCAATAAATAGCATGCGTGCTCCATAACTAGTATGAGGTATGGGGTAAAATCCTTGGGGGGAATGGAGTAAATGAGCAAGAGACTTCAGAAAAAATGGGGTAACACTTCCATTTATAGCTATGGTGGGTTAGATGGCATTGATACCCTCCATGCTAAAGTAATATTCAAGCTACATATTTTACAAATGTACAACAGCAATTTCGGGGAGTTATCCAGTAACCAATGAAAGGTTCTGATCCTAAAAGCAAGGAAAAACATAAGTTTAACAGATTTCTTTGTAAGGATTTTTTGCACATTCCAGCTAAGGAAAACAGAACCCAATTAAACAGTAAGTTTCCCTGGAGGGAAAAAACAGAGATTGCGGTTCAGGGATACTAAGAAAGTTGGGGGCAGGAATCAGAGGTCCCAGAATGTTGACCCTAAAAATCTCTGGAAAATTTTTTCAGAGCTTTTGCTTTTAGATGGCGTTTAATCTGTGAGTACATGGTTGGATCTCTGGAAAACTAGGAGAGAATAGCTACCAAGGATTAGAGAGCAGAGAAGAAATTCTTAGTGTACAAAATAGTGAAGAGATACAGACGGGATTTTGGGTCCTTCTGGAACAGAGACACCTTATGAACAACTTAGGCTTTCGGTAGAAATTGAAGAAAGGACATATCACACAAATAAGGACTATGCCATTAAAGTAGGGCAAACCAGTATGGGCAAACCAGAACTCTCCTCTCTAATAAAGCTTTAGAGCAATCCTTGATCAAATTAGTGTGATCCAATGGTAATGTAAGTAGACCCCAGAACAAAACTTAATACTATTTAGAGGATATTAAAATAACCCAAGAACTCTTCAAAGTATTTTCTAAAATATCCAGCATATAATAAAAATAACTAGGTATATAAGGAAGCAGGAAAACATTATTCAATTTTGGAGAGATAAAACAGACCCAAAGACAATCCAGATACTGGATTTAGTGAACAACATTTTCAAAGTAAATATGTGTGTTATAATTAGACAAAATAAAGGAACAATTAAAGAAAATATGGATCAAATATATGAGGGGGGAAGTTTCATCAGAGTTGAATAATGAATAGAAAATAGAAATTCTAAAACTAAAAATACAATTTCAGAACTAAAAACATCATATGGTGGGATAAACTGTAGACTTTATAGAGCAGAAGACAAGATTAATGAACATGAAGATAGAGCAACAGAAAAACACCAAAAGAAAAAAAAATGAATTATAAGAAACATATGGGACATGGTCATAAAAGACACAAAACAAAATATAAAAGACACACAGGATATGATCATAGTATCTAGGATATATATAACTGGAATCCCAAAGGGGAAAAGTGAAAAGAAATAGGATGGAATAAGAGGGAAGCCTTTTTTTTTTTTTTTTTTTTTTTTAGTGATAGAGTAAGAGCACAGGTAAAGGGTAGAGGGAGAGAGAGACTGTTAAGCAGGTTATATGCCCAGTTCAGAGCCCCATGCAGGGCTTGATCTCCTGGCCATGAGATCATGACTTGAGCTGAAATAAAAAATAGGGTGCTTAACTGACTGAGCCACCCCAAGTGCTTTGGGATGAAAGCCATATCTGAAGAAATAATTGTAAAAATATTCAAATCTACAGGAAGAAAAGTATCAATTCCCAGATCCAAGTATTCCACAAATCAATATGAGGTTAAAAAACACACATTCACATACCCCCTTAGGCACATCATATTCACATTGCTGAAAATGTGAACACATAGCTAGGTGAAAAATACTCATTACTCCAAATAAGCGACAAAAGAAATTATGGATGCCAATAGTCATGAGATGACATCTTCAAAGTGGTAGGGGAAGAAAAAAAATAATTTGAATCCAGAATTTTATTATTTAGCATAAATAGCATAAATGAAGATAAATTTCAGACATTTTTAGATGAAAACAGATAAGAAGCAAACAAAAAGTATAAACATTGTATCACTAGCAGACCTAAAGATTGTGAAGATTGTAGAGAATTATAGGTACAATAGGAAGTCAATAAAAACATAATAGCTTTTATTTTTTGTTTGTTTTTAAAAATTATTTTAACTTGAGTATAGCTGACATGCCACTATACAGCACTATTACAATATCATTGACTATATTTCCTATGCTGTACTTTTTTTTCCCATGACCTATTTATTCCATAACTAGAGGCAACAGACAGCTTTTAATTAAATAATTCTCATCATATGAACGTAAGAATAAGTGTCATAACTGGGTTCTATTTGTAGGCAAAATAATTTGGCAAAATTAGATGATAAATACTTTAAAAGAAATTCTAGGAGAATATGATTATCTACATAGACAGTTTCCTTAGTTATGACATAAAGTAATAGAAAATTGCTATTTAAATAATGAACTTTTTGGAGACTAAAAAGTCTTCAGAGCCCCATGAAGAATAACATGAAATAGAAGGTAGGCAAACGAGGCCAAAAGAAGTCTTGTGTTTATTTCCTCTTTTTATTAGGTTTCTGGATGTGTTTTCTATTAACAATAATAAAATATTTGAAAATAATTTTTCTGTATTTGGAAGAAATAGCAAAATATGGGACCTGATAAGTAAGTTTCTTAATATAACAAACTTTATAAATATGCTCTTACTCTTTTTCTTTTTTCCAATATCTTTAAAGACAGTAAGGTTTTATAAGGTAATCATTAAAACTATGCATGGATTTTGAAACACATATAAAACATTTGTATCAAAGGAATAACATAAAATGGTTGAGAAGAATTAGAATTATAGGAGTAAAGTTTCTATATCTTTTTACACCCAAGTATGAGTCTGAAAAACATCTGATAAGTTGAGATGTATATTGTGATCCCTAGAGCAACCACTAAGAAAAATAATTCAAAAATATAATCAAAAAGCCACAAAAGGAATTAAAATATTCCACTAAAAAAACACCCACTTAACACAAAAGAAGGCATAACAGGAGGCTCAGAGGAACTAAACTCATGAGACGCATAACATGTCACATGTTTTGTGACATGTTTTGTGTTATGTAAATGTAACACAAAACAGCAGATGTAAATCCAAACATATCCATAGTAACATTAAAAATGAATAGATTTAACATTCTGACCAAAGGCAGAGAGTATGAGATTATCAACTGCATGCTTTCTACAAGTAATATGCTTCATGTTCAAAGAAATTGTTTAAAATTAAAAGGATAGAAAAGGATATACCAGTAAATCAGACTTGGAGAGATAGCCCTAAAAAACTGCAGGATTATTAGATATTTCTGGAGGAGTTTTGGAAAAGTGCTGGGGATCTGACCCCTTGTGGATATGGAGAGAGCAAGGTGATGATGTCAGGTGGTCAAGGATAAATATCTAGAATGAAGTTTCCTCTTTTTTTTTTTTTTGAAGATTTTATTTATTTGAGAGAGAGAGAGGATGAACAGGGGGGAGAGGCAGAGGGATAAGCAGACTCCCCGTGGAGAAGGGAGCTGGACATGGGGCTCATTTCCAGGACCCTGAGATCATGACCTGAGCTGAAGTCATACTATTAGCCAACTGAGCCACCCAGGCACCCCCGGAATAAGGATTCCAATAAGGACTACCAGTGTACATTGTGTAAGTGCATTGAGGCCAACCAGTGGTGGGGTTATGTAATGAATGGATTGTGGAACCTTGGTTATAAATTTAGAACTGTCAAAATTCTGGTACTTGGGTTGAGAAGGAAACAGAGCAAGCACATTTATAACATAAAGGCAAGTATTGGGCCCTGCAAAAACTAGGAGATAGTTTTTCCTATTTGTTCCTCAAGGCAGGGGATCCTATATATCTTTGTCTCATGAGGGCTTAGTTCAGTGGTTATCATGTGGCACATACCAACAGATATGACTGAAGGACTGAAAAAAGTAATAAAAGTCAAAGAATGAGTCATAAGCAATAAGACAGATTTAGCTAATTTAGGCCCAAAGTCAGAGTAAGATTAATATAGGGCAGACTTAAGACTGATTTACTGAGCACTTCTTAATTTGTGTACTTAAAAAGAGAATGGTATAAAGCAGTGTTATACCTGATTAGAGCCATGATAAAGAACAGGACAAGGACTGAGAGCCTGGAAGTCCATTTCAAGCATAAATGACCTTTTATAAATGATATGGAATAAGGGTGCAGAGAAGTGCTCAATGGTACCTTCTCATTAGTGCCCATTATATGCATGGTGAGTGTTATTTAGGAAAATGCTATAACCACATAATATAGAAAAATAGTTTTATGAAAGGAAAGTACATACAAATATTAGATGTAAAGTTGAAAGAGAGAAAGACTTTAGAATAAAAAAATGAACAAGGTCCACCTTCAGGTGGAAATAATCATCATTAAAAAAGAAGATAGCTTTTTAGGGGTGCCTGGGTAACTCTTTTGGTTAAACGTCTACTTTTGGCTCAGGTTATGATCCCAAGGTCCTGGGGGTAAGTCCTGAGTCGGCCTCCTTCCCTCTCCCTGCTCATGTCTTCTCTGTCTCTCTCTCTCAAATAAATAAAAAAGGTAAATAAAAAAGATAAAAGATAACTTTTAATTCTAGAAAAGTTTAATTCTAGAAAAGCCTGAATTATCTTCCTAGTCATATATACTCATTTTCATTATAAATAGCTGCATTCACATAATGTTTTTAGAAAAGGTGTCATTTTATTACTTTATCCTCCCATCTGTAATTTGTCATTTAATATGCATATGTATATGCATGTCTTATGTTTAATTAAAATACATAATTTAATTATATTATATATTTAATTAATATATCTATAAATATATACACCTG
Organism: Mustela putorius furo; assembly: GCF_011764305.1. Taxonomy (NCBI): domain Eukaryota; kingdom Metazoa; phylum Chordata; class Mammalia; order Carnivora; family Mustelidae; genus Mustela; species Mustela putorius. The sequence continues at coordinate 1,822,696 of NW_025422112.1, read as the reverse complement.
TCTTCTATAAAATATATTTCATAGAACTAATATATACATAGTACCACAACTGGCTCTGTGTAACACACACATACACAAAACGCAGTACTCATTTAAAATTTACATTCCAAATTAACTGTCTCTATACAATTTTTAAGGTGTTATATCATAACTTAATGTTTCTTAATTGTTTCAATATCTCAACATTATGGTTTAAAGTAAAATCGTGCTCACTGGGTTCGCTAGAATTTTCCATACCTTCCTTTAGTTCTTATTGCTGCAGATGAATATTTTCACCCATTTTTGTTGGGTTCTTTTCTCCTTCCCCACAGGATATGATACGATAAACTTGTTCCTTTCTCTTTTAGTCATCAACTTGCTCTTTCTTCCTTAACCCCAGAAGATGGTGGCTTTGTTGGCAATTCATTTATAAAATTGGGCCATCCAGTGTGAATCTCATGTATTTCATTTTCCTCTCAAAATATCTTGGTCCCACACTCTTTGTACTGTGATAAAACATCCTGGTAGCTTCACCCATTAATTCAAGTTAATTCAAGCTCCAGTCTACAATTGACATTGCCCCAAACTCTACCAGGACAGGACTGCATTCCTGATCTATCTCTTCCCACTTTGGAGTACATATGCGACTTATGACTTCACCCCCCTTTAAATGTTTCCATTTCCCGAGCCCCTGATGTTCTTCACCTCTGCTCAGTTATTTCCCACATCAAACACCTTCCCTTTACCTGTCTGTCAGCTCAGTGTGCTTCAGTGTACAATTAGTTAGATAATTAATGAATCAATGTGTAAAATAAAAACGGAAATGAATAAAGAGGCCAAGGTCCAATGCCAGGAGAATTTATTCTCCAATAAATTGAATAGTTTCCACGCAAGTGCACGAAAGGAAGTTAAGGGTTTCTAGTGATGTACAGACATCACTAAAAATAGAAGCCCAGCAGACACAATGCCCTCTACAAGATTATCTCAAAAACATATTCATCATCAAGACTTTATTTCAAAATCTCTCTGAAGACCAAGTAGGAAATCAATAGGATGGCAACTAAGGCAGAAGGAACTTTAGGCACTGATCTATAATATCAGAAAAATTACAGAGATTGCACAGGAACTGTTATGCAGGAAAAATAGACAGTAAGAAGGAGAAAACTGTAGATTATGGCCAAACCATTAAATTTCCGGAGTTGCAGAGAGAAATGTTTTACCAGTCTCAGTAGATATGGACAGCCATTGAAGGTTTTATGAGAGGCTGACATAAATGGAGTTTCACACTATCACAAAACTTTTCTGACACCAATGTTTAGGATAAATCAGTGTTAAGAGCAAGTATGTTGGAGGACAAGATTCAGGCAGGAGTCTGTTTAAATTGTGCTTTAGAAAGCCACACGTCTCCATGGAAGCCAGATGAGCACATGTGGAACATTTTAGGCTGTGGAGCTAGGCTGTAGCTCTACTCCTGACTCCATTGTTTATTAGTTTGGTGACATTAGGCAAATAATTAAATCTCTTTGGGGATCATTATCTCCATCCAGAAAACAGAAACTACAAGTAGTTTCTTCTTTTTAGATTTGTTGAGGATTGCATAAGGTAAATTGTGAAAGGTCCTGGTGCTCTGGTGACACCTAATAAGGAACCATTTAGCAAATAATCACAGCTACTGTCATTGTCAATGGCATTAAATAAAAGGAGGTAGTAGAAGTGAAAATAGAAAGCAGCATCCAGAAGTAAAAGGCGCTTTGGAGGTAACTGAGGATTTTTCAACTTATCAAGGAGATATAAGAAAGAGTCAGAGATGTCTCTGAGGTTTCATTCTGGGTAAGTTGGAGACTGCGTGTGCCATTAATCAAAACATGCAGGTCACCAGGAGTTGCTGCTTTTGGACCTGGAGTAATAAATTTGGGATTGCTCATGCTGATTTCAAGGTGCAAGTAGGTCATACAGGTAGAGCAGTTATTATGCAGCTGAAAATGCATCTTACAAATCAGGTATAGATATATAAATCCTGGAATTGCACAGACAGGCCTGAAATCTTAAGAAAAGAATCCCTAACAGAATAAATGATAGCTTCAGGAATGAAAGCATCACCACACTTCAACCATTCCCTAAGGCTTGCTTCCAAATGTGCTTCTTACACAGGTTTCATAAACTAATCCCCTCGCTTTCCCTGTGGTGGTGCCACCACTGTCTGCCACATCTGCTTTAGTTTGCTCACTCATAACTCATCTTTCCCTTAATGCCCAAACACCTGCATCATTTGGGTGACTGTTTGCACAATGGAACTGAAGGAACTGAGGATACCTTTCCTCTTTGCGACTGACGTCGTCTCTGTCCATGAAACGACCCTAAGGAATTCCTTGCCTTCACCCTGATGCTCAGACCAAATTTTGAGGAGTTAGACCAAATAATAATTCCCTTAACAGTCAGTCTGCTACAAACAGACTTATTTTTAATTTTTTATTTTTTTATAAACATATATTTTTATCCCCAGGGGTACAGGTGTGTGAATCACCAGGTTTACACACTTCACAGCACTCAACAAAGCACATACCCTCCCCACTGTCCATAATCCCACCCTCTTCAACCAAACCCTCTCCCCTTAGCAACCCTCAGTTTGTTTTGTGAGATTAAGAGTCACTTATGGTTTGTCTCCCTCCCAATCCCGTCTTGTTTCATTTATTCTTCTCCTACCCACTTAAGCCCCCATGTTGCATCACCACTTCCTCATATCAGGGAGATCATATGATAGTTGTCTTTCTCTGCTTGACTTATTTCGCTAAGCATGATACGTTCTAGTTCCATCCATGTTGTCGCAAATGGCAAGATTTCATTTCTTTTGATGGCTGCATAGTATTCCATTCTGTATATATACCACATCTTCTTGATCCATTCATCTGTTGATGGACATCTAGGTTCTTTCCATAGTTTGGCTATTGTGGACATTGCTGCTATAAACATTCGGGTGCACGTGCCCCTTTGGATCACTACGTTTGTATCTTTAGGATAAACACCCAGTAGTGCAATTGCTGGGTCATAGGGCAGTTCTATTTTCAACATTTTGAGGAATCTCCATGCTGTTTTCCAGAGTGGCTGCACCAGCTTGCATTCCCACCAACAGTGTAGGAGGGTTCCCCTTTCTCCGCATCCACGCCAGCATCTGTCATTTACTGACTTGTTGATTTTAGCCATTCTGACTGGTGTGAGGTGATATCTCATTGTGGTTTTGATTTGTATTTCCCTGATGCCGAGTGATATGGAGCACTTTTTCATGTGTCTGTTGGCCATCTGGATGTCTTCTTTGCAGAAATGTCTGTTCATGTCCTCTGCCCATTTCTTGATTGGATTATTTGTTCTTTGGGTGTTGAGTTTGCTAAGTTCTTTATAGATTCTGGACACTAGTCCTTTATCTAATATGTCGTTTGCAAATATCTTCTCCCATTCTGTCAGTTGTCTTTTGATTTTGTTAACTGTTTCCTTTGCTGTGCAAAAGCTTTTGATCTTGATGAAATTCCAATAGTTCATTTTTGCCCTTGCTTCCCTTGCCTTTGGCGTTGTTCCTAGGAAGATGTTGCTGCGGCTGAGGTCAAAGAGGTTGCTGCCTGTGTTCTCCTCAAGGTATTTGATGGATTCATTTCGCACATGGAGGTCCTTCATCCATTTTGAGTCTATTTTTGTGTTTGGTGTAAGGAAATGGTCCAATTTCATTTTTCTGCATGTGGCTGTCCAATTTTCCCAGCACCATTTATTGAAAAGGCTGTCTTTTTTCCATTGGACATTCATTCCTGCTTTGTCGAAGATTAGTTGACTGTAAAGTTGAGGGTCTATTTCTGGGCTCTTTATTCTGTTCCATTGATCTATGTGTCTGTTTTAGTGCCAGTACCATGATGTCTTGATGATGACAGCTTTGTAATAGAGCTTGAAGTCCGGAATTGTGATGCCACCAACGTTGGCTTTCTTTTTCAATATCCCTTTGGCTATTCGAGGTCTTTTCTGGTTCCATATAAATTTTAGAATTATTTGTTCCATTTCTTTGAAAAAGATGGATGGTACTTTGATAGGAATTGCATTAACTGTGTAGATTGCTTTAGGTAGCATAGACATTTTCACAATATTTATTCTTCCAATCCAGGAGCATGGAACATTTTTCCATTTCTTTGTGTCTTCCTCGATTTCTTTCATGAGTACTTTATAGTTTTCTGAGTATAGATTCTGTGCCTCTTTGGTTAGGTTTATTCCTAGGTATCTTATGGTTTTGGGTGCAATTGAAAATGGGATTGACTCCTTAATTTCTCTTGCATCTGTCTTGCTGTTGGTGTAGAGAAATGCAACTGATTTCTGTGCATTGATTTTATATCCTGACACTTTACTGAATTCCTGTACAAGTTCTAGCAGTTTTGGAGTGGAGTCTTTTGGGTTTTCCGCATATAGTATCATATCATCTGCGAAGAGTGATAATTTGACTTCTTCTTTGCCGATTTGGATGCCTTTAATTTCCTTTTGTTGTCTGATTGCTGAGGCTAGGACCTCTAGTACTATGTTGAATAGCAGTGGTGATAATAGACATCCCTGCCGTGTTCCTGACCTTAGTGCAAAAGCTTTAAGTATTTCTCCATTGAGAATGATATTTGCAGTGGGTTTTTCATAGATGGCTTTGATGATATTGAGGTATGTGCCTTCTATCCCTAAACTTTGAAGAGTTTTGATCAGGAAGGGATGCTGTACTTTGTCAAATGCTTTTTCAGCATCTATTGAGAGTATCATATGGCTCTTGTTCTTTCTTTTATTGATGTGTTGTATCACATTGACTGATTTGCGGATGTTGAACCAACCTTGCAGCCCTGGAATAAATCCCACTTGGTCGTGGTGAATAATCTTTTTAATGTACTGTTGAATCCTATTAGCTAGTATTTTGTTGAGTATTTTCACATCAGTGTTGATCAAGGATATTGGTCTATAGCTCTATTTTTTGGTGTGACCCTTGTCTGATTTTGGGATCAAGGTGATGCTGGCCTCATAAAATGAGTTTGGAAGTTTTCCTTCCATTTCTATTTTCTGGAACAGTTTCAGGAGAATAGGAATTAGTTCTTCTTTAAATGTTTGGTAGAATTCCCCAGGGAAGCCGTCTAGCCCTGGGCTTTTGTTTGTTTGGAGATTTTTAATGACTGTTTCAATCTCCTTACTGGTTATGGGTCTGTTCAGGCTTTTTATTTCTTCCTGGTTCAGTTGTGGTAGTTTATATGTTTCTAGGAATGCATCCATTTCTTCCAGATTGTCAAATTTATTGGCATAGAGTTGCTCATAGTATGTTCCTATAATAGTTTGTATTTCATTGGTGTTAGTTGTGATCTCTCCTCTTTCATTCATGATTTTATTTATTTGGGTCCTTTCTCTTTTCTTTTTGATAAGTCTGGCCAGGGGTTTATCAATTTTATTAATTCTTTCAAAGAACCAGCTCCTAGTTTCATTGATTTGTTCTATTGTTTTTGGTTTCTATTTCATTGATTTCTGCTCTGATCTTTATGATTTCTCTTCTCCTGCTGGGCTTAGGGTTTCTTTCTTGTTCTTTCTCCAGCTCCTTTAGGTGTAGGGTAGGTTGTGTACCTGAGACCTTTCTTGTTTCTTGAGAAAGCTTGTACCGCTATATATTTTCCTCTCAGGACTGCCTTTGTTGTGTCCCACAGATTTTGAACCGTTGTATTTTCATTATCATTTGTTTCCATGATTTTTTTCAATTCTTCTTTAATTTCCCGGTTGACCCATTCATTCTTTAGAAGGATGCTGTTTAGTCTCCATGTATTTTGGTTCTTTTCAAACTTCCTTTTGGGGTTGAGTTCTAGCTTTAGAGCATTGTGGTCTGAAAATATGCAGGGAATGATCCCAATCTTTTGATACCGGTTGAGTCCTGATTTAGGACTGAGGATGTGATCTATTCTGGAGAATGTTCCATGTGCACTAGAGAAGAATGTATATTCTGTTGCTTTGGGATGAAATGTTCTGAATATATCTGTGATGTCCATCTGGTCCAGTGTGTCGTTTAAGGCCTTTATTTCCTTGCTGATCTTTTGCTTGGATGATCTGTCCATTTCAGTGAGGGGAGTGTTAAAGTCCCCTACTATTATTGTATTATTGTTTATGTGTTTCTTTGATTTTGTTATTAATTGGTTTATATAGTTGGCTGCTCCCACGTTGGGGGCATAGATATTTAAAATTGTTAAATCTTCTTGTTGGACAGACCCTTTGAGTATGATATAGTGTCCTTCCTCATCACTTATTATAGTCTTTGACTTAAAATCTAATTGATCTGATATAAGGATGGCCACTCCTGCTTTCTTCTGATGTCCATTAGCATGGTAAATTCTTTTCCACCCCCTCACTTTAAATCTGGAGGTATCTTCAGGCTTAAAATGAGTTTCTTGGAGGCAACATATAGATGGGTTTTGTTTTTTTATCCATTCTGATACCCTGTGTCTTTTGAAAGGGGCATTTAGCCCATTAACATTCAGGGTAACTATTGAGAGATATGAATTTAGTGCCATTGTATTGCTTGTAAGGTGACTGTTACTGTATATGGTCTCTGTTCCTTTCTGATCTACCAATTGTAGGCTCTCTCTTTGCTTAGAGGACCCCTTTCAATATTTCCTGTAGAGCTGGTTTGGTGTTTGCAAATCCTTTCAGTTTTTGTTTGTCCTGGAAGCTTTTAATCTCTCCTTCTATTTTCAATGATAGCCTAGCTGGATACAGTATTCTTGGTGCATGTTTTTCTCGTTTAGTGCTCTGAAAATATCATGCCAGCTCTTTCTGGCCTGCCAGGTCTCTGTGGATAAGTCAGCTGCCAATCTAATATTTTTACCATTGTATGTTACAGACTTCTTTTCCCGGGCTGCTTTCAGGATTTTCTCTTTGTCACTAAGATGTAAATTTTACTATTAGGTGACGGGTTGTGGGCCTATTCTTATTGATTTTGAGGGGCATTCTCTGAACCTCCTGAATTTTGATGCTCATTCCCTTTGCCATATTGGGGAAATTCTCCCCAATAATTCTCTCCAGTATACCTTCTGCTCCCCTCTCTCTTTCTTCTTCTTCTGGAATCCCAATTATTCTAATGTTGTTTCGTCTTATGGTGTCACTTATCTCTCAAATTCTCCCCTCATGGTCCAGTAGCTGTTTGTCCCTCTTTTGCTCAGCTTCTTTATTCTCTGTCATTTGTTCTTCTATATCACTAATTCTTTATTCTGCCTCATTTATCCTAGCAGTGAGAGCCTCCATTTTTTATTGCACCTCATTAATAGCTTTTTTGATTTCAACTTGGTTAGATTTTAGTTCTTTTATTTCTCCAGAAAGGGCTTTTATATCTCTCGAGAGGGTTTCTCTAATATCTTCCATGCCTTTTTTGAGCCCGGCTAGAACCTTGAGAATTGTCATTCTGAACTCTAGATCTGACATATTACCAATGTCTGTATTGATTAGGTCCCTAGCCTTCGGTACTGTCTCTTGTTCTTTTTTTTTGTGTTGAATTTTCCGTCTTGTCATTTTTTCCAGATAAGAGTATATGAAGGGGCAAGTAAAATTCTAAAAGGGTGGCAACAACCCCAGGAAAATATGCTTTAACGAAATTAGAAGAGATCCCAAATCGTGAGGGGGGAAAAAGGGGATAAAAAGAGGTTCAAAAAGGAAGAAAGAAAAAAAAAAAGAAAAAAGAAAAAAAAAGAAAAGAAAAGAATCAAAAAAAGAAAACACCTAAGAAAAATATAAAAAAGAAAAAATATATATATTAGGTAAACTAGTAAAAAATCGTTAAAAAAGAAAAAGGTAACAGTTAAAAAAAATTTTACCGAAGGCGAGAAAAAAAAACCAAAAAATGAAAAAGAAAAAAATTTAATTAACTGCAAGACTAAAAAAAAATCACAGGGAGAAAGCCATGAATTCCGTGCTTTGCTTTCTCCTCCTCTGGAATTCTGCTGCTCTCCTTGGTATTGAAACCGCACTCCTTGGTAGGTAAACTTGGTCTCGGCTGGATTTCTTGTTGATCTTCTGGGGGAGGGGCCTGTTGTAGTGATTCTCAAGTGTCTTTGCCCCAGGCGGAATTACACTGCCCTTACCCGGGGCTGGGGTGAGTAATCCGCTCGGGTTTGCTTTCAGGAGCTTTTGTTCCCTGAGCGCTTTCTGTAGAGTTCCGGAGGACGGGAATACAAATGGCGGCCTCCTGGTCTCTGGCCCGGAGGAGCCGAGAGCCCAGGGCCGCACTCCTCAGTGCGCCCTCAGAGAACAGCACCCAGTTACTCCCATCTGCCTGACCTCCGGCCGCGCTCCGAGCTCACTGATCCTGCAACTGGTTCAAGGTCACCCCGAGCTGCGAGCTTACTGTTGGCTCTGTCTCTGTAGCCGGCTTTCCCATTCAATACCCGCAAGCTCTGCGACACTCAGACACCCCCGATCCTTCTGTGACCCTGCGGGACCTGAGGCCACGCTGACCCCGCGTGGGCTTCACCCCGGTTTAGCCTCTGGAGCGATGTCCCTCAGCGGAACAGACTTTTAAAAGTCCCGATTTTGTGATCCGTTGCTCCGCCGCTTGCCCGGAGCCGTCCCCCCCCCCCCGGGGTCTATCTTCCCCTCGCTTTGGATTCACTTCTCTGCCAGTCCTACCTTTCAGAAAGTGGTTGTTTTTCTGTTTCCAGAATTGCTGTTCTTCTTCTCTTCGATCTGCCGATGGATTTTCAGGTGTTTGCAATCTTTAGATAAGCTATCTAGCTGATCTCTGGCTAGCTGAAGTAGTCTCAGCCTGCTACTTCTCCGCCATCTTGACTCCTCCCTACAATCAGACTTTTTTTAATGACAAATATTTTCCCAGGGGATTCTGTAGTCTATACTATAATTTTTAATCTATCAATTCAAATAGACCCAATTCAAATGAGCCCAGTTGAGTTTTCCAATTTTTTCCCCCTGTTTCCTGTGTCCCATTTCCCATTGTTTCTATGAATGAGCTCCCAGGTCCCTTCCACACTCTCTGAAAAAGAATGTATTTCTACCTTTTTTCTGCCCAAATCTAAGAATTGTTCTTTTTCTCTTCCTGAAGCTGTTTCCTCCACTGCTATCCGGCAGTGTCTTGTCCCTTCCACCTGTCCAGTCGACTACCCTGGAAGCAGCCTCTGAAATACACGTAGTCTCTTGACTATTGGAGACTATTCTACAAGTTATATTTGGAATATTTTATAATTGATGAATGGCAACAGGAAGACTGGCTGTGAATATCTTAGTAACTTGGGTGAGAAGCAAAAGCAGCACTGGGAGGCTGAAAACATTAAAACAAAACAAAACAGAAAACCACACACGAAAATTAAGACTATTTTGAGATCTTGCATTTCTAAGATCTTTGTAAGTTATTTTTAAATCAAATTCAGTGAAAATGGACATTTTATAAGTCACACTGGTATCTGTTTGAGGTATTATAACAGTCATGGTGAAGAATTTTCCTTACATTTAACACATTTATTCCTTTTGTTCTGTACAATTCCAGCAAGCATTTGTGTGATATGGAGACATAGGTGTCTTGAGAATCATAACTTTCTTTTTCTCTTTCCAAATATCAACTTGATTCCTTTCTAGCCCTAAAGTAAGCTATCTAATCAAAGGGTTGAATGAGGTCAACTCTTGAGTTGGACATTGTTGATATGCCTGAGGTAAGGGTCATCACCAGTGTAATGACTCCTTATAGATTTACGAAGAGCCTAAGGCTCCAGTCCAGCTTCAACCACAGAATAAAAACACAAAAGGAGAGTATTTTGCTTAGTTCACTTTGAAAAAGTGAAACTCTGTGCCCTGTATCAGTTTTGCCTGGTGTACACTGTTGGCTTGTCTTGAGATTTGACGGGAAGGAAAAAAAAATTAAAAGAACAAGGTAGAAGCATTTCCAGATTCTGATCTGATTCCAGACTCTAAAGAATGCCCCAAGAGTAACAGAGTCAACCGCAGTATGCCACTGGGTATGAATGCAGATATTGTCCAAGAATCCAAAAACAGTTAATTTGGGTCTTTTAAAATTTCTTCTTAGCCAGTTCTGTTCAAAGTGTGTAATAGAAAAATAATCTGTTTACATTATGCTTAGCAAATGCCAAAACACCTGCTCAAATAAGACTTTTAAGGAATTTGTATGCTTTTTTAATCATTGTGAAATATTTCTTTTGTTTTGTCTCCAAATGCATAATTCAATTTTCTACACAGAAGGATGGTGCAATAAATGCTATCATGTAGTGATTTACACTTGAAAAATACTATCGCAGCAGATGATATGAACTGCAAGATTATCTGTACTTATATTTTTATAATTTTGATATTCTATAAAAATTTGTCGAGTGCCTATTAGTACCAAATGTATTCAAGGCCTTGAGTATACAATAATAACAAAACAAATATCAGTCCCTGACTTGTTGGAATTTTCATAGTCTAATATGTAATTCATATGTGCTTTTATTCTATAGAGTGATCTGTGGAATAAAGTCAATTTCGCTAATAGGAGAGTAGCCCAGAGAAGCGTCCTGACCTGCACTCACAGATCAGTCATGGTTCTCAGTATTAAGAAACACACTGCTCGCTGCGGGAAACAATACATATTAAAAGTTAAATGAAATCTAGTTTTTCAGTAGGACTTTACATTTACAAGGTGATTTTCAAATTATGACTTTAAAGGAAAGGAAAAGTTGCACTACTATATAGCTATATATGGCTAACCACTAATGATTACTTATTCTCTGATTTTGTTTCTGGATTTGTTTTTAGCTGAAATATTGTAATATTTGTGATCTAAAGTTATACCTCAAATCTCTTGATTTCAACTTACTAAACATTTATTTTTATGTGCAAGTCATGTTTTCAGTGCTGAGACTATAAATCTATCAAAGATAAGCATTCCCCTTTTAAGGAATTCATCTAATATGTACATGGCCTTCTACATGTCTCTTGGTTCTAAATGTTCTTGGTTGCAGGTTTGCCTGGGTGGCTCATTCAAAAAGGCCATGATCTCAGAGTGCTGGGATTGAGGCCTGCCCTGCAATGGGTTTCTCTGCTGAGCGGGAAGTCTGTTTCTCCCTCTCTCTCTCTGCCCCTCCCTCTGCTCTCCCTCTCAAATAAAAAAATAAAATCTTTAAAAATATATATAAATGTTCTTGGTTCCAGTAACAAATATTTAGCCAATCCTAAATATAATGCTAAAAGAAGATTTTAATTTATAACATCTAATGACCCAGTGAACATAGTAAATTCATATTGTTTGTCAGCATTAGATTTGTAGGCAAAGAAAAAAAGACCTATAGTGGTATATTATGGAAATTTAATTAATTTAGTTTACTTCTTTCAATAACAGATGTGGAATTTACTATAACATCTATAGATGTCACCTACTTATTGATTATAAGCTAATCATTAATGAAACTTAGAGTTGAATGCTGAAAGTTTTGCTTATTTAAACTGTGAAAGAGCAACAAAGGTTAAAAAAAAAACACAGACACACTCATTAACTAATTACTTGAAGACTACCTTATGAAGCTCTTCTTAAACTTCAATATATCATTGACAGTTCTGTAATCTCAATAAGTCTCTTTAAAATACAGAAAGCCTAATATCAATGCTGGATTTTGGCATTAGAACTCTGTTCTAGTGTTTTAAAGATAACTGTATCGGTGGGCTTTAAAAAATTAAACAAGGCATTAGGGAATTCCACTGGCTTGATAAGATTCTGGTTATTTATTTTGCACCTGTGAGAGTTGCCCTAGGGCACTCTTCCTTAGGTTATTGCCTGAATAATATGCTGAGATACGGAAACAGAAAGTGCTAGTTGTAGTGAGGGTATGAGGTTCTTGCTAGCCCAATGATGGATAGAGCACACATCTCCCTCCATTCCTGGGCTATCTGCTACAGGAAACAGCTGTGGTTATGATGGGCAAACATTGGATGTGTACTCAATACATTCTTGCTTATTTACCTAGTAAACTTTGACATAAGTATTATCCTGACTTGCAAAAATATTAAAATAATGTAATAGCTATTTTTCTTAGATTAAAGGCTGCTGTGAAGATTAAATGAGTTCAGTGACATGATTGCATATGGTAATCTATCAAAGGTCATACAGATACAAGGCATTATTACCATTATCTTTTCTCATGGAAAACTTACCTTTGCTTTGTAGCTAATGTTGATTAATATTACATCCAACCATAGTCTCATCCACCACAAAAATTAATGCAGATGTTACTAACAAAAGCTAACAGTGCATTTATTTCCACTCTAATACTATGTATCATATACATTGATAATAGGAATCTGGCAGTGCAGCAACATCTGTCAATATGCTGAGCCATCCTTACATCTAAGATGGATGCCACAATCTCCAGGACTGACGTACAGAGGTAAGAAATGTCCCTTTAAAAAGCCCTACTGCCGGTGCGGTGTCTGGGTGGCTTAGTACGTAGAGCATCCCACTCTTCTTTTTGGCTCAGGTCATGATCTCAGGGTCCTGACATCTAGCTCCAGGTCTTCCAGTTCTAGGCTCAGCAGAGAGTCTGCCTCATTCCCTCCCCCTATGCCCCTCCCCCTTCTCATGCCCCTGTGTGAGTGCACTCTCTTTCTCTCTATAAAATAAATAAGTCTTTAAACCTACCACCTTTGCCACCACCCCCTCCGAAGGGCCAGCTGCTGTGGAAATGACTGATGATTTGATGGTTTGCCTTTGGTCCCTTTTATTCTCTTGGTATGACCAATTACCAATCCACAAATATATGATTAAAGCAAATCCACTCCAGGTATGCCTTTGTTTTTTTGTTTTGTTTTTAAAGATTTTATTTATTTATTTGACAGAGAGAGATCACGAGTAGGCAGAGAGGCAGGCAGAGAGAGAGAGAGGAGGAAGCAGGCTCCTGCTGAGCAGAGAGCCCGATGCGGGACTCAATCCCAGGACCCTGAGATCATGACCTGAGCCGAAAGCAGCGGCTTAACCCACTGAGCCCCCCAGGTGCCCCCCCCCAGGTATGCCTTTGTACCAATCTCTCTTGTAAGATAATTTTTTCTTATTAGTCTAGTTAGCTCCCATAATATTATTTAAATTACCCAAATGTCCATCTTTCTGAACCCTTTAGATCCTGTTGAGTTACCTTTCTTTCTCTTAACCTGGATAAAAGAAGGGCTCTCCCACATTTCTTCTCCTATCATCTACTAGGCAGTTGCTCTTCAACAGCTGTGTTCTCCTGTCCTTCCTAAGTTGAGCAGAGTCAGTGCTCATCATCTAGTTCTCTTTCTCCTTTCTTTTCTCTAGTCCATTTTTCCCTCTGAATAAAAGTTTATGGGATATCTTCAAACCTTTATTCTCCCTATCGGCAAGCAACATCGAAGGAACCCATCAGATTTTACTTAAGAGATGAGGTTGCTTCGGATAATTTCACGGCAAAAGGGGATGGAAAAATTTCACACTTGTCTAAACACTCCTCTTCCCAAAGTACAAGAGAAAAGCATCCCAAAATTAAACTCCATATAGAAATCCAATTTCCTCTTTTCCCTACCTGATTCTCAAAGTGCAACTCTCTAGAACTTTCTTTTTCTGATCCCTTTGGGAGGAAATGTCATCTGTTATCAATGGGGTGAGCTCGCTGTGAAATCCATCCCTCCTTTCTTCTCACTATGTGTGTTGGTCCACTTGGGCTGCCATCACAAAATACCATAGATTGGGTGGCTTAAACAACAGAAACTTATTTTCTCACAGTTCTGGAGACTAGAATAAGAAAGAGATCAAGGCACAGGATAGCTGACCTCTGGTGAGAGCTCTCTGCCTGGTTTATGGATGGCTGCCTTCTCACTGGGTGCTCACATGACCTTCTCTCAGTGTGTGCACTCAAAAAGACATTTTTCTCTCTGTCTTCTTATAAGGACATCGATCCCATCAGATTATAACCACACCTTTAAGACCTCATTTAACTTTAGTTACCTTTTATTTTTATTTTATTTTTTTTAAAGATTTTATTTATTTATTTGTCAGAGAGAGAGAGAGAGAGCAAAAGCAAGCACAGGCAGACAGAATGGCAGGCAGAGTCCGAGGGAGAAGCAGGCTCCCTGCGGAGCAAGGAGCCCGATGTGGGACTCGATCCCAGGACGCTGGGATCATGACCTGAGCCAAAGGCAGCTGCTTAACCGACTGAGCCACCCAGGCGTCCCTTTAGTTACCTTTTAAAAGACTTGTTTCCAAATATAGTCACATTACAGTGAGGATTTTAACATACAAATTTGAGGGGACACAATTTAATCCATCACAGTTTATTTCTCCTTATGTGTCTTTCTCAGTTTTAATGAGTCCCAATCTCCTAGAAATTCTAGGGAGAGCAGGCATTCTGTATCTGGACCATCATGAGGTCTCTGTATCAGTGAAAGCTGCAGCTAATGACTGCACAAATTTCTCTGGATTTTTCTGCTTAGTCCCTGCCTTCTGACGTTGTCTTACTTTCTTTGTCACTCTGTCTCTTTCTGTCTCTCTTTCTTTGTCTGCTTCTCTCTCTCTCTCTCTCAAACTCTCTCTCTCTCTCCACCTATCTCTCTTGCTCTATGTCTCTCTTTAACATGCACACAGACACACACATACAATCTCACATCTCTCAAGAGCAAGTATTAATCTCCAGAGACAGCACAGTTGAAACCAGAGGCTAAAATTCAAATGCTGCCAGGGCCAGCTAGGTAATGTCAATATAGAGTAGAAAAGATAACACGTAAAACTTGGGGATATGGAGAACTGGAGAAAGTCTGCTTATCTAAATACATCATATTCAAATGCACTGTGCACAGAAAGCATAATGTCATCAAGCTGAATTCAATCTGTGCATTGGTGTTTTGTGTCCCTTGGTGTAAAAACCATTTTAAAAAGAGAAATGCTTTCCTAACATATAGATGATCAGGTTACCTATTTGCAGTGGATTGGCACCTACCACTGCAATGGATAGCAGTGTTCTTTCTCTTTCTTCACCTACCCCAATAATCCTTTCAAATATGCCCCCTCAGAACTGTGGAAATAATACACAAGTTCCTGCTTCACTGGGTTCATCCTGACACCCTCAAAGTGGCAATGAACATTTACATGGGTTCTGTGATATTCGCAACCAAAGATATTTCTCTACCCAGTCTCCGTCTGGGTGGGGGTTGGGTTGATTTTCTTACTCCCCTAGGAATCCTTATCTCTTATAAAAACACAAAGAAAGTCAGCCACAGTTCTGCTCCGTTGAGAGCTGTTTCAGAAGGCAAGGGTGAGAGGTCACTGTGGAGTCCCTTATTTTGGCCAACAGCAAACACCCTCCTGACTACACCCTGACTCGCAGCTAGAAGTAGCGTCATAAGGGCTCTGATCTTTGGACTGGGGAGCAAGTTAATTCTTTCTTCCTCTCTGCAGAGAGGAACATCCGCCATACAACCGAGTAATTTCCCTCAGACTGTATGCATAATATGTTAACCTCTAGTTCTCATTTACAGTGTTTTATAAATAGGATTTCAGTTCCCTAACCTACTACTCACCATCCCCCATACCTCCACTGCAACCCCTGCACAATCACATCCACAGATACTAGCCTATCCGCAACACTAAGGATCTGAAATAAGACAACAAAGAGTTTGAATGTCTAAATATGCACTTATACATTATACTAACAATATCAAGCAGATGTACCCTATCTGACTTCCATAGCAACCTGGAAGTCCATGCTCAAATTTAAAATTCTTGGACATTTCGGAATTCGCTGTGGAATGGGGACCATCGTCCCCTTTACACTATATCCTAGTCCTTGTTCTTGCCAGTTCCCAGCTCTGTCCCCCAAGTAAAAGGCCCCACATATAGGCATGTAGCCACTTTGATAGGTAACAGTGCATTTGAGCCTCAGTTTCTCCAGTGTAATACTGGACCTATAATACTTAAAGGATAAGATGGTTCAGAGGCTTAAAGTATATAGCATTCTTTAAGTATTAGTTCTTATATATAATACACTCTCAATAAATTGTTCCTTTCTTAAATTCCGCCTTTCTTACAAATAACGTATTCACTATTTCTAATAAAATCGTGGTTATATAATTGCACTTCTCATTCAATATTATTCCATGTCACAATGGACAACATGGAAACAAGGATGAGTAGGTACAATGTTTGTGTTAGGCTAGAATAAAAATGCTGTATGTCCAAGTAAAAGGGGCCTTTTTACATTAATTAACATCTGGAAGTGCAGACCTGTAGGGGAACTGGACCCTTCTTCCTAATTCCACAGACACTAAACTCTTTACCCACGAAAAGCAGAAATAAACAAAGAAAAGAAGCAATTGAAAGGAAAGCAGGGATGATGAGAACCAGATCGCAAGGGGTGTATGTAGAGAACCTAAGTAATAAGAAGGAAATAGCTATGTTCAGCCTGAAGTATGGGACACATCTTTACTATTCATTTTTCTAGGAAAGCTGAGGTTTGGTATTGCCAGCAGAGAAAAGTCGCATATCGTGGAGAAGGCGTGAAGGTGAATTCCAGCCGCTCTTCAGGACCTGCTGGTAATCCCCGTTGTCAAGCAGGCAGCTGCTGACGTGAGATTCAGTGAGAAGGGAAGGGAATCCCAGGTTCATTCCCAGAGAGCCTGTTGGACTTTCTGACATCTGGCTTTGCGTCCCCCAACATCTGCAATTCATGTCACTCTAATTCAGCCATGTGGCTTTCTTTCTGTTCTTTCCCAAAGACTTTTTAATTTTTTTTAAAAAAGATAAAGCTTTGTTAAGATATAATTCACATACCACATAATTCACCCTTTAAAGTACACAACTCCATGATTTTAAATATTTTCACAAATACATTTTTATAGTTGATTTTAAGTATTTTTATCACCTCACAGAAACTCTATACCCTTTGGCTCTCACTCCACCGTCCTCTTGTCCTATATCCCTTGCCCTCAGCAACTACTAATCTACTTTTATGTCTCTTTATTTCCTTATTCTGGATTCCTATATGAATGTCATCATATGTTGTCTTTTGTGACTGGCTTCTTTCATCATAACATTTCCAAACTTCATCTATGTTGTACATTTATCAATTATTCATTCCTTTCTATGGTCAAATAATATTGTATTTTATAGATACAGATATTTTGTTTATGCATTTGTCAGTTAATGGCTATTTGGGTTGTCTCTACATTTCAACTATTATGAATAATGTTGCTATGAACATTTGTGTGTAAGTTTTTGTGTAGACATATATTTCCATTTCCCTTGGGTATATAGCTAGGAGTGGAATTGCTGGGTCCTATAGTAACTGTATGTTTAATTGTTTGAGAAACTATCAATCCACTTTCCAAAGTGGCTGCACCATTTTGCATTCCTATAAGGAGTGTGTGACCTCTAGTCTCTCCATATCCTTGCTAAACAACTGTTATTATCTTATTAATTTATTTTTATTATAGCCATCCTACTGGATAAGAAGTGGCATCTCATTATGGTTTTGATTTACATTTCTTTAATGATCAATGGTGTCAAACATCTTTGCATATGTTTATGTACCTGTTGTATATTGTTTCCGAAGAAATGCCTGTTCAGGGGCACCTGGTTGGCTCAGTCAATTAAGCATCTGCCTTCAGCTCAGGTCCTGGTCCTGGGATCGAGATCCACATTGGGTTCCCTGATGAGGGGGTGGGGGGAGCGGGGGCTCTGCTTCTTCCTCTCCCCCTGCCCAGTCCCCTGCTCTTGCTCTCTTTCCCTCTCTCTCTCTCTTAAATAAATAAAATCTTAAGAAAAAGAAAAAGAAATGCCTGTTCATATCATCTGTCCATTTTTAATTATTTTGTCTTCTAATTGGTGTTGTTAAAGTTCTTCACATACCCTGTACAGAAGTCCTTTATGAGACATATGATTTGCAAATATTTTCTCCCATTCTGTATGTTGTATTTTGAAAGTCTTAATGGTGCCCTTTGAAAAAAAGGAGCTTTAATTTTGATGATGTCCAGTTTATCTATTTCTCTTCATGTGTTGCTTGTACTTATGATGTTATATTTAGAAATCCTTTCCCAAGTCCAAGATCATGCAGATTTATGCCTATGCTTTCTTTTAAGAATTTTACAGTTTTAGCTTTAATTCTTATTTCCCCTGCCTGGGACCCTCTCACTCGGCTCTTAGAATGGTTAGCTCTTTTATTGTTTAGGTCTTGTCTCAAAAGTCATGTCTTCAGGGTTCTTGGATGGCTCAGTTTGTTGAGCGACTGACTGCCTTCAGCTCAGGTCAATTATCCTGGGGTCCTGGGACTGGGTCCTGCATCAGGCTCCCTGCTTGGTGGGGAGTCTGTTTCTCCTTTTTACCCTCTCCCCTCTCATGCTCTTTCATTCATTCTCTCTCTCTCAAATAAATAAATAAAATCTTAAAAAAAAAGTGATGTCTTCAGAAAAGTCTTTGCTAACCACTTTATCTAACATTGGCTATCCTCTCTACATATTTCTCTATCATAAAACCATAATTTTTTCTTCATAATAACTTCTATAATCAGAAATTTCATTATTCACTCATTCATTCATTAATTTGCTTACCTACTCACTTACTTACTTATTGTCAGTTTCTACCCACTAGAATATAATCTCCTAAAGTGTTAGGTTGCTGCTGGGTTAATATTGCAAGCAGGTTTTTTGTTTTTGTTTTTGTTTGTTTTTTTTATTGAGAGCAGTTTTTAGGTGCTCAAGAAATAACACATTAGTGAATGGCAAGCAACAGGGTTCCAGGTTAGAAATAGTAGAAAAATCCTGGTGAGTGTAATATGAGTGAGTCTATGTTAATATATTCATCTATTAATCAGATATGTAAAAGTTGGATTCCACTTCTATTCACGGGTCAAGGTAAGACATTCTGGTCAGTAACAAAATCCAAGTTCAAGACAAAAAAAATGTAAATAGCAGAAAGAAAGATATGACATGTTTTTATTTCCTTAGATTCATTTTCTAATAGTTAAAAAAATTAAGTTGATTGGAAAGCTAAAAATTGATATTCAAAAAGTGAGGCTGATATTTAAAGATCACCTTGAGACTATTGATCTAGTCACAAAAGGTCAACTATTTGAATACACAAGTGATTTACACAAATTAAGTGCATTTAAATGCAACACAACTTGAAATAATTTCCACATTTTAATGTGTATGTACCTAGAATTTTAATTTAAAAAATAAACTACTATGAAATTATCTTTGAATACCATTTTATTTTCTGAGAATTTGAGGAATTTTCTAACATTAAGGCTAAGTATAAGTACTATTTTTTGATCCTCTCCTACAAAAACATACAATTTCATAAAGACTATCAGTCTCCTGGTCCATCATCCTCAAACTTTTGCCATTATTTTTTATTGTATTTTATTGCATCCTGCCTGTACATCTTTCCATCTGGTATCAATTTGGGTATTTGGTTTTCCTGATGTTCCCATAACAATAGTTTCTGCTTCTTTTTTAGCTTTACTTCAGCAATTACCAGCCTAAACTAAAATATCAGTTAGATTACTATGTATTTCAGCCAGTATTTCTGCCTCTAGATTTTTACCACTATGGCCTCTTCACTCTCACCTGAAGCATATTTAAGAAACACCATTTCATTTCTTTACCTCTTTATCAAAGACTTAGCACATTTCTTCCAGGTGTTTGAATTTAATCCATCCCATTGGATAAAATCTGAAGCTTTCTCATGAACTAAGCTAATCTGTCTCTCTGCTAATGAAGGTTAATGACTTTATTATTTGTTGGACCTGCCAGGATCAGTTCTCCTCCGCCCATTCTATCTCCTCAATCTAAAATTGCCCTCTTCTGGGGTGCCTGGCTGGTTCAGTCTGTAGGGCACGAGACTCTTGATCTTGGGGTTATGAGTTCAACCCCACGTTGGGCATAAAACTTACTTAAAAATAAAATGGCTCTCTCCTTTCTTCTATTAATCTCACCTCCACTTTGTTTTTATGGCCTTTGCCATTTCAGGCCTTCTCCAGACTTAGGCTTTATGAGTTCCACAAAGATGAGAACACAGATGTCTTAACCGAAAGTTTCCCCCCAAAATTAAAAGTAAAACTATCAAAAAATCCAGCAATTCCATTTCTCTGTATTTATCGGGGAAAAACAAAAATACAAATTCGAAAAGATGTACATGCCTCCACGTTCACTGAAGCATTATTTACAATAGCCAAGATATGAAAGAAACCTAAGTGTTCACCAGTAAGTGAATGGGAAATATATTGATGAAATATTATTCAGCTATGGAAAAAAAAAAGCTTTGCCAATTGCCACAACCATGGATGGAACTAGAGGAGACCTTGCTAAGTGAAATAAGTCAGAGAAAGATGAATACCATATGCTTTTACTTATATGAGGAATCTAAAAAACAAAACAAATGAACAAAGAAAACAAAACATGAACAGGTTCATAGATAAAGAGAAAAACTGGTAGTTGCCAGAAGGGAAGGAAGTAGGGAATAAATGAAGGAGATTAAGAAGGGCAAACTTCTAGTTATAAAATAAGTAAGTCACAGGGGTATAAAGTACAGCATGGGAAATACAGTCAATAACATTTTGATAACTTTGTATGGTGACAGATGGTAACTAGACTATTGTGGTGATCATTTTATAATGTATAAAAATATTGACTCACTATCTTATACACCTGAAACTTATATATTATTATGTCAATTATAATTCAATAAAAAAGAGTCTCCTGTTTATCACCAATCGAATCCTACAAAGAGTCAAAAAGTTTTTTAAAGTAATATCATCAATTTCAAAGAAATGCACAAAGAATTAAAATCGAGAAGATAATGTGTGTCAGGCCCAAATGAAAAATACTGTCAGAGTGGTAGTAGCTTCTGAAAGGTTCCTCGACTTAGTTATGTCACATCGTTTATAGAGATAGACAAACGACATGTATTTTGCTCTTATATTGACTCTGTGGTCTTAGACAAGCCAGACCCCTGTGCGAGCTTCAATGTCCTCATCTGTTGTTTGGGTCTTTGTGAACTTTGACTGAAGAAATGTATGGGACGTACTTAGCACAATATTTGGCACATGGTAAGTACACAATAGATTTCTCTATTATTATCAATCAATGATCTGAAATGCTAACAAGTCTGAAATATTTGCAGTTATTTTGATGAAATCTGTAGGAATCCAGAAGTGTAATTAAAATGTAAAATTAAATGTAATTAAATTTAAATGTAATTTGAAATGTAATTAAATGTAGTTATTGAGGAAAAAATTTCCCACTTGACAAGAGAGGGTGAAATAAGAAAAATACATGTGTCTGTTTAAACTTTTGCAGTAATGTTTAAAAGTGACTCAAGACTCTTCTTTCTAATGTTCATTTCCTGGTAAATAAATGTGTAAAACCCTTTCACTTACAGTTTTATTTGTCAGAAGAATGTTTGTGAAATTCAGAGAAAATATTTTGTGAAATTCTAAATTTCTTCAATTAAAGAAATATATGCAGGATATATTTGTGGCCAATGGCTCATGGACAAAATGTCAGGCCAAGAAAAAGATGTTATTTTTAAAGCAGATGGTTTTGAAACTTTATCATATTGAGGTACTGAGGTTCAACAGACCATGGGAATTACCAACAATAATATCAGGAAAATAAAATTAATGGTTTACTTCTCAGGGAGTGGAACACCACACATTGACAAGTAAGTTCTGGGAATTATCCAAATGCTAAAAGTAGTGTGCTGGGGCTCAAAATTAGCTAAGGCTGCAGTAACATGCATCAATTTGTTCAAAAGGAATGGAATAAACAGATGTATATGACAGGAGAATACCGTAGGTAACAGAAGAGAGAGACTCTCTGTGGTTGGGAGCCTCAATAATGAAGCCATACTCTAGGCTGAAATAATGAATCCTCAAATGTTTTGGAGAAAACGGCCTCATTTTTTTTTTTTTTCATACTTGAAAAATATCTCTTTCCAGCCATTCAGTGTCTATCCTGGCCCTGAAAGTCCACCAAAGCTAAAAGGAAATGGTCATGTTTGCTTGTGAGATTGTTAATGACAGAGGTTTTCTACTGACAGTGAAGTGGATAGAGAGTGAGCGTGACTTTATGGGACACGATTGATCACAAAAGCTAGGAGCACGTGTGTACATCTCTTCATAACCTGTCCACCTGCCTCCTGCTCCAGCCACTGCACTAGCTGCCAGCTTCCCTGGGCTTGCCAGGTTCTTACAGGCCATTAACAAACCCCCCTCACCTGAGCCTGCATGGGGCCTCTCACTATTTGTACCAGTCTCTTAGAAAACCATGTGGCACTCATGGGGTGATTACCTTACACCAATGGGCGGTCTAAGTCAATTCTGAGCACATCTTAGGAGACGTCTCAGAAGGTCCTGTGGGACTTGAGTACCCAACACTCTCAGGGTAGATCTCAGTAGACACAGATCTTGTATTTTAACTTCTCTATTTATTCACCTGTCCCTCACTTGTACATCCTAAAATTACATTCTTCCATTAACTGCCTCAGGCTTTGCTCTGGGGGAACCGAGGCTAAGAGAGAGCAGTTGTTCTTGCCTTTGATGCACTAGTTTTTCTTTGTAATTCCTTTCCTTTCTTGGAAAATAACCGAAGTTCCTTTACCCAGGTGCTTGTACAGTTCTACATATTTTATTTCATTGGTTTATTTGTTTGCTTGCCTAAAGATGCAAATGATGGGAAATAAATTTAAATTAAATGCACTTTAGGAAGAAAAAGACACCAAAACTTGCACCAATGTCTTCCTTTGTGGACACAAATTTAACTCACAGACCATGTGAGCTTTATGTGTCATCTTGATATAGTATCCCATTATATAGTTGAGTACACTGTAGTTATCACTGTGAAGCTATTTTGTAAATGTGGTTACCATCTACAATCAGCTGACCTCAAGTCAAGGAGATTGTTCTTGATAATTTGGGTGGGCCTCATCCAATAGAAATGCTTTAAAAGCAATAACTAAAGTTTCCCAAAGATGAAATTCTGCCTCAGTCTTATAGCATCAACATCTACCCAAGAACTTCCAGCTTATTGGCCTTCCTTATGTTGGATTTCCCAGCCCCCACAACCAGATGAGACAATTCCTTGAATTAACACTCTCTCTCTCACAATGTACATGTACATGCACGTTGCACAGGTATTCGTATACATATACATGTATGTATATTTCCTATTGGTCTGTTTCTCTCAAGAATCCTGACTGATACATCACGTAATATTCTAAAGTTAATATATTGAATAATACATTACCTAAAGAAAAAATTTTGCAATCAAGAAAATATTTACATTGGATAAATAAATAAAGAGGAAAATATAAATCTTTCTTATAAAGGAATTCAAAATCATATACTCCCTTCATGAAGGTGGGCTGTACTTGTTTTCAAAGAGTTGAGTAGGGAAAGGGAAAAACAGTAGCTTTACAGTGGAGAAACTTCGCAAATACTACCTCATCAAGCTTAGCATTGTCAGTGATATTATGTGGATAGCACGCACCCTTAGTATGATATGACAAGAAAAACATTTCACTTTTCTGGCATTCTTTCCCCAAAGCCTATAACTCCATGTTAAACATAAGAAACATAAGAAAAAATATCAGACAAACCCAGATTGGGGGATATTCCACAGGACACATGGATGGGATTCCTCAAAACTGCTGAAGACTTGAAAAGCAAGATAAGACTGAGAAAACATCAGAGACCAGAGGAGAGTAGGGAAACCTAACAGTTAAATGCACTGGGGTGCCTTGAATTGAATCTTGGAAAAGACAGGGGACATTAAGGGAAAAATGGTGCATTCCAAACAAAGTCCGGAGTTTTTTAAATAACAATATACCAATATTTTTTCTTAGTTCTGACAAATGTACCACAGTATTGTAGCATGTTAAAATGAAGGATACTGAATGTGAGGTATATGAGAACTATTTTTATTATCTTTGCAAATTTCTGTAAGTCTAAAATTATCTGAAAATTTAAAAATCTGCTTTAAAAAGAGAAAATATTTACCTACATACACTATTAACTTAGTCATCACAGTATACGATACATTGGAGAAGCATTTCTGATATAATTTTTTTAAAATTTCAATGGTTAAAATATTTTTATTTATTAAGAAAAACAGTAGTAATTTAATAATCATAAAAGTTACATTATACAGAGAGAAAACCCTTCACATAAAAACAAAATTTTAAGTAACTGAGTCAGTATTCCTCAAGTTTTAAGAGAAAAAATTTTAAAGACATTAAAATCAAAGAGAAGAATATCATATAACATATATTATGACTTTTCCCCTCTTATTTCATCTCAGTTCACCTTGGAAAATAAGTTCTGAATTGAAATTTTATGGATGATCATGTAAATTCTGTTATAATATTCATAATATTTCTAAGTTGATCGATTAACATACCTGATATTTTTGACATATCTGTGCTAATTTTGGGTTACAAAATATTGGAAATAAATATTTAATATCAAAAGCAGTTTACTTAAAATAAAGTAAGAAAAACTAAAATTTAATACAATAATATCTATGTTTACATCATTGAAGGTACAATTACAAATAGCTGTCCCTCCAAGCTTAAGTAAACTTGTTATATGCAGTCTTCCCCAAAATTCCAGATAGTATATCTAGTTATAGCTCTTTGGTTGGGGCTTAATCACATGGTCACATTTAACTGTAATGGAAATTGGGAGTAACAATGTACTCAATAAAATAAAAATAAACTCAAAAAAAAAGAAAATTTTGTTAAGAAAGAAGGAAGCATAACATTTGAATTAGACAACTACTGATTTCTGGTGCATGATTCACAAACTGTATACTTAATGTAACACAAGCAATACATGTAAATACCTGTAAATCTGTGTTCTTCCTTAAGGGATAAAATTATTTTTAATATCATTTTGATTATGGAAATTAAAAAAAATTTCAATAACATATAATGTATTATTTGCCCAAGGAGTACAGGTCAGTGAATCATCCGTCTTACACATTTCACAGCACTCACCATAGCAAATACCCTCCCCAATGTCCATAACCCAACCACCCTCTCCCTACCTCCCTACCCTGCAGCAACCCTCAGTTGAAGTTTGTTTTGTGAGATTAAGAGTCTTCTTGCAGAAGAAGTTTGTTTTGTGAGATTAAGAGTCTCTTCTGTTTTGTCTCCCTCCCAATCCCATCTTATTTTATTATTTCCTTCCCCACTCCCCCCACAACCCCCCACCCTACCTCTCAAATTCCTCATATCAGGAAGGTCATATGATAATTGTATTTCTCTGATGGACTTACCTCACTTAGCATAATACCCTCTAGTTCCATCCATGCCGTTGCAAATGGAAAGATTTCAGGAAATAAAATATTTGAATACTGGACAGATGGTTTACAAATGAATTAGATGAAGGTATCCAAGAAAAATAAAAATGTTAAAAATGTCAAAATAAACTCATACATAAACTATCTTAGCATTATTCATTAAAGCCAAAACTTGAAACAATTCAAATGTCTGTGTGTTGAAGCATAGATGTTTTTAAAATATGGTAAGTCCACACACTAGAATACTATTCATCAATGAAAAGGAACATATCACTGATACATACATACTATAACAAGGATAGATCTCAAATCATTATGCTTGATGAAAGAGGCCAGACAAAAAAGACCACAGAGTGAATGACTGAAATGTCTAGAAAAGACAAATATAAAGAGACAGAAAGTAAACAGTAGACTGCAAAAGGGCATAAGGGAACTTTTTGGACTAATAGACATATCTGAAAGTTGAACTGTGGTAATGATTACATGATCCATTAAGTTTACTAAAGTTATTGAATTGTATTCTTACAATGAATGCATTTTACTGTACATAAATGTTTACCTCAACAAAACTACTAAAATAAATAAGTTAGGTGAGCTTCCAGGGAAGATGTGTCAAGGAGCTTCCCTAATAAATGTAGAGCTTTGGGAAAGGAAGTGTTTTGTAGCAGTCTTACTCAATGGTTAAGTGTGTCCTGAAGATGCTACATTGTATTATATAATGAAGCTAATCACAGATGTTCTTGCACTCCACCCTGGTATCCTAGGTAGGAACCAGATAATTTTCATTTTAATAAGTTCTTCAAGTGATTATTTTTCACAATAACATTTGAGAGCCCCTGGTCAAAAAAGATACGTAATTCAGATTAATGCTATATATAGTGCATTAAGGCTTTGGGTTAGGGGTAAATGGAGAGTGTGGTGTTTTTAATCTCCACTAGAATTTTCTTTTTATAGCATGATGCCATGATTTGTTCAAACATTTAAAGTAAATCATACACTAGTTCATAATAATAGAAATAAATTTCTTTCAAGTTGTAACACCAAAATACCTTAGGAAACAAAGACCTACAAAATAAAGTAAAAGCCTCACACATAACCATTTTTTTAATTGAGAAAGATTGAGAAAAGGGAGGAATTTGGACTGGAACCAGCTGAGGTTTAATCACAACAAATCAAAAGAAAATTGTTTAAATTGTTGATATAGTTCTCTAAGTGTCAGTACTAGAATTCAAAGTTTCTGAAGGGAAAAAAACAAAAACAATACAAATCCATACTAATTTTTTCTGAGCTCAAGGGAAAAATATGATATGGTGTAGATTCAGAATAGAACGTTAGTTTAATCAAGGTCAAGAAGTCACAGTATAGATGTTGTCTTAGAATTAGGTATATCATCTCCTTCAAAAAACAGAAGTGCATCCATTTCTTGAGAGAAACTTGCCAGCTCAAAGACACAGAAAAGAGAACAGATTTAAAACTATAATAACCATGATCTAATCCTGAATGACTGAATGGATAATTATAATTTAGAAATTGACAAAAGGTGGGGTAGAGAGTTAAAGAGGTTGAGGAGCCAAAATAATTATTTCTCAAAGAAAATTAGTGACAAATGGGGCCCTAAGATTTTCCACAGGAAATTCCACATCATCCTGGAGAACAGAGAAAATGACAAGCCACAACTTAGAAATGAAAACTTGTCACTTAAAAAGTTCTTTGCTTAAAAACATAAATAATGAAAGGTTAATTACCACCTCAAAATGATACAGAGAAACTTCAAGTGTTAGTGAAGGCACCCAAGATTATCTGGATTCCCATACCGGTAACAGTATGAACTTGGACAAAGTTCATTTCTTCATTTTACAAAATGGGACTGATAACACCATCTACTTCAAAAGATTTTGTGAGGATAAAGTTGGACGACAGAAGCAAAAGACTTGGCACAATATCTGGGACATAAGCCTTTAAGAAATTTTATTATATATTATATGTAATTATGTGTTGTAATTATATAGCATATACATATTATTATGTATACACACATAATATATAGGTATTACTATAGAGACATCTATATATTATTATATATTATGTATAATATAAACTTATCTATAATACCTAATTATATATTATATATGTCATTATCATTATACCTATTATGACTGTTGTACTAAAAGGTCAGAAATTTTTTTTTTAAAGATGTGCAACACAAAAGATAAAGCAACCATGTTTTTATTGACCAAATTCTAAGACATTAGCAATACTGGTCATTCCTTTCGTGCCAGTTTGAGAATGGTTTATCTTTTAGCAACCATGAACTGTCAGCAGTTTCCAGTTCTACTGATTCATGCTTCCCTCTGCTTTAACTCACACTTTCTCCTCTGCTTGTAATTTCCATTTCTTTTTCTGTCTTCCCTCTCTTCTAACTGCATTACTTTGCCTCAAGTTTTCTAATAGTCTTCAATTTTTCCTGAAAGCCAACATTAGCTGTACTAGCACAAGTTAGAAGCTTCTCTTCAGGGCTCCTCTAATACTTTTTAATTTTTTTTTTAAGATTTTATTTATTTATTTATTTGACAGAGAGAGAGAGAGAGAGAGATCACAAATAGGCAGAGAGGCAGGCACAGAGAGAGAGAGAGAGAGAGGAGGAAGCAGGATCCCCGCGGAGCAGAGAGCCCGATGTGGGGCTCCATCCCAGGACCCTGGGATCATGACCAGAGCCAAAGGCAGAGGCTTTATCCCACTGAGCCACCCAGGCGCCCCAGGGCTCCTCTAATACTTATGTAAAATTACCACTGGCTGTTTCATCACGCTCTTTTATAACAGTGTTTATGTTAGCCAATCATCTTAAAATAAAGTCTGTTGGTATGCCTTTGAATAACATTGCTCAGAATAGATGCTGGTTTATCATAGGCACTTGGTAAATATTATTTGGATTTGATTGGCTTGAGTCAGTATGTAGAATCTGTTAAAGCTGCAATACAAGTTGAAAATATTAATAGATTCAATGAGTATTTGAAAAATACATAGATGAATGACATAATGGCTTATAAAAAATTGAATAAAGTAACATAGATGCATTTAAATATTTTCATCAAAAACAGTGCCCTCCAGGCAAATGTCCCTGCCATCAGGTGTGTCTGAAACCAACACACGTCGTTTAATTAGATAAACTATGGGTGTTTTCTCATTCTGGTATTTATTAAGTCTGGTGTATACTTGTGCTCCTTTATTTTCTCTCTATTAATTTCTCATTCATTAGCCAGAACCAGTAATAATCAAACAGAAGTACCTAGGGTTAAATAACCCCACTGATTCTTTATATAAAACAAACATTAGCTTTGATAATAATCTATCATATCAGAAATTATTCTTACTCATACAACTTTCCATCTCTCCATAACTTGAAATATAAATTGTGTTTGACAAAACATGAAACTTAAAGTGACTTACGACTCAAAGGATTTTCACTATTAGTATGAATTTGCATAGCAAACCTCAGGTCTCTTTCTTATTTATAAAAATTCTTTCTGAAACATCTTCCATTTAATTGGTGTTGAAAGCAATTCAATTTATATCACCTTCAATCCAATTAGCATATATTTATTGATTAAGGCAAAAGCAACCATGATGTGATTCTGCCTCTATCTAATGTTCAACCTAGAGGAAAAGACATTTATTTACTAACATAATCTTTTTACCTCTAAAAAAAGGATTTTTGAAAAGATTTATTTATTTTAGAGATAGTTTGTGCACCAGCAGGGAGAGGGGCAGAGGAAGAAGGAGAAAGAGAAAATCCTCAACTAGACTCCCCACTGAATGGGGCTAGATCCCATTACCCTGAGATCATGACCTGAACCTAAATTAAGTCAGGGGCCCAACCAATTGAACCACTCAGGTGCCCCTAAAAAAAGGATTTGAAGTACATCATCCCTTCATGATTAAAAAAACTACAAAAAACAAAACAAAACAAAAACCTCAACAAAGTAAGTTTAAAGGGAACATACCTCAACATAATAAATGCCACATATCAAAAATGCACACCATGGGGTCCCTGGGTGGCTCAGTCCCTAGGGCTGCTGCTTTTGGCTCCAGTTATGAGCCCAGGGTCCTGTGATGAAGTCCAGCTACTGGCTCCCTGCTTGGCGGAGGGCCTGGTTCTCCCTCTCCCTCTGCTGTTCCTTCTGCTTGTTCTCTCTCTCTCTCAGTCAAATAAATAAATGGATAAATCTTAAAAAAAGAAAGAAAGAAAGAAGAAAAATAGGAAAAAGCACAGCAAATATCATCCTCAAATGGGAAAAACTGAGAGTTTTCCTCTATGGTCAGGAACAAGACAGGGATGTCTATTCTCACCACTGTTCTTTAACATAGTACTAGAAGTCCTAGGCTCAGTCATCAGACAACAAAAATTAAAAGATAAATAAATAAAAGGCAACCAAATAGGCAAGGAAGAAGTAAAACTTCCACTGTTTTACAGATTACATAATACTCTATATAGAAAACCTAAAAGACTCTACAGCCTGTGTGGTTAGAAAATTTGAGGAATCAATCCCATTTACAATTGCACCAAAAACAATAAGATACCTAGGGCAAAAGCCTAACCAATGAGGTGAAAGGCCTATACCCTGAAAACTATGAAATTCTGATGAAAGAAACTAAAGAAGGCACAAACAAATGGAAAGATATTCCATGTTCATGGATTGGAAGAACAAATATTGTTAAAATATTTATGCCACCTATAGCAATCTACACATTTAATGCAATCCTTATCAAAATACCAACAGCACTTTTCACAGAGCTAAAACAAATAATTCTAAAAGTTGTGTGGAACCAGAAAGGACCCAAAATAACCAAAGTAATATTGAAAAAGAAAAGCAAAGCTGGAGGCATCACAATTTTAGACTTCAAGTTAAAATACAAAGCTGTAGTGATAAAAACAGTACAGTGCTGGCACAAAAATAGACACATAGATCAATAGAACAAAAAATCAAACCAAGAAATGAACCCACAACTCTATGGTCAATTAATCTTTGACAAAGCAGGAAAGAATATCCAACAGGAAAAAGACAGTCTCTTCAACAAATGGTGTCGGGAAAACTGGACAGCCACATGCAAAAGACTGAAACTGGGCCATTTTCTTATATCAGAAAAATAAATTCAAAATGGATTAAAGACCTAAATGTGAGAACTGAAACCATAAAAAAGCATATAGGAGAACAAAGGCAGTAACTTCTTTGACATCTGCTATAGCAACTTCTTTCTATATATGTCTCCTGAGATAAGGGTAATAACAAAACCAAAAATTAACAATTGGAATGTCATCAAAATAAAAATCTTCTGCACAGAGAAGGAAACAATCAACAAAACTAAAAGGCAGTCCCAGAATGGAAGAAGATATTCGTAAAGGACATATCTGATAAAGGGCTAGTATTCAAAATCTATAATGAATTTACCAAACTCAATATCCAAAACAAAATAATCTAGTGAAGAAATGGACAGAAGACATAAATAGACATTTTACCAAAGAAATCATACAATGGCTAACAAACATGAAAAGATGCTCAACATCACTGATCATCAGGGAAATATAAATCAAAACTACAATGAGATATCACCTCACATGTCAGAATGGCTAAAAACAACACAGAAAACAACAGGTGTTAGTGAGGATGTGGAGAAAGGGGAACCCTCTTGCACTGTTGGTAGGAATGCAAACTGGCACAACCATTCTGGAAAACAATATGGAGGTTCCTCAGAAAGCTAAAAATAGAACTACCCTACAGTCCAGGAGTGGCACTACTAGGTATATACCTAAGAAATACAAAGATACTGATTCATTAAGGGATACATGCACCCCAAGGTTTATAGCAGCAGTATCTATAATAGCCAAATTATGGAAACAGCCCAAGTGTCCATCAACTGATGAATGGATGCAGAAGTTTTATATGTATATATGTTACTCAGCCATAAGGAGAATGAAATCTAGCCATTTGCAATGTTATGGATGGAGCTACAGAGTACTGTGCTAAGTGAAGTAAGTCAGACAGAGAAAGACAAATACCGTCTGATTTTATTCATTTTCAGAATTTATTTTTTTTTTATTTTTTTTTTTTAAGAAACAAAACAAATGAACATGGGGGAATAAGGAAAGAGAGAAGCAAACCAAGAAACATACTTCACTACACATAACAAACTGATGGCTACCAGAGAGGAAGTGGGTGGGGAAATGGGTGAAACAGGTGATGGAGAATTAAGGAGAGCACTTTTTGCGAAGAGCACTGGGTGTTGTATGGAAGTGTTGAATCATTATATTGTACATCTGAAACTAATATTACACTGTATGTTAGCTAACTGGAATTTAAATAAAAACTAAAAAAAAAAAAAAAAAAGAAAAGAAAAAAAAAGGGATCTGAGAGAAGGGCAAGGGAGGTGAGAAGGAGGGAGGAACGGGGTCTGAAGAGGGCCAGGGGTGGACCAATGGCTGGCTTGGCTGGAGGGGAGTTCCCTGAAGAAGGCTGCTCCAGCCTGAGTCTCCATCCACAGTCTTCCCCAATCTAGCATATTCAGTGCCCAGAAGTTGTTATGGATGACATTTTCACCCAGTGGTGGGAGGGCAATGTGGTGGCCATTCACCTGTAAGCTGGACAACACGAAAACAGCCTCAACCAGGAGATGATCATGGCTTCTCCCCCTTGCCCTGGCCTGCCAAGAGGGCTGTTGTCCTGTGGTTGAGATGCTGATCATGTGGGGAACATGAATCAATGTGATGAACCATGGTGATGAACCCCCTAGCACCTGGCAGCTGGTCCCAGACACCGTGATATTGTGCAGAAGCTGCAGCAGTATAAAGCTGACATCAATGCAGTGAATGTACATAGAAATGTGCCCCTGCATTATGCCTGTTTTTTTGGGCCAACATCGGGTTGCAGAGGACATGGTGGCTAATGGGGCTCTTTGTCAGCATTTATAACAAGTATGGAGAGATGTCCAAGGACAAAGCCAAGGACCTCTGAGGGATCTCTTCTGAGAGCAGGCAGAGAAGATGGGCCACAACTTTAACCATATTTCATACAAGGACACATTTTGGAAAATAACCACCCGCATTTGGCCCGAGAATGGGACTCTGCACAAACATGCTGGCACTGACTTCAAACAGCTCAACTTTCTGGCAAAATTCAATGACCATCACTCTGGAGAGCTATGTAAGGGCTGTTGACAGGTCAATGACATTGTCATGAAGATGCTAAAGGTTTGAAACTGGAGTACAAGGAAGAGCAGGGACTTTAATGAGGAATGTCCCCATCTAAGGATTTTCTCGCATCCAGATGTTCTCCCTGTGCTAGGTGCTCGTCAGTCTCTACCTTCTCCTCACCAGTCTCACACACAGGATCCCTGTACAATGTATTACATGAAGGCAGCAATTCTCTTGTGGACCAGAGCCAGGCTGTAGAGTTTACATTAGACATGGCAAGGGGCATGGCCTTCCTACACACATTAGAGCCCCTCATCCCACAACATGCACTCAATAGCCATAGTGTAATGACTGATTAGGACATGACTGCCCTAATCAACATGGCCAATGTCAAGTTCTCCTTGCAATGTTCTGGGTGCATGTATGTACCTGCCTAGATGGCCCCTGAATTCTGCAGAATCCTGAGGATACAAACAGATGCTCAGCAGGCATGTGGAGTTTTGCAGTGCTTCTGTGGGAAATGGTGACATGGGATGTACCCTTGGCTGACCTCTCCAATGTGGAGATTCAAATGCAGGTGGCATTGGAGGGCCTTCGGCCTACCATCCCACTAGCCATTCCTCCCATGTATGTAAGCTCATGAAGATCTGCGTGAATGAAGACCCAATAAGTAGTCCAAGTTTGATATGATTGTGCCTATCCTGGAGAAGATGCAGGACAAGTAGAGCTGGAAAGCTCTTGCCTAAAGTCCAGAGGCATCAGGATGCAGTTAGAAGAGTATGTCTCCCCAAAGCAGCAGGCTTCTGTCATGGTACTAGTCCAGCCATGGGGCCCATCGCTTTCCCCCATCGCTACCACTGCAGCCCCCAAAGAGGCTAGGTTCAGAGCTTTGTCACTTGCCACACGGTATCTCCCAGCATGGGAGGGAACAGCCTTGCCTGTCACAAGAAAGATTATTATGGCGGGGGGGGGAGGATTTGAAGTGGTCCTCAGTGAAAGACATCTGTACAGAAAAAACAAATAAGAATTAAAAGTTTCAAGGCAAATGGGAAACCAAAAAAAAAAAGGTGATTAAATATGATGCAAAATGAGAATGAAATAATACCATAACATACTAGGTGCTGTTGAAACACAGAACAGGGAACATTTCCTTCAAGATAAGAAAAGATGAGGGAAGATTTCTTAGATTTCTTAGTGGGATTTGAATTTGAATTTGACAAGAAATGAATATAAATTAATAAAGACATATCAGGTCAAAGGAAAAGCTACAAAATCACAAAATTTTCAGAATGTGTATTTTTGTGATGTTAGTGTACATGGGATGGATGTTGGTAAAGACAAAGCTAAGAAAGACCGAATGGAATCACATATTGGAAAATCTTGGGCTACATGTTAAGCAATTTAGGGAAAAGGAGAAATGGGAAAATTTTGAGAAGGGTATGACATGAGAATTTAGGCAGCTTTAAAGCAAAAGGAACTGGATGAGGAAAGAACAATTATATAATTACCGTAACAATACAGGTAAGAAAAGATAGCAATCAGAACTAGGTCAGTGGCAATATTGTTTAAGAATAGGAGCTGCTTGGGGCGCCTGGGTGGCTCAGTGGGTTAAGCCTCTGCCTTTGGCTCAGGTCATGATCTCAGAGTCCTGGGATCGAGTCCCACATCCGGCTCTCTGCTCAGCAGGGAGCCTGCTTCCTCCTGCCTCTCTGCCTACTTGTGATCTCTCTCTGTCAAATAAATAAATAAAATCTTTAAAAAAAAAAAAGAAAAAAGAATAGGAGCTGCTTTTTTAATATATATATTTCCTAGAGCTAACATACAGCCTTGCATAAAATTAGTGCTTAAAGATGATTTATTGATAGAAAGGATATAATTGTAAGGAATTCCTTCCTATCCCAGTGCATGATAGAACTCATCTCATGATGTTATGAATTAACTTTTAATCTCTTCATATTTTTAGGAATAAGGATTGATTCTTGGAAAATACGAATATGTTAACTTGTATACATTAAAAGAATTGGATTACCAGTAAGAATTTGAATAAAAAATTTAGATTGTTAACTCAAAAAGCTTAAAGTATCATAGAGAAGTAATTTGCTTTAATTACTTGACTTTTAGAAAGACAAATTATCAAAAGGAATAATGTCAATAATAAAAATATTTCAATAAATGAAGATTATTGGCCTAATTTCTTGCTTAATAAAATAAATGTAGTAATCACATTATTGAATAATTGTAAAACATTTTTTGAGTAAATCATAAAATCCTATTTCCTTTTCTAGCTTCCTTTTATCTATTTTTCCCTATTCTATACATTATTAAACAAACAAACTCTGTGGTCCAGAGCTCCATTCTCAAGGCTGAATTATCTCACTGTTAGATGTTTGAATTGCAAGATTATCCTTTAGAATTCCAAAACCTACCTTGGAGCAGCCATCCAGACCTTACCTCATGGTTTGGATGATTTCCTTTATCTGCCTCCTTACTCCCAATATCTCCCATTTGTGCATTGTAGATAACAGCAAGTGGGATTTTAGTTTGGACATTGGTGAATAGGAGCTGTCAGAAAGAATTTAAACAGTTCAGCACTCCTGAAATCTAGTATTTCTTCCCTCTTCCTAGTTCTTATTATCTGTACTTCCCACATTCACACACTGGCAAATGGGGCCCAAATGTGAAGTAGGTTGTCACTGTTTCCTATGAGGCGTAGAAACTGCAGGAATATCATGTACAATCCTTCTAATGCTCTCAGCATAATCTCTTCAACAAGAACTCCCGAGAGCTTATTGTTTAAGAAAACTATGCAACTCTATGTTTATTTATTTTCACCTTTTTATTCTCTTCTAATTTCATTTTTCTTTCTGATTTTTGTCAAGGCTGTGGCTTTAAATTATTAAGCTTCTGCTACAAGAAGCTCTTTGGAATAAAGATCAAAGGCAAATATGAAGATGCCTAACATTGAACTGTCTCTTCAGTAGGGAACACAATGTGTTGTAACAGTAACAGCATATATATGGAAATAATTAATTACATTTAAAATGAGAAGTGGGAAATCCCTTGTCAATGAAAACCTGAACTTGCATATTAAGTTCCTAGGAGGCTCATGGAGATTATTAATCAAAGCAATGTGTTTTCATCATTCTTTAAAAAATAAACAGAACTCTTAAGCTGAAGTATTCTTCTAAAAAAATAAGGCTCAATTGCTTTGTCATCATTATCTGAAAGCCACCATTAATATCTAGGTTTGTTTGGAATAAAAGATGAATGTTGCACTTTTTTGAGGAACGTAGTTTCTCAATGAAAGGTCCTCTGGAACTCCAGAAGTTAAGGCTGATTCTAATAGTCCTGCAACAGATCTCTCTGTCCTAAAGAAAGCTGTAGCCACAGAGAGAGGTGGACATCCCTCTCATTTTTAAACTCCAACACAATTGGATACCTGGGTGGCTCAGTGGGTTAAGCCTCTCCTTCAGCTTAGGCCATGATCTTGGGGTCCTGGGATCGAGTTCTGCATTGGCCTCTCTGCTCAGTGGGGAACCTGCTTCCCCCTGTCTTTCTGCCTGCCTCTCTGCCTGCTTGTGACCTGTTAAATATATAAATAAAAATCTAAAAAAAAAAAAATTAACTCCAACATCATGAAATTATAAAAGACCAAAAGTAATTTTACATTCAAGAACTTGATATAAAGACATACTCAAGAATACATGTAGTATATATTATTTTGAACTATAATTATAAAAGGATAAAGAGTTCATATACTGGGTATGTCAGTGTTACTGATTTTCTCCTGGTTTCTTTCAAGGTATTCATAAATAAGAACAAGACCAAGTGGTCTCTCAAAATGGAGGTTTTATATTCATCTATGGAGAACTGAAAGCAACAGGAATTTTAACCCAGGAAATAGTTTAATGTTATGGCAAGTGTTCCCAAATGCAAGGGATAATGCTACCAAGTTCCTCATTGTCTGGTTTTCTCCCTTATCTAATTAAATACCAGTCAGATTTTGGGAAAAATAATTCACAAAATACAGTGGCCCTCTGTCTTGCTACATTTCCTTTTTGGATTGAATTTTCCTTTGTATTTAATTACAAATAGGACTGTTTAAATTATTACATCTCAGGGAAAGACTAATAAGATGTGTTTGTTCAATTAGACTGAAAATTACTTTGAAATGTTCAGGAAATAGAGCAATAAAATCCATTTTCAATCTAATCAAAGTAAAATAAACATCACCTAATATAGACTATAGAAAAACTTATTCAAAGATTGCAAAAAAGAAACATTTATTTAAAATTACTTTGTCATGATTATTTGAGAGCCACCATTAATGTTTAAGTTTATTATGGATAAAAGATAAATGCTACATAATTTCTGGAAAATGCATTTTCCAAAAGACCTTTTTGGGACACTTTCATGATAGATTTTTATTTACTTTATTTTTATTTGCTTATATATGTGTATATATATGTATTTGGAGATTTATATGTATATATGTATATTTATATACAAATATGTATACATATATATGTACACATATAGGTATATTTTTTATTTGCTTATATGTATATATGTGTGTATGTATGACTCACATATGAAAGAAATAAAGTCCATTTGTACTCACAAAGATTACAAAAACGTTCTGATAGGTATAGATGAATATATTTACTGATAAAAGGAATTTCATTAAAATCTATGATTTATCTATGATTTATGACAAATGCATAATAGATTAACAGATTAACAAACTCAATGCTCTTAATATTTATAATTTGGTGTTTTAAAAATTTCACCAGAGGAAGAATTTCATATACATCAGTTTAAGTTAATTGGCACTCTCCTCTGTGTTACTACAGCATCCTTATTTTCAAATTTTGCTTTTAATTTTGCTTAAGTCCCTATTTGCAATACTTCAAATGTTTTCTCCTAACTTTCTGTTATCTTTTCCATGAAAGCTATGGATATTACTAAGTAATACTGACATTTGTGGACTTTGTTAGAATATTTATTTACATTCATATTTAAATGTTTAGATGCCATTCAATTAATTTTCACATTGGTTGTCTTAGAGTTTCCCAAATGCCAAACCTAATCTCATGGAATAGAACATATTTTAGTTTGGCCTTCTGTCCTTAGCCCATTCCTATTTTCCTCAAAATTATAGTAATACCAGGATGTTCTAACTCTCATACCTTCTCATTCACCCACTGCCTCTCCTGGCCTCTCTTCTGCCTTTAAAATTGCCCAAATCTCGATTCAGATTAAAAATGCCTTTGATTTAAAGATAGTTTTCGCTGAGTTTTTCTCTTTTCTTAGTATCTCCAACTTCTAGGAAGAATAATCTACAAACTGAGATATCCTTTCCTTATACCATTCCCTCTCTGATCTCTAATGTTAATTTTGTGCATGTAACTGTGTCCAAATTGCTTTTCTCACCAATTTTAGAGTTTTTGTCTCAATTTTCACTTTTTTAAGTTCTTTGACTTAGGCAACAATATGTTCTCATGGTTCTCTTCCAATTCCTGTGAAGAGAAACTTCTACTTTGTTTTTCTTACCTTCTCCGGTATTAAATGTAAACTGATATTTGATACTCTACAAAGGTTAATCTTTAGACTTATACCTTTTATAAATTTTCTGCTTTAGATAATTCAATCATTATCATGGAATTAATACGTATTTTTAGGTCTCAAATTTCTTTTGCAATGTGGCCAGTGTTTCATCTGCCAAAATTATCATTGTTTGTGATATATTTATTTATTTAGGAAATCCAAGATTATTAAGTTAAGAAATCCATGTAAAACAAAGAGAAAATTTGGTGAGATGCATGCTAACAAGAATGATGGGTCATTTACAATAGTAACAACAGACTTTTCAGAAAAAAAAATACAAAGCTAAATGTGATCTTCACTTCTATATCAAAATAAATTCCAGAGAGATCAAGGATTTGAATGTAAAAATGAATCCAAGATTTCTAAAAGCAAAAGCTCGATAAATTTATTTGTGATTTTAGTAAACAAATTCAGAAGAATGACAAGATATATGGTAAATAAAGCACCATTTATCTTACAAAAAGCATACAAGGAGATATGAAAATCAGTGTTTTACAGATAATAAGAAAGTAAAAAGGAACCAAGCATATGTATAGTCAGTATACTGGAAGAGAAATAGCAACACAAATGATAAATGAATACATATGAAAAAATGTTCAACTCATGACTAAATAAATGAGAAACTATTTTTTTAATCAATCATAAGTAATACCTAGTCCTGACAAAGTTCTGTATGTGCTATGGAGGGAGAAATCTGGGGGAGTAATTTAAAGGTACCTGTAAAAATTTTAAATGTGCATCATTTTGGTCCAATAGTTGCACTATTAGGTGCTTAACTATAAATATATATACAAACATATATCAAGATAATCTATAAAGGTTGAAATAGCAAAAAGATGCATAATTTTTCACCAAAAGAGCATCAGTGAAAGTGTCTATTATATATGTATGATAATATGTAATCTAAATAAAGCACATTTTCTAATATAAAAAGTACTCAAATATATTATTAGATTAACAAAAGATATAGAATCACATGTATTAGTTTGAGTCATAAAATTGCTGGTCAATATTTAGCAACTTTTATATGGCTCAAATTAATATACTTATATGTGTAATAAAATGTAAGATAACAAAAAATTCTTAAAATGGTTATCATTGGAAGAGAAAATATATGCAGGTTTGGGATGGGGGTTTTACTTATTTGTTAAATTTTCTAATTTTATGGATTTTTTACTTTTATTTTAACAAATCTATATGGATTGCCTGAGTTATGAGCTTACAAATAATTTTGTTGTTCTCCTTTATAGCTTTCTTTGTATATATGTTTGTAGTATTAAGGATTATTTTAAAAGTAATTTTTGCTACTAGAAAACTATCATGGCCACTGGAATTACAAACCATGTATTCTGTAGAATATTCACTTTGAATACTGACTCTTCTACAAAAAGATTTGTTAGCAAGCTTTACTAGTGCATTTAAATATCATTTTATTGTCATTAAACATATTTAAAAGAAATTTATGTACAAATGGAATGCCCATTAAAATAAGTATTTTCTAGCTTGTTTATTTATTTATTTTTTTAATTTGACAGATCACAAGTAGGCAGAGAGGCAGGCAGAGAGAGAAGAGGAGGTAGGCTCCCTGCTGAGCAGAGAGCCAATGCGGGCTTGATCCCAAGACCCAGAGATAATGACCTGGGCCGAAGGCAGAGGCTTTAACCCACTGAGCCACCCAGGTGCCCCCAGCTTGTTTATTTTAAGCCCTTTAATTATCTGGTTTATTGGGAAAGAAATAGCTTTATTAAAAAGTAAATGTTAAAATATCTATTAAAATTACAGATGAATTTGAATTGATGTATTAATACAAAAGAATTTTCCACTGCATGATAGTTTTAAAAAGGATATGGGATGTGGAGAGAATGCATTATTCATATCAGAGAAATATAACTCCGTATCATAGACTTTTCTATCTGTTTAGCTAAACACTCAATTATAAATACTTGAAAGTTAACTACCACTATCCCTACTTAACACATAATTACTATTTAAATTTATAAAATCTATTAATGCTATTATCAATTTATCATTATATCAGAATTGATACAAATCAATAATTTTGTATGTTTTGGCTAAAGATGAATTAGGGCATGGTGATAATCTGCCTAGAGCAAGAGAATATTTTTATAAATACATCTTAATTGGTAGCCTTTCTATCCAGAGTTTTACTTAACAAGTCATATAGAAGAGAGCTGATTGGGATGTCTGGGTGGCTCAGTTGGTTAAATGTCTGCCTTCAGCTCAGGTCGTGATCACAGTGTTCTGGGACTGAGTCCTGC
This sequence comes from Mustela putorius furo, assembly GCF_011764305.1. Classification (NCBI taxonomy): domain Eukaryota; kingdom Metazoa; phylum Chordata; class Mammalia; order Carnivora; family Mustelidae; genus Mustela; species Mustela putorius. Next base: position 1,782,322 of record NW_025422112.1, on the reverse strand, counting down.
ATTGGGCTCTTTGCTCAGGGGGGAGCCTGTTTCTACATCTGCCTGCTGCTCCCCTTGCTTGTGCTCTCTCTTGCTCTCTTAAACAAACAAACAAACAAACAAACAGAAAAGAGCTGGTGAATTATAAAAACTTCTCATTTTTGGTCAGAAAGAGGTTCTATATTAGTTGAATCACATCTGTTAGGGTCTGAATTATGTCTTCCAAAATTCATATGTAGAAACCCTAACTGCACACTCAGACACAATAGCAAACACTCCCAAGTGATGGATACACTGAAGTATGACTTTTATCTTGGTAATATATATATATTTTTTTACCATTTTTAAGTTAATGAAGCAACTGGTCATTTTAAAGTTAAGCAGACACTATGTCCTTAAAGGTATATGTAACATTCTCTAACTCCTTTTATAACTAACTGTAATTATACAAAATATAGGAAATTCTTATAAGATTGTCAGAAGTAATAACCATAGTCTCCTTCATGTGGATTCAGCATTTTTTCCTGAGCTCTTCTGTAGCTGTGTTGGAGTATTAAAATATGTATACATGCATTTGGGGGGAAAAAAAAAAGGACTGTTTATGCAAAGACAGAAAATTGAAGATACTCTAATTATCTTCCTATTCCTTTCCAAGAACACTGTATCTGATGGTTCATCACTTCTGAGAGACCCAAGGGTAAAAGCACCAGATACTTTAAAAGAGCTGTGGTATATTCTCCAAGCACCAAAAGGATTTATTACATGCAAATTTCCATTAGTGCTAATGGAGTTACTATAGGTGATTCAGACTTTAAAGATAAAAAACAAAAAGCTGGTTTCATTTTGTCCACTTTGAGTAAATCTCTCCTTTTGTTTTGCAAAATTCATGGGAAAAGATGAGAAATAAACACCAACAAACCAAATATAAAAAAAATACTGTATGTTAAAAGGTGCTCTTTATGGTTGATCAATTTCAAATGCTAATGTCTAGATTCTCAACATATGACACTGGCACTCCTTTCTCATTTATCCCAGTATGTAATTGGGCAATGAAGACCAATTTTAATATGAGGTTGATATGCTGCCATTACTAGTCATAAATATAGGACAAAGCCATATAAAAAGGAGTTTTTCATTGTTACTTTAATTTCAAGTATAATTAAAAGCAGGTTATTAACTAGCAATCATATTTTTTGCAATCGTATTTATTGGAAGCGTTCAACATACTAAACTAGATTGAGATAAGAGCTTTCATGTCTTCTTTGAGAAACATGTGATAAGGTAGAAAAACAATGTAAATAGACATGAATGCAGCTGTTCTTACCCTTTCCCCCCGTATTGCCTGCTATCCAATGGCCCTCCCCTTTAAGTCAGGTAAGATCTCTTAAGCTTCATATTAATGCTGAAATTCTGTGGCTTTATAATGAAATAACCCTGAAGATTGAGTCTGAAATGCTAGAAAATCTATTGCACGTAGATTTATTTTTTTCATTTTATTTTATTTTATTTTATTTTATTTTACTTATTTTCAGTGTTCCAGAATTCATTGTTTATGCACCACACCCAGTGCTCCATGCAATACATGCCCTCCTTAATACCCACTGGCAGGCTCACCCAACCCCCCACCATCCTCCCCTCCAAAATCTTTAGTTTGTTTCTCAGAGTCCACAGTCTCTCATGCTTTGTCTCCCCCTCCAATTTCCCCCATCTCACTTCTCCTCTCCATCTCTGTATATCCTCCATGTTATTCCTTATGCCCCACAAGTGAAACCATATGATACTTGACTCTCTCTGCTTGACTTATTTCACTCAATGTAATCTCCAGTCCCATCCATGTTGATACAAAAGTTCAGTATTCACCCTTTCTGATAGAGGCATAATACTCCATTGTATATTCAATGGACGAATGGATAAAGAAGATATGGTCCACATATCTTGAAAGAAGTTGCTGTGGCCAATGTCAAAGAGGTTACTGCCTATGTTCTCCTCAAGGATTTTGATAGATTCCTCCTTCACGTTGAGGTCTTTTATCCATTTCAAGTTTATCTTTGTGTATGGTGTAAGAGAATGGTCAAGTTTCATTCTTCTACACACAGCTGTCCAATTTTCCCAGCACCATTTATTGAAGAGACTGTCTTTTATTTCCCACTGTATATTTTTTTCCTGCTTTGTTGAAGACTATTTGACCATAGAGTTGAGGGTCTGTATCTGGGCTCTCTACTCGGTTCCACTGGTCTATGTGTCTGTTTTTGTGTCAGTATGATGCTGTCTTGGTGATCACAGCTCTATAGTAAAGCTTGTAATCAGGCAACGTGATGCTCCCAGATTTGTTTTTCTTTTTCAACATTTCCTTAGCAATTCGGCATCTTTTCTCATTCCATACAAATTTTAGGATTGTTTGTTCCGGCACTTTGAAAAATGCCGGTGGAATTTCGATTGGGATGGTATTGAAAGCATAGATGGCTCTAAGCAGTATAGACATTTTAACAATGTTTATTCTTCCAATCCATGAGCATGAAATGGTCTTCCATCTTTTTGTGTCTTCTTCGTTTCTTTCACAAGTCTTCTGTAGTCCTTTGAGTACAGATCCTCTATCTCTTTGGTTAGGCTTATTCCCAGGTATCTTGTGTTTCTTGGTGCTATAGTAAATGGAATCTATTCTCTAATTTCTCTTTCTATATTTTCATTGTTAGTGTATAAGAGAGCAGCTGATTTCTGTACATAGATTTACTTTTAAGGTCAGTTTAAACATGTACCCTCTGGATTACGCTTATGGATTCTGATGATTCATTCCCATTCTAGTTTCTTTTTTTTTTTTTAATTTTTTCTCACATATACTAGGCTACATTCTCTATTATTTTATTATGTGATCTCACAGAATGGAACTCGTTCCCATTTATGTTGTTTCAGTGAATATTTCAATCTCAGGAATAAACAAATCTCTGGGATTTTTGCTCATATAATGGCATAATGCCAGGTTTACAGTTTTGCTGAGGAGTTTACACATGGCCTTTGTCTATGTGCAAATGAGCAGAGAAGCTTTTCAGAAAACCAATCATTTTCACAGACTGCAACTTCCAATATTTCATAACAAATCTTAAGTAATGGTTCAAAATGCATGCTGATCTTGATGACATATGCAAAGATGAGTAAAATCAATTTTAGCACTACAGGTGTGGTTTGCAGTTTCAGATCAGTAGCTGGTGCAGCAAGCAGATGTGGCTTTTTGCAAATTTTCTGCTCTGAGCTCAGCATTTGTGATTTAACCGTGTAGTTTCAAGGGATGTTCATAAACAGTCAAAGAAAGTAATTTAGAGATAAACAGAAAAGAAATAATGTGTGTTCAAAAAAAAAAAAGTTAACTTGATTTTCAAGTGTGAAGATTAAAATGCCCAGTAAGGACTGAAATACACTTGCAGTTTTGGCTTGAAAATGCATGATGCACTTACAGGTTTTATCAATATTTATATTTGTATACTGATGGTGACTGAAATGAAGTCCTTATTAGAAATAATAATACAATTCAACAAATATTTCTGAGTACCTTTTATTCTCCAGATACTGTGCTAAGCATATAAAGATGATTGACAAGGTACCTGCCTTTAAAAAGTTCATGGTTAAGAATGAAGTGGAAGACAGACATAATCACACAAATAGATGCTGTATGTATCCAATGCATGCAAGCATGTGTGTATGTATGTCTGTATATATGTACTTAAAAAACAAAGCACAGGAAGTATGCTAATAAAATGAACTAGAAACTTTAAAAAAGAAAGAAAGAAAGAAAGAAAGAGGGGAGTCAAAGGTGATAACCTGAATAAAACTTTGCTGTTTTATAGGATACAAGTGACAATTCTACCCTTCTTGAAAACTTCCTTTTCTTACTTTTGGCAGCAGCACAACTCACTGGCTAGTCATTTCAGACTCCTTCGCCATCTATATTACTTCTATACATAGTGTTAATGTTGGAGAACTTCAGGAGTGAATCCTAGTGTGTCTTTCTTCTCCCATCCTTCGTTTTAATTGTCATCCATATTTTGATGACTCCTAAAGATTTGTCTCCATGCTAGTCTTCTCCTGTTAGATCCAGGTTGGTATAGCCTACTGTCTACTTGATAGCTTTACATGGTGTTTATATTAGCATCTCAAGTATATTAAAAATATTGGTTTGAAAAAATTCCTCTTGGCAGCAAACATTGTTATACCCAAATTTCCCTATTCTCAGAGAACAGTCCTAGCCCTCACCATGTCTACAAATTCCAAACTGTAGGAGTAGTCATTGATCTATCCTTTTCTCCATTCCTCAAATCCAGCTTAGCATCAAATGTGGTAGTCTTTCCAACCAGAATATCATATCCACTTACCTTAATTGTCTTTGCCACTATCAATGTTTCAGCTAAATCATCAAATCACCAAAACCTTGTTTGTTTTTAATAAACAAACTAGTGTAAAATCAATTGTTTAAAAACCAATTCATAAAAATGCAAGTTCCCTCAAACATCTATATTAAATATTTATATAGTTTTTCAGCATATTGTGGAGACATGAATTATTTAATGAGATTTTCAGGATTTTAAAATAATATTCAAGATGAGTTGATCCATAATAGTCTTAATACTGTTACATATTACTTACTGTAACTGTTTTGCAGTGAATTTTTGGTGAAATTTATTTAAATGTCTATTTTAAGAGGGATTCACAATTTAGTCCTTAAGGAATTCTCAAATATTAACTTGTTTGAGTTTATTGATGAATTTGTGACTCTCAATTTATTGGAGGATAGAAACTCACTTATTTTAAAGTACCAATATTGAATATATGCCCAAAGCTTGTCACTGAAAATGTGTAAGATAGTCTCATTTTCAACAAGGAAATAGTAAAACAATCAGGAATATACTAGATTTTGGCTTGCCAGAGTGAAATCACTCATAATAAATTTAAAGCAAACTGAATTAAAACTTAAATTCCTTGACTAAAACATATTAGGAATTTTTGAAGTTTATTAAAACCATCCATTTCAATCAAAATATCTCTAAACTTTATGAATAAATAACATCTCCAGTAAATTGGTAAATTTGGCAAATTTACCACTCAGCATATTGATCATTCAGCATATATATGAATTATTTGTAGAGATTCAAGAATTTTGCAATTGATGCATATTTTTCTCTTGGACAAACTGAACTAAAGTAATTCATTCATTATATCTTAATGGGAATATTAAAAATCTTTCTAACTAGTCTTCCTCTTTTTGTTCTCATGCATCCTTCAATCTTCTCCATTCGCAGCAGCCAGAGACCATTCCACTTTGAAATGCTCCGATGATCATATCACTGCCTATTTAAAGTCTATTAATGGAGTCCCAATTTACACAGTAAAATCTAATCTGCCTGGCAGAAGCCTAATATCCCCTGAGTGATCTGACTCCTGACTCGGTGTCCAGCTTCTTCAGGCCACTCTTTTTCTGTTTAGCCACACTTCAGCACCTGGAGCTCTATTTGAATCAAGAAGAGAAAAAATGCTTTCTCTTTAGGGTCCTTGTATTATTCTTTCTGCTAGAAATTTTCTTTTCCTGGTTTTTCACTCAACTGACCCCTTTTAATCTAAAATATAACTCCCTTCAGCAGTCATTGCCTAAACTTGTATCTGTGAAAAACTGTCTCTATTATTCTCTATCATAGCAATTTATTCTTTTCCTTTTTAGTTCTACTTCCTTCTAGATTTCTTTTCTTTGTGCATTAAGTGGTGCCCCTCCCTATTGTCTATTGAACTCTCTAGAATATAAATTTCATAAGGAAAAGGATCTGTCTGTCTAGTTCAACATTGCATCACCCCTGGGCTTAGCACAGGGTAAGTGCCCTCTGGATATTTGCTATTCTATAAAATAAAAACAATAATATGAGGCTTGGGCAATAAAAATAAATGGAAATGGATTATTTAATAGAAAAAATAATGGAATCTGGAATATATCATATCAAACCAATATGTTCAATATCAAGATAAAAATTCCTAGCAGATTATTAAATGAGTGATTTGTTAAAGAATACAGAAGTAATACTGAACCACCATCCCCACTAAAAGGAATCATGTAAAAAATTAAATTGGCTTACTCTATCATGATTGGGTCTTTATACTAATAGATGAATTTGACTGCTCTATAAGCAGTATGTTGTTATTTTAGTTTACATTCAGCAAAATTCTCAATGTATTGTGGATAAGGTGGAGAAATAGACACCAGATTATAAGCATATGACTAATGGTTATTTGAGTAATTGTCTCAAAAAATGAATATTTATCAATTAAATGCTATCAACCTGGAGAAACTGCTCTAAGGCTATGCCATAAGATTCCATATTAGCTTTATTCTACTTAACTTTTGAAAAAGTCAAGATTTTTCTAAAGATATATAAAGCATTCAGTCAATGTTACAAATCAGGAAGGATTGTTAAAATAACTGACAACAGGATCAGAATAGAAGTATGTGAAATTAGGCTAGAATATTAAGCTAAAACAAGGCAGATAAGGTTTATTAAGAATAAATATAGGGGCTCCTGGATGGCTGAGTAGGTTAGGTGTCTGGCTTCAGAACACTGCATCAGGCTGTCTGCTCAGTGGGAAGCCTTCTTCTCCCTCTCCCTCTGCCTACTGCCCTGCCTCTTCATGTGCACATGCATGCTCTCTCTCTCTCTCTGTCAAATGAATAAATAAAATCTTTTCAAGAAGAATATAAAATTTTGTATTTACATTTTCAATTTAAAAACAAAGATATTAGTTCTTTAGGAGTGACAGGTAGGACCCTTTAGTGGAACTCAAGCTTAACAAAAGTCACCCTCGTAACCAAAAGTGTGTGTGTGTGTTTAAGATTTATTCATTTATTTTAGGGGGCAGGGGCAGAGGATGAGAATCTTCAAGCAGACTCCCCATTGAGCATGGAGGCTGAGGTGGGGTTTGAGCCTGATACTGGGCTGGACCCCATGACCCATGAGATCATGACCTGAGCTAAAACCAAGAGCCCCACCCTTAACCAACTGAGGCACCCACGTGCCCCATCTTCTTGTGGTTTAAGGATGAAAGTAGAATTTGGAAAAAAAATTTCTAGTAATAGAAACATATTATCCAGACAGAGAAAGATATTAATTCCATTCTAATATATGCTGGTCCAATACTTAAGGTATAGTAAATCTAATTTTGGGGCCCACATTTTGAATATGAAATTAAGAAACAAATGCTTACCTAGTAAAAATGCCTGGAAACTATTATTTAAACAAAAGTTACATAAAACTATAAAGAGTAAGCAGGCATGTAATATAAAGATTAAAGGATTTATAATCTTTGTTTTTTTTCCCAATAATTAATTTTCCTGACTTTATTCTAGCTAAAAAGTGCTTTTTGAAATTTAAGCAAAGAAATAATATAAACAATAGTTCCACAGGGAATGAGAGTCTTGTAAAAAAGTTCTCATTTTTAAGCACTTACGAGCCATGCCCTATAAAAAGTGGCTTACGTGTATTATCTTAGATCACTTACATAGACTATCTTGGGAAAATGGATTTATTGTCCTTATATAATTAGCAAATTAAGGTACAAAAAATTAAATAATTTTCATATTAAGAAAGTAGAAGTATTGGAATTTGAGCCCAAATCTATTGAACCCACTAGTCCTACTCTTTCCAATATAACAGGTTATCTTTATCTGCTTATTTATATCTTTTTTTAATCTTATGTCCATTATAATGATTATTAATTACTTTCATGTGGAATGTGTTTAAGATAAAACAATAAAAATTCTGAATGCATTGAGTATGTCAAGAACCTAGAAGTAAAAAAATGGCTGACTCGTAACAAAGGAAAAAGATTTTATTTATTTATCTGACAGACAGAGATCACAGGTAGGCAGAGAGGCAGAGAGAGAGAGAGGAAGGGAAGCAGGCTCCCTGCTGAGCAGAGAGCCTGATGTAGGGCTCGATCCCAAGACCCTGGGATCATGACCTGAGCCAAAGGCAGAGGCTTTAACCCACTAAGCCACCCATTCACCCCACAAAGGAAAATTTTTCAGGAAGAAAAGTATTTTTCTCATAAAATGCTTATATTTATTCACCTCAATTTCATACATTGACTTTAATGACCAGGAGAATATTTTCTGTCTCTAAAGTAAAACAATATGGTTTTAGGTAATTGGCAGAAAACAGTTTCAACTTTAGAATACATCCTCAGAAATCCATGAAATAGTCCTCTATAACTGCTAAGTTAACAATTCCCATTTGTGTTAATTTACAGCTTAAAATTTTCATCATAATTTTCTCCCATTTGAAAAAAAAAAAGAGAGAGAGAGAGAGAGACAGAGACACTGACCATTCTGTGTGTGTGTGTTGGGGGGGGGTGGTTTGTGAAATAGGCCATGGGGATTAAAGTGCACTTGTCCTGATGAACACCAGGTGGTTAAAATAAAAACTTAAAAATTTTTTTCTCCCATTTCATTCTCACAAAATGCCTCTTCATTTTCCAGATAGCAGAGAATGGGAAAACTGGAGTGACATATCTGAGGCCACAGAGAAAGCAAGTGGTAAAATGAGAACACAGTCCAGTAGGCCCAAAATAGAAGAGGCAGGGAAGCACATGTAAAATAATACAAAATAATATCCATTATAAAAGCAGCATTATTGACAGGAATTCATCAACAGCAAAAGTATTAATGCTGAGATTCCGAGTTTAGGAGACAGTGCTCTTGTCTAATTGAATATTCTCAAAATCCCATGTGATCATGAACTCAGAATCTATATCATTTTTAAGACCATCTTTATTTTACTTAACTTTTTATTTTGCTCGCTAAATAATCAGTTATAATCTAGGAGAAAAAATAGAACCTTACCATGTTTCTACCAGGAGTAAATTCTGTAACTGTCTTTTTATACATTTGGGGATTGGTTTTGTTATAGCAAAATTGAGCTAATTTATATCCAAGGTCATGGTGAAGATGCATGTTTTATAGAAGCATGGTTTAAAACTTTAAATGAGTGAATATGATTTTACATAACAAATATCCTAACAAATGCTGTTCCTTATGACAGCTTCTGGAATTAAAATCAATCAATAATACTTGACAATATACATACCATTTTTTTTTTTCAAAATTCCAGGAAAAGCCTTTGCCCTGATTAACAAATGGGCTTACACAGAAATTCAAATTTATGATGCTATTATACAAAATACACTTAAATTTAACTTAAATTTTAAGGTAACGTATAAATATTTGCTAACTTCTTTCTTAACAGTTCTTCAGCAGAATAAACTGTCCAGCTTATGGATTGTCCTCTCAAATTACCTATATCCAAAATCTATCATTCTTTTAGGGTTTTTTTTTTTTAACCAATAATGAAGTTATACCTAGTCATGACCAAATTAAAGAACACAGAAACTGTAATTTTGTCTCTCTACATCTAAAACTAATCTTGTAAATCTAATTCTAAGATATTTCTGGGGTGTAACTGAGCATGAATTGGAGATAGATGTATTTGATAATAGATAAATGTCTTATCAAATCATTTTTAAGGCTTTAATATGAATGTATATGTGAAAGTTTGTGAATATATAACTTCATATAATATTTAATTATTCTATTCAGACCAATCATACCATTGTTTAGTCTGAATTGATTTCCCCTGTGTCCTCCCTGTTTTTCTCTCTATTCTCTACCAATTCTCTAAGAGTATCTTGTAAAAAAGTTAATTTTGAATAGAAAAAATATCATAAAAAATAAATCATGATTCTCCCCTTTCAATCCTGTACTTCTCTTTAAAAGGATCTTACTTTAATGAGTGTTTAATAATTGTTATTCAGTAATGTTAATAACTATAATGAGTCTGAAGTTCATCTAAGTGGAAACCACATCATAGCATAAGAGCATAAAACCTTTTACTGTAGATGAAAAAATAAAAATTGATTATTGAATTTTACCATTTTGGCAAAATATTAAACAGCATGATATTCAGGAAATAGAGAACAAAATAAAGAATGCCAGCATGTTCCCAGAAAGCCTAACTAACAAAATGTGACACCAGTGGAGCAAAATGCTCCTAGCCAAGCTAATAGCCCACAGAATAGTGGTAGTATGCAATTTGAAATTTGACTGTGAGACCTAGATTTTCACAGATGCTGCTAAATGTCAGTACTTCCACCATGTCACAATGAACAAAAGGGTAAGCCCTTAGATGAAACCAACAGCTGTGTCACCACTGAAACTCATCTTAAGTAAATAATATGTCAGATTCATGAGGGTATTAAAGCACATGCAGGGACAATGCCATTTGTTCAACTCCATGAGCAGTAGGGATATTACAAGTCTAGGGTCTGCCATTAACAAGGCAAGCCCCCATAAATCCTGAGCCAACCAAATCTTTGAGACATTCAATTCTGCTGCAGTCAAATAAAATCAGTGTAGAAATGGATTACAAAAAATGGATTACTGTTCTATGCAAAACTGAGAACAACCAAAATCACAGCAGAAAGATGAAATTCTATGAGGACATGCCTAAGCATAATTTCAAGCAACAGGGCATAGCCAATGACTGCTGGGAAACCATAGCAACAGGCAGACCAAGCTGGCATGTTAGTAATATGAGATGGAATGGTTCTTGTAAACAGAAGAAGCTAAGTTGTAAGCAGGATCAAACCTGTAAACATAAAGAAAGTATACTTTCTCTCTTACAAAAAGAGATGTAGACTTATCAGTAACAATATTCTAATAGATGTTAACAACAATAGCACGGCCATTAAACAAGAATCACAATGGAGCATCCTATACCTTTAGAATTCATGTATCAAAAATAGAGATAATTTTGGTAATTTTATAACTTCTCTCTCGGATGTCATTTGAGAAAAATATATTTAAATCTAAGCAATAATAAAGCAGACTAGAACAAATCCCTAACATATACCATCTAAATTTAGTGACAAAGAATTTTATTTGGTAGTCTACATTTAGAAATTGGTGTTGTACAAAAAATGCTATAAATGATAGCTTTTTCAGACAGAACATGGAAATTTAAAATATTTAAATAGTCCTGTGTGTCAAAAATGAACATATCATTTTCCTAATATAAATCCTGACAACACAAAGAACATATAAATCTATGGAAATAGAAGCACTAGGATTCATTTTATATTTCTGCAAAGGAAAATACTTTCATTTTTTCCATGTCCACTGTAAGGTATTTAATCTATAGCATAATATAAAAAGAACTACTGACGACTAATAAGATATAAGGTAATCTCTATACTTCTTCCCATTATTACTGTCTTGAATATTTATAAAGCTGGGCTACACATTTCTGCATGCATTAGCTGTAAATCTCAAGTCATATTTTAGCCAAGTAAATACATCTTTAAGGAAAGACCTCCGAAGAAGAAAAAATGGGATTTTGAAACCAAATTTTAAGTAAAACATCCTAGACTGTATTTTATTTGAGACACTTTGCTGTGCTATCAGTATGATAGAAGATCACATTGAAGATGAGCATTTTTATGAATTGAGATTGAAGGCAGTTGAGTCCAGCTATTTCCAACAGGACAAAAGAAATTTTGTAGAAGCCGAAGTATTGTATGTGTGGTTTTTAAACACACTGGTTTAAGAAAATCAATACTATAAAAATGGTTCTTAATAACTTAATAGAGATGTTCTTAATAACTTAATAAAAGTATTTCTTTATTTCCACTGATTCCTATCAATTAAAATAAAGTGAATAGATCCTGGATTTTGCCCAAGATGGTGGAGGAGTGGGGGACTCCATTTCAACTAGTCCTCTGAATTTAGCTAGAAATTTACCAAACCACTCTGAACACCCATGAAATCAGTCTGAGATGTAAGATTATACACATCTGGATCTCTATGGACAGAGGATCATTAGTCAAGAGGGTGCACTTTGCCTGAATTGTGGTTGATATTTTCAGCTGTACATCCCCTCAAACACAACTCAGCAGAATGACTAGGAGGAGCAACTCCCAACAAAGAAAAGACCCATAGACAATGGTCTCTCCCACAGAGCTAATGAATATCAGCAAGATGTCAGAAATAGACTTCAGGGTAGCACTTATGAAGACAATAGTCAGGCAGGAGAAAACTATTAATGGTGACATAAATTCTCTAAGGGCAGAAATGAGAGCTGATCTGGCAGAACTTAAAAATGTTATCAATGAGAGCCAATCTAATCTGGATACTCTAACAGCTAGGGTACATGAGACGGAAGAATAAATCAGTGATCTAAAAGACAAACTAATAGAAAGAAGGAACAGGAGGAGGAACAAAGGGCTTAAATCCATGAAAACAGAATTAGAGAAATAAATGATGCCATGAAATGCCCCAATGTCAGAATTATTAGGATCCCTGAGTGGGTGGAAAGAGAGAAGACTAGAAGATATATTTGAGCAAATTGTAGCTGAGAACTTCCCTAATCTGGGGGATGAAACAAGAATTCATGTCCTAGAGGCAGAGAGGACCTCTCCCAAGATCAAGGAGACAAGACCAATGCCCCAGCATGTAATAGTAAAACTCACAAATCTTAGAACCAAGGAAACCATTTTAAGGACAATTGGGGGAAGAGATTCCATATGTACAGTGGGAGGAACACTGAATAGCATCAGACCTGTCCACAGAGACATGTCAAGCCAGAAAGGTCTGGCAAGACATAGTCAGGGTACTAAATGAGAAGAGCAAGCAGCCAAGAAGTTCTTTATCTGGCAAGGCTGTCATTCAGAATTGATGAAGAGATAAGGAGCTTCCAGTACTGGCAGAGATTAAAAGAACATGTGACAACTAAGCCAGACCTGCAAGAAATATTAAGGGGGGTTCTATAAAAGGAGAAAGATCCCAAGAGTGATATAGAACAGAAATATTCAGAGACAATCTATAGAAACAAGGACTTCACAGGCAAGATGATGACAATAAAACCTTATCTTTCAATAATCACTCTCAACATGAATGGCCTAAATACTCCCATAAAATGGCAAAGGGTTGCAGATTGGATGAAAAGACAGGACTCATCCACATGTTGTCTACAAGAGACTCATTTTGAATCTAAAGATACATCCAGACTGAAAGTGAAGGGAAGGAGAACCATCTTTCGTGCCAACAGACCTCAAAAGCAAACTGGGGTAGCAATTCTCATAACAGACCAATTAGATTTTGAGACTATAGTTAGAGATACAGAAGGAAACTATATCATTCTTAAAGGGTCTATCCAACAAGAGGATCTAACCATTATCAATACCTACACCCCCAACATGGGAGCAGCCAACTACATAAGCCAACTGTTAACCAAAATAGACATATTGATAATAATACATTGATAGTAGAAGACCTCAACACTCCACTCTCAGTAACAGACAGATCATCTAAGCAGAAAATCAGCAAAGAAACAAGAATTTTGAATAGCACACTGGACCAGATGGACTTCATAGATATATACAGAACATTCCTCCCTAAAACAACAGAATACTCATTCTTCTCAAGCATGTATGCAACTTCCTCTAGAATAGACCACATACTGGGTCACAAATCAGGTCTCAACCAATACCAAAAGACTGAGATTATTTCCTGCATATTCTCAGACCACAATGTTTTGAAACTAGAACTCAACCATAAGAAAAAGTTTAGAAGAAGTTCAAATATTTGGAAGCTAAAGTCCATCCTGCTCAAAAATGTTTGGGTCAAACAGGAAATCAAAGAACTTGAACAATTCATGGAAACCAATGAGAACGATGACACATTTGTCCAGAACCTATGGGATATGGCATAGTAGGTCCTATGAGGGAAATATATAGCCATCCAAGCCTCATTCAAAACAATATAAAAATCCCAAAGACACAAACTATCTTTACACCTTAAAGATCTGGAGAATCAACAACAAATTAAACCTAACCCACGCAGGAGAGGGGAAATAGTTTATTAGAGCAGAGATCAATGAATTAGAAACCAGAAATACAGTAGAACACATCAATGAAACTAGAAGCTGGTTGTTCAAAAGAATTAATAAGATCGATAAACCACTGGCCAGACTCATCAAAAAAAAAAAAAAAAAAAGTGAAAGGACCCAAATTAATAAAATTATGAATGAAAGGGGAGAGATCACTACTAACACCAAGGAAATAAAAATAATTATCAGAAATTTTGTCAACAGCTATATGCCAATAAATTAAGCAACCTGGAAGAAATGGATGCATTCCTGTAAACCTATAAACTACCAAGATTGAAACAAGAAGATATTGACATCCCAAATAGACCAATAACCAGTAACAAGATTGAAGCAGAGATCAAAAACCTCCCAAAAAACAGGAGTGCAGGGTCTGATGGATTCCCTGGGAATTCTACCAAACATCCAAAGAAGAAATAATACCTATTGTCTTGAAGCTGTTTCAAAAAATATAAAAAGAAGGAAAACTTCCAGACTCTTTCTATAAGGCCAGCATTGCCTTGATCCCAAAACCATGCAAAGACCCCATCAAAAAGAATTTAAGACCAATATCCCTGACAAATATGGATGACAAGATTCTCAACAAGATCCTAGCTAATAGGATCCAACAGTACATTAAAAGGATTATGCAGCACGACCAGGTGGGAATTATCCCCGGGATTCAAGGGTGGTTCAACATATGCAAATCAATCAATTAAAAGGAGATAGAATGCATAAATAAGAGAAGAGAGAAGAACCACATGGTCCTCTCAACTGATGCAGAAAAAGCATTTGACAAAATACAACATCCTTTTCTGATTAAAACTCTGCTGAGTATAGGAATAGAGGGATCATTCTTCAATTTCACAAAATCCATCTATGGAAAATCCAAATGATTATCATTTGAAGATCAGGAACACAAGGATGCTCACTCTCATCACTGTCGTTCAACATAGTACCAGAAGTCCTAGCAATAGCAATCAGAAAACAAAAAGAAATAAAAAGTACTCAAATTGCCAAAGAAAAAGTCAAACTCTCTCTCTTCGCAGATGACACGATACTTTATTTGGAAAACCCAGAAGATTCCACCCCCAAATTACTAGAACTCACAGAGCAATTCAATAACGTGGCAGGATACAAAAATCAATGCACAGAAATCAGCTGCATTCTTATACACTAACAATGAAACTGTAGAAAGAGAAATTAGAGAATCAATTCCATTTACAATAGCACCAAAAACCATATGATACCTTAGAATAAACCTAACCAAAGAGGTAAAGGATCTATACTCTAGGAACTACAGAACACTCATGAAAGAAATTGAAGAAGACACATAAAGATGAAAAAATGTACCATGCTCATGGATTGGAAGAATAAACATTGTTAAAATGTCTATGGTGCCCAGAGCAATCTTTCGGTGCCATCCTGATCAAAACACTAATGGCATTTTTCAAAGTGCTGAAACAAACAATCCTAAAATTTGTGGGGAACCAGAAAAGACCATGAATTGCCAAGGAAACGTTGAAAAAGAAAAACAAAGCTGAGGGCATCACATTGCCTGATTTCAAGCTGTATTACAAAGCTGCGTTCACCAAGGCAGCATGGTACTGGCACAAAAAAGATACATAGACCAATGGAACATAATAGAGAGCCCAGATATGGACCCTCAATTCTAATGTAAATAATCTTCGAAAAGGCAGGAAAAATAACCAATGGAAAAAAGACAGTCTCTTCAACAAATGGTGCTGGGAAAATTGGACAGCTATATATAGAAGAATGAAACTTGACTATTCCCTTACACCATACACAAAGATAAACTCAAAATGGATGAAAAAACTCAATGCGAGACAGAAATCTATCGAAAACCTAAAGGAGAACATAGGCAATAACCCCTTCAACACCGGCCACAGCAACTTCTTTCAAGACATGTCTCCAAAGAGAGGCAAGGAAAACAAAAGTGAAAATGAACTTTTGGGACTTCATCAAGATAAAAAGTTTCTGCATGCAAAGGAAATAGTCAACAAAACAAAGAGGCAACCCACAGAATGGGAGAAGATATATGCAAATGACACTACAGATAAAGAGCAGGTATCCAAGATCTATAAAGAACTCCTCAAACTCAACACCTAAAATTATGTCAAAAAATGGGCAGAACACAGTTGCCAAACTGTGGAAAGAACCAAGATGCCCTTCAATGGACGAATGGATAAGGAAGATGTGGTCCATATACACTATGGAGTATTATTCCTCCATCAGAAAGGATGAATACCCAACTTTTGTAGCAACATGGACAGGACTGGAAGAGATTATGCTGAGCGAAATAAGTCAAGCAGAGAGTCAATTATCATATGGTTTCACTTATTGGTGAAGCATAACAAATAACATGGAGGACATAGGGAGATGGAGAGGAGATGGGAGTTGAGGGAAATTGGAAGAGGAGGTGAACCATGAGAGACTATGGACTCTGAAAAACAATCTGAAGGTTCTGAAGGGGCAGGGGGTGGGAGGTTGGGGGAGCAAGGTGGAGGGTATTAAGGAGGACACGTATTGCATGGAGCACTGGGTGTGGTGCAAAAACAATGAATTCTGTTAGGCTGAAAAGAAATAAAAAAACAAATGGGCAGAAGACATGAACAGACACTTTTCAAAGTAAGAATACAAATGGCTAACAGACACATGAAAAATTTTTCATCATCACTAATGATCAGGGAAATTAAAATAAAACCCGTGTTCAGATACCACCTTACACAAGTTAGAATGGCCAAAATTGACAAGGCAAGAAACAACAAGTGGTGGAGAGGTTGTGGAGAAAGGGGAACCCTCTTATACTATTGGTGGGAATGCAAGTTGGCACAGCCACTTTGGAAAGACTGTGGATCTTCCTCAAAAAATTAAAAATAGAGCTACCCTATGACCCAGCAATTGCACTACTGGGTATTTGCCACAAAGACCCAGATGTAGTGAAGAGAAGGGCCATATGCACCCCAATGATCAAAGCAGAAATGTCCACAATAGCCAAACTGTGGAAAGAGCCAAGATGCCCTTCAATAGATAAATGGATGAAGATTTGGCCCATCTATACAGTGGAATATCACCCAGCCATCGGAAAGGATGAATACCCAACTTTTGTATCAACATGGGTGGAACTAGAGAAGATTATGCTAAGTGAAATAAGTCAAGTAGAAAAAGTCAATTACCACATGTTTCACTTACTTGTGGAGCATAAGGAATAGCATGGAGGACATTAAGAGAAGGAAGGGGAAAATGAAGGTGGGGGGAAATGGAGGAGGAGACAAACCATGAGAGACTATGAACTCTGGGAAACAAACTGACGATTTTAGAAGGGAGAGGGTTGGGGAGACGGGTGAGTCTGGTGATGGGTCTTAAGGAGGGTATGGATTGCATGGAGTGCTGGGTGTTATATGCAAACAATGAACCATGGAACACTATATAAAAAACTAACAATATACTGTATGGTGACTAACATAACATAATAAAAATTTTTTAAAAAGTAAAATAAAATAAAGGGAACAAAATATAGACAAAGATACCCTGTTGATAGTTCATAGCTTCTGTTTTACCAGTCTTCCTGATGTTAATACGCTGCTTTGATTTTTATACTTCTCTTCCCTAATTAGCCTATCTAATGCCCCAGAAGTTGACTCCATTTTCACTTTTGGGACTGATACTAGTCATAATCAATCATGCTAATACTTTCTTCCTTGCCAGATACAGGATTCCAATGTTAAGCAAATCAGTACTTGACATTTTCCTGACTAATGATATTGGTCCATAGGTGGACACATGCCAAAATTTGGTCTTAACATACAAAAAGCAAACAACAACAACAACAACAACAAAACAAAACCCCAAAAGACCTATTTTTCCAGATTATCAAATAAGTTTATCTTCATGGGATGTGTCTATCTTGTATATATTGGTTAGACAGTTGGATAAGGGAGTCTTTTTTAATATAAAGATTAAATATATTAAATTGAGAATCAATTGCTTATAGGCAACTGTTATGTTGAATAAGAAGAGTTTATAAAATGGATTTGTAAGAGAAACTTTGTTTTATTTTTCCATATCTCTTTACTTATATACTGTGACTTTTCTAATCAATGTTAGGCAATAGAAAAGCCTATAGTTATTTAAGACCCAACACAGTCTTGAAGAAATTATTGACAATATACAGTGTCAATGATAACCAAAACTCTGATTTAGATTTAATGATAAATTTGCTCCTTTCTTCTGGTTGGCCTCTTGATGTGGGATAGAACAGCGTCATCCTACTTCTCTCTCTATAAGCCTCATAAATATGGTTTCACAAGGTCCAATCATGAAAAGGGAATTGAGCTTGGTGGGAAAGAATGTTCTCACACAGATTTATAACTTTCTTAGATAAATCTGTTTGTTTGGGTCTGGTGTATATTTAAAAACTTTTTTTTTTCTCCCATATATATTTTCAAAGATACTTCAGGGACCCCCACTGGTGATATTTGATTGCATAATAAGGTCAGGGGATGTGTCTTTTCCTTGGATCCTTATTTGTGATAATTTCAATCAATTCTTTTTTAGCCTCCCATTCCTCTTCTGGCAACTTTCTTAGAGGATTTGAACTGGCCTCAGGTTGCTTATCTTTCCTTTGTATCACTCACCTCTGATCCATGGAAAATGCTCACATATTTGGTATGGACAAATTCCAAAAGTCAGGCCAATTCCAATGAAGCAACAATTCTTCTTTCCTCACTTACTCAAGTAGTCAACCAAATCATCTTATCCTTAAAATCAGTCCCTGGATGAGAATCAAGTACGAGTACACTTGGCCTTACCAATTTTACCAAAGATATAAAATTACTAAACAGAACTAATGAAAAGTACTTCTCAGATTCAGGAAACCCAACAAATATCAATCAGTAAAAATAAAAGGAAATACATATCTAGATACCTCACAGTGAAACTGTTATCTCTTTCATGTTTGTCTCCTTTGTTTCAATATCCTATCCTCTATATAATTTCTTCAAATGTAACTTGGAAGTAACTAATTCTCTTTCAATGGAGTTTAATGAATAAAGTGTTTAAAGAATAAAGTAAGAATGAAAGGTCCTCTTCTGAGTCCAGAATGGCTGAGTTAAATACTAAATTTTCTATTTGCTAATCATACTATCTTGGGGTAAATACTCAATTTTTCTGGTTTTAACCTTTCCTGTTGTTTCTGGTGTTAGAAATATATTCCTTCTTTTTCTGTCAGCTCACCTTTGCATAAATAAGTAGTATACATTGATTGATTGATGATTGATTGATAGATTAAAAGACAGAATTGGAAATTGATATTTAACTTTAGCAGTGGGAAGACCTAAAGATATATAAGCAAATGAATAATATGATTAGAATCACATAAAAGAAACCATCTGCAAGCAACACGTTGGCTGTATTAGTAAGTTGGACAGTATAGCTGGTGATCTCAATGAGAATTTAGTCTATGCTTAGGAATACTTAAAAATACAGACAAGAGGTATTAGAAACTTACTGCTGATTAGAAAGGATGGGATTGTAAATGGGATGAGTCATTTACAGAATGTTGTATAAATAATTGCACATCAGGTGTGAGGGATCAAATATTACCATTTGGAACAAAAGAACCTAAGAATGAAATGTGCTTAGTTGTTCAGAGTATGCTTGATGTCCTAAGATGATGCCCAGGATGGTGTATCCAGCATGGCATTATTTATGTAGATTTGTAGCTCAGAATTAGATAATATACACATAGAAATGATAGCTAACTCTGCTAAGAAAGAGAGTGTTGAGAGAAAAGTAGTGGACAAATAGTACCCACATGTCAAAAAAAGTTAATTAGGTAGAAGCTAGATAAAAGCAGTGGAAGGAGTGCACAGAGAAACCTTCATACCTTGACCTGAAAGATTTTAGAGTCACAAGTCCTTGAGAAGGGGAATGATAGAGTAGGAAGTTAGTTAGGGGCTGGAGGAGAAGAGGGTGATATATAGGTTACACATTAGAAGCCTGAGGGCACAACATTTTGATCTTTTGGCTCCATAGGCACTGGGGCTAACAAAGCAAGAGCCACAAGCTAAGCTCTCTTCCACTTCTGCCCCAGCATAACCTCTCTACCCATTTGCATTACAATGCTACCACCACCCCATGGAGGAAGGATACCATAATAAACCTTGTAGGGTTTTGTCCCAACCTGGAGGAGGAGTCCCCCAAATGATTGGAAGCAGCCTCCATTAGAAACTACACTATGCATGATGCAAGCACCCCCCCCCGCCCCCACCTCACATAAGAAGAATGAACTCCCCTCCTCCATAGCCTCAGGGCAGTTGCCACCTCTGAGACTGCCTGGTCTCCCACCTTGAGATTGTACTGTCCTTAATAAAACTGTTTTCTGCTTTCACTTTGGGCACTGGTCTCTGTTTATTGCATTGGTGCCAAAAGTGGTTTTCATGCAGAAAATGATACTTATAATGTAACCGGGCCCATCACTTATATGTGCCCTTTCCAAGGCCATGGGAGGGTCTCTAGGAATAGCTTCATATGGTCACATGGTTTTGTAAAATTTGTGAAACTAATTTTTTTTTTTAAATTTGTACACCATTATTTATTTTTGTGCTTCAAGACACATGTTTATTGGAGACACAACTCCATCGCAGGGATGATAGGATCTGTACCAAAAATAGGCTCTTGAAGGGGCTAGCAGGGTACAGTGCCCCCTCACCCTCACCCACTGTACAAAAATAAACTCACACCTATGGACAGTACTCCATCCTCTGCCAGACCTGAGACCCCTTTCTTTGATCCTCATCCCTGCCACTTTAAAAAAAAATGTATGTCGGGGGCACCTGGGTGGTTCAATGTGTTAAAACCTCTGCCTTCGGCTCGGGTCATGATCCCAGAGTCCTGGGATTGAGCCCCGCATCTGGCTCTCTGCTCAGCGGGAAACCTGCTTCCTCCTCTCTCTCTGTCTGCCTCTCTGTCTACTTG
Organism: Mustela putorius furo; assembly: GCF_011764305.1. Classification (NCBI taxonomy): domain Eukaryota; kingdom Metazoa; phylum Chordata; class Mammalia; order Carnivora; family Mustelidae; genus Mustela; species Mustela putorius. Next base: position 1,761,401 of record NW_025422112.1, on the reverse strand, counting down.
TGATCTGTCTGTCAAGTAAATAAATAAAATCTTTAATAAATAAATAAATAAATAAATAATAAATAATATATGTCATGTATCTTTTTTTAAAAAAATTCAATTAGTCAACATATAGTACATACTTAATTTTAGATGTAGTGTTCAGTGATTTATCAGAAACATTTTTTATTCTTTTTTTTTTTAAAGAAATCCCCTTCCCCATAAAATATTTATCTGCTTACTTAGTTTTCATTCTTTTGAAAGCAGAACCTGAACCAAAGACAAAGTCAGGTCATTTATTTGGAAGAGGACCCCAGGAAGCAGGAGAGAGGGAACAGGCAAAGTTGGACAGCAAGGAGGGAAAAGCCTAAATATAAAGATGCATCATTAATGTTGCTGCTGTAAATAACTGGGCTCCGTGCCACCATGACTTGCAAGAAGCATAAAAATTATCTCCTAGAATTATCCACCTAAAAGCAAGAGGCCAGAGCATTTAGCCACCATTTCCCATAACCCACTGGTAGATGAGTGCCCACAGAGATTAATTCTTGCCGAATTTCTGGGTGGCTCCCTGTTAAATAGCCAGTTCAGAGAATGCCCTTGAAGTGGGACTCTGATAGCCAAGATGATTCTGAGGTTGCTCTGAACTGTCTATCAGAATGCACATTTGAGTCAGAGTTGTGCCGAGGGCAATGGATGATTTTATGAAAAAGACATCTGCTTCAGTCCTAAGGGTCAAAGCACAAACTTTGGAATGCTCTTATTCGGGGTGCTCAAAGAGAAAAAGAGTAATAATGAAATGGGAAAGCTTACATAGTATGAAGATAAGAAAACAGCTAAATCAAAGCAATATAAAAGAAGCAAAGAAAGGAAAGAATGTTAGAAAGAAGTCTGGCCAAACATTTTACAGGGTGCTCAAGAATGATATGCTTAAAACCTGCTATTGAACTGGGTTAATGAGAGAAGATAATTGACTTTACAGAAGAATTTCATTGAAAAAGTGGGTCAGAAAATCACATTAAAATCCATAATTACCTTCTTTTCCTGCATTTGTGATATAGCTGATTTTTTTCCAGAAAATCTTTTCACCTAAATACCTTTATGTTTCTGTAAGGGTTAAATGAGTTAATATATGTGAAGTGCTTAGGACTATGTCTGGCACATTGTGGGCACTATGGAACTGCTTTCTATTATTATTTTTATTATTTAGAAGATTGTAAAGACATGTGAATATTGTAATAAGAAGCCAAGTAGAGATAAATTTAAAGATTGTTAAGAAAATAGGTTCTTTTCAAGTCAGGGAAGATTACTTCATAGTGATCTCAAGAGGGCTTGGAAGCTCAAGATCAAAACAAAAAAGAGATGACAGTGGGGGACAACCAGGTTTAGGGACATGAGAAATCAAGAAGGTCCAGAACAGGCTCAGAATTAGAACCACAGGGATAAGTAAAGTCTGGTTATAGTTGGTCGAAGTACAAATAGGGTAGTAGTTAAGAAGTGGAGCTGTGCAGATTGTTTTCAGAGAAGAACTGTAGAGATGGACATATAAAAAGTACTACAATTCTAATGTCCACAGGCACAGGAATAGCTAGACCTGATGACAACCAAGTAGAGTGAACATTTTAGAATTAATATAATAATAACATAAACTTATACTTTAAGCTTACAGAACCTCACGCTTCTCATAATAATGCATACACACACAGACACATGCATATGTGTGTATATATACATACACATTATATATATGTATACACACAAAGTGAAGTATATATATAAGGCTATTCATCATCCTAAACTAGAAGGAAGCCAAAAGTTTGGAAAAATAAGAAGATAGATTTTTAGCTTATTATTCCACTAGAATTTCACTAATGATTGCTCCTTTAATCCTTTATTCTAATTAATAAAATATGGCAGTGATTTACAGATATAATTTTTCCTATCACTAATTCCTATTACTATTTCCCATTACTATTATCGTTTCATATTCTTGTTACTGAAATATTTTTCCTCTTATAAAATAAAAAATCCTCTCATAAAATAAAAAGTACAAAGCATCTCAATGCCTATGACTAATAGGTTTTAATCAACACGTATTTTTATATTAGCTTGTTAACTTTCTACTCATTCTGTTCACATGTATTGATGACTTCATTTTTAGTTTTAAGTTTTCAAAGAGACCTCTCTCAGGTTTCTCTTTCATATACACACATTGGCTTTGTTTGTACTTTCAAATAATGAGTTCCGATTTGTCACAACATACCTCTTTTTGATCTTTACAGCAGTCACTTCCATACATTCTAGCTGGGTCTGCTTAAGAAATATATGCTCCTTTTTTTTTCCATCAGCAGACAAATATCAGAATATTTAAGATGTCCCTAATTTTGCTATACAAAATATTTTTGAGACTGTAAGCATTGGTCACTTCTTTTATAAGCACAGAACATTACACTGAAAGATACAGTCACCTCAATGCCTTCTAGTTTTCTCAAAAGATTATTTCAAAGTGTAATTGTTTTATACGAAAGAGTGAACACTCATATGTTACCATGGTATTGACTTCTGCAAATCAAAAATGAGTACACTCTTACTATCCAAGCAGGAATATAGAGAAAAAGCACATTATGGTCCCATGTGAATAACAATCCCTGGATGAATCTTTACTGTGGAAGATTAATTTCATATGAGGAGCAGCCTTTTTTGAATTACTATATGAATCAACTAGTTACTATGTTCTACTAATGCAGAATATTTTATGGAAATACCTCTTCCATGAACTTTGAGCATAAAGGATCAAAATGAAGGATAGAAAGACATAATTTTATTTCACTAGTAAACGAAGAAAATGAATCTTTCTTATCATTTAGGGAAATTTTTAACAAAATGTTGTAAAGTCCTTTTTGAAAATTTATGGAACTTACTCTATTTGTTTTATCAAATTAGTAGCAAAATAAGAAACTGCACTGATAAGAAAATACCTTTCAACTTTAAGATGCAATGAGATGACCCTTGTTTAATGGCTCTGTAAGAAGGGAACTCAACATTCACTATTTAATAAGGTTGTAATTTGAATTCAGTGAAATTACTATTGGTAAAGGTCCTCTTCTAATTAAACACAAACAAATGTATCTTAATTCATGTCCCCAAAGAAGTAATCCCTTTATATTTTAACCAAGTTCAGTGCTTCCAAAGGATTTAAATAACTGAGAAAGGAGCTTAATCAAAAATAGCTACTTATTTCAATTAACTTTCTGTTAAACATGAATGATGCTTCATTTCCCATGTTCTGTGCTATAAATGGTGACAGTTACTTTATTCATTCGTTTGTGGTCAGCCAATAAATATTGGATAACTACTACATGCATAGAACTATTCAAAACTTTGGAAGTTAAAAAAAACTTTCCAATAATAAAAGTACATAAAATCTAACAGGAAATACAGTCATATACATATAGGTAAGTAGCTAAAATAGAACAAGGTAAATTTTAAATTGATGATTCCACTCCAAAATAAAAAAATACTATAACTTACATCTTTCTTTTCTCCATCATCATCTTTTCTCTATCATCATCTCCATCATCTCCATACATTTTAATGGAACTTTAATTTTTGAAATTTTACTTTATCTGTTCTTGACAATATCTACTCCTAATGATGATGTGATGGTGGTGGTGTTGGGTGATGATGGAGATGATATTAACTAACAGTTATTGGACATTATGTGTCAGTCACTGCCCTAAGTAAACAATACGTATTTTCTCAGTAAATCCTCTTGATGTCCTTATCAGTTAGATGCTATTATTAAATTCACCATTCATAGAGAGGAAACCTGAAGGACACAGTGGTTAAGTAATGAATGTGCCCAAGTTTACATAGCTAGTATGGGCAGAGATAGGAAGCAAAATTAGACTATCTGGTTCTAGAGCTTAGATTGTCAACCATCACACAAGACTGTATCTTAAATCGTCATTATATATACCATAGAATATCACAACATATGTTCTGTAATAGAGAAATATTAACTCTACATAAAATTATAAAAAATATTCTCTAGGGGTGCCTGGGTGGCTCAGTGGGTTAAAGCCTCTGCCTTCAGCTCAGGTCATGATTGCAGCATCCTGGGATTGAGCCCCACAGTGGGCTCTCTGCTCAGCGGGGAGCCTGCATCCCTCTCTCTCTGTCTGCCTCTCCGCCTACTTGTGATCTCTGTCAAATAAAAATCTTAAAAAAAAATTATTCTCTCACATCTTCAACTGGTTCCATGTAATTATTCCTAGTCCCCTCTAAATTCTTGAGTAATTGCTTCTGCTCTACCTACTGTGTGACCTTAGAAAAATTAAGATTTAAAGAATTTAGGAACTTTTCCCATCTGTAAAATGTAGCTACCAAAATAATTGTCCTACCTAAGTTCAAATGTCCTACCTAAGAAACTACCTACATAAATTTCTAGAACCTCCTTTATCAGATCAACAGTCTCCCTTAAATTTTGTTCCTCTTCAGGACTGGACAGCTGATGCTAGTTTTGGGGGCTTGCCAGCCTGTGGTGCAAAGTAGGGGGAAGTGCTCTGATGCTATCTCAGTCTGAAGCAGATGGTGTGTCCATGTGTCTTCATGGTGGGATTTTGTTTTTGTTTTCGTTTTTGAAGTTTATTTATTTACTTACTTACTTACTTAGAGTGCATGAGTGGAGGTAGGGACACAGGGAGAGGGGGAGAATCAAGCTCAAGCAGATTCCACACTGGGCATGGAACCCCATGTGGGGCGTAATCTCACAACCCTAAGATCATAACCTGAGTCAAAATCAAGAGAGGATGCTTAACTGACTGAGCAACCCAGGTCCCCCCATGGTGAGACTTTGAAATAATTTTGTCCATCCTCCAGATGAAGAAAATTTTGAATGATCTAAGCTCAGGACTATACTGTCCCTTTCTCAAGGATAGAGGGATTTTTCATATCCCCTTCCTTCAGTCAAAAATGGGTCTTCACATGTGTTTTAGGATCAATATAGAGTTTGCTTCCCTTCCCCAAAAGACAAAGGCTTTTGTTCTGTAGGAAATAAGGAACCAAGTGAGGTTTCCTCATTTTTCCAAGGTGGTGAACGCTTTCTTCCTCCAAATCTGCAAAACTGAGGCAATTATTGGGTCAAAAACCCTACTTTCACTTTGTTCATGAGTATTCAGTGAAGTTCTTTGTAGAAATGCCAATGAGTGAATGCAAACATCCTTTGTGTTTGCAGTTCTTAAGGCTTCTAAACTCTCACATTAGCCTGCACAAAACCTTCAGCATTCATTAAAAGTTTTAGCTGAATTATTTTTCCCACTTGTATGAAAACTTCATTTTCCTCCTGTGGTTTGCCCTATATAAGTCAGCTCTCACACTGCACTCCTACTTGAAAGGGCTGCCTGTCCTTGGATTATAGACTGGTTAGTTTCTCTATGACCTCTCTCTGATGGTTTGAAAAGTTATACTTCTGTAGATTATCTGTTGTCTAGATGCTCAGCAGAAACCAGAAGTCTTACGTTTTCATATAGATTGTTATTTGTTATTTAACCTTTATTAAAGCATTGAATCTTGTGTGCTACTATCATCTCTATTTTGTATATAAGTAAATCGAGTTGCAGAGAATTTAAATCCTTGCCCGATATTATTTAATTATTAAATGACAAAAACCAGTTCTCTTGGCTTTGAGATCAATTTGTCGTGTACAGTTGATTATGCCATAGGTCAGAAATGTTACAAAAATGAAAAAAAAAATTTCAATAGTATTCTACTATAATCCAGGGAGTCACCTTGGTGCTTTGTAACTCAAAGGAATTTCAAAAAGCGAGTATGTCAGTATTCCTCCCACATTGTGCTAGGGACAATGAAAATTATGCTGAGCAAAAAAAGCCAGTTACAAATGGGTATATACTGTATAACTGCATTTACATAAAGTTCTAGAATAGGGAAACTAAGCTCTGGTGATAAAAATAAGAATGTTAGTAGCTTCTAAAAAGGGGGAGGTGGGTGGAGATTGTCCAAAAATTGGCACAATTAAACTTTGCTCTGCAATAATTTCCTTTATGTTGATTTTGGTGGTGGTTAAATTGTATACATTTTAAAAACTCATACTATAACTTTAAAATCTGTTTATTTTATTATAACTAAATTACACTTCAATAAATTTCAGCTAAAACCAAATAAGGAAGCTGAAGTTAAATTAATTAATTTAGAAATTTTGTGAGTTCAATGGGAAGTTTTACTTTTATAAGTGATACTTGTATTTTAAAATATTTTAATGTGCATTATTTCATTTAATCGTTACTCTACTGGGAAATCTGTATTATTATTATGTCCCTTTTATACTTGGGTCTGCCTACAAGTTTGGATCTGTTGAAAGAGTTGGCTACATCATGAGTTTGAAATGTTAAAAGTAAAGTAAATGCAATAATATCTTTTTGTAACTCACAGAATCATATGTGTCATCTTGCAACTCTACATGGGAGGAAAAGAGAATATAGCCACTTTTTTTTCCATATTACAAAGGCAACAATGAAGCTCCCACCTCTTCATCATGAAAATTCCACACCCTAAATAAAAATGGAAATGTTATTCTAAAGTAAATGTCTTCAATCATAATATATCACTATCATTTCCCTTTTTAAGTCAACTGATGAGAACATTTTTGCCCAAACTGACTGATGTTTCAGGACATGTCCAGATAATGGGCCCATCCTGTTACTGGGTTAACTAAAAATAGTTAGTTGACTGTTATTGTCTTTGTTTGCATATCACATGTTGCCAGCATGTCTGGAATATTTTGATAGGACTATATTCACACAAATTATAATGAGAAAAATGGAACACATAATTATCCAAATAAAACACAGCATAATAAAATAGGAACCATTATAAAATAAATATGGCTATCACACAGATCAGGCAAAGCTTCACAAAAATTGATTCTGTTTATACCATAATAACAGTATATAATATGGCTTAGTCCTCACCCTCCATTAAGACAGGTTGTTATTGTTTATTATGTTCAATGTTCACATGAAATCCTAAGCCTTACAAATGAACTTAAGTTCAAATATGGTAATAGCAGTCCATTTGTAATTTCAAAGGTACAGGACCACATCCAAATAGCTACTTATCAACTGGCACACAGATTTAATAATCCAACAAGAGTCACTATCAGTAAGTATTTTACAAGCCTTACACTCTTCCCTGTCTACTCAGTGGTATCTGCAGAGATGCTGCTTAATGACGGAAATGACTAACATAATTTGAGCTTCAAAGGTTGACTCATAATATGCCTCAGGGATGGTCAGATAATTTAGATCAAATTGAGCTTTCTCATCTCCAGTTGCTACACTCACTAGTTCTGGCTCCCTACTGTTGCTATTTTCCTAGTTATCATTTGCTCAAAAATGTATTTTCTTTTGCCTTTTGCTCTTGTCTCTGCCTGCCGGGCTTGTGATTGGCTCCAAGATGGCAAAGCCAAGTGGATGGGAGCATTTGTTTAGTGTCAGAATATTGACTACCTCCCAGGACATCATTATTTCAGGGTTTCCCTAGCATTTGGTGCTGATTATAGTGTCTGGAGCCACTAGTGAATTATTTTCAGAAGGACCGTATGGCTTCATTGTCAAAGTAAGGTTTTATACTATAATTGGAAGGTACGCTTAAAAAAATTGCAGGGCTGAAAAAATGGCTAAGTAGTTGCCAATTTTCTCTCTGATGACATTTCTTATATTTTATTGACTTTAAAAAATCTGTCTTCTCTTCTGACCATTCAGTATAATAAGGGAGAACAGAAATAAGGGTGGTTGTGACTTGTGAGATCACAAAGTTGGTACTCACTCTCCTTGGTCAGACAGCAGAGAGCCAATGCTCACTGAAACCTCAAAGCCACTCACTTTTGGTTTAACCAAAACCAGAATCATCTTCCTTTGTCTTGAGTTTCTTGACTCCTATTTTTGCCTTCTCATTACTCCGTGTGGTGCTGCAAGTAGCAATGAGTTAGTAAATCAAATGATCACGTCCCTTTCTAATTTGCCAGCTTACACTGCTACTTCTAAAAGACTATGGTTTGGAGTTCTACGTGTAACTTGAATTACTTATTAAATTAAACAGAAAAAATTCTGAAGTCTCTATGAGCGGAATGTATTTTTTCTTGATTTTTTTTTTTTGAGACACTATAAGCAGATACTAATAGGCCAGAAGTCACAAAACAGACATAGAGTTGACAAAACAGAAATAAAGTTGTCCTAAAAGAGACAACCACCCATGCAAATGAGACATGACTTTAGAATGTGTTTAAGTCTTAGGTCCTGCTCTATGCAATACATAATGAATGTATCTAGAGTCCATTCTGCCTTTGTTTTTGATGAAGAGTACTTCATATAGGTGCCTCCATAATGAAATCAACACATATTTTTAAATATTTTTTGAAAACATTTGTTCAAAAGTCAGTATATTAAGTTTTCCAAATCTGATTCCCGGATCTGTGTTTGACTCAAACTTTGAGAAGTATGTGCTCTTACCATTTCACCCCTTGTCCCTTCCATGCTGCAAAGACAATTGTGGCATATAAGAAAAGGTCTTGATCTTTAAGTGGACTTAATTTCAAGTTCCATGCCAGAGTTCCTAGTTATGTGATCTGAAATAAGGTGAATAACAATTTGTGTGTCTTAGTTTCTTCTTTGCAAAATAGGGAGACCATTCACCTAACAAGTTTATTTGGGAGTTAGAATGCTATGAGACAATGTGCTCTATCATTAATTATATATCAAACAAAGATAAGGTCCTCTATAATAGAATTCAACTTATAAATAAAATATTGTCACCACAATGTAGCTTTAGGTTCCTATTCTTTCCAACTGTAGGAATGTGATTGAAAATAATATAGCGTATATTATGATTATAGATTTTCCTTTCTAACAAACATAAATCTGCCTTAATGCTCAAATCTCTGTCCTTATTGTCTTTCTTCATGCACACTGATAATCAGAGTACTGAAAATTCCCAGAATGCCGAGTGTTGACAAAGATCCCATGCAGTCATCATGAGAGAATTTCATCTCCAGCTTTGCCTTTCTCAGCAGTAAGCCATCAGTTCAGGGAGTAGAGCTGACAGTAATTTAAGATGGTGTCACATCTCTGGTGCCACTTTTTGGAAAATTATAGGCTGTTGTGTTCCATTTGTGTCAAATTTGGTGCTAAGAGATGGCAGAAATGCTAGTGTTGCTACCAGAAAACCACTTTTCTGCTCTGTGACAATAAGAAAACCAGCCATGTTCCTTAGAGGAATAGGTGTGGTGATGACAATCTGTCAATCTGAGAAGTTCAGAAAGTACCTCAAAACTGAAAATGCTGTTTTCGTTCATTCTGATTTAAACTTCTGAATACTTTTCCTTTGCTTAACTGCTGATGTGATTTATTCAAGAGTTACAGTAGATGAAATAAACTTTTTAATTTACTATACCGAAGTATATCTAATTGGATGGTTACAACTACTAAAATATTCACATGCAGAGCAATCATTTTAAGAGCCATCACAGGAAGCAATTGTAAGATGCCTATATTTTGTGTAATTATATAGTTCATTCTTTGTCTTTCTCGAGAGAATTTTGTATGAGATAATAACTTCAGAAAATGATATTAATATATCTGATACCAGAACTATTACCAATCCTAATTTGCACCTTTCATGCTACTTTGAATATTTTATTTATGCCAAAATGTCAACTATGCAACTGAAAATTGCCTGAAGGAACATTAGCCATCCATCTCTTTGGGTAGAATGTACCCATATCATCCCTGATAATATGAAATGCTCCAAGATACAGGTTTGCATACATTTTGTGTTTATAGATGATTGCAGAAGATCAAAAAACCCATAGATAACTTACCCTATTTTCATAAATCTCTATTACAGAGATATACTTACAAAAGTGGTTATGAGGTACTGATTAAGATCTATATTTTAGGTGGATGCAGGAGTGTGGCTAATGCAAATAATGCTGTCATTAAAGTATAGTTACAGAAAAGTTGCTAACTGCTCCAGAGTCAGAAGAATACCTGGATCTTCATATAAAATTCTCATGCTCCCTGGTATTAGAGGAAGGTCAGACCCTTTTAGTGAACTAATCAAGAGATATAATAAGTAGACCAGGAGTGAGAAAGTATGGTCTTTACATGAATCAAGTTATACAGCAACAACCAATCCATCTCTTTCCTTTCCAACTTCTTCACCAGAAAGTGCCTAAAACACTTTTTTCTTAAGTTCTAATAAATGATGCCCTCTTATCAGAAAATTGCTGAGTCATTAAAACAGCTCAGTTTCTGCTGCTATGAGAGCACAAAACGGGCAGAAGAGAGGGAGCAGAGATGAAATGAGAGTTTGGATTTTCTTCACTTAACATAGCAATGGTTAGGGCCTTCCCATGAGTCCATGAGATACTTTGGATGGTTACAGCATCTTAAGTATTCTTGCCAATGCCTCCAAGAAGACCACTCTCTGGGACTCTAACTGCACAAGGCTATGAGATAGTTAGCCATGGCATGGCTTGGAGTTGGGGAGAAAAGGAGAAGGTTGCACTTCAAGTGGCTCTCTCATGCATAGAGATCATGTGTGAGTAAGATCTAGAACTTTGAGGAACCAGCAAATGCCTCACTAGGAGATGGCTTTAAAACACACAAAATACAGAAAGAACAAATAGCCAGTTGGTATTGGACAGAGAAACAATAAGGACTAGCAGTACCACCACACCCTCCATTCTTGATAGATGAAGCATGGGGTTACTCACATTATCCTGTCCAATAAGAACAAGCACTGAAAGAAATGCCTTTACCCTCTGTCTTCCTTGTCCCAAGATGAGGGGAAGAGCACCAGGACAACCATGGTATGAAAGGACAGCCCACTATTCTCTCTAACTTCCACAGTGGAACTCAGCCTAATGTTGCTAGACATGAGAACAAGGGATAGTTTGACTCCTTTTCAAATATTTTCAATGCAATTCAATTTATTAGTTTTAAAACTTATAATTTCAAAGGCTTTACAATGTAGCATTTTCTAAATTGCTTGTTGGTATAATAGCTTTATTAGTTCAAATCAAGAGAGAAATCATATGTTCTAACCCATCATGATGATGCAAGATATTTAGCTCTCCTTTGGCAGTAGAACTCAGCAATTTGTTTCCTCTACATCTGCTGGGTATTTCCTAAATATGACAATATTTGCCACAAATCTCTGTGTTTACTTGTTAATTTGTAAGATACCTTGTTTTTTTGATCTCTCACAGCTACGTTCCAGTCATCTGTGAGAGATTCTTCTGGACTCCAGTCCTTCTTGTCTGGCCACATACATTCCCTTCCGAGCCTGTCCCTTCATTCCAAGCTGTTCTGTCCCTTCACCTAATAAACCATACAAATGCTCTCATAATCACCATGCTTTAACATGTACTTACTTCTGGTGGGCTTTGCATCAAATGTGAAATTGAAGCATTTAAAGGAAAAAGATCAAATTTTAATTACTGAAATGAGACTCTCAATAACTGAAATAACTAAAATTTTATGGATTCAGACTAAAATATCATTAAAGGACATGCCAACTACAAAAAAGGGATAGTTATAGAGAGCTCAGTAAGAGCAGTTCACAGAAGAATAAAACACAATTTTTTTCATTGAGATAAGATTCCTAATTTAAACTGGTAATAAATTTTTAATATTTCCATTTGGAATTTTCAAAGATTTTACAAAGGCAAAATAATTAGTGTGTCTATATGCATAAACTTAGAAAAAAATTTTTTTTTGCAAATTTCTTTAACATTTATTTTTTCACCAGACATTTTCAGAAAGCCTAGTTTATGTAAAAATTCATAGTAATCATTGTGAGATATAATAAAATTGGTATTTTATGCCATGAGGTTTAGGCTGCATTTATAATGCAGCAATATTTTGTAATAATATTTTTGTTCATTTTATTTTCCAACAGACACTAGCCCTTTCCTCTGTCAAGTAGTTAGGGTAACAGCTGGTTCTTCCTTAATTTAAACTGAGCTGCAATTGGAGTGGTTCACATGTACTCAAGCCCAAACTTCCACCATCTTATCAGGATATGGTATTGGTCTTACTAGTAGTACAGCTGGATTGTGTTGGGGTAGCTGTTTGAGATGTTTTCTGTTTACCTTGTGCTTCCACTCTGTCAGAGCTCTGGAATCTAACACCATGAGATTATGTGGAACTATGCAATTACTCTGTTATATAACCCCTCTTCCATGGTACTTTGTTGGTTAAACCTGAGTGTGTGTCTTAAGAGAAAAGCTGGTCATTTGATTTGCTTCTGCATTGGGGTTCTTCCTGACTTTATCCCCTTTCTAGCTACCCTTACCTCATCTAATGATCAACTGATTTCTCTTTGTCCCTGCAATTATTCTCTATGTTAGGGCCACTCTTCAATTGACCTGTCCCAGCCTGCTCCAGGTGTGGAAGTTGTAGCCCTGTTACTTAGGTGAGAAAGGCTGTTTTTCTCTGGAATATAATTCTTCAAGGGTTTCTTGTGTCTACTGCTCTTCGATAGCCACATAAAATACTACAGTCACTATCTACTCATATTTTTCTTGTTATCATGAAACAAATGTCTTTCACATTCTTCTAGATCCTAACTGGAAGAAGTCTAAGCATTTGTAGTTAGGGCTGTTGTTAGCTATTTATGTCATGATTCCCTTTACTAAAATAACCACTTTTGCATTATAACTTCCAATTGAATGATAATTTTATACCTTCTTTAATTCAAAAAGTTAAACCTTAAATTCAATTTTATGCCTATTGCATTAGATAGAATTTCTAAAATGGAACAAAACAAAACACCTTCAAGTAAAATCTGGGCTGGCAGTGGTAGCACCAGCAAAATTTCACCACAAAATATGATGTTAGCTATTAGTTTATATCAGAAAACTTTCATCATAAAGGAAATATCTTGCCATTACTAATTTTGAGTCCATTACTAGGAATATTTATTAAATTTACACTATCATTTGAGAGAATTTTTTTGGATCTATTAATGTGATAAATTATATTAATAGATCTCCCAAGATATTATTATTCTTTAACTCCTGGAGTGAACACATCTTACTCAAAGTAACTGATTACTATTACTATAATATTAAAATTGATTCTGATGATGCTATATGGGAATTTCCATCTATGTTATTTCAAAATAGTTTTTATAGCAAGAATGGAAAATGCTTGTCATCTGTAGAACCACATGTGTTCATGGCAGATATCATAATTGGTGAAAGCAAGTGAGGCTAATGATTCATTATTTACATAATACTTGTCAGCAGCTACTACTAATGAGTCAGAGTTGGAATGAGACCTGAAACTGCTGTCATTAATCAATGCTTTTCATTTTTTATGTTCTCATTGTCAGTTTTAGCACTAAGTTGCATAACATTCCCTCTTTTTATGTTTTACCATGGGTATCATAACATGTAAGTTTCTTCTTTCTAGATAGTTTAGAATAATTTAAGCTTAAAAATGTTTATCCCAGAGCCATTTTAGGAGGCAATTCCTTAATAACTTTTCAATGTCTCCTATGGTTGTGGATTTTTCTAGACCTTTACAAATTTCGAGTTGGTTTATTCTTAGTAAGCTAAGCATTCTCAGAATATAGTTTAAGTAATATTTTCCACTCTTGATATAGAGACAATCAACAGGAGGTACTAATTTTCTAATGTCATAAAAATGGGATTATAGTTCTGTATGTTCTTACAGTTATATACTTTTACATTTCAATTCTGCCTAAATATTGATTTTTAAACTTATTTTGAAAAATCATATTTTATATTTACTTTTAAGATTGCTTTTCTTAATGTTCTGTATGTTCTTGAGAACGCTATAATATCAACTTCCTCAGTGGAATTTTACATATGTCTATTAGATCAAGCTTATGTTGTATAATTTTTCTAAACTCTTACTAAATTTTGTCTGCTTAATCTGTCACTTAAGGCAGTATATCATTATCATTGTCTAGTTAATTATTTGATTTGGCAACAAACATTAATCCTTCTTACTCATATCATAGTATTTCCACCTGGAATTATTTTCTTTCTAGCTCAAGTGCTCATTTAAAATTTCTTTTACTGAGATTCTGTTATATACTGTTATGGTCCGTGATCAAAGGAGCAAGATTGATACAAAGCAAAGGTCAAGCAAAGCTTTATCTTGCGCCAAGCATCGAGAATCAAACCCACCGGTTGCAGCAACCTCTTACAGAAAGAGTGATCGCTCCCAGCCTCACAGACTAACTTTTGTTTTTTTTTAAATTTTTTATTTTTTATAAACATATATTTTTATCCCCAGGGGTACAGGTCTGTGAATCACCAGGTTTACACACTTCACAGCACTCACCAAAGCACATACCCTCCCCAATGTCCATAATCCCACCCCTTTCCCCCAAACCTCCTCCCCCCAGCACCCCTCAGTTTGTTTTGTGAGATTAAGAGTCACTTATGGTTTGTCTCCCTCCCAATCCCATCTTGTTTCATTGATTCTTCTTCTACCCACTTAAGCCCCCATGTTGCATCACCACTTCCTCATATCAGGGAGATCATATGATAGTTGTCTTTCTCTGCTTGACTTATTTCGCTAAGCATGATATGCTCTAGTTCCATCCATGTTGTCGCAAATGGCAAGATTTCATTTCTTTTGATGGCTGCATAGTATTCCATTGTGTATATATACCACTTCTTCTTGATCCATTCATCTGTTGATGGACATCTAGGTTCTTTCCATAGTTTGGCTATTGTGGACATTGCTGCTATAAACATTCGGGTGCACGTGCCCCTTCGGATCACTACGTTTGTATCTTTAGGATAAACACCCATTAGTGCAATTGCTGGGTCATAGGGCAGTTCTATTTTCAACATTTTGAGGAATCTCCATGCTGTTTTCCAGAGTGGCTGCACCAGCTTGCATTCCCACCAACAGTGTAGGAGGGTTCCCCTTTCTCCGCATCCACGCCAGCATCTGTCATTTCCTGACTTGTTGATTTTAGCCATTCTGACTGGTGTGAGGTGATATCGCATTGTGGTTTTGATTTGTATTTCCCTGATGCCGAGTGATATGGAGCACTTTTTCATGTGTCTGTTGGCCATCTGGATGTCTTCTTTGCAGAAATGTCTGTTCATGTCCTCTGCCCATTTCTTGATTGGATTATTTGTTCTTTGGTTTTTGAGTTTGCTAAGTTCTTTATAGATTTTGGACACTAGTCCTTTATCTGATATGTTGTTTATAAATATCTTCTCCCATTCTGTCAGTTGTCTTTTGATTTTGTTAACTGTTTCCTTTGCTGTGCAAAAGCTTTTGATCTTGATGAAATCCCAATAGTTCATTTTTGCCCTTGCTTCCCTTGCCTTTGGCATTGTTCCTAGGAAGATGTTGCTGCAGCTGAGGTCGAAGAGGTTGCTGCCTGTGTTCTCCTCAAGGATTTTGATGGATTCCTTTCACACATTGAGGTCCTTCATCCATTTTGAGTCTATTTTTGTGTGTGGTGTAAGGAAATGGTCCAATTTCATTTTTCTGCATGTGGCTGTCCAATTTTCCCAACAACATTTATTGAAGAGGCTGTCTTTTTTCCATTGGACATTCTTTTTTGCTTTGTCGAAGATTAGTTGACCATAGAGCTGAGGGTCTATTTCTGGGCTCTCTATTCTGTTCCATTGATCTATGTGTCTGTTTTTGTGCCAGTACCATGCTGTCTTGATGATGACAGCTTTGTAATAGAGCTTGAAGTCCAGAATTGTGATGCCACCAACGTTGGCTTTCTTTTTCAATATCCCTTTGGCTATTCGAGGTCTTTTCTGGTTCCATATAAATTTTAGAATTATTTGTTCCATTTCTTTGAAAAAGATGGATGGTACTTTGATAGGAATTGCATTAAATGTGTAGATTGCTTTAGGTAGCATAGACATTTTCACAATATTTATTCTTCCAATCCAGGAGCATGGAACATTTTTCCATTTCTTTGTGTCTTCCTCAATTTCTTTCATGAGTACTTTATAGTTTTCTGAGTATAGATTCTGTGCCTCTTTGGTTAGGTTTATTCCTAGGTATCTTATGGTTTTGGGTGCAATTGTAAATGGGATGGACTCCTTAATTTCTCTTTCTTCTGTCTTGTTGTTGGTGTAGAGAAATGCAACTGATTTCTGTGCATTGATTTTATATCCTGACACTTTACTGAATTCCTGTACAAGTTCTAGCAGTTTTGGGGTGGAGTCTTTTGGGTTTTCCATATATAGTATCATATCATCTGCGAAGAGTGACAATTTGACTTCTTCTTTGCTGATTTGGATGCCTTTAATTTCCTTTTGTTGTCTGATTGCTGAGGCTAGGACCTCTAGTACGATGTTGAATAGCAGTGGTGATAATGGACATCCCTGCCGTGTTCCTGACGTTAGTGGAAAAGCTTTTAGTTTTTCTCCATTGAGAATGATATTTGCAGTGGGTTTTTCATAGATGGCTTTGATGATATTGAGGCATGTGCCTTGTATTCCTACACTTTGAAGAGTTTTGATCAGGAGGGGATGCTGTACTTTGTCAAATGTTTTTTCAGCATCTATTGAGAGTATCATATGGTTCTTGTTCTTTCTTTTATTGATGTGTTGTATCACATTGACTGATGTGCGGATGTTGAACCAACCTTGCAGCCCTGGAATAAATCCCACTTGGTCGTGGTGAATAATCCTTTTAATGTACTGTTGAATCCTATTGGCTAGTATTTTAGTGAGGATTTTCGCATCTGTGTTCACCAAGGATATTGGTCGATAGCTCTCTTTTTTGATGGGATCCTTTTCTGGTTTTGGGATCACGGTGATGCTGGCCTCATAAAACGAGTTTGGAAGTTTTCCTTCCATTTCTATTTTTTGGAACAGTTTCAGGAGAATAGGAATTAGTTCTTCTTTAAATGTTTGGTAGAATTCCCCCAGGAAGCCGTCTGGCCCTGGGCTTTTGTTTGTTTGGAGATTTTTAATGACTGTTTCAATCTCCTTACTGGTTATGGGTCTGTTCAGGCTTTCTATTTCTTCCTGGTTCAGTTGTGGTAGTTTATATGTTTCTAGGAATGCATCCATTTCTTCCAGATTGTCAAATTTATTGGCGTAGAGTTGCTCATAGTATGTTCTTATAATAGTTTGTATTTCTTTGGTGTTAGTTGTGATCTCTCCTCTTTCATTCATGATTTTATTTATTTGGGTCCTTTCTCTTTTCTTTTTGATAAGTCTGGCCAGGGGGTTATCAATTTTATTAATTCTTTCAAAGAACCAGTTCCTAGTTTCGTTGATTTGCTCTATTGTTTTTTTGGATTCTATTTCATTGATTTCTGCTCTGATCTTTATGATTTCTCTTCTCCTGCTGGGCTTAGGGTTTCTTTCTTGTTCTTTCTCCAGCTCCTTTAGGTGTAGGATTAGGTTGTGTACCTGAGACCTTTCCTGTTTCTTGAGAAAGGCTTGTACCGCCTTATATTTTCCTCTCAGGACTGCCTTTGTTGTGTCCCACAGATTTTGAACCGTTGTATTTTCATTATCATTTGTTTCCATGATTTTTTTCAATTCTTCTTTAAAATCCTGGTTGACCCATTCATTCTTTAGATGGATGCTGTTTAGTCTCCATGTATTTGGGTTCTTTTCAAACTTCCTCTTGTGGTTGAGTTCTAGGTTCAGACCATTGTGGTCTGAAAATATGCAGGGAATGATCCCAATCTTTTGATAATGGTTGAGTCCTGATTTAGGACTGAGGATGTGATCTATTCTGGAGAATGTTCCATGTGCACTAGAGAAGAATGTATATTCTGTTGCTTTGGGATGAAATGTTCTGAATATATCTGTGATGTCCATCTGGTCCAGTGTGTCGTTTAAGGCCTTTATTTCCTTGCTGATCTTTTGCTTGGATGATCTGTCCATTTCAGTGAGGGGAGTGTTAACGTCCCCTACTATTATTGTTTATGTGTTTCTTTGATTTTGTTATTAATTGGTTTATATAGTTGGCTGCTCCCACGTTGGGGGCATAGATATTTAAAATTGTTAAATCTTCTTGTTGGACAGACCCTTTGAGTATGATATAGTGTCCTTCCTCATCACTTATTATAGTCTTTGGCTTAAAATCTAATTGATCTGATATAAGGATTGCCACTCCTGCTTTCTTCTGATGTCCATTAGCATGGTAAATTCTTTTCCACCCCCTCACTTTAAATCTGGAGGTGTCTTCGGGCTTAAAATGAGTTTCTTGGAGGCAGCATATAGATGGGTTTTGTTTTTTATCCATTCTGATACCCTGTGTCTTTTGACAGGGGCATTTAGCCCATTGACATTCAGGGTAACTATTGAGAGATGTGAATTTAGAGCCATTGTATTGCCTGTAAGGTGACTGTTACTGTATATGGTCTCTGTTCCTTTCTGATCTACCACTTGTAGGCTCTCTCTTTGCTTAGAGGACCCCTTTCAATATTTCCTGTAGAGCTGGTTTGGTGTTTGCAAATTCTTTCAGTTTTTGTTTGTCTTGGAAGCTTTTAATCTCTCCTTCTATTTTCAATGATAGCCTAGCTGGATACAGCATTCTTGTTGCATGTTTTTCTCATATAGTGCTCTGAAAATATCATGCCAGCTCTTTCTGGCCTGCCAGGTCTCTGTGGATATGTCAGCTGCCAATCTAATATTTTTACCATTGTATGTTCTTTTCCCAGGCTGCTTTCAGGATTTTCTCTTTGTCACTGAGACTTGTAAATTTTACTATTAGGTGACGGGGTGTGGGCCTATTCTTATTGATTTTGAGGGGCGTTCTCTGAACCTCCTGAATTTTGATGCTCATTCCCTTTGCCATATTGGGGAAATTCTCCCCAATAATTCTCTCCAGTATACCTTCTGCTCCCCTCTCTCTTTCTTCTTCTTGTGGAATCCCAATTATTCTAATGTTATTTCGTCTTATGGTGTCACTTATCTCTGGAATTCTCCCCTCGTGGTCCAGTAGCTGTTTGTCCCTCTTTTGCTCAGCTTCTTTATTCTCTGTCATTTGGTCTTCTATATCACTAATTCTTTCTTCTGCCTCATTTATCCTAGCAGTGAGAGCCTCCATTTTTTATTGTACCTCATTAATAGCTTTTTTGATTTCAACTTGGTTAGATTTTAGTTCTTTTATTTCTCCAGAAAGGGCTTTTATATCTCTCGAGAGGGTTTCTCTAATATCTTCCATGCCTTTTTCGAGCCCGGCTAGAACCTTGAGAATTGTCATTCTGAACTCTAGATCTGACATATTACCAATGTCTGTATTGATTAGGTCCCTAGCCTTTGGTACTGCCTCTTGTTCTTTTTTTTGTGGTGAATTTTTCTGTCTTGTCTTTTTGTCCAGATAAGAGTATATGAAGGAGCAAGGAAAATACTAAAAGGGTGGCAACAACCCCAGGAAAATATGCTTTAACCAAATTAGAAGAGATCCCAAATCGTGAGGGGAGAGAAGGGGATAAAAAGAGGTTCAAAAAGGGAGAAAGAAAAAAAAAAAGAAAAGTATTAAAATAAAAGAAAACGAATAAGTAAAATATAAAAATGAAAAAATATATATATATTAGATAAACTAGTTAAAAAACGTTAAAAAAGAAAAGGGTAAAAGTTAAAAAAAATTTATCAGAAGGCGAGAAAAAAAACAAAAAATGAAAAAGAAAGAAATTAAATTAACTGCAAGACTTAAAAAAAATCACAGGGAGAAAGCCATGAGTTCCGTGCTTTGCTTTCTCCTCCTCTGGAATTCTGCTGCTCTCCTTGGTATTGAAACCGCACTCCTTGGTAGGTGAACTTGGTCTCGGCTGGATTTCTTGTTGATCTTCTGGGGGAGGGGCCTGATGTAGTGATTCTCAAGTGTCTTTGCCCCAGGCAGAATTGCACCGCCCTTACCAGGGGCCGGGGTGAGTAATCTGCTCGGGTTTGCTTTCAGGAGATTTTGTTCCCTGAGCGCTTTCCGTAGAGTTCCGGAGGACCGGAATACAAATGGCGGCCTCCTGGTCTCTGGCCTGGAGGAGCCGAGAGCCCGGGGCCCCACTCCTCAGTGCGCCCTCAGAGAACAGTGCCCAGTTACTCCCTTCTGCCTGACCTCCAGCCGCGCTCCGAGCTTACCTTGCTGCTACCGGTTCAAGGGTAACACTGAGCGTGAGCTTACTGTCAGCTCTGTCTCTGTAGCCGGCTTTCCCGTTCCAATACCCGCAAGCTCTGTGACACTCAGACACCCCCGATCCTTCTGTGACCCTGCAGGACTTGAGGCCACACTGACCCCGCGTGGGCTTCACCCCGGTTTAGCCTCTGGAGCGATGTCCCTCAGCGGAACAGACTTTTAAAAGTCCTAATTTTGTGCCCTGTTGCTCTGCTGCTTGCCGGGAGCCGGCCCCTCCCCCCGGGGTCTATCTTCCCGTCGCTTTGGATTCACGTCTCTGCCATGCCTACTTTTCAGAAAGTGGTTGTTTTTCTGTTTCCAGAATTGCTGTTCTTCTCTTCGATCTGCCGATGGATTTGCAGGTGTTTGCAATCTTTAGATAAGCTATCTAGCTGATCTCCTGCTAGCTAAAGTAGTCTCAGCCTGCTACTTCTCCGCCATCTTGACTCCTCCACAGACTAACTTTTATAGAGCAAAGGCCATGTGTTAAGCCTGGCCACAGACAGGTGGCCAATGAGATTGTAACACACAGAGAAAGATGTATAGTCATGCTAGGTCACACAGGGGTGGCCAATTGAATTACAATTCACCCTGTAGTAGCTATATGAATTAGCCTATCACTTTGGTCAGAATTGGTGCCCAAAAGGCGCCCAAAAGGTGGGGCCCATATTCTTTAGGGAGATAGTGATTGGATATCTCCACCTGGCCTGGCTCATCCTTGCATTTGGGCTCTGTTATCTCCACCTGACCTGCCCTGCCCTTGTATTTGGGCTCTGTTATCAGGGACCAGTCAACCATATTTTACTGGTTTCTGGAGTTGCTTCTAATTAAGTTCCTCAGGGTGGGCTGGGGGGGTGGTCAATTTAAGTTTTCCTGCATAAACAACAAAATCACTGTTTAACCGAGATGGAATCACTTTGGCTAAATAGACCCTTACAATACTCTCTCAGTTTTTGTTTTTGTGAAAGTATCTTTTTTTAACCTCAAAAAAAAATAAGGGTAGCACTTTGGTAACTATAGGTGGACAACTCTTTTCCTGATATCATATTGAATATTTTGTTATGGTCTCAAAAATGGTCACCCAGTGGGTGATGCCTCTTAGCATTTATTATTCTTATGTAGATGACCCCCTTTTAAACTAGGATCAGAAACAGGAGTAAATTTTTACCCAGAAAATGAAGAATAACGGATGCTTTCTGACTCAAAAGATTATGTAAAAAGAAGCCTTTCCGGTTTCCTATGGTCTTAGATTAGTTTAGCTCAGAGGAATGTCTGACCATTGTAAGAAGTCTGACTACGCTGAGCCCACCATGCTGTGGGGAAGCCTTAACTAGCTTCATGAGGAGAGAGAGATTCCAAGCTGAGCTCAATCCATCTACAAAACTGACAGACAGTATGATCTGGCTTATTATGTAGCAATAGATAAATAATAATACAATTAGATTACTCCTTTTGGCATTCAAAACTTTTGTTTTGGAAATTTTTTTTTTTACCAAGTTGATATTATTTTATAGATAAAAGAGAGCTGAGGGGTGCGAGAGTTAGCCAACTATGAAGTTGGAGAGTACAGATCATATAAGACCATCGTCAACTGTAGGTTTGGGAGGATTCTCAAAATCACCCTCAATTTTGATAATCTGTTAGAAGAACTCACAGAACTCACTGAAAGATGTAATCTTTATGGTCACAGTGCTTTACAGGGAAAGGATACAGATTAAAATCACTTGAAGCAAGAAAGGCATAAGGAGGGTTCCAGGAGGGTTCCAAACATGCAGCTTCTAAATGTCCTTTCTCCATGGAGTCACAGACAGTTGTAATGCCTCCTAGAAACTATGTGTAACCATACACATGGAGTATTTCCAACCAAAGAAACTCACCAAAGTCTTGATGTCTGGAGTTTTTATTGGGGTTCTATCACATAAGCCTCATTTACTCTTTCAAGTGGCTTACCTCAGTCTCCAGCCCTTTAGAAGGCTGAGCTGACACCTCCTGCAGAACCCAACACCACCACCCTATATTACCTTGTTGAAGTGGCCCTAAATCACACTATTACCATCTGGGGGCCCAAAGCCCCCAGGCAAACAAAGACACTCTTACAAAGCATGACATTTTAAAGGCTTAGAGTTTATCTTCCTGGAGCTAATAACAAAAGACAGATGTCTTTTTGGGCAAGGTTAAACTCTTTACAAAACAAAGGTGTTCCAGCTTTAGCATTTTAGCAGTTTTCCAGCACATTCCATTAAACTACTACCTCAAAGAAAAACAAACTATATCTGCATGACTCTAACCCTAACCATCAATTCACTTCTTTCCCTTCTCCTACCTAATAATAAGACTCAATAATTTCTAAATATTCTGAAGGCCATGGGACAACTTCTCATATACTGTAATTTCGGCATCATTAAGAGTATTATGGTGCCTGATGCTCATACTTTTAAGTGGGAAAGGCACTCAAAGGGGAGTAAAACATCTAGTACATAGCTATTTATTATAATCCACTCTAAAAGAACTTTTGGCTATTAAAAATACAAGATTTACATTTAAAATTGAAGGTTAGATAAATGACCAATAATTTTTATAACTATGTCTCAAATATTACATACATACTTATCTTAAAAACTTAACCATTGTTCATCCAAAAGTGAAATTTAGATGATTTTCTTGTATTTTATCTAGAAACCCTACCTTCAGAAATTCTTTCAACCGGTGATCATGTGCTAAGAAAATACATGACCACTGGCTTTAGCTTGAAAAAAATAATTCTTGAAGATATATAAAAATGCTAAATTAAGGGTGCTTCAGTGGCTCAGTGGGTTAAAGCCTCTGCCTTCGACTCAGGTCATGATCCCAGGGTCCTGTGATCGAGCCCTGCATCAGGCTCTCTGCTCAGCAGGGAGCCTGCTGTCTCCTCTCTCTCTCTGCCTGCCTCTCTGCCTACTTGTAATCTCTGTCTGTCAAATAAATAAGCAAAAAAAAAATCTTAAAATGCTAAATTAAATATATCCTTCTGCAGAATGTTATCATTTATTACAGCAAATGTGAAGAGTAAACTACAGAGTTGGTTATTCCTTCAAAGAATCAGATCAACTATGCAATAAGGCCAATTTCAACACGGATTCATGGTTTTCTGGTGTGATTTCTTAAAACATAGGTAGACAAGAAAATTTCAACAGGGGATGAGTTCAGAAGTTGCCCATATTTTGACCACCTCACAAGTGTTCTTAATTTTCTTGTATTTCCCTAAAAGTACTCATACAAATGAAACTTCAAAAATTTACCTGATGATTTAGTGTTTGAATGTTTGATATTCATTCCTATGTTTGTGAGCTAAACTCTAGCTACTGTGTTTGATTTAAAATAATGCATAATTAGCCTTAGTTTACTTAATAACATTATGCTGTGTTTTGACAACCAAATAGTGAAATCCACTGTGCTCAACCTCTTTTTTATTGAAATTAACAGACAGAAACCAAAAATAATTGTTACAAGCCCTCTGATAGTAACAATTAGTTAACATCATAAAGAAATAGCTGTAAACAAGAACAGTGTTCCAGCCTGAGTTATGAATTATAAATTTACAAATTGATTTTTCTTATGCTTCTCCATTGACTTGAATCTTAAAAACATGTAATTGATTAAGCAGGTCCTATATTATGTATGATGATGAGAAAGAAACCTGAAAAGACTGAAACAACAAAAAACATAGCAATGCATTTATCTTAACAAGAACTATTGATAGGGGAATCTACTTATTCACCATTTTTCTAACCAATCCTATTATTGGAACTCTTCCTTTAGACTAAGCCATAATATATGGTATGTTCCAAGAGATTTTGTGAAGGCAGAAAAAATCTTAAGAGGTAAGAATGAACCATAGATTAGTCTATTTTTGTCTCTGCAAAACTTAGAGACATGTGAGGTGTTTAAAAATTCTCTTCCTAAATATTTCCTCTGAGAAATGTGCCTTTCCATTATTTTCTCCCTTTATACTCATGTCATTTACTCATTTATTCATTATTTCAAATATGGATTGAGTTCTACTATATCACACAAAATGCTATGTGCTGACTATCCCAAGATGAATAAGTAACAATAGCCCCTTTCAATGAAC
Organism: Mustela putorius furo; assembly: GCF_011764305.1. NCBI lineage: Eukaryota > Metazoa > Chordata > Mammalia > Carnivora > Mustelidae > Mustela > Mustela putorius. Next base: position 1,737,134 of record NW_025422112.1, on the reverse strand, counting down.
TTATAAACTAATGAAGAGAAATAGATGAGAAAATCAATTATTGTAACAAAATGTTAAAAGTGCTAAAAGCAGAGACCTGTGTAGTGAAACAGAAGAGGATGATTTTTCTCAGATTTTGTGTTGGTGAAAAGAAAGTACATTTAAAAACATTTCAACAAGGACATCAATAAATGAAGAAATTATCCTACATTCTTATTAAAAACTATTTTCCTTAATGTCTTCATGGAAGACATTGGTGTGTACAGCCTAAGCATGGGATGGGATAAAGGTGAGGAAAAGGTAAAACCATACATGGCCCTTAGAAATTCCAGCCCAAGTTCCAACATACATCATGAGGGATGGTAGACTAAAAGTAAGCTAAAATGTAGGTCACCAGTGAAACAAGCAAAGCTATAGTTTGCATATGCATTCCCCTACTCAATCCAGAGATAAAAATATTTAAAATTCATACTTCTTAAATTCTTCTTTCATTGGATTACATCAAGTAGTATTTTCTCATTTATTCATTTAGAACTTTAAATCAAAGCAAATAAAACATTTTGTCCCTAAAAGCATCCATATCTCTTTTAACTATTAATTCTGATTCTTGCAAACTCTTGTCCTTCAGATTAGTTCTAAAATACGATCTTGACTAACAGACTCAATATACAGGCAATTCCACCTCAAAGATCCATTGAGTGTTTTCACCGTGTAATTTCAGAGTTCTGATTTGTTTGTCACCTTTTTCTTATACTATTAATAAATTCCAAGTCCAGCCTTTCCAACCCAATATTATGTATGAGGAACAGATAGATATTAAACATGTTTATCCCTTTCTTAATCTCTGTCTCAGTCTTTTACTTTATTTGAAGAGGGACAAAGATTGTGAGGAGACGACTGGCCTCTTTTGAAGATTAGAATATTGACAAGTATGGTTGTAGGTCAAGACATAGAAATTAATATGGATTCAGTCTGAATGATCTTATGCAAACTACATTAAACAGCAATGTGCAGTTAGAACAGCAAGGGTGAGAGATCAGATCATTTGATGTTCTTTCTTCTTTTGAAATTATGTTCTTTATTTGAGTTCAGTTTTGTAAGTTCTAAAAAGAATCTTAATATCACAAGCCAGCAGTAGCCTTAATTTTTCTTTCAAGTATCTAGCTATTTCTATACAAAATATTTTATCTCAAATATTCCAAAAAATGTGTGTTTTTATTAAATACCCTTCAAAACTGAGCAGATCATTATAGCCAACAGCTGCATATAAAAATTTAACTTTGTTTATTTGAGATTCATTGCAATTCCTCATTATGGTAAGTTCCCAGGGTTCAAAAATAAAATGGTCTAACTCCAGAACCCAAGTTCTAAACGATTATGCAATAGGGCCTTCTTTTTCAGCTGCTAGTTTCCTAGACTGTGTGCCTAGCAAAAGGAAGGAAAAATTCTTTGCACAGATAAATATTTTGAGAAAAATTAATAAAAGATTTGTAAAAGCTTCCTTTTCTTGTTTTTGTCTCCCTGTGCTTCTCATTGTGTTTTTAGTTTCTCTATTTTATTGCACTCATATCTTTTCATGTGTGTCTTTTCCTTCCTTACATTCCTCTTCCCCTTCTCTTACTCTTCTCTTACTCCTCCCCACACTTGCCCTTTCTTCTCCTTCTTCCTCCTTTTCCTTCTCCTCCTCTTTGTCTTCTCTTCCTTCTCCTCCTCTTTCATCTTGTCTTTTGTTTTCTTCTTCTTCTTCTTCTTCTTTTTTAAAGTTTCATTTATTAGGCAAACTCTACACCCAAGGTAGGGCTCAAACTGATGACCCTGAGATCAAGAGTCACATGCTCCCCTGACTGAACCAGCCAGTTGCCCCTAGTTCTTCTTCTTCTTCTTTTTCATTTTTCTTTTTCTTATTTCTCTCTCTCTCTCTTTCTCTCACACACACCCCCATATACACACACACCTGTGATGTTTGGATCATGCAGCTGGGTATATAACAGGATCACATAAAGGAAACTAAATGAAAGAAAAATGTGTCATTCAATCCTCTAGGTTTTCTAATTCAACATGTCCTGGAGATGGATGATGGCAAAGACTGTTTAATCATATGTCTTTCCTTCCATGTCAAAAGAATTTTAGATGATATCACCATGAGCTACAGTCAACCTAAAATACAAAAGAATAGTAAAATTTTAAGATCAGATTAATTCATTTCCAATACAGCTTCAAATAAGTATAATTTCTATTTAAGTTAATTTATTACTTATTTGGAATCTGCATGTCTCTGATAACTACAGGTTTGATTAAAATGATACTAAATAATCTATATATACAAAGGGTGTTACTCCCATAGCCCTTTGGAAGAAAATAAATCTCAAAGACTGTTATTAGAGATCATTCCAAAGTTAAAATATAGCAGAATATAATTCATTTTGAGAATGAGTACATATATTCATATATATGTAAATATTTATATATATTATTCATAAAAATATAAGGTGAATCATTCATTCATTGTTTCATGTGAATTAAAGGGTTTTAAATATGTTCTAAGTAAATTCAAAGAAATCATGGTTGTACCACTATGGGGATGCACAGTATGAATTCTGGTATCAGAAATAACACTGCTTTAAGTAACTTCTAGTAAGAAGAGTTTTGCCAACCAGAGCCCATCTCCATTTTCTTCTCCTATTTACAATGGAGAATTGGATATTCTAGAAAAGGTAAGGCGGTTGCTTTCAACAGAACTACAATGTAACTTTTCAATAAGGATTTTTAGTAAATCAAAGTTCTGCTTAATTCTTTCTTATTACAAAACATTCAGAACATGTCAGAAAGTGTAATTTTGATTTGCTACTACATGTAATTATATATTACAAGAGCAGGTTAAAAGAGCAGGTTAAAAGAGCATTTGGAGTAAGTAATTACTTAATACAGAAAAATATTTATTGAAATAAAAATTTAGACACCTCCCAAAAAGGATGAAAAAAAAAATAGATCGCTTAAATAAATCAAAGTGGTTTAAATGTTCATTTATTTTTTATCTTTGTTTAAAATAAGACAACAAGCTCAAAATGGAGTCAGGTAAGGTAAGCCCCATTTCGCCCAATTTGGACTTAATTACAGTTTTGGCTCCCCCAGTGATGGAACCTTAAACCACTCAACCAGGAATTCCCTGGTTAGCACTATTTAGGTAATCTGCCCGATAGGCCCCTTTTATCCCCTCAAGGAAAATGGTTTTGGCATAACCGATCTGCTTTTTTTGTCTACTGTAACCTCTTTTACTGCTCCCTTCTGCTTATAAAAAGTTTTTCATTTAAACAGTTCGTTGTAGCTCTTTCCTATATGCTAAATTGGATGTTGCTCACTTCATGAAGCATTGAATAAAGTTAATAAGATCTTTAAAACTTACTCAGTTCAATTTGTTTTTTAACATCTTGCTAAACAATTTATAGAACGGTTTATGAAGATATTTTCAAATGTTAAAAAGTTCAATTTCAAAAACTTCTATAAATCAAGACACAGAATAATGATGAGTAGTGTCTATTTCAGGAGGTTTAAAGCCAATCCCCTGGAGTAGAATGAGGATAACTACATGTATGTTCCCCAAAGCTATTCTATTATACTGAATATTCATTCTTTTTGGTAGTGAAAGTTTGACCCTGGAAGGAGAAATAAAATTGCAGTAATTTATAGACATTGTTTTTATTTCTTCATTGAAGAAACAGTTGTGGATATAGTGATAAGGAGAGAGATGAGCTTGTTTTCCTTGCCTGAACATAAAGTTTGCAATTTTTTACATGTTTTTACAACTGGCAAAGAGTTTACAACTAAACAAAATTTAAGTTAAATTAATAAATGAAATTAATAAAAAGGAACTCTATATGATGAACTATAGAATTTGTGCCATATATGTATGTAGGGTCAGAATGAAAAGCACAGAGACCATCTATAGAAACATGGACTTCACAGGCAACACGATGTCAATAAAAACTTATCTTTCAATAATAACTCTCAACATGAATGGCTTAAATGCTCCCATAAAATGGCACAGGATTGCAGACTGGATAAAATGATAGGACCAGTCCATATGCTGTCTACAAGAGACTCATTTGGAACCTAAAGATACAACCAGACTGAAAGTGAAGGGATGGAGAATCATCTTTCAGGCCAATGAACCTCAAAAGAAAGCTGGGGTAGAGATTCTCATATCAGATAAATTAGATTTAAAGCTAAAAACTGTTAGAGATACAGAATACACTACATCATTCTTTATTTATTTATTTATTTATTATTTTTGTTTTTTATAAACATATAATTTTATCCCCAGGGGTACAGGTCTGTGAATCACCAGGTTTACACACTTCACAGCACTCACCAAAGCACATACCCTCCCCAATGTCCATAATCCCACCCGCTTCTCCCAAACCCCCTCCCCCCAGCAACCCTCAGTTTGTTTTGTGAGATTAAGAGTCACTTATGGTTTGTCTCCCTCCCAATCCCATCTCGTTTCATTGATTCTTCTCCTACCCACTTAAGCCCCCATGTTGCAACACTACATCATTCTTAAAGGGTCTACCCACCAAGAAGAGCTAACAATTATAAATATTTATGCCCCCAATATGAGAGCAGCCAATACATAAAAAACTATTAATCAAAATAAAGAGTCAGATTGATATGAATACATTAATTATAGTTGATCTTAACACATCACTCTCAGTAATAGATCATCGAAGCAGAAAATCAATAAAGAAACAAGAGCTTTGAATGACACATTGGACCAACTGGACCTCATAGATATATATACAGAACACTCCACCCTAAAACAACAGAATACTTATTCTTCTCGAATGTACATGGAACTTTCTCCAGAATAGACCACACACTGGGTCACAAATCAGGGCTCAACCAATACCAAAAGACTGAGATCATTCCCCGCATATTCTCAGACTACAATGCTTTGAAACTGGAATTCAACCACAAGAAAAGTTTGGAAAGAACTCAAACTTGGATGCTAAAGACCATCCTGCTCAAGAATGTTTAGATAAACCAGGAAATCAAAGAAGAACTTAAAGAATTCATGGAAACTGATGAGAATGAAGGCACATGAGTCCAAAACCTATAGGCTATATAGCAAAGGCAGTCGGAAGGGGGAACTACATAGCCATCTAAGCCTCACTCAAAAAAACTGGAAAATCCCAAATACACCAGCTCTCTTTACACCTTAAAGAACTGGAAAATCAACAGCAAACTAAGCCAACCTCATGCACAAGAAGGGAAATAATCAAGATTAGAGCAGAGATCAATGAGTTAGAAACTAGAGATACAGGTAGAACACATCAACAAAACTAGAGGCTGTTTCTTGGAAAGAATCAATAAGATCAATAAACCACTGGCCAAACTAATTCAAAAGAAAGAGAGAGGACTTTAATTAATAAAATTAAGAATGAAAGGGGAGAGATCACGACTAATACCAAGGAAATAGAAACAATCATCAAAAATTATTATCAACAGTTATATGCCAATAAGTTAAGCAACCTAGATGAAATGGATGCATTCCTGGAAATCTATAAACTTCCAAGGCTGAAACAGGAAGAAATTGACAAGCTGGATAGACCAATATCCAGTAGAGACTGAAGTAGTGATCAAAAACCTCCCAAAAAACAAGAGCCCAGGACCCGACAGATTCCCTGGGGAATTCTACCAAACACTCAAAGAAGAAATACCTATTCTCCCGAAGCTGTTTCAAAAAATATAAACAGAAGGAAAACCTCCAGACTCTTTCTATGAAGCCAGCATTACCCTCATCCCCAAACCAGGCAAACATCCTACCAAAAAAGAGAATTTAAGACCAATATCCTTGATAAATATGGATGACAAGATTCTCAACAATATCCTAGCTAATAGGATCCAACAGTACATTAGAAAGATTATCCACCATGACCAGGTGGGATTTATCCCTGAAATGCAAGGGTGGTTGGACATTTGCAAATCACTCAATGTGATTGAACAATTCAATAAGAGAAGAGAGAAGAACCACATTGTCCTCTCAATTGATGCAGAAAAAGCATTTGACAAGATACATCATCTGTTCCTGATTAAAACTCTCAGGGATGCTTGGGTGGCTCAGTTCGTTGAGTGGCTGCCTTCAACTCGGGTCGTGATCCTGGGAACCTGGGATTGAGTCCCATATCTGGCTCCTGGCTTGGTGGGGAGCCTGCTTCTCCCTCCCACTCTGCCTGCTGCTCTCCCTTCTTGTACTCTCCCTCTCTGTTAAGTGAATAAATAAAACCTTAAAAAATTATTTAGAACTCTTCAAAGTATAGATACAGAGGGAACATTTCTCAACTTCATAAAATCTATGAAAAATTCAGAGCAAATTTCATTCTCAATGGGGAAAAGCTGACAGCTTTCCCTTTGAGATCAGGAACATGACAAGGATGCCCACTCTTGCCACTGTTATGCAACATAATACTAGAGGTCCTAGCAACAGCAATCAGAAAACAAAAAGAAATAAAAAGTATTCAAATTGCCAAAGAAGAAGTCAAACTCTCTCTTTTCACAGATGATGTGATACTTTATATGGAAAACCTGAAAGATTCCACCCCCAAACTAGTAGAACTCATACAGCAATTCAGTAATGTGGCAGGATACATAATCAATGTGCAGAAATCAGCTGCTTTCTTATACACTAACAATGAAAATATAGAAAGGGAAATTAGAGAATCGATTCCATTTACTCCAGCACCAAGAAACATGAGATACCTGGGAATAAACCTAGCCAAAGAGGTAAAGGATCTGTACTCGAAGAACTACAGAACACTCATGAAAGAAATTGAAGACACAAAAATATGGAAGACCATTCCATGCTCATGGATTGGAAGAATAAACATTGTTAAAATGTCCATACTGCCCAGAGCAATCTATGCTTTCCATGCTATCCCGATCAAAATTCCACTGGCATTTTTCAAAGTGCTGGAACAAACAGTCCTAAAATTTGTATGAAACAATAAAAGACCCTGAATTGCTAAGAAAATGTTGAAAAAGAAAAACAAAACTGGGAGTATCACCTTGCCTGATTTCAAACTTTATTATAAAGCAGTGATCATCAAGACAGCATGGTACTGGCACAGAAACAGACACATGGACCAGTGGAACACAGTAGAGAGCCCAGATACAGACCCTCAACTCTATGGTCAAATAATCCTCGACAAAGCAGGAAAAAATATACAGTGGGAAAAAAAGACAGTCTCTTCAATAAATGGTGCTGGGAAAATTGGACAGCTATGTGTAGAAGAATGAAACTTGACCATTCTCTTACACCATACACAAAGATAAACTCGAAATGGATAAAAGACCTCAATGTGAGGCAGGAATCCATCAGAATCCTAGAGGAGAGCATGGGTAGTAATCTCTTTGACATTGGCCACAGCAACTTCAAGATATGTCTCCAAAGGCTCACATCTGGGAACCTAAGTCCAAAAGACATCTTTTTCAATGCATAAGGTATGTATTGTTTGACTACCTGTCTCAATGACCCAACTTTCTCCTGCTGGAGAATCAATTTATCTCTACACAATAATCCCCCCCCCCCAAACACAATTATATAGAGCTTTCTTCTTCATACACTTTATGGCACCTTTCTGACTAAAAGAGTCTCTCTCACCTTCCTGTCATGAACTGCATCCTGTTAAATGTCACCTTACTGCCAGAAGTGAATTGTACCCCTTTCATTGTTATTTTCGAGTCCTAGGTTGTAGTCTAGATTCTGCTACTAATTATTCATGTGAGTTTATAAGTTGGTTATAATTTCTCGTCCTCAGTGAAGAATAAAAATGTTGAAGACATTTTTTCCTCTGAACTTTTGTCAAATACATGTATTAAGCAACACTATTTGTTCAGATTGTTCTCATCATATCATGAGAGGCCCAGTTTAAAGTGACTGAAATAACTGATATCTTTTTACTAGAAGAGAAAAGTCAAGAACTCCAGTGGGTGGACACACAGAGTTACTTAGAGAGCTGAAGGAATCAAAGTTTACAATCTTCGTTCATCTTTCCATTTGGTTCTATTAAATTGAAACCACACCCTAAATTCCACTTCTGCCAAGCAATTCTTGATGAATCTAGTATTTTGAGATGAGAGTTCTCTGATTTGAGTCAATAAAGCTCTTAAGGCTACTTTCCAAGTCTTCAAACTTATCAGTTTTTATGACACTTTTCCTGTAACTTTGAAATAAACTTCATATGAATTTATTTTTACCATCAAATTCATCATAGGATAAATGGCTTTTGTCCCTCTTATCCTGTCACTTGTAGACTTACCTACTGTGGTATCTGTAAGTACCTGTTTTCTTCCCTTTAGGATGAAGAAATATTACCTAGCATGGCTCAGTCTTTCTGCCTGTTTGCCTGCCTGCCTTCCTTCCTTCCTTCCTTCCTTCCCTACCACTTTCCCTTCTTTCCCTTAATCCACTTAGTCAATAAATATTACACGGCTCAACTTTTCAGATATATTAACTGGGCACATAACACTCAAACCTCCTAAACATTTCAGTATTTGAAAAATGCATCACACACTTCATATTTGCTTTCTTTGACATGAACTGTTCCTTTTGCTTTTTAATAATCTTCCTTTTTCTACCCTGAAAATGCATGACATTTTAAAAAACTAAATCCGTAACTCCTGCTCTATGAAACTACTTATAGCTCCTCTCTGAAAAGCTAGGCACTTTTTTTAGTAGACATCTGTCTGTACCTTATTCAAAAGACCAATTATGTAGTACTTTATATGATTTTTATTGTTTAGACTAGTTCATTGAGACTTTTTTCAAAATGTGGTAACTATAGTTATCAGTCTAAAATTTTAAAACAGTACTTTTGGGGGGCGCCTGTGTGGCTCAGTGGGTTAAAGCCTCTGCCTTCGGCTCAGGTCATGGTCTCAGGGTCCTGGGATTGAGCCCCGCATCGGGCTCTCTGCTCAGCAGGGAGCCTGCTTCCTCCTCTCTCTCTGCCTGCCTCTCTGCCTACTTGTGATCTCTGTCTGTCAAATAAATAAATAAAATCTTCAAAAGAAAAATTATCAAAAAAAAAGAACAGTACTTTTTGTGTCACTGTCTTTAAAACTGGCAACTTTACATTTTATTTAATTATGAAGAAAATCTCCCCCAATAATGAATAGGGGAAGTGCATAAAACCTTGAAGACTGCAACAACTGAATGTTTGTGAAATTAAGAGCTTGTGTAATAAGATTTCATATCTGAGAATACTGATATTTTCATACAGCTGAAACTAGCAAAGTATCAAGGGATATGTAGTATGTATGGATTTTTGTCTTCTTAAGCAGTATAAGCAGAGGAATAACAGAAATGGGAAATACAGTCATACTAGTGATTCATATCCATATATGTCCAAGATAATCTAATATTAGTGACACATTTCTAAGATAAAAGCTAACTTAGATAAACTACCTAATGATCCAGAACTGATTTCTATTTGAGTTTGAAGCAGATGAAAGTAGGAATTTTCTGAAAGTGTGGACCCTAAAATTAATGATTACATAAGAGAACGGTGGTTAAGAGTAACCACATCAAATGAAATTTTAGTGCAAAGAGCAAAATAAGCATATTATAAATAGCATATTTTAAAAAATGGATACAAGACTTATGAATAAAAATGTAAATTTTGGCTTAACATTTAAGAGAGTTTTTTTAATGCGAACAGATGACTTCCATTAAAAAATGTCAAACTAATAGTAGCAGTAGTACTTACTAATAAGAACAATAACCACTATTTTTGAGTGTTTACTGATAAGCACTTTAGACATTTTATGAATATTTTCCTAACATTCACAGTAACATGATTTAAAGTATATGTTTTTATTTTATAAAAAGCAGTCTCATTAAAGTTAAAAATGTATCTCAAGATTACAAACTAGTCACAAAAATAAAATTAAAGTACAAGTCTAAATTTTGCTATTTTCAATGTACCTGCTAATTATAACAACCCTTCCTCTATACCCAGCTCCCAAATCCCCCACCCCCACAGGCCCTCCCGCCCCAAAACAGCTAATATATATAAGGTATCTTCTTTTTGTTAGGTTCTTTGCATCTGTTATCTCCCAGATTTAAATCACAATCTAAAGCCATTTTGCCTTCATTTTACGAGTGACAATACTACACATCAGAGTTACACAATTTTATCACATTAGAAAGTTAAGAAGATAGAGCTAGCATTCTAACTTGGTTTTGTTTGAAAAGCATATACACCTCTTTCATCAACATACTTCCCTTACTACCATATCTTTCCTGCTAGAGTAAAATTATTTACATAGAAGGGTAGAAAAGATAGCTGTAAAGAAAAATGACCTGAGATAATCACCCCCCCCCAACACATACACACTTACATTTGCATGTGCGTTTTAGGAATTTATATTAAATTTGCTAATTTTGATATCTCTTTCCTGTGCTTAGCTTTTGCTATTTTATATACTGTTGATATTATTATTATTATTGCAAAATCAAAATCCATTTGCTGATTTTCACCTTTCTATATTCAGAATATCATAATCATATTGAGTATTCATTCCTTAACTCATTTAAATATTTTTATATATTTAAATCACATTTTTAATATTTCTTCAAATAACTTCCAAATATTCTTTCATAAATCTCATGAGAGCTGTATTCTATATGATTAATATATTAAGAGATTTGGCAGAAAGGTGGATAACATAAATTAATATGTGGGAAACCATAAAAAGAGAAATGAAAATACTAGATAACTGTTTATTTGTGATGTGCTTACATTTCTAGTTATTTTGGAAACTACTAAGGTAAGAAACAGAACAGAGCAACAAAACTGATAAACATTATGTTTTTCTTTTTTATGACTTTTAAACATTTTTATTAACATATAATGTATTATTAGCCCCAGGGGGAAAAGCATTATCTTAAGCAGGCTCCACACCCAGTGCAGAGCCTGACTCAGGGCTCCATCTCCCAACGGAGACCATGACCTGAGCAGAAATCAAGAGTCAGACGTTTAACAACTGAGTCACCCAGGTGCCCTGAGATCTCTGCCAATGCTAAAAATGGCTCACTGATAGCTCACCTTTGAGCAAGTATCTTCTTTAAGCAAATTCCCTCTTCTTCTGCTTCTTCCCCCACCTCCCTCCCTAAAAAAACAAACAAAACATTGGTAGAGATCTAAATGATCGGGAAAACTGAGCTGATAAGATCCCAGCGGGAACTAGAAGGAATGACTCAGGAGGCATTTGACACTGACACAGAATTTGGGGTGGTGACAAAAAACATAGTAATCAAGGTACATTTAATACAGTATTTTAAAAAATCAAAATTAATGCCAAAAAAATCCCTGGTGGAAAAATATCATTACTTTAAATAAGATAGGATCCAAACCTCAACTTGCCTCCCTTGACCACACTCGCTTTCATTCAACTCACTGTACTTCCTGCCTTGGATAAATCTAAATGTAACTGTCCTCTTACTTCCCTAAAAGTTGGTTTAATTTCCAAAGAGAACAGCACTTCATTTTTCCTTCTAAGTTAACAGACTGCAGATGAGGGTGTTATAGAAAAGGATGTTACACGGGTGGAGTGAAATTTTCTATTTAAAGTTTTCAAAATGGTACTCTGTTTTCAACCCAATTTCTCATCATTATTTTTAGTTATTTTTTCATGGTCTTGAGCCTATATGGAATTTTGTCAGGTAAAATGATTGTTCGTTAGGTTAAAGCTAAGCTGTTTTAAAAGGGGTGCCTGGGTGGCTCGTTGTTGGGCATCTGCCTTTGGCTCCAGTCGTGATCCCAGGGCCCTGGGATGGAGCCCCACATTGGGCTCCCTCCTCTGCGGGAAGCCTGCTCCTCCCTCTCCCACCTCCTCTGCTGTGTTCTCTCTCTTTCTGTGTCTCTCTCTGTCAAATAAATAAATAAAATCTTTAAAAAAAGATGCTCCAAAATACAATCCTTTAAATAAACAGAAGTTAATTTCTTTCTAACATAAAAGACCGGCAGATAGATGACTCCACTCCATGACATTATCCATAGACTCCCAGCCATAGACTCCTGTTACAGACTGGCTGTAGCCATTTATTTTCCTGTCAATCTAAAAGAAAAAGGTGGGGGGGGGGGAAGCCCCAAAATCATCTTTCTTTTTAAGATTTTGACTCAGAAGTTTTACACATCAAATTCTCACAATAGGATCTCATCAAATGCTCACATCTCATTGGTTTGCATTTAGTCACATGGTTGTATTTAGTTATAAGGAAAACAAAGGTGTAAAATCTCTAGCTGAGCCATATTGTTAAGAAGGGAGGTTGGATGTCAGTGTTCTTTAATTATCAAAAAGGAAGAAAGGCAGAATAGATGTTGGGGAAAATTAGCAGCCTTTACCATGAATTTTCCCTTCCTTTGGTGTATCACCCTTTGCATGTTGTTCTATGTAAGATTTCTTTCCTTCTGTTTCACCAGTCAACACTCCTCCATCACCTTTTCTTTTCCCAGAAATGTGACAGAAATCTCATCCAACAATGTATCTCTCATTCACTTTTGTTATCAGTTTGTATCTTTTTGTTTGTTTGTTTATACCATTTAAAATTATACTTTTCTGTCATTATATTGATTCTCATTATGGAGAAGAAAGAAACATATGTTCCCAGTGTTTAAGCCTGAATTGGTAACTATCATTTTTAACAGTATCTGTAATTCTTCCTTAAAATTCATTTTTTAAGGGAGGTTGAGTGGCTTAGACAGTTAAACGTCTGAACATTTGGCTCAGGTCATGATCTCAGAATCCTGAAATCGAGCCCAGCATCAGGCTTCCTGCTTAGTGAGGAGCGTGTTTGTCCCTCTCCCTCTGTCTCTTGGCCAATACTTTTGCTCTCACTCTCTATCTCAAACAAATAAATAAAATCTTTAAAAAAAATACATTTTATGAGAAAAAATATTTCATATGAGCTGTTCAACTGATGTTCTAATATAGAAACAATAGAACTAAAAGCATTGCATTAAATAGTGACACTTTCATAAGTTCATTATAGTAAAATGGAACATTGTATATATTTACCTTTATATTTGTGCTTTGGTTTGTATAAATGGGAAGAATTGGGGAGGGCTGGGGGAACTGAAAAATTCAGGAAGGGGATTTTAACCAAATAATATGGTATTGTTGAAATTATCCCATATCTAAAAATTATCCTATTTACACTGAATCTAGAATTCTGGAACAGAGGAAGTGGAAAATTAAAACATTTTAACACTTGAAATTTGTACAGTAAAGATACTGTTATATAATGGTTCTAAGTGACAATCTTTTTTTTTTTTTTTCCTCTGTTGAACTAAGATGAGCCATTAGGGAGTTTTGTTTATAGGATTCTTCTAAAGAGCTGTAAATTTCTACTAGTTCTTTTATATGCCCTCTCATAACAATCAGAAGTATTAATCATGGTACTTAACATTAATATGCTTCATTATGCTAACAAAGTGTTTTGTGTAGATCAATTCACTATTCTTACCAAATAAATTACAAGATAGTTTAATGCTATTATTGCTTAATTTTTTGAAGAGATAGGAAATGGGTACAGAGATGTGAAATTATGTAACATGATTACAAAGGCCAGCATAAGGAAATATACCAAGGTTTTCCCATTAGGGAGTGTTTACTCAAGCAGAGAAATGGTAAATTCACTTCTTAGAATAAAACCTTAAATTTCATCCATCAATCCATCTATGCATGTCTCACTGACTGTGGACCATGTGTGCAACTGCTTGATAAGCCCTAGCTGATAAATTTTTCATTTAAATTATTGTACTTTCAGCTCTATAACTTCCAATTTGTTTTTATTTTAGTTCCAGTTCTCTATGATTATTTCTTACTTGAATCTTATTAGCATACTGCTTAATTCTTTGAACACATTTATAAGGTTACTTTGATGGTTTTGTCACTAACATCAATACTGGAGTCCAGAGACAACTTCTATTGAATGTTTTTAGTTTTCCGGAATTTTGACTATTTCTTTGCATTTTTACTAATTTTTGATCGAAAACTACATATTGCAAATGATATATATCAGTGTCTCTGCATTACATGCTATTATTCTTCTAAGGTATTTTATTTTTTAATTAAATGCCTGGACTTAACCGTAGAACTCTCTCCTTTACTGGGTTGCCTGTGTGGCTCAGTGGAGCTGAGTATCAGGCTCTCTGCTCAGCAGGAAACCTGCTTCTCCCTCTCCCACCCCTCCTACTTGTATTCCCTATATCACAATCTCTGTCAAATAAATAAATAAGTAAAATCTTAAAAAAAAAAAAAGAACTCTCTCCTTTACTGTAATAAATAAATAAATAAATAAATAAAGCAACCAAACAAATGTGACAAAGGTAAAAAGACCCATCAGCTTCTGAATCTTGAGTTGTGAGATCTATTCCAATAAAAAATGTGTGTAGATGTCTATTTGTTACTCTCTTTCAGCCCCTCTGATCTCTGAACTTGACAGATTCTGTTAGTATACAGTCTTTTAACCTTCCTCCTTTCCTGTCATCTTTATATAACCAATCAATACAAAAACTTCAGGAAAATAAAACTCCCAAGAAAACACTGAGGGTGCATAAGGAAAGTATAAAGTGTTGACTGTACATTGTTTTCTGGGAGGAGTAACATCTTTATAAGAAAGGAAACGTTGAGTAAAAAATGAATAAATGTGTATATATTTTTATGATGAACTTCAAACATATGGAAATTTAGAGAGAACAGTATAGTGAACTTCAATGTACCTCTACCCAACTCTGACAATTCATGCAGGTCAATTTTGTTTTATCTCTTTTCCTTCACCCCAGAACACTTTGCAGGAAATTTGAGATGATACATCATTTTATCTGATAATATGTCAGAATCTTCTCTAAGTAGATTTTCAATACTATTATCACACCTGAAATAGTAAAATACTTTCTAAATATTACCTACCTATGTTCACATTTCTTGACTTGTTACATAATTTGTTAATTTGTCAAGCAAACTAACAAAGAAACAAAGGTTTCTAAAATGTGATTGTTGATATGTTATTATGCCTCTTACCTTTTTAATCTATAGCTTTATCTATAGTTACAAAATCTATAATCTCTAATTACTTTCTTGTTTAATTGCTTTGGCTAAGATTTTCCATTGAATGTTAACTAGTAGAACAAAAGAATTGGTATGTTTATCTTTTTCTTGAATTTAGTAGGAAAATCTCTCTTACTTTGCCACTAAGTAACATTCTAGCAATTGCACTGAATTATGTATATTTTATCATGTTAAGGGAGTATCCATAAATTCCTATTTTATACATGATTTAACATAAATCAGCATTGAATTTTGTCAAATGCATTTTCTAGTATTTATGAAGATAATAATCATATGATTTGGTCTGCCTAAATTGTTTTATAAAATTCAAAACAATCCCAATCAAAGCACAAAGATTATTGTGGAACTTGACAAATAATAGAAATTTAATCTAAAAAAATAACCTATGAAAAGGGCCATTTAGATGCTGGAAAAGAATAATCATCAAGTGGGCCAATTAAGCTCTAGAAAATGTTGAAGTACATTCAAAAACAGGATAATTCAAGAGATTTCTTACTATTAGGTCTAGACAGCTTGATGGAACTGAATGGGAAAGTGCAAAATCAAATTTAAGTCAATTTCAGAATTTACCATACAGTAAAGTTAGCATTTGACAAAACATTATTTAAAAAAAGAAATTTGCTGGGACGCCTGGGTGGCTCAGTTGGTTAAACAGCTCCCTTCAGCTCAGGTCATGATCCCAGCGTCCTGGGATCGAGTCCCACATCGGGCTTCTTGCTCAGCAGGGAGCCTGCTTCTCCCTCTGCCTCTGCCGGCCATTCTGTCTGCCTGTGCTCACTCGTTCTCCTTCCCTCTCTCTCTCTCTGATAAATAAATAAAATCTTAAAAAAAAAAAAAAAAGAAATTTGCTGTTGAAGCAACTGATTAGATCTTTTGAAAAGAGTATAATTACCAGGTTGTACATATTTAATATTTTTTATACTGATTGTTATTAACATTTTGCACACATCAATTTTTATAAATTAATCAGGTGGAAATAATGTAATATTTTAGTAAATTCAGGGAATGGTTGGGGAAAATCTAACAACATGAAGAATTGGCACAAAAAATGCTTAAATTTTTTTAGAGCATGAGGGAGTGATGACAGACAAGTTAAAACAAAACAAAAAAATCTGACATGATATTCAAGTTAAAATGAAACTATACACATATCCCTTAAGAATGTCCAAGTGATTAGGCCTTGTTCCTCATGAGATTAACAATACAATGAGGAAAATAATGGGTTGAGAATCACTCAGAGGAAGAAATGAGCGGGAGCCAGAATTGGGGTGGTTTTGGTTGCTCAGTGAACTAGCTATAAATTAGGTGATGGAGAAATGCAGTTGAGATGTAAACTAAAGCCTGCAATGAGTATGAAGGCTTTAGGACTTAATGGTTAAGGCAGACCTATTTTATTGTTCTGTGATTTAACTGGAGTCAATGTAAATAAGCTAAGCATTCATATATCCATATTTCCTCTCTTGCTCTGTTTAGGACTGAGGACAGCTAGAAAGAGAATCATCTGTGTATGTCACAGTTATGCCTTTGCAATTTAATGAACCAATCCAAAAACTAGTTGCTTAAAACACTAACCATGCATTTGGCTCATGATTTTGTGGGTTAGCAATTTGGAATGGACTCACCTGGACAGTTTCTCTGCTGATTTCAGCTGAGGTCATTTATACTTGTGTGTTAAGTGATAGTCTGTTATGCTCACAAAAGCCATTTTTGAGAGAATATGAGGAGAAATGCCTACCAGTCTGTCAGGTCATTATCAGTGTCTCCTCCTTTTCCTTCTACTTCAATTTTCTTCCTGTAGACTTTTGGTTTTGTTGGTTTAGGTTGGTTAATTTTGGTTTTCACTCATTCATTCATTCACTTGGAAAGAGAATGTGCTTATTCAGTGTATTATACTTAAGATGAGCTTGAAAAAGTAAAATTTGAATGGGTTTCTATAATATTCTAGAAACATGGGATAAATATTGTTTTAAGAAGACATTGGACTTCAGTTATTTTTTAAATATTCAAATTTATGGCATTCTATCACTGCAAGTGTTGAGACTATTTATTTAGTGGAAAGAGGATAGGACTTTAAAGATTATATTAAGTAGATGAGAGATTCAGATGATGGTAAGGGAGTATAGAAATAAGATTGGTATGAGGGTACCATCTTTCTTTATTCTATACAACAATGCCTTAAAAAAATTAAGTGATTTTATAAATTATGAGGGCACTACTTTCCCAAAGTGTAGCTGATCATGTGGAGAGAATTCTAATGGTAGCACCTCAGTATTTTCAGAAATGTCAGGAAATTACTTCTTCTTGTTATGTCATCACTACTTAATCAAATATCACAGACTTATTCTGATTACTCATGTTCTATTTAATATGTGTGTGTTCTAATATAATTCTTCCCAAAAGTCACATGATGACATGGAAATTTTAATAAATGGCTGCATCTGTGATCATATAATAAGGGAAAATGATGTTAGTTGGGGGCTTGTGTCACAGTACAGGATGCTATGGAACAGCAAAGAGATCGCTGAAGGCTAGAAGTTTGCATCAGGTATAACGGAGGCACTGTGAAAATGTAGGAAGTATATATAAGTTCACAAAAGGAGCTGACAATATGCCATAGACACTTGGTCTGCTTTAAAATTATGCTCTGGGTCTTAAAGGTAACCAGCATTTGGTGGTATTGTTGAGAATTATCATGTGTACTAGCTTTGGAATAATTATCATTAATTGATACCTACTGTAATGCAACAGAAAATTTGCATTAAGGTGTATATGAAGGTAAACTTCTTCATCAATACACACACGAAATGATATAGTGGTAGACTTCCACTGCCACATCAGCTGTACAATCCTGGACATATGCAATCATTAAATTGGCAAAAGTCAAACAGTTCATCACTAGAAGTTGAGACTCAATTAGCAATGCAGTTGCTATGAAAGGAAGATTACCCACTCAACTCTGTGGCTTAACTGTTTTCTTCTGTTTTATAAATTTAGCTGGTTAGAGTCTGCTAGACTGCTGAGTGAAGAAATTATTAGGAGATAGATCTGTGGTGGAAAAGAAAAGAAGTAGCTAAAATGAGTGCATTTATTTAAGCTCATGTTGTTTTTAAAAGCAGAAATTAAGTTTATTTTATTGTAAGATTTCTGTTAAATATCAGTCGAAATTTCTTCATCTGACTCTGTCCTCAAAGAAATAAACAAAACCAAAATTAGGCATTCTAGACAAATAGAGTATTTTGGATTTAAAGATGCACAGCAAAATCTTTGTACCTCCTTTAATTAAAATGATCAAATGTAACTTAAATTAGATGTGGTTTCACCTAAAGTTCATCACATGCTTGTGTAATATTTGGGAGGAACATGAACACATTAGCACTTAGTATACTTTTTATTTTTAAATTTTTTAAAAGTTAAAATTAGTAAGATTCAGTATTTTAAATATTACTCTTACCTATATCAGATAATCAAAATTATTAAATTTGTGCTAGATTTATATACCATTGCAGCCACTGGAATGCTTCCCAGCATAAAATTGCTCCATGATTCTCCCAATTCTTATTATAATGAATTGATGTGGTTCATGTGTGTTTGAAAATGCATATATCTGAATCCCTTGCAGGAGAAATCTACACATCACTGCTATACATGGAATTAAAACACTAATCTTGTACAATATGGGATTGCATTATTGAAAGAGCAGAGAAATGACAAGATAAGTCTGCTGTTGAAAAAAGACTGCAAACATTATTATAGTCAATTTTGCTTTATCAAGTTTTTGTTTAGTTTTTATGAAGAGAGCCACTAGACTTTTTCTTTTTTTCTTTTTCCACATATTTTTATCCAAATTGTATGCAATCACACTCAAAATCCAAAATATTTGGAGGAAATTTTTTTTTTGTCTTCTGCAGCAAGAGCTTTATTTGTTTATTTATTTATTTATTTATTATTTCTTTTCAGCATAACAGAATTCATATTTATGTATCATACCCAGTGCTCCATGTGATACATGCCCTCCATAATACCCACGACCTGGCTCCCTCAACCTCCCACCCCCCGCCCTTTCAAAACCCTCAGGTTGTTTTTCAGAGTCCATAGTCTCTCATGGTTCATTTCCCCTTCCAATTTCCCTCAACTCCCTTCTCCTCTCCATCTCCCCATGTCCTCCATGCTATTTGTTATGCTCAACAAATAAGTGAAACCATATGATAATTGACTCTCTCTGCTCGACTTATTTCACTCAGCATAATCTCTTCCAGTCCCATCCATGTTGCTACAAAAGTTGGGTATTCATCCTTTCTGATGGAGGCATAATACTCCATAGTGTATATGGACCACATCTTCCTTATCCATTTGTCCATTGAAGGGCATCTTGGTTCTTTCCACAGTTTGGCGACCATGGCCATTGCTGCTATAAACGTTGGGGTACAGATGGCCCTTCTTTTCACTACATCTGTATCTTTGGAGTAAATACCCAGTAGTTCAATTACAGGGTCATAGGGAAGTTCTATTTTTAATTTCTTTAGGAATCTCCACACTGTTCTCCAAAGTGGCTGCACCAACTTGCGTTCCCACCAACAGTGTAAGTGGGTTCCCCTTTCTCCACATCCTCTCCAACACATGTTGTTTCCTGTCTTGCTAATTTTGGCCATTCTAACTGGTGTAAGGTGGTATCTCAATGTGGTTTTAATTTGAATCTCCCTGATGGCTAGTGGTGATGAACATTTTTTCATGTGTCTGATAGCCATGTGTATGTCTTCATTGGAGAAGTGTCTGTTCATGTCTTCTGCCCATTTTTTGACTGATTATCTGCTTTGTGTGTGTTGAGTTTGAGAAGTTCTTTATAGATTCTGGGTATCAACCTTTTGTCTGTACTGTCATTTGCAAATATCTTCTCCCATTCTGTGGGTTGCCTCTTTGTTTTCTTGACTGTTTCCTTTGCTGTGCAGAAGCTTTTGATTTTGATGAAGTCCCAAAAGTTCATTAAACTTTTTCTATAAAGGGCAAGACAGTAACTATTTTTGGCTTTAAGGGCCACACATGTTACAACTACTCAACTTCGTTATGGCACCATGAAAGCAGCCATAGAAAATACCCAAACAAATGGGTGTGGCTATCATCCAATAAAACTTTATTTATGGACACTGAAATTTTATTTTCATGTAATTTTTACATGCCATAAAATATTCTTCCTTTGATTACTTTGTAACCTTTTTAAAAATGTGAAAACCATTCTAGGCTCATGGGCAATGCAGAAACAGGTGGCAAGCAGAATTGGGCTCTCAGGGAATATCCTGCTTAACCCTGCTTAATACTAATTTTCCTATCTCTTACAGCTTTCAGGTAAAGTCACTACAAATGTATAGCTAATTAATAAGACAAGTATTAATAGACAGTAGTAAATTACCTATTTATAATATATCCTTAGATATATATACTTACATACTCATTCAAGATATATTTATTAATTACTTTCCATGTACAAAGCATGTGTTGAATTCAACAAATGATACAAAGAGAGTATGACACAGCTTCTATCTTCAAAAGACTTAAAAATCTATTAGAAATTTTGAGCGATCTACTTTACACAGAGACCACTTGGCATAACTGCCCAAGTTGAGAGGTGCATAAGTACTTAGAAGTTCCCAATGTGAGCTGATTGCTGACATCTTAGCGAATGTTTTCATGATATAGAGTATCTTTTTTCTAAGACTCAATGGATGACAGTATATTTACAAGCAGTTGTTAAAGACACAAAAAGATGAGATAAATTCTAAGTGTGGCAAGACAGAATTACCAGCCAATATCTTACAGATAAGTAATTTCACAGATAGGTAACTTTTTTTTTCTTTATGAGAATAAAAATGGTGAGACTAGGCAATTTACAGAGGAGAATTTCTCTAGTTCAGAAAAAAATACTATTCATTTTAAGGTGAAATTAACCAAATTAAAATTTTGTATCTACTATGTACCTCTCACAGGGTCCATCTCTAGGTTACAAAAATTAATAACACAAGTACTTTCTGTCCAAGTGTTTCACAATGTAACAGAAGGCTGTAAACTGTAAAACATTAGTTGTATCCTAGCACAAGGAGTAGAATATAATGTCTATAAAATGATGAGGGAACATTGTGTTGCAGGATTTCTTCTCCTCTCAGTGCCCATGGTTCTTGATCATGCCAATTGGAAGAATGAGGAGGTAGAGTAGACAAAGAGTGGTGGGCAGCAAAAGCAAAGTTAATTGAGCCACAGTGAAATGACAGCAAAAGCTCCCAAAGCAGGAAGGAACCTGAGAAGGTTGCCACCAGAGTTTCTAAATCTGGGGTTTTTAGGGGCTTGTTGGCAGGCTGTTTTAATCTGATTAACCCTCCATGTACTTATCATTCAACCAGGTTTTTGTCATCTATCACATGGGAAATGGTAGAGGGCTCTTTCTGAGTGGTGTAGAATCCTTAAGGGTGGTTTCCTCCTAGGGCAGGGGGCAGGGGGCGTTTTGTCCCTGCCTGCCTCTCTTCCAATGATCCTTCATCAATTGCAGATATTGATATCTGATTAATTCTAATGGGAGTGGCGAGGTGAAGACTTTTTTTTTTTTAAATTAGTAATACTAGGAATTTTCAAAGAGAAAGGGTAAAAAGAGAATAGGGTACCAAAGGACAAATACAAACTTACAGAGATATAACGAAATAAATTGTTTTCCAGGATACAGAGGTACAAAAGAAGAGAAGCAAAGAGCATGTTAGGAAGAAATGAAATTAGAAATTCATCCCCAAATTATAATTAATTAGGCAATATTAATTTTTCAGGGCATATGCTGAAAGTAAATGTGTTAAAAGGCAAAATTATTTTGTTCATTTTATTATTTTCTGGTAAAGCGAACCCAGGCTTCTGAAGCATATTAAGTGTGCAGCTAACTCTGGAGATTTTATCAGAAAAGTGAATGAACATACTGCTTCAGTTCACATTTAAAATGATCAATATTTTCTATTCACATACGTAAGAAGATAGGTGGGAGCTCAAGTAAGTGGAGGACACAAGATATTATCAGAAAATTCTTCTACCTCAAAAGGACAATAAACCATTTCAGGAGAGAATGATACCAATTTTATTGGTTTCCAGATTTGGGGAAAACTATTTTCCCTAATGAAGGATCTTGAATTTTACTGCCCATTAAAAATGGAAGAGAATGACGATGACTAGTTTTTTATCTCAAAATACTTTTTAAAAAGATTTATTTATTTATTTATTTGAAAGAGAGAGAGAGAGAGAGAGAGATCACAAGTAGGCAGAGAGCCAGGCAGAGAGAGAGGGGGAAGCAGGCTCCCTACCAAGCAAGAGCCTGAAGCGGGGCTCGATCCCAGGATCCTGAGATCACGACCTGAGCTGAAGGTAGAGGCTTAACCCACTGAGCCACCCGGGCACCCCTCAAAATATTTTTAATCATAGACATAAACAGAAAAATGTAATGTTTGTCTACTGGCAGTTTACATCATTTGAATTAGTTTTTTCCAGTTGTCTTAAGAATGAAAATAGAGTGAGGCTCAGAATTTAATGCAGATCAGGTTGAAAGGAACAAAAAATGGAGTCCAGATGAATGAACCCTGTTCTTACAAGCGTTTTGTTCTTCAGAGCAGAGAAAGGCTCTGTGGAGAGCTGATTTTCAGTGAGGAAAGGCGCTAGGTTCTCTAAGGAGTTTTACTAGTTAAAATAATTTACCAACTTTGTCCAATTTTTGAATATTAATGTGCTTCAGAGTGTTTATTTTATAAGTTCTATTTGATTAATTATCCTAAATATATATTTTCTCCTATGAGAATTTACCTTTTTAACTTATCTTTTTCTCTCTTAATAGATGATCTTAATATAAGGTGTTTAACTGGAAAGTGAAAACATTGATCAAACAAAGACATAAAGCCCCAGGTTATGCAATCTGCTCATCGTCATTAAGCTGATTAGGAGATGAAATTTAATTCAAACCCCAATTTTTCTTACCCCCAAATCACCACATTGTATTACCACTGAGTATTACTCTGTGTAAAGCCTTGTATACTAAATGCAATATGAGATACAAGAAACCAAGGGAAGGTAAGGCATCATGATCATATTGTTTTCTATTCTCTAAATGTGTCTCCTTTTTTTTTTTTTTTTTTTTTTTTTTTTTTTTTTTTTTTTTTTTTTTAGAGGGAGCAAGAGGGGCAGAAGGAGAGAGAAAGAATCTTAATCAGGCTTCCAAGCCCGGCCCACAGCTCAGTGTGGAATTTGATCTCATTATCCTGTGATCAGGACCTGAGCCAAAATCAAGAATCAGGTGCTTAACCAACTGAGCCACCAGGAGTCCTTAAACATGTCTCCTTTATTTTTTTTTTTTTTAAAGATTTTATTTATTTATCAGAGAGAGAGAGGGGGGATAGAGCAAGCACAGGCAGACAGAATGGCAGGCAGAGGCAGAGGGAGAAGCAGGCTCCCCGCTGAGCAAGGAGCCCGATGTGGGACTCGATCCCAGGACGCTGGGATCATGACCTGAGCCGAAGGCAGCTGCTTAACCAACTGAGCCACCCAGGTGTCCCAACATGTCTCCTTTAAAGGCCTTTGCTAAGCACTTATCGTTCTTCACCTTGCCAAGTCCACTTCTGCCTCCTAGGCTTTGCAGTTGCTGTATCCTCTCTTCAGATCACTCCTTCCTCAGAGAGTGGCGTGGCTTGCCCCTCTCCTTTGGGCACTCACATATCTGCTCACTTCTGTCATCTCCACA
The DNA here is from genome assembly GCF_011764305.1 of Mustela putorius furo. Taxonomy (NCBI): domain Eukaryota; kingdom Metazoa; phylum Chordata; class Mammalia; order Carnivora; family Mustelidae; genus Mustela; species Mustela putorius. The sequence goes on along the minus strand of NW_025422112.1, from coordinate 1,713,277 downwards.
GAGGCCAGCTACATACTCATTGTCACTCTTTATTCTTTTAACCTGCTTTATATTTTGCATATGATATATCTCCTGCAATTACGTATATATTTATGTGCTTCCATTTATTTAATACTATCTGTCTAAACTACAGTCTAGTAAACTCCATGAGGGCAGGGATTTTGTCTTGTTCACTATTTTACTTTCAGGCCTTATAGCAATTCTGAGCTCATAGCAGGCATTCATCAAATACTTGTGTAATGAATGAATAGATAACTCAATTAATTATCTGAGAGAAACACATCAGGAGAATGGGGCCTATTTAATAAAACAGAGAGAAATATAAACCATATTATAATTAGATCTGTAAACAAAACTTTATGGGATTCCAAAGAAGGAAGCAATTATATCCAATTTAAGATTTATGGAAGGCATAACAAATGAGCCAAAACTTGAGCTATCTTGGAAAAGGGGTATTTTAGAATAAGAGGGCATAATGAATATAGGCATAGGCAGAAACAAATTCTGGCAGTACCTGTTATTAAAGATTCTTATGGAAAATGAGATTGAAAATACAGGTTTGCCTCAAGTTTCATGGAAAACTGATTGGATGCCTGCAAGCAGTGGGAAGCCAAGTTTTACTGAAGATGAATGCCTGTGTCACCAACTGGTTCTATCAGGCTACAATGGGTAACCTGTAATTCTCAGACACAAATGAACAAAATTAGGATCTTAATGACTGATTTCTTGACTGGTAAAAATACTAATTCTTGGTCTTAGCTGAAATATATTAAATTAATTTGAAGCTAACCAATTCTATTTAGTTGGTGTATAGTGATATACTTGTAATTTACATACCGTTGAGATAGGAGCTGATTGAACATAGAGATTTTGGCAAGTTCAAGACTTTATCACAAGGAAGAAGATGATAAAAATAATTCTTTTCTCAGTCAGGAGATATTAATTTCAGTATAATATCTATTAACAACTTAATATATGAAGTAAATTCTGTGCCTTGATCTCATTTTTTTATTTACAGTGAAAATAGTACTACTACCCTATACTTCTAATCCTAACAAAAGAAATAAGGTATCTTTTTTGTGTTCTTGGATTAGCTCCACATGAGGGGACTTTCCCCACACTGCTCCACAACACCAAGCAATTCTCAGATACCAGTAGGAGTTCAAGAATAAATAAATAAATGCCAGATCAAGTGCTTTTCTTAATGTTCACTAAGAAATAGTTCAAGTTCAACTTAATTCTCATACAATCTACTAAGAGATAATATCCAATGCCCAGGTTAAGGGTTCAGTCCTACAAGAGCGCCTTCATTCCCTGACTTCAAATACCAGTTGCAATTTCAGGTGTTACCTGTACTTCTTCTGACTGATTTGTTATAAATCAGAGGTTCCCATGATCCTCTCTTTGACTTCAATTAATTTGCTAGAGCAGCTTACAAACTCAAGAGACCTGCTTACCCATGAGATCACTGGTTTATTTTTAAAAAGTATCACTCAGGAATCACCGGAGAGAAGAGATATATAGGGCAAGGCAAGAGGAAAAGGCTCTGAGCTTCCATATCTTCTCCGCTGCAGCACTCTCCCAGCATCTTCAGATGTTCACCCACCCAGGAGCCCCCAAATTCAATCCTTTTGAAAATTTATGCAGGCTTCATTACGTTGTCCACATTGATTAAATCATTGGTCATTGGTGATTAATTCAGTTTCGGGCCCTCTCCCCATTTTGGAGGTCAGAGAGGTAAGAATGAAAGTTCCAACCCTTTAATCACGTTGTTGGTTCCTCTGAGAACTAGCCCCCATCCTTAAGCTACCCAGAAGCATTCCCAAACTCTCATTAACATTACAAAAGACACCTCTATCACTATCATCACTTAAGAAATTCCAAGGGTTTTAGGAGCTCTGTGCCAGAAATGGGGACTGGGACAAAGAGCAAATACATATATTTCTAATTAGTCACAATATCCCAAGATGTTTCATATAAAGTATTACTCTAGTGGAAATATCAGAATGAATACAGACAATAAAATACATATATGCCAGGTCAAGTGCTTTTCTTAATGTTTACTAAGAAATACATTTTATTCTCCTGTTTTTGAGTGATCATTATTCATATTTGTTTCTAAAGATACAAAGTAGACACTATAACTATGAAGATAAATAAAATAGCACCTGGTCCTCAACAAACTCACCTCTAACTATAAAAAATGCATTTAGTTTGTAGGCTGAACTTTAAAATTCAAACATGTCTGGTAAAACATGTCAGGGAGAAAGAATTTACTCTGTCCTTCAAGGTTCTTCCAGCTGGACTAAGAATTAGAGGACAGGAGACAGATAAACTGAAGTTTAGTTTTATACACACAGGTAATCCACACAGAAATTCCAAAGATAAGGCAATCAAAATGAGGTATATAGAAACTAAGGAGAAGTGGGTAGGAGTTTGGGACTTCGAAGGGAAGGAATGCAGTTCCCAGGAAGATGAAAAAGATGTTTGGTAAACAGATGTTTGCTGGCACTCAGAAACAATGGAACATAGAAGATTTTGATTAAACAGACCTTGCTAGGTTCCTTGCTGTTTACCATAACTAGTTCATCACATAAAGTAGATATCTATGGTAATAACTTTATTTCTGGATCATGTCCCCTGTCTAAATTCTTTTTAGGAGTAGATGTGGAGGTAAAGAGCTCTTTCTGAATCTGTTGAGTTCTGATTGCCTTAACTCAAAATAATTATATTCAGGCCAAAATGGCCCATCTTGGGGCAGCTTGACCTTGAAGCCTATACACGTAAAAAAGGATATTTTTTTTTTCAAAAACTTATCATTGATATTTTGAATGGATATATAAACTCAAAAACATATCTTAAAAGAGAAAATTAATCAAAGTTCATCTTTAGCTTGGCCTATATTCTTAGTGAATAGAAATTAAGAAATGCTATGTAAAGGATATATATATATATATATATATATATATAAATACTCAAGGCTCAATGTTAAAAGAAAGTAACTACATTGTAAAGTGCTGATGGTAAGATGGTAAAATGGAAACTAATTTTTTTTTTAAGATGTTATTTATTTGATATAGAGAGAGATCACAAGTAGGCAGAGAGACAGGCAGAGAGAGAGGGGAAGCAGGCTCCCTGCTGAGCAGAGAGCCTGATGTGGGACTCCATCCCAGGACCCCGAGATCATGACTTGAGCTGAAGTCAGAGGCTTAACTCACTGAGCCACCCAGGTACCCCTGGAAACTAACTTTTATTAACTAAAACATTGACTTTATTTCAATAGTTTCTAGACCTTCTGAATGTAATGCATGAACAGAGAAAGAGTCAGAAGCATAAACGTATTAGCAAATAAAACTGTGCATGGTTTAAGTGATTTGGGGCATTTCTTTACTGATAGTGGCCCAGATGTTCCAAAGACACATCAGCCTTATTGTTTTAATCACTACTAAAATATTCACACAGAAAAAGGACTCAAACTTGAATGGATACTTGCAGCACTCTAGTGGCCATTCTTTATAAGTGCAAAGACACTGCAGCGAAATAAATCACAATGGATGACACAAATGTTTTTGAAAAGACAGTCTATACCCATAAACCAGCATTGAAATTAAATCTGTTATTCTTACTCTGTACATAATTGAATTTAAATTAGCAAATTTATCCTGCTAATTTTCTTCTTTTCTCAATGCTGCACATTTTGGAGGATAACACTTGAGGGCTGTGGAAGTACAAAGTGATTAAGGAGGTAAGGAAATATAAAGGCTCGGGAGCTCACTCAAGTCAAAGACCATAAAGGGATTAGTCTGGAAAGATTTCGTTAAGAATCATATTAATTAGAGTTGCAAATGAAGGTAGATTAATAACTTCACACTCTTAGAGTATAAATCAATTTTGTGTCTGTAATAAATAATTTTGTTTGGCTAAGGTAGAGTCTTCAAACTTATATAAGAAGAAAAGTTAATTGGATGAAATACCACCTAGGGAACACTTGAAAGTGTTTACCAGTGTTTATTGGGCAATATGGGAGATCATTATAAGAATGGGGAAGGACTAGATTATAAGAATGGGGAAAGACTAGCAGGGTTTGGGGGAGTAGTATAAATTGTACAAGGAACTGATTAGGGAGAAATGATATTGTACATGATAATGAATTAAACAGAATTTAGACTTAGAGATGTGAATGTAAGTCCACCTACAAAATAAATAAACATAAATCTATGAAATCATGTATTTATCTATCAAAAGGGTGATTTTGGTTAACTTGTAATTATTTTCTTTCCTTTTATCAATGACTGACTTTACAATTCCTGAAAGATAATAATTTTAGAAAAATATGCTTTAAATAATTCATCATCTGAGTGTTAAAATGCCACTCTCACCATTTGATAAAAATTTGGTAATAAAATGTAAGCTGACAGTTGGGTAAATGAAATACTGTTTAGATAAGCTTATCTGTTCTTCAGCAGAAATATATGCATAAAGTTGTCTTTACTTCATAAATGATATACACATCTCATAAAAACTCACTTTGCCGAAAAACAGCTTAATAGACGTCAGAAAAAATAAGGTAGCATTTTATTTTAAAAAGCTTTGTTTTTAGTCCATTGATTTGAATTTTTAAAAACAATGTTTAAAAAGATCATTTTGACCTTAAGTATTCCCTTTATTAGGATCTACATATATATTCATGCACAAGTCAAATATTAATACGATGACCTAATGCCAGGACATTTTTTTAAAAGATTTTATTTATTTATTTGACAGAGATCACAAGTAGGCAGAGAGGCAGGCAGAGAGAGAGAGAGAGGAGGAAGCAGGCTCCCCGCTGAGCAGAGAGCCTGATGCAGGGCTCCATCCCAGGACTCTGGGATCATGACCTGAGCGGAAGGCACAGGCTTTAACCCACTGAGCCATCCAGGCGTCCCTGCCAAGGCATTTTTAAAAATTAAATCAAAGGTCTTCATCAGGGCAACTGGGTAACTCTGTCAGTTAAGTGTCTGCCTTCTTCTCAGGTCCCGATCCGAGGATCTTGGGATCGAGTCTCACCTAGGGCTCCTTGCTCAGCAGGCAGTCTGCTTCTCTCTCTACCCCTCCCCCCTGCTCATGATCTCTTTCTCACTCTTTCTCTTCTCAAATAAATAAATAATATCTTTAAAAGAGGGATCTTCATCAGACATTTGCAAACACAGTTCAAAGGAGATAATACTGAAAGGATCCCATACCTAAACAGTTTCTGAGATGTTTTTTCATACAATAAGAGAAAAATACATAATATTAAAATCTTTCCATGTGGTTGCCAATATATAAATAAGTGGTTAAGGGAATAAGATGTCAAAATAAATGTGACTATATTCAAACTCAGTAATATATTCATTATTTTTAACATTTATGTAAGCCTTGTCTGTATATGATCAGATAAATGGAGCAGTAGTTATGACATGTCTTAAAAAATAAATAATTTCTCAATTTGGTTTCAGCATTGAGATACAGGAAATTGGTTGGATTCAGTGGTTCACACTTTATCTGTCACAAATTATTGAATGCAGATTCAATATGTACACACAAATCATACATGATGTGTTTCAAAGTCATTTATATTAGGTATTTACTTTCTGTTAAACTAATTTTTAGAGTAATAGAAAATGCTCTATTTAAAACAAAAGAAAGTATTTTATAATTTTAAATCTCATGATTAGATTTGTTAGATTCTCTTCATTTTCAAGGGAGAGAATGGAAAAGAAGCAATAGGTGGAAGAGCTGTCAAAAGGCAACTGCTCACGTTAAAGAAAAAATTATTCTGACACTTAGTAAAATGGCAAGAAAGACTTCATTCTCAGCTAGTGTAATAGGTGTCAAGAATATAGAAATAAAGAAGAGAGATAGGGCTCAATTCCAAACACAACAAAGTCAACTGGGGATTTAAAGCCAAAGAGCAGAGTAAGAGGGTGAGTAGATTTTAAAAAAAAATTATTAAGGGAAGACCAAAGGTAGAAGTATTCTTGATAAACCAACTTCACAGAACTCTTACTGAAGGCAGGCCAGGGTGATCGGCTAACAAGAGTGGGGAATTCTTGCTCAACTAGCTGAGCAGGGTTCTTGATACCCTGAGGTAGGCAGGCTGAAGACAGGGCTCAATGATGAGGAAGAACAAATGAACTTGGGAACACTTTGGCTACCATGGGGAAGAAAACTGTCCTACTTATCTCAAAATGCAGTATTCCTGAACTGGTAATGTCACTTTACCTCAGCCATCCAAATTTCTTAAGATATAAGAAGAAGATCCTAAGAGCATGCAGAGAGTAGTCTTAGAATTCAAGAAAATGCCAATAGATATTTTACCATTCAAGACAACAGAAGAGAGATTAGGGAAAAAACAACAACAACAATAAAAATTATTTTTAAAAGATTTTATTTATTTATGTGACAGAGCGAGAGACACACACACAGCAAGAGAGGGAACACAAGTGGGGGGAGTGGGAGAGGGAGAAGCAGGCCTCATGCTAAGCAGGGAGCCTGATGCAGGGCTCGATCCCAGGACCCTGCAATCATGACCTGAGCTGAAGGCAGATGCTGAATGACACCCAGGTGCCCCTAAAAATAAAACTTGAAATAGAAGACAAGCATAGTTTCTATAAGCCTTAATAAGATAAGAAATCCATTTCAGGTATTATGTCATTTGTGATCTCTGCCAAAATCAAGAAAACATGGGTAGCATGAAGAATGCAGTGAAAGATAGAATGATGAAATCTTTTACCTAGATAAAATGTCATTTAAAGAGAAAGCTAAGTGAGATAAGAAAAATTGTAATCACAAATTATAATGGAACAATGCAAAAATCTCTTTTTGTACTAATAAACACAGAACTGACATTGTAAAAAAGTCAAATAACTTACATGTGAGTAAAAGTGGTCAAATGATTGAAAGAAAATGACAAATAGATGAAAACAGTTTAAGGTGACAGTTATGAAGAAGGGAAAAGTGTTAACAACATGTATTTTTGAGAAAGAACAAGTAGGATAGAAATGAAAAGTATAGATAAATAAAAAAAATAAATTTTCTGTGCTAAGACTTAATTTTATACATATGAAGAAATCCTTTAAATAGCACCAAATTCCAAAGAGAATATAAATTCTTAAGTGAATCCTGCTGAAATTATTCAATAATAAGGTAAAATAAAATATGCCATCTAAACACATGAACAGAATTTTTCACTGAAGGAAAATACCTGACTTCAGTTTTCCTTTCTGCTTATTAAACAAAAGAAGAAAATGGAGAGATTAATGGTAGAAACAAATTCACCCCTCCCAAACCACCTTGTAATGCCAAGAGACACTCTTTGTACATATGTAAGGATTTAGTCTGTGAGTATCCACTCCATTCATTCAGTTGAAAAATGAGTAAAAAAGAAATTTCAAGAATGTAAATTTGTGGTCTAAAAAGATGGGGAATGTAATCATTATCTAAATAATTATTGGAAATATGGTTACATATTGGAGGAAATTAATTGTTTCACAGTAAGGAATGTTAAGCAAAAGAAAGAAAGAGAAACAAATCAGTTCGAAAATATCATATTAGGATGGATAAAATAGGCGATGAGAATGAAGGAGTGCACTTGTCATCACAAGCATTAGGTGATGTATGGACTTGCTGAATCACTATATTGTATATCTGAAACTGATATAATACTGTATGTTAGCTTACTGGAATTTGAAATAAAATAAAATATAATTACCAAATTATGTAAGCATAAACTGAAAACAATTTTATTTCACATCCTAAACTATTTTTGCAAAAATACTTACTTCAATTTTATCATAATAAAAAAGAAAAACAAATGAAAGATTCCATTATATGATATTGGTTAAATACTCTTATCAAAAGATTTAATAAAATGTGAATATATTCATAATATGTGTCTAATGACAAAGGCAGGTTACAATAGAGTACACTGAAATTATATCACACTCAAGTACAAGACAAACTTTATACAGAATCCATAACTATACTGTCACAGATAAATCAGGGAAAAATTTACAATTGGTAAATATGATTTTCTTGAAGATCTATAAACAATTATTAAGATTTCCCCAGAGGAGTTAAAAAGATAATGGTGAAAAACATATATGCAAGTATATGTAGCTAAAGTCAGAAAGTGAATATGTTTTTACATTGCACATCAATATTTGAATTTTCCCTTTAGACTGGAGTTAACGACTATTGATGAATAACTAATATTATTGTTATTATTTAAAAGATAATACCAGAATTCTATTGTAATGATCAGTAAGGAATATTATAAATCCATTAATGGGCTAATTAGCTCACCAATAAATATTTTTAACCAATTAAGGATTTTAAGAAAAAATATGCATTAGCTCTTACAGTTGCTGTTTGCTGTTATATGCATATTATATTAGGGGAAAAGATTAATCTTCTAAATGAATAAATATTTAACATCAAATTTCACCTTTCTACACTTAAATTTGTATTTTTAGGTCTGCAGCAAATTTCTTTATTGGTGATGACTTTCCAGTTTGTTTATTTTTGTTTTTTTTAAGTCATGAAAATTGATTTCTATAGAGAAATACTAACATGCCTTTCTTCCAAGGGAAACATAACACTTAAATAGAAAGGCTACAAATGTGAAGCAATATCTACTACAATCATAAAGACAGATGTTTTACCATCATATAATCTTCAATTTTCTTTTAGCTATACCTATGCTCTTAAGTATGTCATGTTGAAGTAAAAGTAAGTGAAGTGGAGTACTTTTATTCATTTCATGTAAGCAAATATCTCAAAAGAATTATCTTGGACTATATATCAAGAAGGCACATACCTATAAGCTTTTTCATTTTTAAAGTTTTTTTTTTAAAGATTTATTTATTTATTTGAGAGAGAGAGAGAGACTTGGGGGAGGGGCAGAAGGAGAGGAAGAGAAGCAGACTCCCCGCTGAGTGTAGACTTCAGCGGTGGACTGGATCCTACAACCTGAGATCATGACCTGAGCTGAAATCAAGAGTCAGATGTTGAACCAACTGAGTCACCAAGGTGCCCCTATATTTTTTTTTTCAAACATTAATTGTGAACTGTTTGTTTTCCCTTTAGATTGCTACTCCAAGAAAGCAGAAGCCATGTCGGTTGTGCACTTCCGTATTCCTAGCATATGCCAGAGCCTGATAGAAAATAGATACTCCAAAACTACTGAACAATAAGCCAAGAAAGGACTCTAACAGGTTTCTAATGGTGTAAACCTTTCTAATTTCTTTCCCTTATGAGAACTAAAAGCAAAGCAGAAATTATTTAAAGAAGTGTTTATATACAGGGACACCTGGGTGGCTCAGTTGGTTAAGGGTCTGCCTTCGGCTCAGGTCATGATCTCAGGGTCCTGGGATCCAGCCCCGCATCTGGCTCCCTGCTCAGAAAGTAGTCTGCTTGTCCCTCCCCTTTTCCCTTCTCCCCACCATGCCCCGCTAATTCTTTCTCTCTCAAATAAATAGATAAAATCTTTTAAAAAAGAAGTGTTCATATACAAATATGGAATCCAAGAAAGCCAACTGTGGAGTTTCAAAAAGAAAATATCTTTATCACTTTTGGATTAGGTTCAATTTAGGATTCTCACAAAACATTTTAAAAACATAGAAAATGACGTAAGTTGATCTTGTGCTACTTTACTCATGCCCTAAAGCAGAAAAAAGTAAACTCTGTGGATGGGTTTGAGGGCTTTAATTCCTACAAAATAATTCTAAATATATGAGGACTAGATCTTGACACTAATTCATCCAGCACAGTATTATTTTCCTGAAATAAGCCTCTCTGGCAACTTGTCACGAGAATCTATCAGATGGACATATATCCTCATCTATTAAATCTCTCCTGCTGACATCTCTATTAAGTGATATTATTCATTCTCTTCAAAAACGTAATTCCATCTTGGTTGTCCTCTCTATCAAGGGCTGAGATATTCATACTGGCTCTTGCTCACATTTTTTTTTTTCCGTTAACTAAAGGATATGGTTTTCTTGAAAGAAAATAAGCTTTCTAGCCCTAATTCTTTGATGCACTAGTTTACTACTCTATAGACACTTCTTCAGCAAGGAATTCCTGCACTGTGCTGTGTCCTTGGTCAGAAGAAAACCTGTTCCACCCTAGTGTTGTTAATCATATAGCATCTAGGTAATAAAAAGATCACTGTCCTGAATTAAAATTCTGGCCTGATAGTTATTGGATGAGTGCCCTTTAGAAAAAAAAAATATTATCTTTTCTGAATATTTGAACCTTTGTCTGTAAATGAGTGTAAGAATATAAATAGCAAGTCTACTGTAGAAAATGGGATAGCATAAGAGAATGGCTAGCACACTGACTCATGGTAGTGTTTGGAAAGGGTTATTTTCCTCATTTATTTCTGAGCACAAGATGACTACTTTTTTCCCTGACCTAGTATCTCTACTAGAAACTGAAAAGTTTCCTTCAGGTATAAGTTGCATATATGTTTTCTAATAAAGACACTGTGTGGCCAACCATTCATATAGAGAGTAAATGGAAGCTTATGTAAAATCTAATGGAAATTTAACTTCTAGCTCCAAACAGGTGTTGAGACATTAGTATGTTTTTGTCAATCATATACCTATAAATGCCTATATTAGAGCAGAAGTATTTGCTATATTCTTACCTAGAATATATTGCACTTGTAACTGGAATGACAAGATTAAAAGCTCTAAGTATCATAAAGTCAGAGCCATAACTATTTTCTGTAACCAGCATATATTCATCAAGTAACACAGTGCCTAGCACCTACTGGATGTTCAGTAAACATATACTGAAGGAACTAATAAATAAATGAATAAATTAATGAATAAGACAAATTACAGAAAATTTTTTGTGTCTATAACAAAATATCTAAACATTCTTATAAAACCATCCTTTGGACAGGATCTCACTGCTAACCACATGCTGACAGACTATAGCCACTTCACTTTGCTAGTACCAGGTATTTTGTTCAATAATGTCTACTCTTTAATAAAATACACCAATCATGAAATGTAAATGTGACATTATACTATGTTGTATAAAATACTATTTTGCCTGATATGTTAAAGACTAGGTAAGATAACTTTCGCATTATTTTATATGAGATGTTTAAGACAAAACAAAACAAAATAGGGTCATTTTAATTTTGGGGAAATAAGTTTTGTATTTCATTTTTAATGTGATCTTAGGTAAATGAACTTATCATTACCACCCCCCCCACCTCAGGCTGGATATAAACACAAAGACACAGAGTACAACAAAGGGTATGAGACCCAAGATAGATGACAAGAGGGTTGGAAGAGAGGTTGTCCAGGAAAATGTTACAAATCAGGCAAAACTGAATTACATACACGAATTTTTCCAGGCAGAAAGAATTCCAGGTAGAGGAAGCCACATGTACAGAGGCAAAAATGAAATGAAGCAAAGCAAAACACAGAAACAAATACAGGAGGATGTAAGACGTGTGAGGGTTGTAAGGAATTCAGTGGCTGGTGGGAAGCTGAGTGATGAGCCAGACTCACAATGAGTCTGATTAGTGGAGCTAAGTCATTTGGGTTGTGAACAAAATTTAAAAAAAGACATCAAGAATTTTGAGTACAGAATGACATATTCAGTCTATATTTTAGAAATATCACTCTGGCAGTGATACAGAGAATGAATTTGGTTGGTAGCAGGGGTAAAACACAGGTACAAGGAAAAGCACCCTAGAAGGTTAAAAATGATGAACTAATGCAGTAAAAGAGATGGGACCAGGGAGAGGAATTAGAGTGCTATTAAAAAGCTACTATCTGGAGATGAATTTGCCAAATTGAAGATGAGGAGTGTCTTTTTCTCAGACACTAAACAAAAGAAAGGAATATTGTAGCAAATTTGTTAACTTTGCTATTATGATTTTGAACCTGAAGGAGTTTATGGCTAATCAACTTAACCCATTCATTTAGAGTCAGAGAAAAGGCCAGAAAGTCTACCAAAAATGGCTGTGGTAGATGCTATGAAAGAGACTTAAGAAAAGTGCAAAGCTGGAGGAGATGATTGAAGAATGGTGTACAAGCTGGGTAAGGCAAAGAAAGATTTTCAGAGATCAATGAGGATGCAGCTAAAGTTGAAGTCTTCAAGAGTGATGTGCAATGGCATTGGTCTACATTATGATGCAATACCTCAGCAGTTACTTAATCTTTTAGGTACAGTTATCCTCCCTGCATTCCCAGGGGGGATACATTCCAAGACCCTGAGTGGATGTCAGAGGCCAGGTATTGAACTAAACCCTATATGTACTGTGTGTTTTCCGACACATATATACCTATGATAAAATTATTTTGTAAATGAGGCAGAGTAAGAGATTAACAATAATTAAGGATAAAATAGAACAATCGTAACAATGTGCAATAAAAGTTATGTGATAGGGTCTCTATCTCAAAACATCTTGTAGTCACCCTTCTTGAATTGATAGGAGATGATAAAGACCTACTCGATGACAGCATGAGGCTTCCACGGGCCTTCTGATGATATGTCAGTAGGAGGATAATCTTTCTGGACTGCAGTTGACCATGGATAATTGAGACTGTGGGTAAGTGAAACCATGGAGAGTGAAACCGTAAATAAGAGGGAACTACTGCATTGTACATGTTGAAGGCAGACTATTATGTATATCCAGGCAGATTTTTCTAGTGAGTGCAGCAAGGTAATAGTGTGAGGTAGGAGGATTTGAGGCATGAACAAGAGTTGTGAAAGTGATCTAGGCAATGAAGGCAGGAAGAGAGTAAGGCAAGGTGGATAAACTAGGGAAAAATAAATAGGTTCAGAAGTCTAGATGAGGTCAAAGATCAGAGACGGCGCTAGAGATGGTGTAGAATAGCTCAAACACAGAAAACAGTGATTAGAGTGCAAAATATTTGTTGTATTCTTTCAGACATGATGAAGTGTGAAACCATATGGTATATTCAAGTATCAGGGCATTATTACTCTACAAATGAGTGGCTAAACAAGTGTTCAGGAGAGGAGAGAGTCATGTGGGCTGAAAAAATCTTGCAAGTCCTCCTGGAGAAAGAGAAACCTGCCTGGAAGGAAAGACTTAAAATAGACACGGGCAGAAAAACAAAAAGAGAATATGTCCCCCTCCTCTTTCCCCATAGAACTGCAAGAAAGAGTGGTGACAGCACATTTGCAAGACTAGAAGTTTCTGTTAAAGCAAAGATACTCTTGAAAGACAAATGGAAGAAAATGAAAAAAGAAGCATTGTTAAAGGCAGAATTCAAGAATCTAATTGCCAAGACAAAGTCTTCTGAGACAGTGCTGTTAAGTTAAAATAATTTAGATTGATTAATAAAATATTTAACAAAAGCTGCTCAAATATTTTTATCTGCCCTTTAACAAACCTATCTCTAAAAATATACAAGAGAATTATCAATTCAAACAAGTTTCTGAGTGAGTTTCTCAGAAACTAATTTCACTTGTGCTATTTATGATAAACTCAGCATCAATATAGCATAAGGGCCAACTGATTGCCGGTAAACTGAGTACAAACTTATGTTCATTATGACATTTCAATTGGGAAATTTTCCTAAGAACTCTTATCAATCTCATCTATTTAATTCTCTGGCAAAATGTGCAACTAAAGTGGTAATATTCTATAGGAATTTCACATTATCTGATAGTATCTAATAAAACTGTGTTAGTTGTTTTAAAGTTGAATTTTTAATTTTCTTATTATATAGGCTCTACTGCTTTTTGTAATATTTTATTAATATTAATATTAAGATTGGATCTAACTAAAATTTGTTTATAAAATAATATTTTAATTCATTTTGTAAATGATGTCTAATGAAATTAAATATTGTAAAGATTTCTTTTGGTAAATATTGTAGTAGAAAGATACTGGATCATATTTATTATTTAGTCTTCTGTCTTAACTTAAAAAAAAACCCATATATTTAATAATGTTATAAAGCAAAGACACCAACATTTTATCACATAAAATATAATTATATAATTAACACCAATTAACCAAAGACTACCTAATATCATATTCTTCTGAATTTGACTACACAAACACTGGGAATGATCAAATTATACAGTATCTTAATAAATATTTTTGCTTCTATTTTTTGTGAAGACTTTAGATATCCCCTCAGTCTTCAGTTTTTATACCGGTTGGATAATTTAGTCAATGTGATTTAAAATAAAAATACAAGATAGAAATCCAGGTATAGTATGAGAAGCATATAAGTAATTTCCAGTAGCACTGACTCCACTACTTTTTTTTCCTGGAATAAAGAGCACAATATAAAAAGGGGATAGGTGAGTTTTCCTAAGAAGAATTAGAAAATACGCCTTTCATTTTGCCTAGTTGGGGAAAATTTAATATTAAGTAAATGCAAGTATATACTGTAAATTCCCTTTGCTAGAGAAGGAGAACATTGACTAGCTGCTGTCAATGATTTCTAAATTAGCCAGAGTAATCAGGATAAAGAGGGGAAAAGTTAATAATAAAATTCTAACCCATATGAATAATTTCAGTTCAATTTCAGGCATTTATAATGGAAATACTAGTACTTGGATGAGGTGGATTTTATGACGACCACCCAGGGTGACCCCAAATGTCCATCCTACTTAATCATTCCCAGTCCCAGAGAAAAACCACTTCATAATCTGAGCATCCTACTTCAGGGATTTCTACAGAGTTCTACCCAGATTTTTCTATATTTGAGATCATCCTTACTTGACCCCAGACTCCTGTTTGGTAGTGTTTGTTGGTGACAGGATGGGGGAAGCTGCTCGGAGAAGAGTTAAAAAGATGTCATTGAAGGTGGTCAGTAAGCAGCAAATCTAGGTTTTGTGGAACATGGCACTCATGCAATTTCCCATACTCAACTTTAGCAACAGAACACAAGAGTAGGCACACAACTGAATATTTATTTAAAACGAAAAAGCATTCACAAAAATAAATTTTAAAGCTGACAAGCATCAAAATCATTACAAAATCTAAAAAATCTAAATCTTAATTTAGAAAGTTTTTTCTTTTTAAGACTATTCTGAGAGAGACAGAGAGAGAGAGAGCATGAGCAGAGAGAGGGAGAAACAGACTCCCCAGTGAGCAGGGAGCCCAATGCAAGGCTAGATTGCAGGACACTGAGATCATGACCTGAGGAAAGCAGATGCTTAACCAACGGAGCCACCCAGGTGACCCCATTTTTATTATTTAATTGCCTAAACAATGTTATTAATAATAACCAATTTTTCTACATTTTGTTGGCTACAAATTAATAATAACCAATTTTTCTACATTTTGTTGGCTACAAATTCTGATAGCTTGTTTGTAAGGTAACTAGTGGAGAGAATAAAAAAGTATTTTTTCTCTAGTATAATTTATAAAAATGTGCTTATTATTGATAGTTTAGAAAGCTGCTTTCAGCTTTACAGCTCATTATTGGTAATACTAGGTAAACATCTAGAACTGTCATCAAATTACTTTTGTGTGTGATTCAGAAGGTGTTCTGAAGATCAATTCTGGCCCCAAGCATTTCATACTCCTCCACTACCTACATACTTGAAAACAAATATCTTTCTTTTGTAAAGGGCATAGATTATAATCATTTAGACATTTAGAAAAGGAATTTTTTTTATCACTTATACTGTAGGATATTAAATTGTTTTCAAAATAATATAAATTTTAAAATATTAATGTCAGTAGAACTGAGTTTTCAAACTAATACTTTACATGAAGAATAAATAAACTTTAAGAAATGTTTTTTCTATTTGTTTATCATGGAAAATGAGAAAAATTAAAGGCAAAAATACTAAGTTTGATTTAACTGAGGAAAACCATCTATGGGCCAAACCATATATTCTTAATATATATTGAAAAGAAGCAGAATATGCTTGAAAAGAAGCAGAATAAACAAAATAAGTCATTTTGGCATATTGATTATTTTGAGTTAAAGTTACTTAAGAAATAGCCAGGACAACAAGGACATTCTGATCTTCCTTTGTCCCCTTGAAAACAGAAAACAAATCTCCCTTGTGAAAAGTGTCCTTCCTGTACTAGGAGAGCAGAAGGCATCCTTATTATCAGAAATACGAAATTTAGGGCTGAGAAAGATGGATAATCAAAACTTGTGCCCTCACTAATTTCCTATCCCAAATCTAACCTTCTTTATCTTATCAATTCTTTACAAAGTTATTGTTTCTTTGTTTAAAAGGTATAAAAGCCACTGGTTTGTTCACTTCATTAAGCCTATTTCTTATGGGGCTCTGTATGTACATACAAAATTAAATTTGTTTTCCTTCTGTTAATGTTTTATATTAATTTAATTATTGGATCAGCAAAAGAACCTAGAAGTTTAGAAGGGAGAAGTTTTCTACCCCTACAATGTCTTAAGCTTCAGAGTACTGAACACATTGGTATTGCTAAAAATAGTGTGAGAGTAATTTCATGTCAGACACTCATCTAATATTGCAATATATTTAACAGTACCTTAAGACATACCCCTTACAGTTATATTCATTTTTTTCAGTACTCAATAAATTAAACAAATTTCCTTTTTCTATAGCAAGCAAAAACACAACTTGTTTTTCTCCATGTCATATAAATATAATTTTGTTGTATCAGATGAAAAATGGTTTAAAACATTTGGCTTTACTGGATTACTGTATTTTAAAAAAAGAGAACATTTTCATTAACTTTAAAAAATTAAATTACTGCCTTGTTGATGGCGAGGCTTTCTTTAATATATAAATAACCTCAAGACATACTTAAATTCATCTTCTGTCTAGGAGCACATTTGTAGCTAGGTTATCCTTAGATATAATCTACACTTTGCAAGGGACAAGTCATACTATTGTAGAGAAAGGAATGCCTAGGGCCTCTTCAGCAGGCTGACAGGGATGAAGAGGACCAGAAATTAAAACTAGGGCAATAAATCTTACCAAGGGCAAATGGTAAAAAAAAGTTTAAATAACAGTATGTAAAGAGAAATTACAATCTCAATCTGGATATATAATAGCAAAATATATATATAATCGCAAAAATATAATATATATATAATAGCAAAAATATAATATATATATAATAGCAAAAAATATCTAAAGAAGTCAGATGTAGTGGTAGACATGGAGGAGCAGACTGTGGTAACCTTCATTATCAAACATATTCTAAAGCAATTGGGTTTGTGATTGGGATTGTTAGTCTTTACTTGCCCCTCCAAATCCACTTTCTCCCTTTACTTGTATTGCTATGCATTAGAGATGACTTCTACAAGTTGTATCACTCAGGTTCCCTTCCCCTTGGTTTTCCCACGGGGATTGTACAATACAAAGCACCAACAGGAGATGGATGTGTGGAAATAGAGATAGTCTGGAGTTTCCTTCACTTTCTCCCTGCATCTGCATTATGTTGATTTATGCGAAAGGACCAGTAGAGGTTCAGTGATTAAAAACTCAGGAGAGAGAAAGGAAATAATAGAGTAGTGTCTACAGATGCAGCTCACTGGATGACCCATTTCCAAGGTTTTTAGCTCCCTACAGGCTTCATTAAATAATTTCTTCTCTTGCCCCTCTTGTTTCATATAGTAATGGATTCCTAATGTTCTTCACTAAAATTTGCTGTTCCATAAAACTCTCCATACATTCGTTGAACTGTCCTCAGTTAATACTCTAGTTAATACCCTAGAATGTGCCATTTATTTCCTGCCAAAACTCACTGAAACTTGGCAATCTGCCTGGTTTGAAGAGTCCAGATGCGACCAAGGTGATTCAACAGAGACTGACTTCTGGAGTAAACTGAAGGGTGCAGTGGCCTTACTCCCTAACAAAAACATTTAACTGGAGAAAATTTAAAAACACAAATAAAACAATTTGAAGTCTCCGGAAATTGAAAAAAGGGGACATTCAGATTGCTAAGGGAAGAAATAAAATCACTATATGCAGGTGACACAATCTTATATACAGAATATACTTAAGGCATCCCCTAAAATTATTGGTCCTAATAAAGGAGTCCAGCAAGTTAGTAGAATAAAGGATCAATATACAAAAATCAATTGCATTTACACGCACTAGAAATGAACACTGCAACTATAAAATATTTTTTCAAATTCTTTAGCAGTAATATTGAAAAAGAATAAAACACACATAAATTTAACAAAAGAAGTACAAAACTTGTACAATGAAAATTTCAAAGAGATTTAAATAGATCTAAATATATGGAAAGATACTGCAAGCTCATGAATCCAAAAAAATGTGAAAATGGTATTATTCTCCAAACTGATCTACAAATTCAACATGAGCCCTATCGGTATTTCTGTTATAGTTTTTCCAGAAATTGACCAGCTGTTTCTTAAATCTTGTGGAAATCCAGGGGCTTCAAAACAGACAAAACCACTTTTATAAAGAAAAATAAAGTTGGAGTACAAACACTTTCCAATTTCAAAATTTATTACAAAGTTGTTATAATCATTACAGTGTTCTACTGACATAAGGATGAATCTATAGATTAATGGAATTAAATTGAGAGTATAGACATAAGCTCAGATATTTATGGTTTAGTTTTTGAAAAGATATCAAGATAATTCTATGAAGAAAGATATAGTCCTTTCAACAAATGGTACTGAGAAACAATATATCCACATGTAAAGATGAAGTTGAAACACTACTATACACCATACAAGCATATTACTTAAAGTTAATCATAGATCTAAATATAAGATCCAGAACATTAAAAGTCTTAGAAAAAGAGTTTACCTGGGGTAAATATTCATGATCATGGGTAGACAATGCTTTCTTAGATATGATATCAAAAGCATAAATGACAATATATATCCAAAAGAACTGAAATCAGGATCTTGAAGAGATAGCTATTTTTACCCTCATGTTAATTGCAGCATTATTCACAATAGCCAAGATAAGGAAACAACCCAAATATCTGCTAACAGATAAAAGGATAAAGAAAATGTGGTACACCTGCAATGGTATATCCAGCTTTAAAAAAAAAAAAAAAGGAAATGCCATTTTTCACAATATAAATAAATAAATAAACATAGAGGACATTAAGTAAAATAAGCCAATCACAGGAGAACAAAGACTGTGTGATTTCACTTTTATGAGGTATTTAAAATAGTCAAACCAAGCAATAGAAGAAGGTAAGGGGAAATAGGAAATTATTTTCAAGGGGTATAAGGTTTCTGTCATGCAAGATGAGCAAGTTCTAGAGATCTGCTCTACAACATAATACTTAGAATTAATAATATAATATTTTGCACTTTAAAATATGTTGAGAGGATAGATCTCATGTGTTCTTTACCAAAGGAAGAAAGAACACCACAAAAGAATACAAAGAAATTGCTAGAGGTGGGATATATTTAGTACCTTGGTTGTGGTAACAGTATCACAAACATATGCATATGTCCAAACTCATCAAAAGGTATACATTAAATGTGTGCCTTTTTTATATTGATCATACCTCAATAAAACTAAAAATAAATGAGTGGTTAGACTAATAAAAAAGAAAACCCATGCAATGGGAGACAGTATTTGCAATTCAAATATTGATAATAGACTATATCCAGACTATATATAATATATATTATATTATATATATATATATATAAAAACAGACTATATATAAAAAATTCTTACATCTCAGTAATAAAAATACAAATCACCCAATGAAATGTGGACAAAGGATTTGAATAGATATTACTCCAAAGATTATATACAAATATATATAAACGAGATAAGCACATGAAAATACGCTCAACATTGTTAGGCATCAGGGAAATGCAAATCAAAACACAGAGAGATGCTACTCTATATCCACTTAGATGGCAGTAATAAGAAAGAAGATAACATATTTTGGTGAGAATCTGGAGACACTAGAATCTTCATTCATTGCTGGTGGCAATGTAAAAATGTAGTCACTTGGGGAAAAAAAAGCTTTGAATTTCCTCAAATTTTGGTACAGACACTTTATCATATGACCAAGTAATTCCACTCTTAGGTATTTATTCAAGAGAAATAAAAGCATATGTTCATACAAAGACAAGTACATGAATTTTTATCATGGTATCATTCACAATAATCAAAATCACCTAAAACTTCCCACAGAATTTCCCTTCTCTTAAATCAGTGCCAACCATGTGAACTGCTTTAATCAAGATAATATGGGACAATAATCAATATAATAATGCTCAGTCAATCTGAATCCCAAGCCTAAAAGGCCTACAAGCTTATGCTTTTATGCTTTTGGAACCCACTGCCACAATATGAGGTGGGACCAGAACCAGGAAGCTCCAGCCAATAGACAACATCAAATGTCAGCTATGTGAGTGAGTTACCTTGGTTGGACATCTGGGCTCAGTAGAGCTTTTCAGATGACTACAGCCCCAGCTAACACCTTGTGGAGCAGAACTTCCCAATCAAGCCCAGTCAATTCACAGAATCATGACATACAATAAAATAGTTGTTGCTTTAATTTTATTAAGTTGAAGGGTGTCAGACAGGTACTTGAAATACAGAGCATGGCATATCTCAGCCCTACTTAGTAGTGGGTAGAGGAGGGTCCTAACTTATTCCATGTTCTGGTATTGTGCTCAAATATGAAACAGATAAATATGCAGTTGAAAGAGAATATAGCTCCTAGTAACCTATTCAATAATATATGGCATGTAACTTTGGATTGTAAACTGAAAATATTTAAGTAATTATTGAACATATTCAAAAGCAGGGGAAGCTGGGTGGCTTAGTCAGTTAGTCATTTGTTGATTTCAGCTGAGGTCATGATCTCAGGGTTGTGAGATTGAGCCCCGCATTGGGCTCCACGCTGGGCATGGAGCCTGCTTAAGATTCTCATTCTCTCTCTCTCTCTCTCTCTCTCTTTTCCCACCCTCTGCCCCTCTCTCCTACCCTCTCCTTAAAAAAAAAAAAAAGTGAAAAGATTCTAAATCTATGTTTCTTTTCAATGAAAATAAGAAAAATACCAGGTTAACCTTTATTCACTCAAAAAAAAATCTATAAAATTCTTGTTTTGTCCTGGGCAGTGTGCTAAGAACAGAACAGAACTTTGAACAGAAAAGGACAGTTTCACTGACTGCACAGAGCTGCTGGCTTTGGAGGTTGTGATAATTCGTATGAGCTGCAGTGCCCTGATTTTGGTAGAAAACAGCATGAGAGGAGAGGATAGGTTTGAAAGATGTGTAATTTGGAGATGATATAAAAGTTTGTTTAACTAAATCTGACATGAGGGATAGAAGGAGAAATCAAGGTTAGCTGTTGGGTTTTCAATTTAGAAAAATAGCAGAATTGGAAGCAAGTTGATTTTTTCTGTTTTGTTGACTTTAGGATATCCTCGGGAGAGCTTTGGGAGATATTTAGAATGAAGGTGGAAGTATAAGCCTAATGCTCAGAAAAGAGACATGGGCTGGAATTATAATTTGCAGTCATCAGAATATGGATGTGCATAAATCTATGGGAAAGGCTAAGTTTGCTCAGAGAATATTTTAAGTGGGAAGATAAGACCGTCTGAAAGAGAAGCATGGGCATTTTAAGACATGGCAGAGCAAGAAAGACCGCCAAAGAGGATAATAGGAGCAACAGAAGAACTGGAGATGTATGACATTACAAACTGTTAAATATACCTGAAAGGATATACAACATAAATACTATGAATTATCAACTGGACTTAGAAATGATTCAATTCTTAGTGACTGGAAAAAGTGAATTCCTTAGCATAGTATGATCTCTATGAGGAAGCAAATACATTGAGCATTGAAAATACTCTCAAGATGTTTGGTTTTGAAGGGAAAACAAGAAACAGGGCAATAGAGGCAGTGATGTGAAGGGGTTATGGGCAGAGCCAGTTGGTGTTTTCTGCCCAACATGCAGGGGATAAGACTTTGCACTATATCTATAGGACTGTAAAACAGTAAGAGAACTCAGTAAAAATCTGTGTTTATTATCACAACGCATAGGCAATTCAATGATGAAATATTCTTCTTGGTCAGAACAGACCACTCATCTCCATCACATCCTGCCTACACCACTTCACAGCAAAAGAGAATAAGGGGTCGAAAGAAGAATTAGGGTTTATTTGTTTGCTTATTGTTTTAAGAAGGGAAATAGTTGTGTCCTTTAGATAGCCACAACATTCCTCTCAGTGTGATTAAACTTTAGGTGGATTTCTTCCTGTCTTGTAGCCTCCCTTTGCTCAGGGCATTTACTTAAGAACATTTGTACCTGCAAAGTATTTCTCGGCATGGTTGAGATATAAATCTTTCAAAAAGCCTCTGTTAGCTTTATAACCTTGGACTGTCTTTCTCAAGGACCTGGGAACTGCCCTTTGAAATGTGAACATCAGGGAAGGTAGCACCCTATCTCCCAGTGTCTGTGGGAGGGTCTGATGGGCACCAGCCAAACTGTAAAACCACCTCCTGTTGTGAAGTTATCAGAAAGTTTACTTTTCCTTTGGGTAAGGTCAATCAGGAAATACTAATCGCCTACAAGCTCCCTACTCCATTTCCTAGAAACTATGGTGCCCTTTGTTTCAGCAGAGTTAATAGTGTGTTCTGTATTGCAACAGTATTGAATAAAATTTTTCTTACCTGTTTAACTTTGGAGGTGCTATTTTTACTCTGACAGGCAGGAACGAATGAGTAGAGTTTGTAGATTCAGGTGAGTGAAGAGATAATCAATAAAAGAGAGTTTAAAAAAAAATAGATGAGAGATTTGCTTTAGCCTAGAGCAGAGACATCTCATGGTGTGTAATGTACATGATATTCTTTCAAATGACACCAGACTGAAGTGTATTGGCTTTCTGTTTGGGAGTGGGTAATGACACTCTTATACTTTGACAAGAAAGTGACTATGTTGACATCTTTATGTCAGGTGTCTAAAATTAGCCAACTGTACTTATGGGCACATGTAAGATTTTCAGTCACAATTTTTACTGTCACTCTAAATCTCTTCAAGGTTTAAGTTAGATGATAATTGAGAGGAAACACTAATTAATTGTTTCTGTTCTTACCATTCAAACTTAGCTCAATTAATTTTGCATATTTCACAGGACTTTTGACATAGACATGGTCAGAATTTATTTCACTGAATTGAATATCTACTTTTAGTTATGACATCATAAAGTGAAGTACCAAAACCATTTTGTCTCCAAACAGCAAAGAAACTCATTATTGAATTCAGATTTAATGTTATGTTCTTTATTCTTTATTAACAGTCATTAAAAGACTTGCTCATTTACACATTTGCTCAAGGAAAGGAAGAGTTTTTTAATAATTGGACTTCCCAACAGTATGGTATTATTTGCCTTTCAAGGGAAGGAAATACTCTCTAGAAGTATCATGCATCTAAAGAAAGACCAGGATGTGGTAGACCCTTATATTGGTCTGATAATTTTTCCTGCATCATGTATCATGCTCCTGCAAGTCCCCCCACCCCGACTTCATCCCCCCTGGAAGCCCCACAGAGATGAGGGAGCTGGAACCTCTTTTCCAAGTCTGAAGCCACTCTGTTGCAGAAGCTGGCAAGGCCCCTCCTGCCAGCTCTGTTGAGCCCTGGAGGGGAGGTTGGGTCTAGTACTTTCTAGATGAGTGACTCAACATATTACCTACTTTTACTGGGCTTCAGTTTGCTCATGAGTAACTTTTTAATATGCTGTAAAGTTCAAATAAGCTACAACTAACTTATTTTGAAAATTATAAATGAATATATGAGCATTCAGTGTTTAACCAATAGTTTTCATCATAAATTTGTTAATGTAAATACACTAATTTATGTGCTTACATTAAACAATACTCTAAGCATGATATCCAACTTTCAAAAGATACACCGTTCTCATTTCTAACCTTGACTGATGTCAGATGCTGAGTGTGGAAGTTGGAGATAATCAAGTACTCATCCTCAACTTCTTTTTTTTCCAGTGTTTTCTCAAAGTGCAGTGAAAGTTGAGTTCTCAAGAGTTGCTGGTTTCTGTCATCAGTTGGTGTTGTTTCTACAATCTTACATTAACTATTCAGGGTTGAGTAGAGGCAAGAGAGAGGGTACAGGTGGTCTCATTGCTTTTAGGAACAAGTTTCCCATAGCTGAGAGTGGAAGTGCTCACTGAATGCAATAAAGGCTTATCAGAACAATGATAGGTTCATGCAATCTAATAAGTATACTAGGTTTTTACTTTGAAAACACACCACAATCTCTAATTAACTGAATTTCCCATTCATGCTTTTGAATTAGGAATATGCAATTCTGGCAGAAGAACACGAGTGAAAATTTGCTTTCTATTAATGTGGAAACACAGCATCCTTAAATTATATCTGTGGAAACTGTATATCCATAATGGATACAAAACATGCTAAGACATTCAATTAAAACTAGTAGTTGAGAGATCCTAGCCTCATGAAAATTCTAGGTGTTTGGTTTTAGACATTAAAATGGTGTTGAGAGAGATAGTCCAGTCTAGTAAAGGATGAGGAAAACAACTTACTGAAGGATAAAATGTCCAATGGCCATTTTGTCCTTCAAGAGGAAGGTAACCATAAAAATTAATTACACATTGGAGATCCAGGGTGCATTAGATAACATATTTTAAAACTGAAGCTTGCAACTATATTTAAAGCCTTGTAATGAAGGACCAATTGTGTTACTTTTTCCTCTTTGTTTCTTAGCTTTAGAATTTGTTTAAGGCATTCTCACCTTGTTTAGGTACTTGTTTACCTTGTTTAGGTACTAAAAATTTGGAACTCTAAAGTGAGGTTTGACACGTTATCTGTGTCTGGGTAAATTCAGCTATGTATCTCTAATATAGCCATTTATAGATCACGGATGGCTATAAGCTCTTATTGGTATTATATTCTTCCTTGAAAAGTAGTCAACTAGGCGTGACCATATACTTGTTTCAGTAATGACTATTTCCTTAAATATATGTCCTTCATATACTTTGGTGATTATAGTAAGAGGGGCATAATGTCCTGTGATAAATGCTATGTTAACTTTGTAAGATAACAAATTTGGAGGTAATTTCTCAATTTTTCAAAAAAAAATGTTAACATTGATGGATTTTATGAAGAAAAGTTTAAAAATATTATAAAAGATTAAATTTGGCTTACCAGATCTTGCATGTGACATTTAGTCACCCTCACTTTTTTTATATCATTTTCTGTATAGATGGCATGTATACCAACATATGCCTTGAATTTTGTGACTAATATATAATTATATTCCCAGCTAGTTTCATTCAATAACTTGTAATAAATTATTCTTAATTCTCATTTATTTGAAAAACCAAGTAATCTCAAAATCAGAGACTACTGAATTTAGAAAATTAATATTAATATCAAGTAAATACCACTTTTATTTTATTCTAAATATATAATTATTTTATTCCCATTTCTGCTGTGTTATGAATCTACTCTGGTAGGTATTTTCTTATGACCCATTTGCAAGTATATATTCTAGGCTTACTTTCTGCTGTATTTAAATGCATGATTGTATTATTTTATGAGTATACAATCACTTTTAAAACTTTTTATTATGCTAATTTAAGACATTACTTTCTATTTAAATTGTGTAATTTGATACCAAATAGTCCTTATCTTCTGTTTATTAGAGAGGAGAACTAGTAAGGAACATAAGATAGAATTCAAACTGGGATATGGCGCCTGAGAAAAATTTGAAACATTTTAAATGAAGGCACAAATTTTAATCCAGTTCAGTATTTAAATGGCCTCATGAGCTTTGAAAGAGTCATCTCATATTAAGAGAGAGAAGGAGTACTATGGGAAGACTCTTGAATATGCAAATTAACCAGTATTAATTAGCTCCAGCAGCCATATATTTTAAGTTTAAGTGTTAGAACTTAGCTAAGGCAATAAGACCAAATCAGGTCTTAGTAATTTACATTTTTATAGTTCTTCCTAAAGCAATCTAGGATTGACTGTTATTGCCAAGAGAGGACATCAACTAGTATCTAAAATGCACTGCACTCTAGGCTATGCGTTTAAGTATGATCCCTTGTCGATTTTGAAGAGTTCTGCTTAAACGGGTAATACTTTAATAAGGCATAGTCTTTTCTAAGTTGTTAAATGATGGTAAATAGTATCTCTGAAATCAAGTGACATTTAAGGTGACCAAGGTATCTTATTTTCTTTGGAACCTGTTCATTTTCTCTAGCCGTTTTCATTTTCATCCTTGCTGTCCCCTTAAGGCATACATCAGAGTCTCCTTTAAAAGCATTTTAAACTCAGTCCCAACATAAAAGCAAACAAGGAACCAGGACTGAAACCAGCTTTAAATGTGTCCTTATATTTGTTTTTTTAGACATGTTGCTCAGACTTAATAAGTGTCACTCAGTCATCTCTGATGTAATGTTATCCCATATATGGAGAATTTGAAGCCACTAAAAATAGTATTTTGCTCTTCACTTCGGCTATTTCAGGTATTTAGAGAAAACTTACTTGAAGAAATTCATTTCACAAAGGTAAAGAATTCTGCCTCATTCAGTCTTGTTGCATGATTCCAGAATGCTCATTTTCTTCTAGAGAATCCTGATGATTGTACAGGGGCAATAATCAGCAATTATCTATCACAAAAAGAGTGTTAAGAGGGTACAGTTCCAGACACACAATTTTCAGGAGTGTAAGTTCCTTGTGGAGATTTCAAAGGACAGAGTTTTAAAAAGTGATCTTGAAATGATTATTTCATCTCACATTATTTTCACCATACTTTAAAGCAGACTCCTTATCTCCGAGGCCCCTCTAAGTGTGGCCTCATTTCCCACACTTTCAGTACAATTTACTGTTCATGGGATAAGGTTAAGCCAACCAGATTTCATAAAAGTGGACTGCCAAGGATAAATAGTGGTCATCAAAAATGTAAGAGGGTCATCAGAATCACAATTCTAGAAGTGATGTAGAAGAGGAATTAGCAGTCAGCCATGACTTCGATGTACTGCATTATGCAGACTGTGGCTTATGCTATTCCAGGTAATTCTTTTCAACAAGAACATTTGAGGCCATAAGACAAAGAGACCTTTTCTACTCTTCAACACACATTAGAGTTGTTCAACAGCATATTATTTTATTTCCCAAGAAGGGTTTTTTTTTTTTTTTTTTTAATGGCTCAGACAACCATTTCATCTGGTTCTCTCCTAATTAATATTGCTATTCTCCATTTTACTGAGGTAGGGCAGACTGTTGGAAACTTCGTAAGGGGTTTCACAAAAATGACAGAGCATAGAGAGAATATGAACCAAGAGGTCCATTAGAATGATGAACCTGCAAGGAGTGAAACTTTGCTTCTGCTTTGATAATAGGTAGTTGAAGGCATCATGATCTAAATCCAGTCCTAGTAAAAACTGTCATTTACTGGCTACTCTAAAGTCAGTTGCAATATTCCATTCCCAATTATTAAATTAAAATAAGTTAAGACAGTTAAGTAAATAACCCAAGTGAGTCTCTTAAGAATTTAGTGTAATTATTATATTTCAACATCTTTAAGTCATCAAACTATGAAAGAAGCACCAATAATTACTTAGAAAAAGTGACTCTGAATACTAGTCTTAAAATTCATAACAGCTTTAAACTGTAAATACACATTCCTTTTAAGAACAAACATCTGCATATTGTTCTCCAAACCAGAAGTTTCTGTATAGGAGCAATCATTCTCCCCCTCTCCCCACCCCATAAACTAAGAAAGCCTTAAGAATTTTAATTATTAAACTGCCTTTACAATAGTTTGCCTATAAATAAGACAGCATTGTTTATTTTTCTAAAGGCAGGTGGGATTTTTCTAACATAATAAAATGAAGAAGAAAAGCCATCTGTTAGAATCTGGTTACATCATTCATTTACCACAACAATGAGATATTCCTATATATTTTCCCTTTTTCTAGTATAAGAACATAGGTGTGCCTTTTTTAAAAAGCTCTTTTAATTTTGACTACTAACCCCTCCCTACCACAGGACCGCTAGAATACTGGTTTATGTCAAAAGATGAGTTTGCTTCTCTTCGAATTTTCCATAGTCACTCTTCCAACCAGATTCAAGTGAGACATACCTGCATCATCTCTGACTTAGAAAATAACTTGTTACAAAAGTCTCCGTTAACATAACACTTTGAAATTAACTTGTCATTTCTAACAACAACATTCTAATTTGAGTCTTTGAGAATGATTTCACTCATTCTTCCAGCACTTTCTGTCCACACTCTCTGTTCCCTCCCCCCTCATTTCATTGGCTTATGGTACCAGTATCACAAATATATCTGCCGCAGTTGCCAACTATAAATTCATCTGGAATGGCAAGTAAGGATAATTTTTTCCTCTTTTAGCTCATGGACATTAAAAAGAAAATCCCTACTGTGTTTCTACTGTTTCCTCTCTACTTATTCATGTGACTACTTTATAGTTTAACAATAAGCTTAAAATTCGACATGTGGGGGGATGGGGGAGTCTCTGCTGGCCAATAACCAACTGAAAATTGTCCACTTCTGTACCTTTCCTAACTAAGTCCTTACTGTTTATTTGACTTTCTGCAGTTTTGGTTTGGGTTCCTCTGGAGGTAGGTCTCCAGACAAGGATTTGAGTGCAAATGATTTATGTGGGAAGTGAAGGTAAGACTAACAGGAATGGGAAACTGAGGTAGGAAAGAGAAGACGGACAATAATGTGTACATTACTAACTCAGCTAACATTGTGGCAACAACTCAAAAACATGGGGGAAACTCTGGGAAGTGGTGTACAATCCATACCTTGGATGACTAACCCAAGAGGTGAAAATACTGGGATATTTAAACACCAATCCACTAACGGCTATAGAGGGAAGGCTAATCAGGGAACCAAAAGAGGTGTTAATTCTGGAATATTTCAGTCTCTCATGAACCCATATCGAAAGGCTATGGCATTGGAAATTCTCCAGCAAACACTGAAGTGAGTAAGGCTCCAAGATGTGGGCAGGGCCCCACAGAGTTTTTACATCTGCAACCCACATCACTCCTGTAACAGGGAGAAAATTAGCACATGTGACTCCATATTGCCTCTATCTGCCTTGCTGCTGTGATGTATGGCTTAGAAATTCTGCTTGGCCCTGCACACAGCTAAGATAGGCAAAACCCGCTCTTTACCCCAAACCTACTTCCCCTGAGGAGAAACGGAAGTCCATACAGAAATGACTATGCTCTGCTTCAGATTCACAGGAACAACGTGACCATATTCCTCGGTGCACAGATCAGCGGACAAGGACAAAGAAGTTATACGACCCTCCTCAGAGGTCTACAGATGTGAGTCATCTTTTGACTCCAACCCCTTCCCACTAACAAAAGCAGCTGGAAATTTCAGGCCAAGAAGAGGTGGTTCTTTTTTTTTTTTTTTTTAATTTTTTATTTTTTATAAACATATATTTTTATCCCCAGGGGTACAGGTCTGTGAATCACCAGGTTTACACACTTCACAGCACTCACCAAATCACATACCCTCCCCAATGTCCATAATCCCACCCACCCCCTTCTCCCAAACCCCCTCCCCCCGGCAACCCTCAGTTTGTTGTGAGATTAAGAGTCACTTATGGTTTGTCTCCCTCCCAATCCCATCTTGTTTCATTTATTCTTCTACCCACTTAAGCCTCCATGTTGCATCACCACTTCCTCATATCAGGGAGATCATATGATAGTTGTCTTTCTCTGCTTGACTTATTTCGCTAAGCACGATACGCTCTAGTTCCATCCATGTTGTTGCAAATGGCAAGATTTCATTTCTTTTGATGGCTGCATAGTATTCCATTGTGTATATATACCACATCTTCTTGATCCATTCATCTGTTGATGGACATCTAGGTTCTTTCCATAGTTTGGCTATTGTGGACATTGCTGCTATAAACATTCGGGTGCATGTGTCCCTTTGGATCACTACATTTGTATCTTTAGGGTAAATACCCAATAGTGCAATTGCTGGGTCATAGGGCAGTTCTATTTTCAACATTTTGAGGAACCTCCATGCTGTTTTCCAGAGTGGCTGCACCAGCTTGCATTCCCACCAACAGTGTAGGAGGGTTCCCCTTTCTCCGCATCCTCGCCAGCATCTGTCATTTCCTGACTTGTTGATTTTAGCCATTCTGACTGGTGTGAGGTGATATCTCATTGTGGTTTTGATTTGTATTTCCCTGATGCCGAGTGATATGGAGCACTTTTTCATGTGTCTGTTGGCCATCTGGATGTCTTCTTTGCAGAAATGTCTGTTCATGTCTTCTGCCCATTTCTTGATTGGATTATTTGTTCTTTGGGTGTTGAGTTTGCTAAGTTCTTTATAGATTCTGGACACTAGTCCTTTATCTGATATGTCGTTTGCAAATATCTTCTCCCATTCTGTCAGTTGTCTTTTGATTTTGTTAACTGTTTCCTTTGCTGTGCAAAAGCTTTTGATCTTGATGAAATCCCAATAGTTCATTTTTTGCCCTTGCTTCCCTTGCCTTTTGCGTTGTTCCTAGGAAGATGTTGCTGCGGCAGAGGTCGAAGAGGTTGCTGCCCGTGTTCTCCTCAAGGATTTTGATGGATTCCTTTCGTACATTGAGGTCCTTCATCCATTTTTGAGTCTATTTTTGTGTGTGGTGTAAGGAAATGGTCCAATTTCATTTTTCTGCATGTGGCTGTCCAATTTTCCCAGCACCATTTATTGAAAAGGCTGTCTTTTTTTTTCCATTGGACATTCTTTCCTGCTTTGTCGAAGATTAGTTGACCATAGATTTGAGGGTCTATTTCTGGGCTCTCTATTCTGTTCCATTGATCTATGTGTCTGTTTTTGTGCCAGTACCATGCTGTCTTGATGATGACAGCTTTGTAATAGAGCCTGAAGTCCGGAAGTCCGGATTGTGATGCCACCAACGTTGGCTTTCTTTTTCAATATCCCTTTGGCTATTCGAGGTCTTTTCTGGTTCCATATAAATTTTAGAATTATTTGTTCCATTTCTTTGAAAAAGATGGATGGTACTTTGATAGGAATTGCATTAAATGTGTAGATTGCTTTAGGTAGCATAGACATTTTCACAATATTTATTCTTCCAATCCAGGAGCATGGAGCATTTTTCCATTTCTTTGTGTCATCCTCAATTTCTTTCATGAGTACTTTATAGTTTTCTGAGTATAGATTCTGTGTCTCTTTGGTTAGGTTTATTCCTAGGTATCTTATGGTTTTGGATGCAATTGTAAATGGGATTGACTCCTTAATATCTCTTTCTTCTGTCTTGCTGTTGGTGTAGAGAAATGCAACTGATTTCTGTGCATTGATTTTATATCCTGACACTTTACTGAATTCCTGTATAAGTTCTAGCAGTTTTGGAGTGCAGTCTTTTGGGTTTTCCACATATAGTATCATATCATCTGCGAAGAGTGATAATTTGACTTCTTCTTTGCCGATTTGGATGCCTTTAATTTCCTTTTGTTGTCTGATTGCTGAGGCTAGGACCTCTAGTACGATGTTGAATAGCAGTGGTGATAATGGACATCCCTGCCGTGTTCCTGACCTTAGCGGAAAAGCTTTCAGTTTTTCTCCATTGAGAATGATATTTGCGGTGGGTTTTTCATAGATGGCTTTGATGATATTGAGGTATGTGCCCTCTATCCCTACACTTTGAAGAGTTTTGATCAGGAAGGGATGTTGTACTTTGTCAAATGCTTTTTCAGCATCTATTGAGAGTATCATATGGTTCTTGTTCTTACTTTTATTGATGTGTTGTATCACATTGACTGATTTGCGGATGTTGAACCAACCTTGCAGCCCTGGAATAAATCCCACTTGGTCGTGGTGAATAATCTTTTTAATGTACTGTTGAATCCTATTGGCTAGTATTTTGTTGAGTATTTTCGCATCTGTGTTCATCAAGGATATCGGTCTATAGCTCTCTTTTTTGGTGGGATCCTTGTCTGGTTTTGGGATCAAGGTGATGCTGGCCTCATAAAATGAGTTTGGAAGTTTTCCTTCCATTTCTATTTTTTGGAACAGTTTCAGGAGAATAGGAATTAGTTCTTCTTTAAATGTTTGGTAGAATTCCCCCGGGAAGCCGTCTGGCCCTGGGCTTTTGTTTGTTTGGAGATTTTTAATGACTGTTTCAATCTCCTTACTGGTTATGGGTCTGTTCAGGCTTTCTATTTCTTCCTGGTTCAGTTGTGGTAGTTTATATGTTTCTAGGAATGCATCCATTTCTTCCAGATTGTCAAATTTATTGGCGTAGAGTTGCTCATAGTATGTTCTTATAATAGTTTGTATTTCTTTGGTGTTAGTTGTGATCTCTCCTCTTTCATTCATGATTTTATTTATTTGGGTCCTTTCTCTTTTCTTTTTGATAAGTCGGGCCAGGGGTTTATCAATTTTATTAATTCTTTCAAAGAACCAGCTCCTAGTTTCGTTGATTTGTTCTATTGTTTTTTTGGTTTCTATTTCATTGATTTCTGCTCTGATCTTTATGATTTCTCTTCTCCTGCTGGGCTTAGGGTTTCTTTCTTGTTCTTTCTCCAGCTCCTTTAGGTGTAGGGTTAGGTTGTGTACCTGAGACCTTTCTTGTTTCTTGAGAAAGGCTTGTACCGCTATATATTTTCCTCTCAGGACTGCCTTTGTTGTGTCCCACAGATTTTGAACCGTTGTGTTTTTCATTATCATTTGTTTCCATGATTTTTTTCAATTCTTCTTTAATTTCCCGGTTGACCCATTCATTCTTTAGAAGGATACTGTTTAGTCTCCATGTATTTGGGTTCTTTCCAAACTTCCTTTTGTGGTTGAGTTCTAGCTTTAGAGCATTGTGGTCTGAAAATATGCAGGGAATGATCCCAATCTTTTGATACCGGTTGAGTCCTGATTTAGGACCGAGGATGTGATCTATTCTGGAGAATGTTCCATGTGCACTAGAGAAGAATGTGTATTCTGTTGCTTTGGGATGAAATATTCTGAATATATCTGTGATGTCCATCTGGTCCAGTGTGTCATTTAAGGCCTTTATATCCTTGCTGATCTTTTGCTTGGATGACCTGTCCATTTCAGTGAGGGGAGTGTTAAAGTCCCCTACTATCATTGTATTATTGTTGATGTGTTTCTTTGATTTTGTTATTAATTGGTTTATATAGTTGGCTGCTCCCACATTGGGGGCATAGATATTTAAAATTGTTAAATCTTCTTGTTGGACAGACCCTTTGAGTATGATATAGTGTCCTTCCTCATCTCTTATTATAGTCTTTGGCTTAAAATCTAATTGATCTGATATAAGGATTGCCACTCCTGCTTTCTTCTGATGTCCATTAGCATGGTAAATGAAGAGGTGGTTCTTTAGGACAATAGTTCACCATCTTGACGGGTTGCTGGCTTCCAAATAAAGTCGCTTTCCTTACCCCATCATCTCGCCTCTCGACTTCCTGGCCTGTCCTGTGGCAAGCAGAAGGAGCTTGCACCGGGTTACAATTTTGCGACGCTGCCAGGAGTTTACCTCAGGTAGCCAGCCCGCCCACCTTCCGGCGGTTCTTCCCGGAAGTCCCTTTTGAAGGGCGCGGGGAGATGACAGCATTGGTTTGGGGGCCTTCTCGGCCACTTCCTGTAGCCCGGCACCGCCCTTGTGTCAGGCTGTCGCGGCAGGAATCTGCAAGCCTCTGCCAGTCCCGCAACAGAAAGTAGGGCGAGTCGCTGCGGCGTGTACATCCGGGAACTCCCTGCTAGTCAGTTTGGACTTTTCCTTGGGGAGAAGCCACTTGGTTTGCGTTTGTCTCAGGCGCCCTGTTGTAGAGGGGGAAGAATTGCTGGACTTTGGACAAGCTCTGTCTGTGAACCCCTTCGTTTGTGTTTGGTTTGTTTGTTGCTGCAGCTTTTGGTATCTTTGGACGAAACTAGCTGTGTTAGATTTGTTTCCTCAAAGGGAGATATTTGGAAATTGGGACTTTAATGTTCCCTGCATAGATATTAGTGATTCATAGCTTTCTTTTCCCCATTTGATTGCGTCCAAATGGGAAATTTGGAATTTTTTGGAAAAGACTGGAAAATGTGGAGATCTTTTTCCCATTTAGTTGCCTCCAAATGGTTCCCATTTGGTTTGGCTCTCTGAGCTTGTCTAGGAGGCCGTTTGGTTCAGTCCAACTCCTGACCTTTGGGGAGGAACATTGCCCACAGAGGTCCCTGGCCTTCGTTTAGTTATGGTGGTGTTTCTTCTGTGTTCTTTCTGAGCTTTTGCCTAGGAGGATAGGGAATATTCATTCTGTTCCCAAATAAAGTCTGCTAGGGACTATTTTCAATGAATGGTGCAGAATGCTGAAAAGCAACCAGAGAAAAAGCCTAATTTGCAGGAAGGAGAACCAGGAGATGGAGATGGAGGAATGTTAGGCCAAACTTTGAACCCCTGCCAGCTCTGGCTTCACCTTCCCCTCCTCCCGCTCCTGGACTATCACCAGTATGGCCTGTGCCGATGGTTTCTGCACTATCTTCCACAACCCCAGTGCCATGGGCTCCTGCTCCTCCTACCCTCAGTACAGAGGAGCAGAAAGCACCCCAACCTGTTGAGCCACCTCCTTTCAAACGGAAACACCTCCCAAAATAACATGAAGGGGCCCAGGGGCTTGAACTTCCCACTCCAAACTTCCCCATGGAAGCCCAGGTAAAACTGACCCGGGAGGCGAGGACATGGGTGGCTCAGGTGGTTGGGCATCTGCCTTCCACTCAGGTCACGATCTTCAGGGCCTGGGATCAAGCCCCACATGGGACTCCCAGTTCAGTTAGGGAGTCGGCCTCTTCCCTCCCTCTGCTCCTCCTCCTTGTTTGTATGCTCTCTCCCTCTCTCTCTGTGTGTCTCAAATGACTAAAAATCTTAAAAACAACAACTGACAATGGGGAGCAAAGTGGTTGACTTTTAGTGGCTACAGGTGGCAACATTTTGATGTTAAAGCTAATTCAGGCTTGTTAACTTAAGATAGACATACCTTTAGAATCATCAGCATTAGCTATAAAACTTATTCTACAAGGTTCACTAAAAGTCAAATAAGCTTATGTTATCTCTCTTGCACGTTGTCAGTGAAAATGACTTAAAAATGATGGTTGATATTGTCTCATGAAGTTTTCATCGGTAATTGTTAAGAGCGAATAAGTTAAATAACAAAAGGTTTATAGATAAAGTTTTAAATAGCATGAACACTATCTTTGGGAACCTAAAACTAAAGTTTTGCTCAGTTAAATGATAAATTGTGTTGAGTTCCTTGAATATCTTAAGTCTTTTACAAAAAAGATAAGGGACTAAACCATTAATTGCTAAACATGGGTTTGTATGCCTTTGTCTTATAGAGAAACCAAAAATACTTGGGTCTGTTAGTAAACATATATTTACACTCTATTTTCTACATGAAAAACGCATGTTTCTAAAAATTATGAAATCTATGTATAAATTTGCCAATCTAAAGAATTCTGGTACAATAGTTCACCATTGGTTACTCTTTAGTTTTCACTGGAAACTAAGGTTTTTTTTAAAAGTTAAAATTCTGAAAACATAATTAATGCTAGAAATGATAAGGAAAACAATATGTGTTATAGGTTAAAAAAAAAAAAGGTATGAGGAATGAGAATACGTTTTTACTGAGGGAAAAAAAAAAAGGTATCATCCTAAAATGAGACTTGCAGTGTAGAGAGGGAAAACTTAGGACAAAATCTGAATGAAAAAGGAAGTTGTAGAGGATTCATGAAGGAGAGTCTTTGAAAAGAATTTTATGCATGGTCAGGACTGAGATTGGAATGAACGTGTTTTAAGAGTACACTGATATAAGAGAATTTGGTTTCTTAGATTGTTGGTCTGCTTTTGATAAGAAATTGCAAATAAGGTTTTTTTTTTTTTTTTCTTTATCGGCTCAGGAAAAACAAAGTTTCTATGTTTTGCCTCCATCAGGACTCTGAATACTTAAGAAAGGTAAAACTTCTGGAGAAGCCTGGATGGCTAAATTGGTTAAGTATCCATCTATTCATTTATGTATGTATGTATGTATTTATTTATCTATCTATCTATTTATTTATTTGACGGACAGAGATCACAAGTAGGCAGAGAAAGGCAGAGGGAGGGGGAGGCAGGCTCCTGGCTGAGCAGAAGCAGGCTCCCCGCTGAGTAGAGAGCCCAATGCAGGGCTCAATTCCAGGACCCTTGGATCATGACCTGAGCCCAAAGGCAGAGGCTTTAAACCACTGAGCCACCCAGGTGCCCCTAAGTATCCAACTCTTGATTTCAGCTCAGGTAATGATCTCAGAGTCCTGGGATCAAGCCTTGTCTCCAGACAAGTTCAGTGGGAAGACTTCTTAAGGATTTCCTCTCTCTACTCCTCCCCCTGGTCACTTTCGCTTTTAAAGTAAATAAATAAACCTTAAAATAATAAAAAAAAATAAAATTAAAACTTCTCAACATTAAAGGAGCTAAGTTTTGTTAACTATGTGACCTGTGAAATCTCTTATTGTCACTTTGGTTGGATAGAGAATTAAATACTAAATTTTCCAATAATCTGTAATCCTATTTAGGCATGCCCTTTAGAACCTTCTGAAGTTGTTAACAAAATCCCCCAAAATTCAAATTCTAAATGAAGTATTTTTGACTAATTAGGCTTGTTTACTTGGTATGTTGAGTGACACAGGAAGCATTGTAAAAACTTCTGAGGTTATATTGTTTGGGTGAATGCTATAACTGTTGCAGAAATTTTACGAAATTAAAGTTTTATTATGTCCTGGTATAATGTCATCATATGTAATTCTTTTTTTTTTTAAAGATTTTATTTATTTATTTGACAGAGATCACAAGTAGGCAGAGAAGCAGGCAGAGAGACAGGAAAAAGCAGGCTCCCTGATGGGGGGCTGGATCCCAGGACCCTGAGATCATGACCTGCGCCGAAGGCAGAGGCTTTAACCCACTGGGCCACCCAGGTGCCCCAATCATATGCAATTCTAATTACTGAAATGTGTGTCACAAAAATAACCAGATTTCCTTATCAACATTATAATGAACTCTCATCAAGTTTTTACTCATGGCCATTTTTGAGTCTTTGTCATTTACAGTTGTTGTTTGACTCTGATACTCTTGTAAATGTGTTTAGCTTCCAGGAGATTCATGAAAAGGACTTTTGACAAATACAGGCTTCTGCTATCTTTAAGATCATTAAACTGAACTAGGGATTTCAGAAACTAATAGAAAACCTGCATGCAAACAGAACAAGAATTGGTTACATGAGACTAAATAAATTGAGAAAAATGATGATAGTTTTTAAGACTTTTGTATGAAACATCACTGGTTTTCTAATATTTGCCCTTCCAGATTTAAGGAAACTTTTTCTCTTAAGCTATCTATGATTTACAGAAATTTGATAAAATATTCTTTTGTGCACGAATAGAAACATTTATCTTTTCTCCCTACCTGAACTCTCCAGAATTCAGAAACTTTCAGTGAGTATTCTTTCTTTCATGGCAATTATTATTGTTTGCGTAATTCAGTAGACATATGTTGTCCTTATAACAGAACACCATTAAAAACATCAGTTATATTACCAAGGCTTGACTAGAATGTTATATTTGAGAGAGACAATAGACTTGGAGATGACTAGGCAGCTTTAAGGAACTAAGGTCGACTTTGTGCAGCCAACAAATCCCCTGGGGAAAAAAAAAAAAACCAGCCTGATACTCTGCTTAGAGTTTCCAGCAGCTTTACCAGGAGGGTAAAGAATGTCACTTCCTGACAGGTGCAAGAACCTCAAGATATTTTGGGGACCTTGAGAGGAGAGGAATTCACCCAAATAACCAACACAGGTATTGCAGGCAAATCTGATGACAGACATTTGGCTTTAAAAGGCTGTTTTTTAGAGGGATGGCTCAGTCTGTTAAGTGTCTGCCTTTGGCTCAGGTTGTGATCCCAGGGTCCTGGGATTGAGTCCCTCTTCTCTGTCTGCCTTTCTCATTATTTTTCTCTCTATCTTTCATGAATAAACAAATAACATCTTAAAAAAAAAAAGGCTTTTAGAAGTCCAATCTGAAATTCCTTAGAAAAAGGTCAGTGAGGCAGATTAAAAAGAACCGATATGGCTAATTACTAATCACTATTCTTGCTGCATTTATGTAAATAATTAGGTCAAGTCTGTTAAAACTGGTCTTATTTCACAATCAAATTATTCTTCACTTGGCCATCTTTGATCAAAATGAAGGTGATTTTAGAGTGAAAAATTTTGTTTCAGAAACAGACTTCTGTAGATACTAGATGCTA
Organism: Mustela putorius furo; assembly: GCF_011764305.1. Lineage (NCBI taxonomy): Eukaryota > Metazoa > Chordata > Mammalia > Carnivora > Mustelidae > Mustela > Mustela putorius. The sequence goes on along the minus strand of NW_025422112.1, from coordinate 1,675,023 downwards.
GTTCTGTCACTAGATTCTAGTCTTTGAGTGTTATTTGATTTTTTTTTAAGAGTTTTTACTTTATTTATTTATTTGACAGAGAGAGAGAGATCATAAGTAGGCAGAGGGGCAGGCAGAGAGAGGAAAGCAGGCTCCCTGCTGAGAAGAGAGTGGAATGCGGGACCTAACCCCAGGACCCTGAGACCATGACCTGAGCCGAAGGCGGAGGCTTAACCCACTGAGCCACCCAGGCGCCCCTGCTTCTAAAACTAATCTGGGTCCTGAATTATTCCGCTTTCCTAGAACATTTGGTCATAACGCCCCAAATTAAATTTCCAGTTTTCTCCCATTCTCTACATTTGAAATCACCAAGTTCTAAAACTGCCTTCTTTCCTACCTAAAGTCCTGCAAACTGAAGCTAGACAACCTGAAGTAAACTTCAGAGAAATTGCTATAAAAGCTCTTACATAGACAATCTTCATGTCTGTTGTGTGAGCCTTTCAAAAGGATCACCAGAGACATTTGAACTACAAACCAGAAACATCTATCAGAATGCTGCTGCATGCCCTCACTCCATCTGAGAATGCTTTGAGCCCAGCATCTAAAAATCTTCTCACTGGCAGTCCTTGGGACTCGGGCACTGGGTTTATAATTTGCTTCAACCATTAACCTGTGTTTATCTTTTATTTCCATAGAAATGGTTATGGTTACTTCTAAAACCCCAACGCCAAGAAGAGGCACTAAGGAATATTTCACAGTCAAGTCAAATGATTCTATTCTACTGTTGCCCCTTGTTGACCCTGTTTCAACAGGAAGTAATCAGATGAGTGATGATGTCCCCTTGTCCCTTATCCCATATGATTGTGGAATGGACCTTAGACAGTAGGCAGTATAAGAGGGAGAAATTTGGCATATGTGACTCCATATTGCTTCTGTTTCCCTTGCTACTGTGACTTGTCACTTAGAAACTTCTGCTTAGCCCTGTCCAAAGGCATGTTTCAGCTAAGATTTAAAAAAAGCTGCTTTTTACTTCAAATCTCCGTCACCTAAGGAGAAAAGTAAGAGTGTACAGAAATAACTGTGCTGTTAAGATTTACAGAAACAACATGACCAGATTCCTGTACACAAAGATCTACTGACCAAGGACAAAGAAGTTGTACAACCTTCCCCAGATATCTAGAGATGTCATTCATCTTGTGATTTCAGTCCCCTCCCAGTTCCTTCTCTTGCTAACATAAAGGAGCTCATGACAAGGGGAGATGGTTCTTTAGGACAAGAGTCCACCATCAGATTGCTGGCTTTCTGAATAAAGTTGTTTTTTTTTTTAGCATATTGCCTCATGACTTACTAGCTTGTCCTGTGGTGAGCTGGAGCTTGGACTCAGCTACACTCCCCATTCAATGGCATGTTTTCTTGCCACAAAAGAGTATTTTATGGGGGCGCCTGGGTGGCTCAGTGGGTTAAAGCCTCTGCCTTAGGCTCAGGTCATGATCCCAGGGTCCTGGGATCCAGCCCCACGTCGGGCTCTCTGCTCAATGGGGAGCCTGCTTCCTCCTCTCTCTCTCTCTGCCTGCCTCTCTGCCTACTTGTAATCTCTGCCTGTCAAATAAATAAATAAAAATCTTAAAAAAAAAAGTATTTTATGGATTTTCTATATATAACTTTGTAAGGGGTTCTCAGTGTTGAGATTATCTAGGTTTCCATGCTTGGTTGTCTTCCTTCTGTACTCTCTTTTGGCAGGATCACTTACCTCTTCCTCACAGGTGACTCCCCAAATTTTATCAGTGTCCCAGCTTACATGACACTTCTGGTATGACAGTTCTTCTAGTGTTTATTCTCCCCTCATTAAGGTACTCACATTTTTCAGCTTACAAAGGATTTTGCTATATTCTTTTTATATATGTCTCTCTCTGCTGTGATTTCTGAAAGAGATCAACTTTAAAGTAGAATGAGCAGTGTTAGCTCATGTTCTTGAGAATACATATATTTTCAGAATGATGTAAGCTGCTGTGCATGTTATCAGCAACCATTAAAACACCTAAACTGTTTTAGTTTAAACTAAACAGTGTGACATGAAGATAAATAAATTTTCATAGTGCCATGCAGGATTTTGAGTTTTGCTTTGCAACAGTGATATTATACCTATCTTCTAGTTTTTAATTAGGTAAATGACAAAAGTTAATTTGGCACAAAATTGAATACATGGTATTATGAGAAAGTAAAATTCACCTGAGATATTAGTAGCCAGAGGTAACTGCCATTAACTTACTGAATCACTATAATCATATACCTATTTATGCATGTAATCATGTACATTTAAATAATTGACATCAATGGTATTATAACATAAGATTTATGAAGATATCTTTTAAATAGTCTCTTTTCACACTCCCAAAATATTACAAGAATGTAATTATGATTATGTAGACTCTAGACTTATTTTCAGATACCCTGTTATCAGTCTCATCCTATTACAATTACATTTTCAGTTTAATTCTGGTAAATAAAAACACAACTAGTTTTTATACTTTTTTCCTTCCAGTAAACTTGCTCAACTATTAATTGCTCATGTATTTATTCTAATAACTTATTTATAGGTTTATTTGTATTTTATGTGTAAGCAACCAAAACATCTGCAAATAATGATAGCCTTGGGTTTTAATCCTTGTTTATCTCCTTGTTTTATTGCACTAAGACTTCCCAGGTTGAATAAAAATGGAGATAGTGGGATTTTGATATTTTATTGATAATATTTTCAAAGGTTTTTAGTATATTCAAGTTATCATATTTGCTAATTAGAATGGGAATGACATATTTATTGTGGAACTGACATTTCCTAATTTGCTACCACTATGCTACTGAGTTTCTGTGTTAATTGAACTTTATCATAGTATACTATCTCTCATAGACATGGGTGGGTTCTATATATGAATGCTTTAATATTTTTGCTTTTTTTTTGGTTAATCATATTTTTCTTTTCTATATCAGTTTGTCTGGTTTGGAATCAAGGTTAGAAGAGTCACATGCAATAAATTTTAAGAATATTTCCATGTCTGGTCTTAAACAGTGATAAACTCCTGTGGTTTGGAACCTCTTTGAGAATCTGATGAAATCTACCTAGAGATTCCTGATTGGTAAACATATGAAAGTACTGGGCGAGTGGGGTACCTGGATGGTACAGTCGGTTTAGTGTCTGGCTCTTGGTTTCGACTCTGTTGGTGATCTCAGGGTCATGGGATCAAGCCCTGTGTGGAGCCATTGAGGCTCCCCACTCAGTGTGGAGTCTCTTAAAACTCTCTCTTCTCCCTCTGCCCCTTCCCTCACACTCACTCTGTTTCAGATAAATAAATATGATCTTTTAAAAAAAAGAAAATACTGGGAGAGTCACCCATCCAGAGAGGTGGTGGAAACACCATGCCACTTCCCACATACTTGGCCCTATGCATCTCTTCCATCTGGCTGTTCCCAAGTTGTATATTTTATAGCCAGTTGGTAATTATGGAAGGAAGGAAAGAAGGAGAAAGAAAGAGAGAGGGAGGAAGGAAGGAGGAGAAGGAGGCAAAGGAAGGAAGGAAGGAAAAGAAAAGAGAAAGAGAAGGAAGGAAGGAGTGAGGGAAAGAAAGGAAGAAAGGAAAAAAGAAGGAAAGAAAGAAGGTGAGAGGGAGGATGAAAGAGACAAAAAGAAAAGAAGGAAAGGAGAGGAGAGAAAAAAGAAAGAAAAGAAGAAAAGAGAAAAGAAAAAAGAGAGGAAAAGAAACAAACCTATGCTTTTGCCAGGAAAAGAATAAGCACATGAACACAAATACTTTCGTACCTATTGAGAGAATTTATTGGCCTCCTAGAGAGCATCCCTTGGCCCTCAAGGATGCCTATCATATTCCTAGAGGTTTCTAGATTCAGGAATATAAAAGTAAATGGTCTAATTTTTCCAGAGTTCATCATCATTATTAATGTCTATAATAAATATTCAGCTTTTTTTTTTCATTCATCATTGAGTATTGTGAGCTCCACCAACAGTTCAGGAAAATAAATGCTAACTAAAGACTAAACTAAAACTGAAGACAATTCTTAAAAAATCAGTAAGAACAAAGTTAACAGCATTGAAGAAAAATGTCCTGAAAATTTAAAAAAAAAAAAAAAACTTTGGAAAGAAAAATGGCTAATAAAAATAGTCAATCTTTGATAAAAAAAAATACTCAATCACAGGAAAATGCAAATTAATACAACATAATATTGTCTTGGCCTCAGGATACCAAACAATTCTATAATATTCAGTGCTGCAAAGAGAATACCAAACAGTACCTTTGATACTAATGATAAAATTATAAACCAGTGATCTTTTTGAAGTCAGATTTTCAATATTTATCAAAGCCTTTGACACTGCAATTCACCTGTACTCAAAGATGTATGAAGAAGCAGAACCATTGCATTCAGGTTTGTATAGTAAAACTTAAATTTCTCTCAGTGGAGAATGGTAACATATATATGTTATATCTGTACAATGGAATACTGAGGAATAATTTTAAGGGAAGTGTTATAGACATGGAATTATTTCATAGATATTAGGATATGTATGGCATGGTTATATTATTAAGTAAAAAAAGGCACTCCATAATAGTATTTAGTAGTTTTCATTAGGGGAAATATATGAAACAAATATAAATATACATACATTCATGAGTGAAAGTTTAATAATAATTTTAAAGGTCTGGAAAAACAAAACCAACATCAACATATTAATATCTGGAGAAAGAAATAAAGTAGATGCAGGGCTACAATGAGGCAGACTTTCCGAACTATATTTTCTGTACAACTTGACATTTATAACAAGTACACATTTAGCTATAATTTGTATAATTCAAAACACATTAAAAAGTGTAAAAACTAGATAAACCTCACATTATTAAATTATGTTATTTTCTGCATTGTTCACATTTACTCTTATTTAGGCTGTTGTTTTGACTTGTTATATACAAGTAAATCTAAGTTAATGAACCTATTAACATTAATGCTGTAAAACGCTACTACCCTAGTTTTCATACACAATCTTGAGTTTGCAAATTACTTGTAATTTTAAACATACTTTATATATTGAAAAGAAAAAATACTGTTGAAAACATAACTGCCTAAATTGGAGAAAAGTATTTTTAATACTTTAAAGATCTTCATTGTCTTTAATGTGCTCTCAGAGAAAAAAAATCCAACTTTAGAGAAAATAATTTTTCTGTATTAGAACAACGTAAACTTTCTGTTTAATTACTCTGTAGTTGTGTATATATATCTGTGTATGGATGGGTATATAAAAAGGTATGACTCTGTGTATAAAGTGTAAATTCAAGATAAGCAAAGGCTCTGCTTTGAGATATCCTTGAGCAATCTGACCCAAATTCAGACTCCCAATTCTTTTTAAAATTAGCCAAACTCTCGGAAGCAGGTTGGTCTAAATCTGGAAAAATAAAGGTTTCAGGCCATTGACACATTGAAAGTGTATTTATTTAATATTGCTCAATAAAACAGCATTCTGCATTACAAATTAAATGGAAAATGCAGTTAATTTTTCAGAATCTATTTTTAAGACTTAATTAAGTCTTCATCTTTATTTTCAACATTACTCTGTCTTTGAAAATAAAGTTATAGAAAGATTAGTCTCTTTCTAAGATTATTATGAATGTGAATAATTAGCTCTTCCATCATGCATTATATACATGTTGGACTTTTCCTTAATTGAATTTTTAATTACTGTAAATACTCTAATTTAATTTGTTCTAAAGTGTCTTATTAAATAGCCCAGAGGTGTTGACTTATTATAGAGGTGAATCAAATGTTTAAGCTGCACTTCAAGAAAAAAAAAGCAGCATAATTTTTTTTGGCTTTAGTTCCTTTTTCTTTTTATGTATTTTCAATCTTATAGAAAAATTGCAAGAACAGTAAAAAAAAAATTTAAATAACTTACACTCCAGTTGACCAGTGGTTTATATTTTGGCTTACTTGATTATCTCTCCTCCCTCCCTCTTTCTCTGTGTCTCTCATCTTTGAGGATTATAATTGCACATGTGTTTGACTTCTCAGTATTGCCTGACAGGAAGCCTCTATGCACTATTTAAAAATCTTTTCTTTTCCTTTTTGTTTTTCTGGTAGGATCACTTCTATTGCTCTATCTCCAAGCTCACCATGTTTATTGGCATCTCCACTAAGCTTGCTAAGGCCATTTGAGTGATAGCTGATTTCATTTCATATACTTTACTTCTTAATTTTAGAATATCAGTTAGTTATTTTTTTAATGGCTGATATTTCTCCACCAAGATTATCCATCTGTTTTGTTTTGTTTTGTTTTTAATGGCCGTATTTCCCTTTAAGTCCAAACATTTTTATAATAGCTGCTTTGAAGTTCTGGTTTTTCACTTCCACATTCAACATTTGCGTACCCGCAGATTCTGTTACTAATGATCACTTCTTCTCTTATCTAATGGTCCGATATTCCTTCTAATTCTCAGTATTTTGCTTTGTTTTGGTATTTGGGGCACTGTGAATATTACATTGTAGACACTGAAACCAGATAGCTTTCTTTGAAGAATGTTGAGTTTTGTTTTTTCAAGTAGTGAATTTGGTTGGACTTAAATTCTAAATTCTGTCTTACCTTCAAGAAAGGAGGAGTTAAAAATCCCTGCTCAGTGCTGTAATCTTTCATCTATTGCTATCTGTAGGGCACCTTTGTGTACATAATTTATGGAAGAATCAAGGATATTGAGAAAGTTTATAGTCAGGTTTTGGTCTATCCTATCTGTGGATACTCCATATTCCCTGGATGTTTTGATTCCTCTGGAATTCCTAAACTCTGGCTTTTCAGACTAGTTAGACTCTGACTTTGTGCTTCTTCACACTATAAGGAGAGAAAAGCCATTTAAACTCAAGTATCACCCAGTGAAAATTACCCTTCCTGCGATCATCTTCCCTCCAGTTCTGCCTGATGTAGGTTGTTTTCCAGTATTGTCAGTAGTTGTCTTTTTAGCTTTTTCACAGAGTTTTCAATTGCCATATATAAGAGGATGAGCCTCATACAAACTACCGACTGCTATCAAAAGTAGAAATGCTTTGTCACTAATTAAGTGTATTTGTTTTCAACTGCGTGCATTGGCATTTGAGGCACTGAATATTGATTCTGTAAATGTTTTGCAAAAGATAATTGTCTTTAAATCCTTTCATCCCCCACTCCCAAAAGTAATAAAGTAAAATAGAAGCTTAATGTAGGAATCATTTTTGTGCTACCTGCTTTGATATGATTAACAAGAACTGTATGAGGGGAGTACTGTGATTTTAAACATGAGTAATTGAGTCTCAGGAGTTGGATATCTTGTACAAGGTCATAAGATTGCTAGACTCTACCAAAAAAAGATTAATTCAGGGTTCTAGAATAACCTAATCATGCTAAAATTTCTATTAAAAATAGTTACTTTATTTATTTATTTTTATTTACTTTTTATTTATTTTCAGTATAACAGTATTCATTATTTTTGCACCACACCCAGTGCTCCATGCAATCCATGCCCTCTCTAATACCCACCACCTGGTTCCCCCAACCTCCCACCCCCTGTCCCTTCAAAACCCTCAGGTTGTTTTTCAGAGTCCATAGTGTCTCATGGTTCACCTCCCCTTCCAATTTCCCTCAATTCCCTTCTCCTCTTCATCTCCCCATGTCCTCCATGTTATTTGTTATGCTCCACAGATAAGTGAAACCATATGATACTCCACTCTCTCTGCTTGACTTATTTCACTCAGCATAATCTCTTCCAGTCCCGTCCATGTTGCTACAAAAGTTGGGTATTCGTCCTTTCTGATGGAGGCATAATACTCCATAGTGTATATGGACCACATCTTCCTTATCCATTCGTCCATTGAAGGGCATCTTGGTTCTTTCCACAGTTTGGCAACCGTGGCCATTGCTGCTATCAACAGTGGGGTACAGTAGGCCCTTCTTTTCACCACATCTGTATCTTTGGGGTAAATACCCAGTAGTGCAATTGCAGGGTCATAGGGAAGTTCTATTTTTAATTTCTTGAGGAATCTCCACACTGTTCTCCAAAGAGGCTGCAACAACTTGCATTCCCACCAACAGTGTAAGAGGGTTCCCCTTTCTCCACATCCCCTCCAACACATGTTGTTTCCTGTCTTGCTAATTTTGGCCATTCTAAGTGGTGTAAGGTGATATCTCAATGTTGTTTAATTGGAATCTCCCTGATGGCTAGTGATGATGAACATTTTTTCATGTGTCTGATAGCCATTTGTATGTCTTCATTGGAGAAGTGTCTGTTCGTATCTTCTGCCCATTTTTTTGATATGATTATCTGTTTTGTGTGTGTTGAGTTTGAGGAGTTCTTTATAGATCCTGGATATCAACCTTTTGTCTGTATTGTCATTTGCAAATATCTTCTTCCATTCCGTGGGCTGCCTTTTTGTTTTCTTGACTGTTTCTTTTGCTGTGCAGAAGCTTTTGATTTTGATGAAGTCCCAAAAGTATAGTTTGATTCATTTTAATGTAACTAGGTCTCAAAACTGAAATCCTTTAGAAATTCCAAACAAAAAAGTTGTTATTGACTAATACATAAAGAAGTGCCATAGTTGGGGTTTTGGGGTTTTTGTTTTTGTTTTTAATCAGGACATTAGAACACTGTGGAAGTCATATGAAACACCCTTTGGCATTAAAATCAACAATTAGGGGCACCTGGGTGGCTTAGTGGTTTAAAGCCTCTGCCTTTGGCTCAGGTCATGATCCCAGGGTTCTGGGATAGAGCACTGCATCAGGCTGTCTGCTCAGCAGGGAGCCTGCTTTCTCCTCTCTGCCTGCTTCTCTGCCTACTTGTGATCTGTCTGTCAAATAAATAAATAAAATCTTAAAAAAAAAAAACTTAAAAAAAATCAACAATTAAACATAAGTTATTCTTAATTCAGGATAAAGTTTTTATTACTCTGAATTCATTCTAAAGTAGCCCACAGTTTGTCATCTTTTTAAATGCTTATAGTGTTGGTGTCAAAATGAAAAAATTAATGAAGTGACTCATTACCAAATAGTTCTTAGGCTAGTTCTTATCAAAGTTTTCAGAATTAACTGTGACTTCCCTGAAAAAAAGTTCTGTTGACTGAATCCCTCTGTATCAGCAAATATAGGACTGGGTTAACGACAATCTCTAGATTGTGTTTGCAAACATATTTATTTATGATTCAGTTTTTTTAGTAGAATTGTGTATTATCTGATAATGTGCTGAGAAGTTTTAAATTTTCAGTTTACTGCTATGTTTTGGTTGCTCTTTTCTTTTTCAGCCTTTCCAAGTTATTTTATTTTATATTGCCTGTATATAACATGTAGTTGGGCTTTGCTTAATTATCCAATGTGAGCATACTTTTTCTTTTAATAGATAAGCAAACCTCATTTAAATTTATGGAGATGAAATTAATTCTTGGATTAGTTTTGCCTGTTTATTTTTTTCCTAAAATTTGTATTTTGTTTATTTTCTTTCTCAAGAAGGTCTGTGTTTCCTTCTCTGTGTATGCTTACCTTTGATAATTTTAAAAGTTTATGCTCTCTTAAAGTTATTGTGGGCCTTCATAATTGTGATTTATTTAGTGGAATTAATCTGTGACTTTATCAGTGCCTACTGATTTCCTACTGCAAGTGATGCTGAAATTTCTATACATCTACTTTCTTCCATCTCTGTAATCTCCATGGTTTCACAGTATTTTGTAGGTTATATAATTAATTCCTGGCTTTTCTAGAGGTTACCTCCATACATTTAAACACACTTAAATTGCTTACTTGATTTTCATGTCATACATAGTACATCTTTTCCCCTGGCACATGTTTTTCTTTAGCTGAAAACTGCTTCCAACCCACAGGTTTTCTTCCACCTTGCCATTCGGTTGCAAAGATGGTGGATTTTCTCATCTTCCCTTGCAAGATCCTAGTATGAACAAAATGTGAAGGTAGTTTCTGTAGGAGTTCTCATCCTTGAGACAAATCTGCTTTTTTCAAGGAAAAGATCGTTGACCTTGCCACTTAGAATAGCCCACTTCCCTTGAAAAGCTAGTTTTCCAATACCTTTGCATGAAATCTGTACCAGCAGGCATGCTTTTAGGCATTCATTTTCATCCCTGTGTTATTTTTACTATAATGAGAGGCATGTATATATGCATATGTTTTTTTCTATATCTATTTTTTCTCATCATCAAGGCAGATTTCCATTTTTCTTTCTCATTCGTCTTGTTATCTGGTAGAGTGGGACAGGAAAAGAGGAGGTATCTGTATTCTGTCTTAAAACTAACAGTCCATTTAAAGATTGAACATTGATGGTTGTTATACACATGATTACATTTTAAAAGATAACCACAAGAATATAAAATCATTGCCACACATATTGATTCAGCTATGGTTTTTCTTTTAAACACCTAAAGATACTTTAGATATCTGAGCTTATCTAAAAACACTTCTGTTACAAGGCACCTAATGATACATAATTAAATTTTGTATTTCACACAATAATTGACTTAAGAAATCCAAGTGTGACTTGATAGCCTAAAGACCCATGAAATCACCTTGATTTTTTATTAATACCTGAACTTCTACCTTTAGAATTTAACAACCTATTCTTATTATTTGGATCATTTTTATTCTAAAAAATATCAGTTACTAATAACACTGTAAATGACAGTCATTTACTCACACCTTAGTATTAATAAAAATTTTGAGAAACATTTTTGAGAGGGAATTGATTAAAAGAAGGATATGGGTTCTGGGGAGCAAGAGGTTTTAAAGTACAGACTGAAGTATACCTTTTTGCAAGTTCGAATCTGAAGGAAATCACCAGCTATAAGAACATGGAGTTACAAACATGTAGTTTGCAACTACAAGAATAAGAAAAGCTTCATTAAGACATGATATTTTGATATTAAATTGTACCTTCAGGTGTTTAGATGTTTTAAGACATGTTTAAATAAAGTCAAGTTCAGGCTGAGGAAACAAAACACTTTAAGTCTCACAAAATATTGAAAATATGAAGCGATCTGAGTAGGCTTAAACATAATGTAAAAATGGGTGGATAACAGAACACACATGGAGGTGAGTGCATCTGTCAAGACACTTTAGAGGCCAATGACAAAAATTCAGTTTAGAAGAGGCAACTCTTAAAGAAGAGTGTGTCATCTCTTGAGTTTAAAACATAGGAAGGTCAAAAATGAAGCTGTCCTCAGAGTCAACAGGAAGACCCCTGCTTAGGCAAAAATTTTGTCCTTGGTTGGGTACCTTTCTCTGAGGTTAAATTGTAAGTGTCAGTCACAAAAGGAAGAAGAGAAAGTACTATATTCAGTTACAAGTGGAACTATGAATTAGCTTTCTTGACCTGGCAGGGCAGCAGGATGGGAACCAGGGCCTGTTAAGGCTCATTGTTTGAGCGTTATCAAATCAATCAAGAAGACCACACTGAATTCCCTGCTCACGTGGACCACTGATTTTGCCTTGCAGATGTGACCAGCCATCTAACCAGTTTTCCTATGTGCTCTGGAGACTGTATACAGTAATAGGAAGGGCTACGAATTAGTTTTTCTTCCCCACTGCAGTGGGAGAAGCAGCTCTAAAACTAGTAGAGCTCTTTGGTGTCTTAACTCAAACTGACCTACACCTCAATTTCTTTGGTTTAACAGGTCCATTGGCTTTGCTTTGCAAGTGATCAGCTCTGCTAGCCCTTCTCTGAGCTTGAGTGCTGCTGGGCTATACAGGCCCTCTGGTCAGATGTGACTGGGAGACACTCTTCCAACTGGAGGGATTATGACTCATCTCCTTGCTTGATCCAAATCAAGCAGATCTTTATCCCCCTGAGTTTCCTGGTCAGAGTGCACCACTGACTTGGTTCTACAGAGCAAAGCTGCTGGTTGGGATTGCCATTTGGGCACTGCAGGCATGAACTTAGTCTGCTAAAATATGAGTGCTGGTTGTTGTAGGTCCCTCCTGTTCTCCATTATAATCAGTTTCCCAGTGGCTGGTTCCCATAGATTGCTTTGCAATCCCAGTGGGATGAGATCAGACTGGTGCCTCCCACAAAGAGACTGACAATGCTGGGGAGCATTGGTTGTCCCCCATGGGTTTTTTCCCCCACTAGAGAGCCGAACAGTTAGGGAGGACTTCTCCTTATGGTGCTGTGCTGGCCTGGGAGAGGAGCAGTCCAGTCAACATGTAGCCATTTCTCTTACCCTTCGAATGCAGTCTGTCTTGATCTTGTGTTGTAGTATGGTGCTTTATCCTCATGCCTATGTTCTCAGATTCTAGAATCTGTCAGTGCTGTCCTATTATTGTATAGAGGTTAGTTGTTCTTGTTAGGAGTAGAAATTCAGGAATGACACATATTGCCATCTTGGTTGACTTTTCTAGGTTTCAGAGATGCATTCCTTGCATTATTTGACTGATGGCCCCTTCCTCCATCTTCAAAGCCAGAAGGATAGCATTTCAAATCTCTGTTCTCTCTTTACATCTCCTTCTGTCTCTCAGACTCCTTTCCTTCCTCTTGTAAAGATCCTTGTAATTACATCAGTTCTACCTGGATAATCCAGAATAATCTATGAACTCAAGCTCTTCATTTTAGCTATACCTGACAAGTTCCTGCTGCCGTATAAGGCAACATTCACAGGTTCTAGGAATTAGGACATGAACATTCTGGGAAGCCATTATTCAGCCAACCACACGTAGTTTATGCTTTTAACCCATGTATACTACTGTTAACTGAATAAAGTTTGAGTAACCTCGCTTGAAGAAGATGTATTTGTTTTTAAAAATGAGAAAGCACTGAATAGCTTAACATAACTTTGCAATCACCAAATATATAACATATAATTATTAGATTTCCTCAGAAAGCAATTGTTCAGGTAATCAACATGATATAAGTCAACATTAATTTTCCATTAACATTTTTCAGTTACTAAAGAGTTTATTGACTGTCTAATAGAGTAATTGATACTGCAACACATTATTTATTTATTTACTTACTTATTTAAAATATTTTATTTATTTGAAACAGAGAGAGCATGAGCAAGGAGGGGGAGAAGCAGTCTCCCCTGCTGAGAATGGAGCCCAAGGCAGGGCTCAGCCCCAGGACCCTGGGATCATGACCTGAATTGAAGGCAGACACTTAACTGACTGAGCCACACAGGCAACCCTACAATATACTTTTAATATAAAATTTATTTTGAATATAGTATTTTAAAATATTAAGCAAACTAGAACTTAGATTTATTTTTGAAAACTTGTCTGGTTGGGATTGAAGTTGATTGGCTGTGCTTGGTTCATGATTTCCTTCACTTCTTTCCTCTGTATACAACAGGATACAAAGCCCATAACATTGAAAAAATGTGCTAGTTCCTAAAAGGAATTACCTTCTGCTACAACATGGATGTAAAATTTATCAGCAAGTAAGACACGACTACAAGACAACTGTGTCAAGTTTTCCAAAAATAGGAACATCAGGTTTTAATAGCATTATCTAATATCTCTTGAGACAGCCCAATTGTGAGATGATGCCCAAAAGAGCAAGTGGGGAAAAAGCCACACTACAAACCCATGCTTGATGACCTATCCTCAGTATCTAGAAATAATTTTCACAGCTTATAAAACCAAAAATATTAGAGAAAAGTAACAGTGACCATATATTTTTTACTTCATGTCAAAGAGCTGTGCTAGCTTTCTGAACAAAAATAGGAGGATACACTATAAATTCCCTCTTCTCTGACCCTGACCTAAATATTGCATCTGGCATGTGGCTAACATTATTTTTGAAGAACTTGAAGTATGTTAGTAATGCCAAAAACTTTCTATACTTTACACCACCCTGGAAAATAATTGATAGTTAGAAGAATGGTATAGTAAATCAGTGCTTCTCAAACATAAAGTCAGTGCTCAAAAGGTAAGTGCTAAATGAAGGAATGATTGTATTTATTATCATTACAAATGAAGCACTCTTAGTGCAGAAATTGTCCCCCAGCAGTATGCAACTATTAGAAATGCATTCAGCTTTTCTGAAATCCAACTTACAGTGGTTTTATAAATAGGAATTATTTTTCTTGTAAAGGAAAGAATTTAGGAGTCGGGTTCCAATGCCCCTTATGCCAGAGCCCAGGCTTCAGGTAGCTTTTTTATCTGCCTTCTCAGTTTGTCACTTTCATTTCTATTTCTTTGGGGGTAACACTCATCCCGACATGGCTACTACACCACCATACACTGCATCTACATTAATGAATGGGCAAAAGTCAGGGCTATGTGACCCTTTTACTTGGAAGAAAGAAACTTTCCCAGAAATCTTTTCAATAGACTCGCCATTAGATTTCATTGGCCAGAACTGGGTATAGGTGAGTACCACATATACAAGTAGAAATATAAGGCACATAGTTAAATTTGCATTTGAGGTAACTATAACTATGACTAATTTTAACTCTAAGTATGTTCAGTGCAATATTAGGGACATAAAAATTAGTCATTGTTCATCTGAGAGTCAGATTTAACTGGATATCCTGTACATTCCATCAGGCAATCCTAACAGGATCACACACCTACCCTACTATGAAAAGAGTTGGGAAATCAAATAATACAGTCATGCTATCGTAAACCAATTATGATTTATCATTTAGGCTTGAGCACGTTACCTGCATGGAAAAAAAAGGCAGTTTTTGTTGTTGTTGTTGTTTTTCAAGAAAGAGAGGAGAGAAAGAGAAAACTATTAACTGTGTCTGACATAGGCTGCTGGAATATATTCCTCATCAGTTCTAAGAATTGGAATAGTATAGAGCGTGAATTGTGGAAGACTGGGAATCAGATTTTTTTTTTAAGATTTTATTTATTTATTTATTTGATAGACAGAGATCACAAATAGGCAGAGAGGCAGGCAGAGAGAGAAGGGGGGGAAGCAGGCTCCCTACCGAGCAGAGAGCCCGATGCGGGGCTCGATCCCAGGACACTGAGATCATGACCTAAGCCGAAGGCAGAGGCTTAACCACTGAGCCACCCAGGTGCCCCGGAATCAGATATTTTAATCTGCTGTCCAAATATAGATCTACACACAGCCAAGTGGATGATGACTAAAACAAAAATAAATCCAATAACCAACATTTGGTCTATGAAAGAAAATATGGAATTATGGAAAAATTGTTTCATTTTTTTTTACAAAATAAAAATATAAATAAATATTTAATGTTGAGGGAGGGGATATTTTCTTCCAAATAAAATCAATAGAAAAAGTTAAAAACTCCCAAAGCAATAGGTTTAACAAAAACTGTATGGAACTTTAATAGATTAAAAAATCATAATGAAAACAGGAAGACAAACTGGGAAACCTTCTGCAGCAAATACAACAGGCACAAGGTTAATGTGCTTATTTTTAAAGGATTTCTGCAAGTTAATGATTTTTTAAAAGATTTTTATTTGAGACAGAGAGAGGGTGATAGAACAAGCACAAGCAGGAGGGAGGGGCAGAGGGAGAGGGAGAAGCAGACTCCCCGCTGAGCAGGTTGCCAGACATGACCTGGGACTGATCCCAGGACCCTGAGATCTTGACCTGGTCATGACACGAGCCAAAGGCAGATGTTTAACTGACTGAGCCACACAGGTCCCCTCTACAAGTTAATAATTAAAAATATCACTAATAGCCTAGAAAATGTAAACAAAAGATAGGAACCAATGAGTCATAGAAGAAAATGTACATGGCTAATAACATGCTTAGAAAAAAAAATCTGACAAATTGGTAATGAAAAAAAATCAGGTGAATAGAATGTAATTTTTACCTGCCATATTTTCAATCTATGATAGCAAAGCATTTTCTTAGAGCAGCCTTGTACACTAATTGTAGAGGCAAAAATTGATGCTGAACTCCTGGAAAGCAATTTGAAATACCTGTGAATCAATCAAAAGGTATGCCATTGAATAAGCAATTCTGAAGCCAGAACTTACTTCTTATAATATAATCATTTTGTAAATAAATAATTCTGTGAAAAACTTCATTTCTTAATTTGAAACAATATGAAAACATTTAAGGTGAAAATAAAAATTGGGTTACCCATTTACTTGATATTCTGGAAAAGGCAAAGCTATAGGAGTAGAGAACAGATCAGTGACAAGTGACAAGGATCTGGAGTAGGAAGAGAGTCTGAGTACAAAGGAAGAAGGGAGGGAGTTCTTTGGGGGTGTTGAAATTGTTCTATATTCTTTTGGTGATGGTAGTTATCAGAATACATGAGTTAAAACTCATAGAACAGTTTATCAAAAGGAGGAGGAGAAAGTGGAGGAGGAAGAGGGAGGGGAGAGAAATGAGTATACCGTGTGCTTATTTTAAAAAGTGTTGTCACCGATATGTATAAAATGCATGTTGGAAAAATTAGAAAAGCAGTGTAAAAAACATGTAACTTCTTAATACTCCCTGCTCCAGATAGCACAAATAGCTAATAGCAAGTAGATTAAATTTTTAAAAAGCTTTACTCTATATTTGTGTATCTTTATCTATAAATGAAATGTATATTTGGATTATACTATATTTATATCTTGCTTTACCACTTATAAGTATTTTTCTATAAATTATATATTTTGTATGCACATTGTGGAATAACTGATCATTTTCCACTTAATTTAGTTAACTCATTTTTATATACTTAGTAATATGATGATTAAATATGATCTTTATACATTTATGTATATACAGTAAATACACGTATACATATAAAACTGTTTTAATCAGAAAGATATAAATATTTTTTAACAAAAGTTGTGATAGTATTCTTAGAGAAAAGTTGCTGTGGTGATCTTTGTGTCAGTTTTAAACCGAGTTTTAGATTCTTGTTATATTTCTTCACACCTGTTAAGGTGCTGTTAGGACATCCTTTTTAGAATGATATGCTGCTCTCTCTCTTCTTTTGTCGCGAACTACAAATGTAGTGATTACAGAGAAATGGTCATCTTTAATACTTTTTCCTTCTCAGGGAATTTTGAAAGAATAGTGAATCATTAGGAAGATTTGTTAGTCTTTGAACCTTATCAAATATAGGATATGAAGGCTCTAATATTTGTATACATGATAAGCTTTTGGATAATCAAACTCTGTGATATATTTGTAAATTTCTCATGCAGCAAACATTGTAAAGACATAAAGGGACCACTATGCTGTTAGAAGAGGCAGTTCTTTGAAATGTATGTGCATCAATGGATTATACATACACAAAACTCAAAAGCAAAGTTTGTTTAATTCAAGATGGAGCTCAGATTGGAAAACAGAGATAATTCATCTCCATGCATGTATGTGTGAGTATCTTGGGCAGCAATACAGATGTCAGAGAAAGATGAGATTTCCACAACACATTGTCCTACCTGTCCTCTGAGGTGTAACTCAAAATCAGAGGACCATATTGTAATGCACAAGTAGGAAGGGGGTATATCAGAAGTGAATATTGTTTGTTGGAAACCCCGATTTAAGTTCCATGACATTCCAAAAGACTATAGTCTGGTTACCAAGTCCAGGCAGGCAGAAGAAGGGGCTGGGGATAGGGTAACTCTTGCTGAGTATAAAATACTAAGTTATGTGTCAGTCATTAGGCAGCAACATGGTGGCTACCGGGGCCACCATACCCACTTTTGGAGCTGCTAGTTTGCCTTGCCACACTTCAGTGGATCTGGCTAATGAGGAAAATGTTCTGAATGAATTCAGACAATATATTACTTGCACGAATGGCAGCAGCAAGTTCTGCATGTTGTCAGCTTCTGTGTCCTAAGACCTACAGGAAGATACCAACCAGAAAGGCAGGAAACAGGCAGCTCTTGGGTGGTGGTTTGCTCTTTGAAGAGTCAACACTCAACACTAAGCCAAGGGGTTTTAAAGCCTTTAATTGTACCATAGAGGAAGATAAGGTAGAAAGTCGTGTGTCCAACAGAAATTAGGGAAATGGAATATAGAAACAGATTGTGGCAGTTCCCTCAAGATGGGGATGTGGATGAGAAATGGCCTTATGGCATCTCCTCACCAAGCTCCTTATCTTTCCCTGTTCCAGAGAAATCAGTGTATTTCACAAAGACTTGGGCATAGATTTCAGTCGATCCTTGCCTACACGGTGTGTGTGGACTTGTGCAAAGTTATCAGTATACCAGAGTAGAACTATTCCCCTACATAGAATGATTCATGGGATGTTAGGCACTGAAAGTACAACTGTGAATAGCTACAAGAAACTTGTTTATGCTTTTTTTTTTTTTAAGGTCAAAGAGATGAGCATGTGCTAAGCTAGTGAGCTTTTAATCATGACACAGGTGTGTCTTGACATACCAGAAAGCAACACATGGAGAAAATTAATTTGTAAAAAACAACATATGGTTTTTAATCAGATTAATTTAGGCTCTGAGCTGCAATGTATTAACCATGTTTTGTTGGCCCTAAACCACAATTGATTCACAAATCAATTAATACTCTAATCTATTTTTGTCACTCATCCCCCACTAGTGAACACACTATACCTCAAATGAAGCCTAGCCTCTGGAAAAGTTCTCATTTACATACAAGATCTGATCTTGTATGTATCTCTGCTTGAGCACTTAGAAATCATGACCTCATAGAAGACTTCTTTAAGTCACAAAACAATTCTCATGATCAGGAGTGTTTGCACCTTAGTTTGTGGCCAAGCCTACAATTTTCAACTTACCTCTAATTGCAAAGTTCATTTTTTGTGGGTTTTTTTTTTTCCCCTACTGGCAAACATTGGGTAAATATGCTACCTCTTCTACAAGGTTGTACTCAGCAAATTAAGACACACTTTCTTTCTTATTATTAGTTCTTAACAAATGTTGGGGGTCAGAGAAAAGAGTGCTCCAAGTTTGCTAGCTTCCCCCAATATAGTTACATAATTCAGTGCTGTGATCTTCCAAAATCAAGTCCTGGACAACATTAGAGAATTTAGATAGGTAAAGAAATGGACATCTTTAAAATCTATGATATTGCAGCTATGGGAAGCAGCCATCAAAATAACAGTTTAGTGATAGGTACTTGCCAGGGGACATGGTGTCTTTTTTCCTACACTGAGGCCTGACTTTGCCTCTTCTCCATTTTTAAAATTGTCTACTTAAATTTATATCATGAACCTCTGAATCCATCTATTTAGTCAAAATATATTTATTGAGCAATGCTGAGAACATTGTAAATTTGCCTTTGTGAAGTGTACATTATGTAGGAGACAATCAACAACTAATAAAGATAATTTCAAAGAGTCAGAACTGTAATGAAGAAAATGAAATAGGTGATGTGACAGAAGATGGGTGGAGAGTTTCCATAAAGGTCTCCTGTGTGTATAGCAAGTTTTCAACATCAGCAACTAAATATCTTCCTGGGAAAGGTCAACCAAGATGATGATACTTTTTTACAATTCAATTTTCTATTTAAAGTTATTCAATTTATCCGAGATTTGCTTTAAGAAATATTGTGGGTCTACTGAATATTAAAAAACCCTAATGGAAAAGACTAATTCTATCTATTGGATCAAAATATAAACCCATTTGAATTTATATGCTTTTAATATATATTGAAATTACCTTCATTTTATAATCTTATGGAATTATAAATGACCTTTCCTTCTTCTTTAACCTTGAAGGTTTGTGCAAATTTTTCCAGATTCTGTTCAGATTCCATCTTGCAAGGAAAACCTTTCCCATTCTTCTGGTTTTGTTTGTTTGTTTGTTTGTGTGGTTTTTTTTTTTTTTAGATTTTATTTATTTATTTGACAGAGACACCAAGGGCAGGAACATGAGCATCGGGAGTGGGAGAGGGAAAGCAGGCTTCCCGCAGAGCAGGGAGCCTGATGCAGGCTGGATGCAGGCTCCATCCTAGGACACTGGGATCATGACCTGAGCCAAAGGCAGATACTTAAGGACTGAGCCACTCAGCCGCCCATCTTCTAGTTCTGTTTAAACCCCAAGCTCCTACCCTGCTCTATCCCTTTTCTCATCTCTGGGGATTCCATTTCCCTGACTACACTATGAGCTCCAAGAGGGCGACAGTCTGCTGTCTGCCAGAGAGAAATCAAAACACAAATCAATGACTGACCTTGGGAGGTAACATGCCGTGTCATGGCTATAGATGGAGTACTGGAGGCAACTGCATATGTGACAGATGAATTTTATTTCCAGTTAAAGATTTAAGTTCCAACTCAAAAATTACATGTTGCTTCTCTACATAAGAAATATGTTTTAAAATGCTATCTAAGAATAGGTTTGCTTCTCCCAAAGATCTGGATTATTTTCTTCTCATAGATAATGAAAACCATGTAACTAATAATACCTTCCATTTTGCTTTGACTTTTTGGGATGTCAGACACAAATTTATGTCTCAGTTATAACAACCATTTTGGACCTTACATCTGCTTATCTGTGTTCTCTTTCCCCCTTGGTCTGTTCCTTCTATTCTAATTTATATTTTCCTTGATCCTGATATTTTATTTATGTTTTACTATTTTGTTAGTTGTGTTTTTATAAACCATCCTAAATCCTTTGTGGATTAACTCAAGATATAAATAAGCTACTTACTTAAAATCGTTCTGAGTGTATTACTTGTACCATCTCTAAACCACATGGATTCTCAGAAAAAATAAACTTTTTTCTCTCAGCTTTTAAAGTTCTATTTTTTTCTCTTAAATTCTCCCTCCAAAATAGTAAGCTTATTTCAAGAACATTTGTATGGAATTTCATCTATGAAAAATGCACTTAAATTTTAGACATTACTATAAATTTCATTCTCTTATTTTTAAACAGTTTTTAAAAATCAAGGCTGTTTCGGGGCACCTGGGTGGTTCAGTTGGTTAAGTATCTGCCTTTCGCTCAGGTCATGATCTCAGGGTCCTGGGATGGAGTCCTGGATTGGGATTCCCTGCTCAGCAGGGGATCTGCTTCTCCCTCAGCAGCCCATCCCCCTCCCCCAAACATGCACGCATGCTTTCTCTCTCTCTCTCTCTCCTTCCCTGTCTGAAATAAATATATAAAATCTTTTAAAGAAAATCAAGCCTACTTGGTTTTTTAAAAATCAAGCCTAGGATGAATCATTCTTTCAAGGCTTACTGCTTTCATCTCATTTGCCTTTTAATTTGCAGCTTCACATTTATGATTTTAATTTCTGGATATGACTGTGGATTTGTTCATCACCTATGTATATAATTCTTACCTAATATCTTCAAGAAATTGTTTGGCCATTTCTAATGAAATCATTTAAAACACTTACAGAAAATGAATAATAGCCTAGAGGCCTTTGATAAGTTTGCCTACATAAATTTTAAACACTTGTGCAGAAAAATATCATTACAGAATTTTTAAACACAAAGGAAATTCTAGAAAAATTAGTTCACATAGTTAACTAAGTAAGAATTTCTTTAATGTACAAATAGCTTTTGCAAGTAACTAAGAAAAAGACTAGTAGCTCACAAGACAAATGGTTAAATTGTGTAACATTGAGGTCACCAAAAAGTAAATTTAAATGTAGAAAGATGTGGAACTTTTAAAAAATTAAATTTAATTCTTTAAAATTAAGTATCATTGACATACAATGTACATTAGGTTCAGGTGTACACAATGTAGTGATTAGACAAGTATACACTATGCTTTGCTCACTAGAAGTGTATGTACCATCTGTCACAATACAATGCTATTCCAGTACCATTGGCTATGCTGCCTATATTGTACCATTCACCTCCATGATTTATTCATTCCATAATCAGTGGCTACTATACTTCCCACTTCCCCACATCCATTTTGTCCTTCCTGCCACCCTCATACCCTCTGGAAACCACCACTTTGTTCTCTGTATTTATGGGTCTGTTTCTGCTTTTTTGTTTGTTTCTTCCTTTTTTTTTTTTTTTTTTTGTTTGTTTGTTTGGTTAGGATTTCATATATAAGTGAAATAATATAGCATTTGTCTTTCACTGTCTGAATTATTTCACTTAGCATAATACTTTCTGGGTCCATTCATGTCATCACAGTTGGCACGATCTCATCTTTTTATGGCTGAGTAATATTCCATTGTGTGTGTATACCATAGAAAGCTGTGAAACTTTATCATAATAAATGCAGCATAAGGGGCGCGTGGGTGGCTCAGTGGGTTGGGCCGCTGCCTTCGGCTCAGGTCTTGATCTCGGGGTCTTGGGATCGAGTCCCGCATCGGGCTCTCTGCTCGGCAGGGGCCTGCTTCCTTCGCTTCCCCTCTCTCTGCCTGCCTCTCTGCCTACTGTGATCTCTGTCTGTCAAATAAATAAATAAAATCTTAAAAAAAAATAAATGCAGCATAAATATAAAGAATTATGAGGGGCGCCTGGGTGGCTCAGTGGGTTAGGCTTCTGCCTTGAGCTCAGGTCATGATCTCAGGGTCCTGGGATCAAGCCCCACATCAGGCTCTCCACTCAGCAGGGAGCCTACTCCCCCCTCCTTCTCTGCCTGCCTCTCTGCCTGCTTGTGATCTCTCTCTCTGTCAAATAAATAAATAAAAAGTTTTAAAAATATATAAAGAACTATGAGATGTTTTTTATTTATCAGATAGGCAGAGATTAAGTTGTTTGATAACAATGAGTTTTATTCAAGGTATTGGAAATAATCTTCTCTCATGCTATTGGTGAGAGTGCATACTGCTGTGAGTTTCAGAAGGCAATGTTTATCAACATTTTTTTAAAATTTTCTATTTTTTATAAACATATATTTTTATCCCCAGGTGTACAGGTCTGTGAATCTCCAGGTTTACACACTTCACAGCACTCACCAAAGCACATACCCTCCCCAATGTCCATAACCCCACCCCCCTTCTCCCAACCCCCCTCCCCCCAGCAACCCTCAGTTTGTTTTGTGAGATTAAGAGTCACTTATGATTTGTCTCCCTCCCAATCCAATCTTGTTTCATTGATTCTTCTCCTACCCCCTTAAGCCCCCATGTTGCATCACCACTTCCTCATATCAGGGAGATCATATGATAGTTGTCTTTCTCCACTTGACTTATTTCGCTAAGCATGATACGCTCTAGTTCCATCCAAGTTGTCGCAAATGGCAAGATTTCATTTCTTTTGATGGCTGCATAATATTTCATTGTGTATATATACCACATCTTCTTGATCCATTCATCTGTTGATGGACATCTAGGTTCTTTCCATAGTTTGGCTACTGTGGACATTGCTGCTATAAACATTCGGGTGCACATGCCCCTTCGGATCATTACGTTTTATCTTTAGGGTAAATACGTAGGAGTGCAATTGCTGGGTCATAGGGCAGTTCTATTTTCAACATTTTGAGGAAACTCCATGCTATTTTCCAGAGTGGTTGTACCAGCTTGCATTCCCACCAACCGTGTAGGAGGAGGGTTCCCCTTTCTCTGCATCCTCGCCAGCATCTGTCATTTCCTGACTTGTTGATTTTAGCCATTCTGACTGGTGTGAGGCGATATCTCACTCTGGTTTTGATTTGTATTTCCCTGATGCCGAGTGATATGGAGCACTTTTTCTTGTGTCTGTTGGCCATCTGGATGTCTTCTTTGCAGAAATGTCTGTTCATGTCCTCTGCCCATTTCTTGATTGGATTATGTGTTCTTTGGGTGTTGAGTTTGCTAAGTTCTTTATAGATTTTGGACACTAGTCCTTTATCTGATATGTCGATTGCAAATATATTCTCCCATTCTGTCAGTTGTCTTTTGATTTTGTTAACTGTTTCCTTTGCTGTGCAAAAGCTTTTGATCTTGATGAAATCCCAATAGTTCATTTTTGCCCTTGCTTCCCTTGCCTTTGGCGATGTTCCTAGGAAGATGTAGCTGCGGCTGAGGTCAAAGAGATTGCTGCCTGTGTTCTCCTCAAGGATTTTGATGGATTCCTTTCGTACATTGAGGTCCTTCATCCATTTTGAGTCTATTTTCGTGTGTGGTGTAAGGAAATGGTCCAATTTCATTTTTCTGCATGTGGCTGTCCAATTTTCACAACACCATTTATTGAAGAGGCTGTCTTTTTTCCATTGGACATTCTTTCCTGCTTTGTCGAAGATTAGTTGACCATAGAGTTGAGGGTCTATTTCTGGGCTCTCTATTCTGTTCCATTGATCTATGTGTCTGTTTTTGTGCCAGTACCATGCTGTCTTGATGATGACAGCTTTGTAATAGAGCTTGAAGTCCGGAATTGTGATGCCACCAACGTTGGCTTTCTTTTTCAATATCCCTTTGGCAATTCGAGGTCTTTTCTGGTTCCATATAAATTTTAGAATTATTTGTTCCATTTCTTTGAAAAAGATGGATGGTACTTTGATAGGAATTGCATTAACTGTGTAGATTGCTTTAGGGAGCATAGACATTTTCACAATATTTATTCTTCCAATCCAGGAGCATGGAACATTTTTCCATTTCTTTGTGTCTTCCTCAATTTCTTTCATGAGTACTTTATAGTTTTCTGAGTATAGATTCTGTGCCTCTTTGGTTAGGTTTATTCCTAGGTATCTTATGGTTTTGGGTGCAATTGTAAATGGGATGGACTCCTTAATTTCTCTTTCTTCAGTCGTGTTGTTGGTGTAGAGAAATGCAACTCATTTCTGTGCATTGATTTTATATCCTGACACCTTACTGAATTCCTGTACAAGTTCTAGCAGTTTTGGAGTGGAGTCTTTTGGGTTTTCCATATATAGTATCATATCATCTGCAAAGAGTGATAATTTGACTTCTTCTTTGCCGATTTGGATGCCTTTAATTTCCTTTTATTGTCTGATTGCTGAGGCTAGGACCTCTAGTACTATGTTGAATAGCAGTGGTGATAATGGTCATCCCTGCCATGTTCCTGACATTAGCGGAAAAGCTTTTAGTTTTTCTCCATTGAGAATGAAATTTGCAGTGGGTTTTTCATAGATGGCTTTGATGATATTGAGGTATGTGCCCTCTATCCCTACACTTTGAAGAGTTTTGATCAGGAAGGGATGCTGTACTTTGTCAAATGCTTTTTCAGCATCTATTGAGAGTATCATATGGTTCTTGTTCTTTCTTTTATTGATGTGTTGTATCAAATTGACTGATTTGCGGATATTGAACCAACTTTGCAGCCCTGGAATAAATCCCACTTGGTCATGGTGAATAATCCTTTTAATGTACTGTTGAAACCTATTGGCTAGTATTTTGGTGAGGATTTTTGCATCTGTGTTCACCAAGGATATTGGTTGATAGCTCTCTTTTTTGATGGGATCCTTGTCTGGTTTTGGGATCAAGGTGATGCTGGCCTCATAAAATGAGTTTGGAAGTTTTCCTTCCATTTCTATTTTTTGGAACATTTTCAGGAGAATAGGAATTAGTTCTTCTTTAAATGTTTGGTAGAATTCCCCCAGGAAGCCGTCTGGCCCTGGGCTTTTGTTTGTTTGGAGATTTTTAATGACTGTTTCAATCTCCTTACTGGTTATGGGTCTGTTCAGGCTTTCTATTTCTTCCTGGATCAGTTGTGGTAGTTTATATGTTTCTAGGAATGCATCCATTCTTCCAGATTGTCAAATTTATTGGCGTAGAGTTGCTCATAGTATGTTCTTATAATAGTTTGTATTTCTTTGGTTTTAGTTGTGATCTCTCCTCTTTCATTCATGATTTTATTTATTTGGGTCCTTTCTCTTTTCTTTTTGATAAGTCTGGCCAGGGGTTTATCAATTTTATTAATTCTTTCAATGAACCAGCTCCTAGTTTTGTTGATTTGCTCTATTGGTTTTTTGGTTTCTATTTCATTGATTTCTGCTCTGATCTTTATGATTCCTCTTCTCCTGCTGGGCTTAGGGTTTCTTTCTTGTTCTTTCTCCAGCTCCTTTAGCTGTAGGGTTAGGTTGTGTACCTGAGACCTTTCTTGTTTCTTGAGAAAGGCTTGAACCGCTATATATTTTCCTCTCAGGACTGCCTTTGTTGTGTCCCACAGATTTTGAACCGTTGTATTTTCATTATCATTTGTTTCCATGATTTTTTTCAATTCTTCTTTAAAATCCTGGTTGACCCATTCATTCTTTAGATGGATGCTGTTTAGTCTCCATGTATTTGGGTTCTTTTCAAACTTCCTCTTGTGGTTGAGTTCTAGCTTCATAGCATTGTGGTCTGAAAATATGCAGGGAATGATCCCAATCTTTTGATACCAGTTGAGTCCTGATTTAAGACTGAGGATGTGATCTATTCTGGAGAATGTTCCATGTGCACTAGAGAAGAATGTATATTCTGTTGCTTTGGGATGAAATGTTCTGAATATATCTGTGATGTCCATCTGGTCCAGTGTGTTGTTTAAGGCCTTTATTTCCTTGCTGATCTTTTGCTTGGATGATCTGTCCATTTCAGTGAGGGGAGTGTTAAAGTCCCCTACTATTATTGTATTATTGTTGATGTGTTTCTTTGATTTTGTTATTAATTGGTTTATATAGTTGGCTGCTCCCACGTTGGGGGCATAGATATTTAAAATTGTTAGATTTTCTTGTTGAACAGACCCTTTGAGTATGCTATAGTGTCCTTCTTCATCTCTTATTATAGTCGTTGGCTTAAAATCTAATTGATGTGATATAAGGATTGCCACTCCTGCTTTCTTCTGATGTCCATTAGCATGGTAAATTCTTTTCCATCCCCTCACTTTAAATCTGGAGGTGTCGTTGGACTTAAAATGAGTTTCTTGGAGGCAACATATAGATGGGTTTTGTTTTTTTATCCATTCTGATACCCTGTGTCTTCTGATTGGGGCAATTAGCCCATTAACATTCAGGGTAACTATTGAGAGATATGAATTTAGTGCCATTGTATTGCCTGTAAGGTGACTGTTACTGTATATGGTCTCTGTTCCTTACTAATCTACCACTTGTAGACTCTCTCTGTTTGCTTAGAGGACCCCTTTCAGTATTTCCTGTAGAGCTGGTTTGGTGTTTGCAAATTCTTTCAGTTTTTGTTTGTCCTGGAAGCTTTTAATCTCTCCTTCTATTTTCAATGATAGCCTAGTTGGATATAGTATTCTTGGCTGCATGGTTTCTCGTTTAGTGCTCTGAAAGTATCATGCCAGCTCTTTCTGGCCTGCCAGGTCTCTATGGCTAAGTCAGCTGCCAATCTAATATTTTTACTATTGTATGTTACAGACTTCTTTTCCTGGGCTGCTTTCAGGATTTTCTCTTTGTCACTGAGACTTGTAAATTTTACTATTAGGTGACGGGGTGTGGGTCTATTCTTATTGATTTTGAGGGGCGTTCTCTGACCCTCCTGAATTTTAATGCTCGTTCCCTTGCCATATTGGGGAAATTCTCCCCAATAATTCTCTCCAGTATACCTTCTGCTCCCCTCTCTCTTTCTTCTTCTTCTGGAATCCCAATTATTCTAATGTTGTTTCGTCTTATGGTGTCACTTATCTCTCGAATTCTGCCCTCATGGTCCAGTAGCTGTTTGTCCCTCTTTTGCTCAGCTTCTTTATTCTCTGTCATTTGGTCTTCTATATCGCTAATTCTTTCTTCTGCCTCATTATCCTAGCAGTGCGAGCCTCCATTTTTGATTACACCTCATTAATAGCTTTTTTGATTTCAACTTGGTTAGATTTTAGTTCTTTCATTTCTCCAGAAAGAGCTTTTATATCTCTTGAGAGGGTTTCTCTAATATCTTCCATGCCTTTTTCAAGCCCGGCTAGAACCTTGAGAATTGTCATTCTGAACTGTAGGTCTGACATATTACCAATGTCTGTATTGATTAGGTCCCTAGCCTTCGGTACTGCCTCTTATTCTTTTTTTTTTGGTGAATTTTTCTGCCTTGTCATTTTGTCCAGATAAGTGTATATGAAGGAGCAAGGAAAATACTAAAGTGTGGCAATAACCCCAGGAAAATATGCTATAACCAAATCGGAAGAGATCCCAAATCATGAGGGGGGAGAAAGGGGATAAAAAGAGGTTCAAAAGAAAGAAAGGAAAAAAAAAGAAAGAAAAAATAATTAAAAAAAGAAAATGAATAAAGAAAAATATAAAAACGAAAAATATATATATTAGATAAACTAGTTAAAAAAACATTAAAAAAGAAAAGGGTAAAAGTTAAAACAATTTAGCAGAAGAAGAGAAAAATGAAAAAGAAAAAAATTAAATTAACTGCAAGACTAAAAAAATCACAGGGAGAAAGCCATGAGTTCCATACTTTGCTTTCTCCTTTCTGGAATTCTGCTGCTCTCCTTGGTATTGAAACCGCACTCCTTGCTAGGTGAACTTGGTCTCGGCTGGATTTCTTGTTTATCTTCTGGGGGAGGGGCCTGATGTAGTGATTCTCAAGTGTCTTTGCCCCAGGCGGAATTGCACCGCCCTTACCAGGGGCCTGGCTGAGTAATCCGCTCGGGTTTACTTTCAGGAGCTTTTGTTCCCTGAGCGCTTTCCGTAGAGTTCCGGAGGATGGGAGTACAAATGGCGGCCTCCTGGTCTCCGTCCTGGAGGAGCCGAGAACCCAGGGCCCCACTCCTCAGTGCGCCCTCAGAAAACAGCGCCCAGTTACTCCCGTCTGCCTGACCTCCAGCCGCTCTCCAAGCTTACCCAGCCTGCGACCGGTTCAAGGTAACACCGAGCTGCGAGCTTACTGTCGGCTCTGTCTCTGTAGCCAGCTTTCCCATTCCAGTACCTGCAAGCTCTGCGACACTCAGACACCCCTGATCCTTCTGTGACCCTGCGGGACCTGAGGCCATGCTGACCCCGCGTGGGCTTCGCCCCGGTTTAGCCTCTGGAGCGATGTCCCTTAGTGGAACAGACTTTTAAAAGTCCTGATTTTGTGCTCTGTTGCTCCGCTGCTTGCCCGGGAGCCGGCCCCTCCCCCCGGGGTCTATCTTCCCGTTGCTTTGGATTCACTTTTCAGCCAGTCCTACCTTTCAGAAAGTGGTTTTTTTTCTGTTTCCAGAATTGCTGTTCTTCTTCGCTTCAATCTGCTGATGGATTTTCAGGTGTTCGCAATCTTTAGATAAGCTATCTAGCTGATCTCCTGCCAGCTGTAGTAGTCTCAGACTGCTACTTCTCCGCCATCTTGACTCCTCCTTTTTATCAACATTTTTAAATGTACATATTCTTTAATCTAGCCAGTTGACTTCTGGTATTTTTTACACACATACTTGAATTATAGAAATAATAAAAAGATCTTATTTCCAGTATTGCTTGTAATCTTAAGATAACTAGGATAAATATTTACCAAAAAAGTGACTAAATTTGATCATTTACTCAATAAGTACTTATAATCTGTTATAAGTCAGGCTTAGTCCTAAACTTTGTAAGTAGGCCAAAATGAATAATATAAAGTCTTACATTCTAGTGGAAGCAATGGAAAACAAATAACAAATTTTTGCTTATATATATGTATTCATATACATATATTCAGGTTATAATGCATACTATGAAGAAAACAAAATTAAGGAGCATGATAGAGGAAATAGGAAGCCTAAATTAGGTAAGGGGGGTCAAGATAGAACTCTGAAGAGGTGACATTTAAAGTGTGACCAGAAGAGCAGGGCATAAGTCATATGGCAATAAGGGGGAGAGTGTGGTGGTAGTTTCATATATACAAAGGCTGCTGTTAAAAAGTAAGGGGATAAATATAAATGGACTTACAAATTCATTCTATTATCTTTCTGGTTAGGAAATTATTAATGATTAACAAATGTTACAGTGTGGTGTGTATTGTATAATCCTGTTTGTTTAGATGAATTTGTACATGTCCATCTGTATTTCTATGGTGTCTACATACACATGTCTATCCATTGAAAATTTATAAAAAAACATAAGCCCCCTTCCCATCAACAGTGATGGCACTTCCAAGGAGTAGGCCTTGGATATCAGGGAGCTTGTAGATTTCATCTTATAACCATACATTTCATAAACACGTTCATTGTGTTATTTTTTAATAGCAATTTCAAATTTAGAATATATAAAATATGTATTCGAAATGAATAATGGGACTAGGAAGGAATAATTTTAAAACAGCTTCCTCTGAATCACATTATAGGTTTTCAGGCCTTTCTTAATCCTGCTTTTATTACTTAATGAAATTATCATCAGCCTATTTGTCCCTCAGTTTACACTTGGATGAATGTATTCTTAAAATCAATCTGATAAATTTCTCCATTTATTTTACTGAAGTAATATTACATTTTTTGTTAAAAGAGCATACCATTGTTTAAGAATTCAGTCTTGCTATAAATATAATATTAATGTGGGTGTGGTAAATAGATTACTGAATTACAGCACCAAACTTGAGTCATAATTAGTTATTTTAATTAACTATTAATTATTTGTGTCTTGTTCAGAAGATGGCCATCAGAGAGATCTTTCTCCAGAATTTAACATATAAATACTTTTTTAGTATAAACACATTACCTTTTGCAAAGCACTTCTGCATTTATTTCAATCCTGATGTCACTTCCTAGGTGAGTCTATATTCTCCAGTATAACAGCATACTATCTTGACTCTGTCATTGTTGTTGTCCTGATTTTATAATTTATATTGATTGTGTTGTCAGGCTCCCTTATAGTATTGTGAGCCCCCAGAGGAAAACTGATATGTCTCTCGAAACAAAAACAAGTCCTAAAAGAATTTCCTTAAACCAAGAGCTGTTTGAGCCTAAAGAAGCAAAAAAAGACACAAAACAGCTATAATGGAAAAAAAAATCACTGCTATTTTTTCCTGCATATTCTTTTTATCTTCTGACATGATTACAGATTATATATATACAAAAATAATTTCTGAAATATTACTTTGTATTTATTCTTGCATAACCATTTTTTGACTCAAGAATATATCATGCATATGTTTTCAGTGTTAAGTATTACTCAACAAAAGCATTTAATAACTATATCATTTCATTCATATGCATCAGTCAATCTTCTTAACAGAATTTTGGGGTAGTTTCTAACTTTTTTTTCTGAAGGAAATGGTTATGTTAGATAAAATTAAAAAGATAAATGTTGAGAATAAAGAGAAAACATACATGTGGCAATAGCTGTATTGCATTCAGTATTTTCTATCTTCTGCACGCTACCACCTATCCTCACCAATCCAATTTACCCACCACTCTCCTAGCTTTGGTCAGCTCTGGGGTCTCACCTGATTTGCGTAAGCTGAGGACTACTTCACTTATATTCCTTCAAGACCTCAGCTGTCTCTTTTCCAGGACACAATCAAAATTGGACTTGTCAAGATTATGATTATTTAAGCCATACACAAAACAGTATTTAATGCCATTGTTCTGTAGCTTGAGTAAATCCTAGGGAAATCTGTTTTTTCTTGGGCTTGAAATAACAGGCAATTTTGCTCCTTTCAGATGCTTCCTGGAATCCTAATTAGTAAAATTCTGTTGCCAAAAACCAATTTTGATTCAATGGTAAAAGTTGGATTAAATGAGAAAGCTTTAAGGTAACTGGGGGTTGAGGTAGCATGTTCAAGTGTTTGGGCTCTACTAAGAAGAGCCTGGACCTTTTTCCCAAAAAAGAGGTCTCTTCAACCCTCCTGGCAAAGAGCTGATGTAGCATGGACAGGTACATTGGTTTTGCTGATACCAAACATCCATTGGGATCTGATGACTTAAGAGACGAGATGAGAGAGATCCCACTCCTGGAGACCCACTGGCTTTTAGCATTCATTTCATATTTTTCCATAGTTAACTGTACCATCATATCGTGCCCTTCTCGTAGAAGCAGTAAAGTAACTTTGAATATGTGTTTGTTTCTCCTCATTAGATAAAATCTAAAAGCAAAGAAACTGTAAATGGCTCCTGCTTACAAATCCAATTTATGCAAGTGCCACCCTCTGATTTAGAATAGTAGCTTGAGTGCTTCTTCATGCAGAAATTTGCAATTGGAAGGGACATACACAGCATCAAATAATGGAACAATGAATTCTTATTGCACCCTATCATCAAAAAGGGCAAACAGATTTGAAAGGTAGTAAGGGAGCAGAGCACTATGCTATGCCACCTGGAATGCTCAGGGAGAGAAGGCTGGACGGGTATTTTGGACAACAGGACAGCTCAGAACAACTGAAGCTAATCCCTGACATACAGAAGGCCTTTTTAATCAGTAGGGTTGAAAGATCAAAGGTTGACATTTGAACAGATTGTCAGGATGAGGAGGTCATACAGAGGGAGTAAATAATTTTGAGTGTTTATGTTGTGGTTAAACCACACATTTTCCCAAATGAGAAGCTCTGGTTTACATTGCACAGCTAAATAATGACAGAGCTGGTGTGTGTGTATATGTGTGTGCGTGTGTGTGTGTGTGTGTGTGTTATACATATATGTATATATAAAAATGTGTGTATAAATATATATATATTTAAGTCTGGCTGTATTGTCTCTGAAATAAGAACTTTTGTTGAAATAACTTCTTTATCTGCTTTCTCTTGCTTTGATTCTACCAGTCTTCATTAAACATAAATATTCAAAGCAGATGTTTTGGCCATCAAGACTAGTAATAAAAGATTTTCCAGGAAAAATTCACTATTATATAGTTTAAAAGTACGTACCTATAATTAATATTTGATTCTTCCCATATACTAGTCTCAAAACGATGTCATTCACCTATATTTACTTAAGTATACCTCACAATGACCTTATACAGAAAATACTTCAACCTAAATGTATTGATTCATAAGATCTTCTTTCTGGAATAATGTGCTATTTCTGGTGCTTCTCAGAATTTTAGAAGTGCTACATTCCACATCTCTACCCCAAATTCTTCTGTTGGTATTAGTGAGATTCTTATCTTACCAACTTGGCTAGCACAGGTTCAGCTTCTTTTTAGAGGCTGCTGCCTCACTTTAACATGCTGCTATATGACTTTTACAGATTGAAAAGGCATAGGGACAACTTCATTTAAAATAAGGAGATGTGTTTCAATAAGGCTGGCAGTGTTATAGCAAAGGGGGAATTGACCTTTTATCTCTTTGAAATCCTGTTCTGATTAGTTCTATTATCTCAGAAACATTGTAATAGCAGGAAATTTTTAAATGGTGAGGTAAATGCTTAAAGTGTAGACATTTTTCCATTTTCTGTTTTTGCTAATTTTTATTTGTTCACCTATATTTACGTGCTTTATTTCCTTCTTAAAATATGTCTTTCCAGGGCACCTGGGTGGCTCAGTCAGTTAAGCATCTACCGTCAGCTCAGGTCATGATCCCAGGGTCCTGGAATTGACCATCATGGAGCTCCCTTCTCAGCAGGGAGTCTGCTTCTCTCTCTTCCTCTGCTGCGCCACCACCCCCCAACTTGTGCTCTCCCTCTCAAATAAATAAAATCTTTAAAAAATGATGTCTTTCTTTTGGATGAAATACAGTTTTCATTTTAAAGTCAATACATTTAAATGAAATTAATGTATCTGAATAACACATATTCAAATAATATATTTAGAATGCAGTCTGGTTTCTTCTTGACTTAATTCTGGAACAACCCAAAGACTAAATGACAATAATGAAAGCTTTCTTTACTTCAAGTAAAATTGCTCTTTGATGAATAAGGGTGTCCTGGGAAATTTTATGATATATGTCTTAGATTTATGATACATGCCTTCTTCTAAACATAGTTTTCCCTTTTTAGATATTCTTTCCTTCTCTGGGGTCATGTTATTCTCATTACATCCTTTTTGAAGAAATTTTCCACCCAGTAATGGTTACCAACTTACTGTCTGGAAATGCATTCATTGAATTCCTCATTTATGCAGTGGTCTTTCCTTTTTTCAGGAAGGGCTTCCAAAGATAAGATAAAGTTTAACCCAAAAGAGAGAACGTCATTCTGAAATAACAGGCACTGAGACAACTTGACGTATTAATATTTGGTGATAGGAAGTCCTTCTGTTTAACCTTCAAACCCATACCACATTACCCAAATTTATTTTAAGGCTATATCTTTGTTAAAGCACACACATTTCCCAAATATTACAATTTGCTTGAGATTACAGAGCTAGCTAATGAGAGTACTGGATTTTTCCTTTGAGTAGACCATACTACCTCCCGAACATGAAATTTTATTGAAATCATTACTCTTTTATGTCTAATTGTAATCATTTTGTTCTTTTTCTCTACCATTTATCTATAGATCTTCATTAAAAATAAATATCCAAGGCAAGTGCTTTGATATTGTATTATTGTTATTATAAATTATTTGTTAATCCTTTATGTGTGCTTTCTTATTTTGTCTGCCTATTATGATGCTGAATGGATAGGCCTAAACCTAGGTTTCAAATATCTGAGGAATAATAAGGATTTTCATTTCAGAGTTAATATTTTCACTATAAAATTATCAATCATTTTAAACAAAAATTGTAACATTTCCCAGAATATTTATTTTAAAAATACTTATTTACAACTACAACAGCACTTTAAATATGATTATCTTAGAGAAGATTAATGCTTTTGAATGCCTCATGCACTGATTGTTTTATGTCAGGCTTTTATTGTATGTTGATATGAATCTCTGAATGTAATTTGACCTTGGTGATATGATTCTCTAAGGTAGTAAGTTATGTCATAATGAAAGTCTTATATTTTTCCCAACAATAACTTTTAAAAAATCAATTCATTATTTTATAATATTTGATTGAGTTTGGGTTTTACATAAAAAGATTTCTAATTTGCCTACCGTAAAATATGAAGTTAGTTGTGCCATCCTTATTAGTTTTCTAAGTTTGGAATTATTCTTGTTTTGTTTTGTTTGTTTTGTTGTTTCCAGATCTATAACATCTCCAGTCTTTGCTGAATTCATCTAACCAATTATTACCTAGAGTATCATTATTTTCTAGAATAAATTATTTAGTAGTATGAGACTTAATGAATTCTCGAAATGAGGACTGAGTCTCAATAAACTCAGAAGTTCAGAGTAATTTGTCAAAGTTCAGAAGAAAAAAATCTCATTGAGACATCGGAAATTAGCAAGGAGGGCTATGGTAAACCTTGCTGTTCTCTTTAGTACTGCAAGTCAGTAAGAATTAGGGGCAGGGCAGGGGGAGGGGGAATAAAGCCTGCTGACTAGAGCACTTTTTCCTTAGGATCTTTCTATCAAATTAGAGAGTGCCGTTTGTTACTATTTTTCTGAAGATGGCATCAGATTATATTAAAAGTGGCCTATGCTTTTGTTTCTACCATTTGGAAGTAAACAGGGAAGGAAGTAAACATTAATTTTAAGAAATATTAAACCTAGAAAACCACTGTCCCGGGAGTTAGAAAAGTGAACTGAATTCTCAACTAAGCTTTGCCTCTGTCAAGTTTGATACTTTCTACAAATCGTTGATTGCTCTGATCTTCAATATACTTTTCTCTAAAATGAAGGAAACAGACTAGGTGGTATCTCTATTTTTTTAAATAAGGAACTAGATTTGTATATATGTAAAGACACATTAATATAGACTAGTTAATGTAAAAAAAAAAAAAAAAACAGGGTGCACAAAGGCCAGGCAGGAAGGAGGTTTCCCTCAGACTTGGACGGGCTTCTTTGGGTCAGCTGAGGCAATATTTTGGTTGCTGCCGGAAACATACCCTGTGGGGAGAGTAAAACCTTAGCCTTACAGGAGCAGCTACAGTGGACTGAATAAAAAAATTATAGTTCCCTGAATGAAGGCCAGCACAGGTTGAATGTGCAGTCTGTGTTTGCTAGAAAAGTCCATCTCAGACTTTTTCAGGCTACATATTACAATCACTCAGGGAGTTCTAAACTACAGTGGTGCCCAGGCCACACTCTAGAACAAGGAAATCAATCTCTCAGGGTGTTGCATAAGAAGAAGTGGTTTTTAGGTGGCTGTCAGGTGATTCAAAGACATAAACAAAGCTGAACACCAGTGATTTCACACACCATTGGCAAATTCACGTTCATTTTAATTATCTACTCAATCTGTCGTTGGTGGAAAAAGACAACAGGTAGCGTTTCAAAAATGATTCTGGGTGGCTTAGTCTTTAAGCAACTGCCTTTACCTCAGATCATGATCCCAGGGCTCTGGGATGGAGCCTGACCCCAGGGTCCTGGGATCAAGCCCCACATTGGGCTCCCTGCTGGACAGGAAGCCTGCTTCTCCCTATGCACTCCCCCTGCTTGCATTCCTGCTTTCTCTGTCTCTCTCTGTCAAATAAATAAATAGAATCTTTAAAATAAATAAATAAAATTAATTAATTAAAATTTAAAAAAATGATTCTGGGGCACCTGGGTGGCTCAGTCAGTTAGCGTCTACCTTCAGCTCAGGTTGTGATCTGGGGGTCCTGGGATCAAGACCCTAATTGGGCTCCCTGCTCAGCAGGAAATCTGGTTCTCCCTCTCCCTGGGTCCTTCTTCCCTTGCTCATGCACGTTCTCTCTCTCTTTCTCTTTCAAATAAATAAAAATTAAAAAAAAAATGATTCTGAGATCATTCTGTTCAGCACAAAGAAGACCTATGGTGTGTCAGTGAAGGCCATCACTGGCAAATGAGAACTGAGTGAGGACTTGCTATCACATATTTGCCATCCCGGCGTTAGAGTTTTTGTTTCTGCTTTTGTTGTTTTGTTTGTGGTGGTTTTTTTTTTTTTTTTTTTTCCCTGCCTGCAGGTTTTCAGAGCAACGAGTAGTGTCTGCTCATAGAGAGTGTTTTGAAATATCTATAAGTTCTTTAGAACTTGCATGCTTTTACCTACTATGAATAATTTGGCTTTACTTCTATATACTTAACTTCAGGTTGCATAGGTTTTACTCCTGGAACCCTCCCAGGAAGGGCCAAATAGTTGAGAATGCATAGGAAAAACAAAAAATCACAGTAAACAATAAAAAAAACTTCTCAGTTTTATGGTAGCTTTGTAGACGTTGGTACATTGATTCCCATGAAACACTTTAAAAATAAGATGTATACTCATTGTGAAAGTTTAAAAATCAATGCCCACAACATAACTGACTTTTACAGTCATGGTAAAAAATTATCTTCCATTCTGAGTTTAAACCTGCATCTTGCATCTATCTTTCCAATGTTAAAACTAACAAAAATTACTTGAACTTGTTTCTTTTCCTGCTTCAATTTTATTTCTTCTTAATAATTTCAAAATTATTTTTTAAGAAAATAAAAAAAATAGCCTGACCTATTGCCTCCATATCTTTATGGATATGAATCCTTTACTGAATCCTTTAGACCCTTGTAGCTGACTTCTAACTACTACATTATGTAGATTTTTCAATTTAGGACTTCCATACACAGATGGTGGGATGACACCAGATTACAAAATCTTCCTTCTCCAGTGCTTGATAACATGCAAAACTTAAAAATTTTAAGGCAAAAATTTTCTAGTATTAAACAGACAAGGATTTTAACTTCATGTCATATACCTCAAAGGTGACAGCCAAGAAAACTGGCAGATTGTGGATAATACTACTCTTAAGTACCCCTAACCCAACCTCAGAAGCTGTACTCTGACTAAACAAAATCGTCACAGTGCTCACTTAGACCATCATGTTTCCAAGACATTAGGCTTATGAATATTATTTTTTTCCCTTCTTAACTTGGGAATGAGGATTAGAAATGGTGGAAAACCACAACATGGTTGAGTGAAGATAGAAGTAGTTGCCATAGAGAGTCTGGCTAAATAGTAGGGATGAAATATGGTATCTGACGGTCACTGACAGAAATAGCCTCTAGGATCTGTTGGCAAATTAGGGAGCCATCAGGATTTATTTATACCCTTATGATAAATGACTGCATTCCCTACCAGGTTAAGTATAGCCTGGCATAGGACAATTAAAATAATCTCAAATAAGAGTACAGAAGTAATTCCAGCTAAATTCTCCTTATCTGGACAAAACTGCTTAAGTTCAGCATGAATATGAGGAAAAGAAGAGTCATAGTGGCCAGTGCAAAACCTGCTACTGTAAGAGGAAAGTAAATTAAAGTAAAAGAACAAAACATGTAAATGAAAGATGAAGTACTGATCTAGAGGAAGAAACTCAAAAATGAAAATTTCTCTGGAATATTTAATTTTTAGATAACTCATTGAAATAAGAGGTCATAGATCATTGATAAAATAACAAGGTAATTCCATGTTTGATTTTATCCCAAAATTTCAGAATAATAAAGCCAGTTTGTAACTCCAAGTGGATGCATATTGAACATTTCAAGGTTAACAAGATCAAAGCAAAATTTTTCAGTCATAAATATCTTTGTCTTTCAGTCTTCCTCATTATAATAAAAGTCACCCCCAAGCACATGTTTACTCAAGCCAGAAATATGCTCTTACTCCCTCTTTCCATCATATCTCATGGCCAGTTCATCAACAAATCTTATCTAGATAGAAAATCAATAAAGAAACAGTGGCTTTGAACTATAGTTTAGAACAGAAGAATCAAAGAGATATATGCAAAACATTCCATCCAAAACCAGCAGAATACACATTCTTTTCAGGAGCACATGGAACATTCTCCAGGAGAGATCCTATGTTAGGCCACAAAACAACTCTCAATAAATTTAAGAATGAAATCACATCAAGCATCTTTTCCGGCCAAATGGTATGAAACTAAAAATCAATAATACAAAAACAAAAACAAAAACAAAACACCCCAACCTGGAAAAAACATAAATATGTGGAGGCTAAACAGCATGCTACTAAACAACTAATGGGTCAATGAAGAGAACAAAGAGGAAATTAAAAAAAAAAATACATAGAAGCAAAACTAATTCTGAATTATCACACACACACACACACACACACAAAATCAGGAAATAAGATCCAACAAACTCAACTCTTGAAAAGTTTTCTTGAAACACAACTGTGGAAAAAAGAAACTATAAGGCAACATTCCAAACTGAATGAATAGGTTTCAACAAGCATTGGTCAATAGGAAAAACCATGATGAATGAGAAACTAACAAAACTAGAAACAGAAGTAGAAAAAAAAAAATGAGGAATGAAAAGAATTGTTAGAAGTCAGGAAATGGACATGAAAGAAAAAAAATTATGCCCACAACAATTAAATTACAAAGTGCATGTGAGAGGCTTAACTCAAGTGATAATTTAATAAGGATCATTGAGCAAGGTAGAAAATAAACTAAGAATGAAATAGATTAAAGAAGAATCCCTGAAACAAGAAATTGCAAAAACTGTGAGACTGCCCATGTTTATTTCTATGTGAATACATTTGAAAACCTAATTGAAGCAGATAACTTTCTGTGGAAATACAGTTTATCAAAATTGATCCCATTCTATAAAGAGAATCTAAAGAGACTGATTTTTGTACAAGAAATCGAGATAGTAATTAAATAACTGTTCCCTTTTCCTTCTAAGAGCAACTAACCCAGATATTTTTACAAAGTCTATTAAACCTTAAAGACCAGATAGACCTAATGCTCTATGAATGGTTTCAGGGAATTGTAATGAATTATATCCCCTAATTATTTTTATTAATTCTTTATATATAACCTGGTAAATACAGAAACATTGTTGTGAATATTAATGTAAAAATACCAGATAAAGTGTTAGAAATCTAAATCCATACTAAGAAAATAATACAAGTGATCAGGTGGAATTTATTCTAGTGATAGAAATTTGGTTGAATATTAAAAAATCATTTAATATAATAAACTATGATAAAATGGCAAAGAAAAAATAATGTAATCATGCATTTCCATATATGCTAAAACTATAGCAAAATTCAATACTTCTTCCTGATTAAAAAAAACAAAATAACTCAAGGAAATAGGCTATCTTACTTTTTATAGAATGAGAAAATGCTAAGGGCATTTTACAAAGACAAGGAACAAGTAAGTCCAGGATGCCCATTTTCTCCACTACTATTCAGCATTCTACTATATACATTTGTCAAAGAAATTAGACAACTCAATCAAAGATATATATATATATATTAAGTAAAGGTGTATCTATTTATAGATGCCATAACAGCGAACTTTGGAAACTGAAAATAATCATTGCTAAAACTAACAATTAACTAATATTACAATAATAAAAAACTAATAAAATAAAAGTAGGCTAAAAAAATTACCATGCAAAAATCATTAGCCTTCATCTATGTAGACAATAACCAACTAGAGGACATAATATATGAAAAATAACCTATTTGCAATAGCAACAAAGATTAAATACTTAAAAAATGAACAAGAATTGCATAAAACATATATGAAGAATACTTTAAAACACTCCTGAAAGCTACTGAAGTAGACCTTTAAAAATGAGACGCCATTCGTTCTTGTATAGGATGACTCAACAAGGGATGACTCTTGTATAGGATGACGTTCTTGTATAGGATGAGAATTGAGGATGTCAGTTCTCCCTAAAGTAAAGTGAAGTCAATGTAATCCTAATCAAAATACCAACAAGTTTTTAAATAAAGTTTGACAAATCAATACATGTATACCTCATTGTATTGTGGTTCATTTTATTGTGTTTTGTAAAAATTACGTTTTTTATAAATTGAAGGTTTGTGGTAACCCTCCAGTTGAGGAAGTGTATTGGTGCCATTTTTCCAACAGCATTTGCTCACTTCATGTCTCTGTGTCATATTTGGTAATATCCTATACTTTTACATTTGTTACAATGATCTGTGATCAGTAATATTCAATGTAGTAATTGTTTTGAGCCACATTCATATAATATCGCAAGCTATTCATAAATGTTCCATCATTTTCTGACTGTTCCACAAACCAGCCAATCCCTGGTCTCTCTCTCTCTCTCTCTCTCCCCCTCTCTCTCCTCAGAATTTCCTATGCCATAAAAGCAGCAATATTGAAATTAGGTCAGTTAATAACTCCACAATGACTTCTAAGTGTTCAAGTGAAAGGAGGAGTTGTATGTCTCTCATTTTATTTATTTTTATTTATTCTAGAGAGAAGAGAGAGAATGTACAAGCAGGGGGAGGAGCAGAGGGAGAGGGAGAAAATCTCAAGCAGTCCTTTTCCTTCATGCTGAGTGTGGGAAACTGATGCTATAACCCTGAGATCATGACCTGAGAAAAAATTAAGAGTCAGATGCCTAACTGACTCAGGCACTCAGGTGCCCCACGTATCTCATTTAAATCCAAAGCTAGAAGTGATTACGCCTCATGAGGAAGGCATGTTGAAAGCCAAGATAAACTGAAAGCTAGGTCCCTTGTGACAAAATGTTAAGCAAATTGTGAGTGCAAAGAAAAAGCTATTGAAGGAAATTGAAAGTGCTACTCTAATGAAAACATAAATGATAAGAAAGCAAAATAAAAATAGACTTACTGATGATCGGAGAAAGTTTTCATGATCTGGATAGAAGATCACACCAGCCACAATATTCCCTTACTCCAAAGCAAATTCAGAGCAAAACCCTAACTTTCTTCAATTCTATGAAGGCTGAGAAAGGTGAGGAAGCTATAGAAGAAATGTTTGAAGCTAGTAAATGTTGGTTCATGATGTTTGAGGAAAGAAACCATCCCCATAACATCAAAGTACAAGATGAAGCAGCAAGTGCTGATGTAGAAGCTGCCATAGGTTACCAAGATAATTCATGAAGCTGGCCACACTAAACCACAGATTTTCAACATGGATGAAACAGCCTTATATTGGAAGAAGACGCCTACTAGAACTTCCATAGCTAGAGAGGAAAAGTTGATGATTGGCTTCAAATTTCAAAGGACTGACTGACTCCCTTACTAGGGACTAATGCAGCTGGTGGCTTTACATTGGAACCAGTTCTCATTTAATATCCTGAAAATTCCTAGGACCCTTAGGAATAATAGCATAATAATATTAGCATAATAAATTATATATTAGCATAATAAATTATGCTAAATATACTCTGCCTATGTCCTGTAAATGGAATGACAAAGCCTGGATGACAGCACATCTATTTACAACATGGTTTATCGAGTATGTTAATCCCACTGTTGAGAAGTACTGCTCAGAAAAAAAAAAAAAATCCCGTATTTCAAAATATGACTGCTCACTGTCAATGCATCTGGTCACCCAAGAGCTCTGATGGACACCCAAGAGCTCTGATGGAGATATATTACAAGGTTAATGATTTTTTCATGTCTGCCAATACAACATTCTATAGCCCATGGATCAAGAAGTGATTTCAACCTTCAAGTCTTTTTATGTAAGAAATACATCTCAAAAGTCTCTATCTGAGGAGCTACTTCTTCTGACTGAACAAAAAATAGTGGTTTCTTGAGATGGAATCTATGCCTGGAGAAGATGCCATGAAGACTGTTGAAGACAACAGAAGATTTAGAGTAAAAACATAAATTAGTTGGTAAAGCAGCAACAGATTTTTAGAGGATTAACTGCAATTCTGAAAGATGTTCTGTGGGTATAATGTTCTCAAACATGCTACAGAGAAATTGTTTGTGAGTGGGAAAGTCAGTCAATGTGGTAAACTTCATTGTTGTCTTATTTTAAGAAATTGCTGCAGCCACCTCAAACTTCAGCAACCTCCACCGATTAGTTAGCAGCCATCAGCATGGAGGCAAGACCCTCCACCAGCAAAAAGATAACTCACTAAACTCAGATGATGATTAGCAAATTGCAGGATTAAAGTGTCTTTAGATTAAGGTATGTACATTTTAGAGACACATTGCACACTTGATACACCACAGCTAGATATAAAACATAACTTTTCTATGACTGGAAATCTAAAAAATTCATTAGACTCTCTTTATTGTGATATTTGCTTTGCAAAACCAAACCTGCAGTATCTTTGAGTCTATATTCCCCAAAAGTGTATAACTGAAGAAAGATAGATACTTAAAGAAAACAAAGTAATTTCTAATGCTAGAATTTCTAAAGCTAGAGTAAATTCTGATGATTTCTTATCAAACTTAGAAATAACCCAAATACTGATCCTTATTTATAGGGTTCTATGTGATCTGGCCCCTGTCTGTCATCTCTGAGCTCATCTATCTCCCTTCCAGATTCAGCTTGTTTCAGCTGCTTGTCTTATATTGGTTTATTCACTCTCTACCCCTTCACCCTCTATCTCTTTACCCTGTTGTGTTTACTTCTTTTGTATTAATTACACTTAATCTACCTCAAATAAACTCAAATTAAGAGCCACTCTTATGAAATGCAAACCCAAAGGAAGTATGCTGTTGTCTTCCTCATTTCTTTTTCCATCTCTTGCTAGTACATTGCCTGGCACATTCTAAGTACTAAATAATACTTTCTAAGCAGTCGTCACTCATGACTTCAACTGGTAAATTCAAGGTTTTGTTTTGTTTTTCTTTTCTTTTTTCTTTTTCTTTTCTTTCTTTAAACTAATCCATAATACTATGGCATTTAACTCTGGCTCACTCATAGCTTCATTAATTTCTGCCCTTCCCTGGCTTTTGTGCCACTGTCTCCCTAGTTTTCTTTTTATCTTTCATACTCCTTTTTCTTCTTCATGCCTTTGACCTCCCTTGATCTCCACTTAAAGGTTTTCTACAGAATTCTGTTGGGCTAGAATGCCCACTCATAAGGGAAAATGCCTAAATTTGGAAATATAATAAATGGCTACAATCCCAAGACTTGCAGTGTAACATGTTCACCCTCATTAAAAGAATCCTATCTGCCTTCATGTCTGAACTGTAGGAGTTTTTCATTATCCTTCTATGCACTAAAGTAACATTAGCTGTAACAAACAATCCTGAACATTACCCTAGCTTAACTGTGTATGAGTGTATTTCTTGTTCATGTTGTAGTCTACCTGTTTATACAACTCTGTTCATATTGGGAATCTAATGCACTCTAGGATTGGAATCATTTATGTACAGTTAGTGGATGGAGGAAGAGCATGAAGGGAGATACTGTGCACAAGGGCATCCCTTAAGTATCTTGCACCATGTCTACTTTTATGGCACTGACCAATAGCACTCAATCAGAAGTCTGAGAAATATAGTCTAGTTGTGGGATCAGGAGAAAGAGGACCCAGGCTTTGTGAACACAGTAGTCTCTGTCATACCAAAGTAGAAGCATAGTGGAAGTCTACAAGGCAAACATGATGGTATCTGGTAGTTAACCTGATATAAGAGGAAGCAATAAGACATAAACTTTATGAGCATGTTTAATGCAAAGGACAGACTCTTTGCTAAGACCTGATCTTTGTTTCTAGTATTGCCTAGCAGGTCATCAACTTAAACTCTGAATTGGGGATTTGAGAGCTACATTTATGAAGACTGTTAGCCTCCCACCTCATATGGGCCCTTGGTTTAGACATTATAGTATTGGATTTCTCAAATTTAGAGTGTCCCTATAACTCGTTCCTCAGTTTTCAAAGACAAGCAGTTCTTACATGGCCTCTCAGCTTCTTCAGCCATGCCACAGTGGAGCTGTGGTCTAGCATCAGGACTAAGAGACTCATTTGAGCAGACTTTCTTTGCTCCTCTTAGGTCCTCTTATTTCTCTATGCATTCTCCCTTGGCAAGCTCAGAAATAGGCCCAGTTTCAAGTGTTCTCTGTGCATTATAATACAATTCACAGCCATTTTCTGAATGTTTTAACTTAGATGTCATGTTTGTAGTTAAAAATATGAGCTATGAAATCAAATAGATTTTGGATCTATTTGAAAAATAGATCTAATTTCTCATCT
Organism: Mustela putorius furo; assembly: GCF_011764305.1. Classification (NCBI taxonomy): domain Eukaryota; kingdom Metazoa; phylum Chordata; class Mammalia; order Carnivora; family Mustelidae; genus Mustela; species Mustela putorius. The sequence goes on along the minus strand of NW_025422112.1, from coordinate 1,630,524 downwards.
AATAGCGGTGTGTCTTTAGGGAATTTACTTAACCTGTCACCACTTCTGGCTCCTCATCCAAAAAAAATCAAGATGTGATGACACCTGTTAACCTGTTGTTAACATCACTTAATCGTAAAAAAAAAAAATCTGTAAGTGACATTTTCTTACTCTATTTCTTATGCTAGTTCAAAGACATGAGTACCCCCTAAACTGTCCAAGTGAGAAATCTGGTTGTCAGCCTAAACACCTTCTCTGTCACACTAATTAGTTGTCAAAATCTATTAATTTTACCCTTGTGACAGAAACTGCTGGCTGCTCAGAAAAACTCTTCTTTCTGGTCATCTAGCTAGATGACATTATAGTTAGGTGTGGTCCTAAGACTGACCTCTAACCAGGGAAGTATGGGTGGACGTGTTATGTGTCACTTCCAGGGGTGGCTCATAGAGACTTACAGCTTGATTCACCATACTCTTTCCCTTCTGCTTGCTGTGTTTGCACTCAGGGTGACCTTGAACATCACTTGCTGAAGACATGGAGCTTGCCTCACTCAGATTCTGTGAATTACTGTGTGGAGCAGAAGATCACTGTCCCACTGCTATCTTTCCTTTTTACTTTTTTTTTTTTAATTTAAATTCAGTTAACCAACATACTAGTTTCTAATGTATTCAATGAATCATCAGTTGCGTATAACACCCAGGGCTCATCATATCATGTGCCTTCCTTAATGCCTATCACCCAGTGACCCCATCCCCCCATTCACTTCTCCATCCACCACCCTCAGTTTGTTTCCCAGAATTGAGAGTCTCTCATGGTTTGGCTCCTTCTGATTTCTTCCCATTCAGTTTTCCTGCACTATCCCTGCCATCCTTCCATTAACAGTTAAGGTAGACCTTCCGTGGCTGTCAGGACTTCTCTGTTGAGCAAGAAATATACTTGTGCTGCCAAATATTTGGGAATCTATTTGTAATAGTGGTTTGACTACTTTTAAAATCCTTTTAAAAATTCTGTTACCTGTTAGATACTATTTATGACCCACGAGTCACCTGATAATTATAAATTTTCTCTTCATTCAAAATCTGCTTCACCTTCCTCCCTGTGCATATCATGCTATGTATCTATACTAGGACACCTCACAAATACCATGATGGAACATGTGTTATTTTCCCTTTGTAGGTTATTCTGTGTACCTTAGATGTCTGACTTCTTTATCTACAAAATGGATTCCCATTAATATACAAGGACTCAATTTAGATACCACTCTGTGATTCTTCACTTCATTCTCCAGCTCCTACTTGGAATGAAATATGTCTTCATTTCTTCTCAACACTCTGTACATTTCTTTAATATTTCTCTTAGCAGATCTTTGTGTAACTATTTGCTTACCAATTTTTATTGTGAATACTAGGATGTTTCTTCATTTAAGACTAGAGATTTTTCTTTTTAAATATGGTCATTTTTGTATTACTCAACATGCAGTCATTTTCTGGGGAAGACATTTACTGAATGAATGATTGTCCTTTCCTCACTGTGTCATAACAAACTATCCCAGCATTTAGTGGCTTGAAACAAACATTTTATTTTATTTACAATTTCAGAGGTCAGAAGTCTGTGAAGGGAGTGGTTGCTGGGAGAATGGTTGCTTCAGGATTCTCTTCTATGATGGCTGTTTCATTTACATGTCTGGGCCTTAGAGCTCCTTGGTGTCTCTCTACATCTCTGTCTTTATCTCTATCTCTGTCTCCATCTCCATCTTTATCTCTCCTCCCTCTACATGGTGTCTCACCTTCCAGAGATTCTTCATGTGGCTTGTGCTTAACACATCATGGTAGTTTCAGTGTTGCACTTCTTCAATGAAGCTGACTTCCACGAGGATGTGCACTCAACAAAATGTTCAAAATAGGCTTGGTAGAACCTAAAAAATTGGTTATGATCTTACCCTGGATTCCCAAGACATCTCTTCCTCTGCATTTTATTAGACATGTAAAGTCATAAGGCAAGCCTGATTTCAAGGGAAAGAGTCCCTCTGTCAATGGGAAGAGTAGCATCTTTAATGTAACAGTACAACAAATAAATGGATATACTGAACATACTCAATATCTGAGTAGTGAATATACCGATAATTAAAAATAAAATCCCCAAACAGTTTCACTGTACGGTTATAATGTTATACACTTAAGTGTACCAGATACCATATTAATTTGGGAAAACCACATGATCTGTGGATTTGGGGAGTCAAAATCTGAAAGTGGATATGTATGTAAGTGAATCATAGTTCCTCCTATTCCGTGTACAGAGTACATTATTGTATCTCAAGTAAACTCAGTAAAAGACCAAAGTGAAAATATTCATAAAAACAAAAATTGATTTTAACATTAGCTAACGTGCATAGGTCTTTAAGAAGATGGGTAGCTTTTTCAGTCATAGAAAAGATAAGAATAAATGTGTGTATAAAAATGCCCAATTTCGATGTATTAATAAGAACTACCCTTTTTCTGGCTTAGGATTTTGCCAACAGGTATAAGGTCATAATTACAGCTTGTTCTGATATGATAGTTATAAGTATTATAAAGCAAACGAAGACAAAATAGGATATTTTTTTCTTCGAGGAGTATATATATATCAGTTGCTATCACGTATCTTGAGGATAGAGGAAAACTTGTGAGTGAGGGTTGTGTTTCAACTGAAGGGAGTTGAAGCTGCCAATAACAACTGCAGGGGGAGATTATTTCTAGGACAATTAATGAAGTAGATTTTAAGATCAGTGGTAGGGTAAAGTTGGGGACCTCCTCTTTGTACTCTGGAACTCATACGTCCCTGATTATAAGACATTCCAGAACTATTTCAGGAATGATCTCCAACTATCTCTCACCATGTGAAAGTAGTTTGGGAACAAGGTTACTAAAATGAGTGTATCATTCATCAACCACAGCAACAGCTGCAAATGTAGTGAAATGAGGCAGCAAAAGTCTCTGAAGCAAGTTTGGGCAGCCATGAGTGAGACTCATAATGAATATCTGTCATAGTTCAGTTGCAGAAAATAGCAACCATTCTAGTTATTTTAAGGAGAAAGAGATTTAAACCAGGAAGTTGTCATAAGAATTATGGGCTGAGTGAACCCCCAAAACACACTGCTTAACTGGACTTCCAAAAGAGCTGCTACCTGTATCCCAGTGAGGATGGAGGGGCCTCCAGAGGCCATCCTGTACACTTTGGGGCTTAGGGACTAAGTAGCAGTGATCCAGCATACCTACATGTCAGCAATCCCAGAACCCATGACCGCAACACCACAACAGGCTTGTCCACACCTCCATGCCCCTTTCGCTTGCAGGAACGGCAGCTTCTCTGCAGCCTCACTTCTGCCCGTCTCATCTTGAGAGTGCGTTTAACTGGCAGGTGCTAATTCCCATCCATAACTCTGGATATAAGGGAGTTTGTGCGAAGTAGTTTTTAGCTCTCCAGCTCTCTCACGGTGAAGGAAGGCACTTAGGAAGAGGCTGCAATGGCTGATGATTGCCCCTTCACCTCATCCACCACAGGGTGCCCTGAACATTAAGAGCAGCCAGAGTGGTACATTGTGTGGAAGAAGGGCACTGGCCTCCTCTACCCAAGGCTGTCCTGTGGCTATCAGACTTCCAGCCTTCTTCCCACAGAGTCCATGCTCCACACAGGGCCAGGAGGTTGTAGAACTGGGAGCCCATGGTAAGATGCAAATTCTGGTGAGTGGCGGGACAGAGGAAATAGTTCTCACACAGAGTTGGACAACACCCCTGGGATAGGGTTCTCCCATGAAGCTTGTGTAAGGCTCCTGCTCTAGTACTTTGTTTATATGAAGGAAATACATCTTGATTTTGTGTGGTTTTGGATGCATGAGGCCAGGCATGTGCAGCTTTCATACTTAAGAAAAAAAATCCCATAAAACAAACTTTGAGCCCAAACGTCAAGATCTCCCAGACAAAACTGTGACACAATTTACCCTAGGACCCTGAAGCCCTGGCCAAAACAGGGATATAAAATGAAAGCTCAGAAGCATTTTAGAAGTTGTTCCAAATATTAAGGAAATTATATATGTTCATTATAAGGATTATAATGTGTTTTAGTGCTTTTATATAAAGAAATTGCTATGTCAAGCCAGTATCAATAGTAAAAGGCACAATTTTGCTAACTTATGAGAAGATGAAACATGTAATTTTTAATTAGGCAACATTGGATTAGCTTTTAAGTTGAGCACTTGGAGTAAATGAACACGGAAGATAAAGCTGCACTGGGGTTGTCTCATCAGTATTGCTTGAATGAATCACACCTACCACTGAAAGTATGAGCCCACAGATTGTGCTGCTTTCTGGGTAGGATTAAAAATAAATTGATAAATAAATCTGCACTTGAAATAAAAATGTACTCTTATGGCAGCTATGCTACTAGTTTTTCTTTTCATGAGAAAACTAATACCTAGAAGCTCCCTAATTGTCCTCAACTATGTTGTATAGCATTTAGTATAGGTGGAGATTTAACAATGAATAAATTGGTCTTTCACATGGGTAAAACAATATACATAAATGAGATTTATTACTTCGGGACCAGGGATTATTAAACACAAATAAAAGTAATCATATTAAATCTCTATTGCACTGAAGTTCAGACACTAACCCTTACCCTCTGTCAGGTTCTCACTGACTCTGCTCTGCAGACAATCCACAGTCTCCCCCTTTTTGCTATTGCATCTCGGGTTTTCCTCTCCGATAGTATAATTGCCTTGAATTTTAACTTTTGGTGTGATTTCCTTTCTACATCAACAGAGCGTGCTCCATGAGGTCAGCGTTTTTGTTTTATTCTGCTTTGAGTCCTCAACATCAAAAGCATAGTGTCTCACATCAAGGAGGAGCACTATAAATTTGGGTTGAATAAGGATCTACAATTGCTTATGCCTTTGACTTGCTTATTCAATTCACCCCCCGATGTTTCACTCAATGAGAAAATAGGTGATAGAGGAGGTTGCTGAAGAACACAGTTAACATTTCTGCCTATAATTGTATTGAAGAAAAAGAAAGCTAACAAACCAAAATAAATTCATATAATATACCAACAATGGTGTACAATCTAATCTATTTGATAGACCCAGAGCTTCAATATGACAGCTAAGATAACTCATAGGAAGGAGAGATGGTAATAGATATGTGTACTGATGAACGAATGAAAGTATTCCTGCATGGAAAGGTCAAACTGAGGTGAATGATCTGACTGGAGATTCTCAGATTTTTACATTGGTAAATATTTGTTGGGCACCCACTGGAGAAGGTGTCCTTTTTGATTCCATAACTAATGCCGAAATATAGAAACTATGGTTCTCAGCTTACTGGAGATAACTTTCTAGAATCCTCAAAGATAAAAGTAGGAAATAAAATTGGAAATGGAGGGGGCCCTGAGATACTGTTGCAATGTTTGTTTTAGTGAAGCCCTGTCCCATGAATTATGTATTGTGCCTGAGAAATATTTCAGAGGAGTACGAGGGTTATTATCCAACACGAACAACAACTATCCTGATGCCTGAGAAAACATTAGTCCCTAGTGAAAAGCAGATACCTAAAAAGCAAATAATGGGTGCTCGCTTCGGCAGCACATATACTAAAAAGCAAATAATGGGCTACGAAACACAAGGTAGGACCCAGAGTGGAGGACGGATGAACATTAATAATGACAAAATTATCAAATTGGGTTTGAAACAAATTAATTTCATTACCTGAATTAGATATTTTTATTTTTTAAATTTTAGATGTTTAAGTTACAATTATAAATCTACATAAATTAAATTTTAGTTTTATTTTCCTTCATTCCACCTTTCTTTCATCTACCTCCTAAAATGAGTTGAAAATAATATTGAGAAAAAAACAAATGCAATTAACTTATTGAAGATTATATATTAAATCAAATAAATAATGTTCAATTATTTTGTTCTTGGGTATTTGCTTTCAGGTGGTTGCTTCCTCCTGTGAATTTAGTAACAAACTATTCTTAAGCAGCATTAGTATCATCACCAATTAATTGAATTACATGCAATATTTATGAGCTTGAAAAAATTCAATCCTTATTTTATGATTAAAAGAGCATAGTTGAAGAAACACTGGGTGGATACATAGCTCTAAAGGTTTCAACTGGATCTGATAAAAGGGAAAATACTAGATAAAAACCCTGAAAGAAAAATGCTTAATCTCTATTTTCAAAGAAAATTGAAACTAAACCTCTACATGTATCAGATATTAACCACTAAATATTATTATATACTATAAAATAATTTTCATTCTCCCACAACAGAGACTTCATGTATCTGCTAGTTTGTAATTCGAATGGATTTCCCAAATGAGTCAGTTTGAAAATACACTAAATAAAATACAATGTTTTTATGGAAGATTTTTGAATTATTATAAGCAATTTTGAATGAATAATTTGAGTATAGTTTTACATTACTTAAAAGGTAAAATTTACATTACAAAAATGATGCAGCATTCATGAACAGAACCCTATATCCTTTGAAATTGCTCAAAACAAATGACTATCTACTCATATTCTAACAAACTGGTTTGATATTATGTGGCCATTTTAACCTTAGAAAGATTTTGTTGTTTTCATTTCCTAGAAATATAGAAAATGTCCCTATTATCAGGTAGCCTGCTTTTCCTTTTCTTCTTCTTAAGAAGAAGAAATGTGCTCTTGGCATATTGCTTAGTTTTCTCTCATTAGAAAAAACAATAAATGATCAATGTAAAAAATGAATAGTGGGTTGATGGACTTCAGGGAGTCAGTGAACCTTCTGAAGTCGTGTGAGAGATACTACATGTATCTGCTCATGTACATTTTTTAGGAGGGGTTGGGCCTATATTCTTATGGATTCTCAAACTGGTTTGTGGAGGGAAAAAGGATTCACTGGTGCTCAAGCTTAGTTAATATCACTTAATGGTTAAGTATTTATGCTTTATGGTCCTTATCTTTATATCTATTTCCATTTCTTTATGTCTTCCTCACTCTCTTGAGCCTCCTTATCTATATAGTTATTAATATCAAGTGTGGCTAGGTAACCATGTGTAGAAAAGAACATTAGTGCACATTTTCTTGTTTGCATATTATTTATGTTTGTAATTTTAATGTATATTATTTCTGAGCATTTATGTATATATTCATTAGTTACTTTATTTCTTGTTTCACTTTCTCCCTTTCCCTTACTCTCTTGTGTAAGGAGAACTCACAGTGTTTTTGACAGTGTGATTTAGTCTTTAGATTGCTGAATAGGGAGGATGGATATTGAATATACTAGAAAATAAATTAACACCACACAGACATGGGTATGGAGACTTCTGGGTCCTTGTACTTCCCATTTTTCTGAGAGCAGCTTAATTTGTACAAAAACACTTGCATTTTTAGGTGAATGTATGATGTCTGGAAGCTGAGTAGGGGTACAAAGGTGAGAATAGATTATCAAGAGCCATAGAGGTAAGTGAGAAAACTACATAACCCCGACTTCCTTGGTGATGGATTCCTAGATACTTTCTGCTAATGGGAAATCCTAGTCTGAGTATGAAAGTTAGGAAAGAAAAGTATTATTGTTTCTGCTTCTAGAGTGCTTCCAGCAGCACCTGCTGCAGCGGTGGGAGAATCTGTGGATTTCGTTGTCATTCTCAAGCAGTAGGGTCCTATTGCCAGCTAGGGCGGGAATGCTAGAGCAACTTTGGCTGTGGTGTTCATGGGTTCTGGCTGTGGCCCAGACAGTGCTAATTGCGGGTACTATCAGATCTTCAAGCTTCTGCCAGAAGTGTGTGGGCTTTTATGTATTCTACAGGTGGGAACATGACCTTCAGAGAACTGTGAAAATTAGAGGGATAGGAAAACATAGCAAGAACAGCTAACTTAAATTTATAGCTCTTTAATGTTGGTTAAAGTCTTCTTTGCTGGTTTTTGTGTTTAAATCATAAAACTAGAAAAACAATTTTAACCAATACTGGAGGCTTACCAGTTTACAAAGGAGAACTTCCGTGAATGGCACAGTGACATAAAGTCAGATCAACAGGTCTTATAATTGTAGGGATGCGATAAAAATTAAGCACTACCGTGCCCTAATTAAGTGAAGAATTTAATTCAGAAGAATGCATCAAGAGGCAAAAGCAGGTTGTGATTTGCCAATAAAGCCACTTCTTAAGAACAGAATTATATAATGAATCATTTTTTAGAATTAAAATTACCTCAGAAATCATCAGGTTAATAACCTTTCTTTCCAAGTGAAAAGGATATTCTGACAGCAGTTTCTTAAAATTTACAAGACTAGTTGGTGACAGACCTGGAAAAAACATCCAGATTTCTCTCTGAATAACAGCATTTTGCTATAAGTAGAATGGTCAGGATGAAAGAGTCTGAACCTTTATGGATTTACTATACTAATTCCTTTTTGGCACATTGACCTTGAAACCTTGCAAGGTCACTAGGTCAGTAGAGAGAAAAGATTGATGCTTTGAAAAATCTGGTTTTGGCATTTTGCAGAGTCTGGGTGATTTCACACAGATTATAGATATTTGCTGAATGTCTTCATTTTATAAATGGCATTAGGTTATTTCACATGTACGTGGAGCCTCACATGCTCAACAGATGTTTTTAGGTGATTTTGTTTTGGCTTTTAGAAGCCTATTTTGTTGAATTTAAGAAATTGCTATTTTTAGACCAAAAATGGTCAAATATCAGCAATTCCTATAGTTCGACCAAATAAAAAGGAGATGGTATTCTGATTAGATTTTTTGGCTTAAGAAAAAAAAAATCAAAGAGGTTTCAAATGCATCATATATCAGGAGGATTTTGCTAATTTTATCTTAGAGATAGGAATTCTCTGAGATCAATACAGACCTCTTGACTTTCAGTCTTATTGTCTTACTCCAGCATCAGGTGACAGCCAATCTGTTCACTTAGTGTATGGATCATTTCTATATTGTATCAATTATAATAGAGAATTTATGAAGGATATGAGTGGAAAAAACATCCCGATTAGATTGCCATTGAACCCTACACTCTCTAAAATCCACTAGGGAACATTAATGATTAGGCTTTGGTATGGGTTCAGGCATGGCCAAAAAAGACTGGTGAGTTTAGTCTGTAAGGTGGAGGCCTGTGTCCAGCAGATAAGACAAGATTATAGAGTCAAGATCATTCTCAAAGTCAACAATTTGCATATTTTTTTCCTTATGTATAAGGTAAAACTGCAAAGAAAAACTATTTCCACTGACCTCTACTTTCTTTTTTCCCTTCCTCTCCCTCTTTTGTATGTGTGTGGAAGGAAGAACTCTTTAATCATAGACAATGTTAGACTGTGCAAGCCTTGCTAACTGATAATGCTTGAAACGCAGACTGATCAGAAACACTGAGAAAGGTTACTTGTCTAGTGAAACGTATCAGTAGAGATCAAGATACAGATAAATGTGTTCATTATAGTTCAGCCTAAATGGTGAACATGAATCTATCTGGTAGATAAATCTGTATTTGGACAGTCCATTAAAAAAGGCATTAACAATTTTAAATGCATCATTGAGCATTTTATTACCCTTACCTATTGGCTTGAAAACTCAATAAGTAGGGAAGAAAAATATCCAAATTAATACACATTTCTATTTTGCAATGTATGTGTATTGATTTAGTTTTAAGCTAATTAATAAATTTTTTAAATGTCAAGTTCAGCAGCATAGAATTAGAATTATGTGTCTCTAAGTATAAATACTGTATATCTTCAACAATTAAACATGTTTTATGGAAGGTAATTTCTTGTTCTTTCTTAACTTACTTTTGCTGTGATTTTAAGAACATGTTAATTAGAAATGTGAGTTATAGGAAAAGAATATCCCTAAAATTGATGATAATTTTAATATATTAGGAAGATTTTATAAGAGAATTGTAATAGTCATTTTTCTGAAAGCTAGATATAAAGAAAAAAGATATTATTATATAAAAATGACATGGGTTTCTACATTATTTAACCTAATTCTATTAGTTAAAGCCCAGGAAGGTAAAAAATTAAAAAAAAAATTTTTAAAGATGTTAACTGTTCAAATGATAAGAAACTGACTAAAAGACAATCGGAGAAAGACAACTATCATATGATCTCCCTGATATGAGGAAATGGAGATGCAACGTGGCAGGGGTGGGGGAAGTTGGGGGGTAGGAAAAGAATAAATGAAACAAGATGGGATCCAGAGGGAGACAAACCATAAGCGACTCTTAATCTCACAAAACAAACTGAGGGTTGCGGGGAGAGGGGAGGTTGGGAGAGGGTGGTGGGGTTATGAACATTGGGGAGGGTATATGCTATGGTAAGTGCTGTGAAGTGTGTAAACCTGGTGATTCACAGACCTGTACCTCTGGGGCTAATAATACATTATATGTTTATAAAAAAATTAAAAAATTATAAAAAAAAGAAAAAACTGACTAAAAGTAACTGATTATTCAGATGAGGGAAAAGTTGTGGAGCCAGAGAGAGCAGTGATTGAATCCAGAGATGAATACAGATGGGAAACTCAGTCTTCCATAGGGCTAAAGAGACAATGAGAGAAGCCCATTGAGATCACAAAAGCCAGAGTCCCAAGCCTGGAACCGTAGCAGGGACTGTCCAGAAATTGCTGGGACCATAGACAGAGGAGCTGTAACTGTAACTCTTCTCTGATAAAACCACAAAAGAAGTACAGTTGTTTTTGGTCATCAAGCAAAAGTGAAAGAGAGGGAGAGTAATTGCCTGGTATCTCCCTGTCTTTTATCAATATGCCATCAGTGCTTTCCATTGTACTTAATAGGTAACCAGTTGAAAAGGGAGGCTGAAAAATGTGTTTGTGGCAGCCTTGCTAATGTGTGACTGGATCTTGTGTGGAGGGAAATTAAGACTGAGGTCTTCAGCCGCTTCTCTTCTGGTTCCATCTCTGTATTTGCGCTGTATTTCTGGAGGGCAGTACCTAGCCAATTAACATTGCAGAGGTACTAATACAGGCTCATTCCTGCAAGATGCGGGACTTTAAAAAAAAAAAAAATGGCTGCAGTTCAAGGATCTCCCCATGGGCTTAGGCAAGCTTTCTTAGTACTGTACTGTGGTCTTACATTCTTCTGCTTAAAAGGGGTCAGACATGCATTAACATGTGAAGGCACTTTCCACCTTCTCTTGCTTTCTCTTTTTTTTCCTCTATAAGCCTCGTCCAGTAAGTCTCTTTCATGTGTCTTTGGTAGCTTATTAAAAGGCTTTAGCTTGTGCATGGGAATAGCTGATGTAACTAAGTAGAACTGAGGTTCTGATAATTAGTCATAGAGCTCCAGTGACATTTAAAAGCTCATCCAAGGCAGATGACTTGTGTTATAGTCAGGGTCCTGATTGAGAACATCTGGGACTGGAAAATGTAGGAGGGAGACATTGATATGCCTCTGAGCTTATTGGTTCTGCAGATCTCCTCAGTGACTGTAGCTTGCATAGGTGACTTACACCTCCCAACCAAAGCTAGCATTTCCCCCATGCTGGAAGACTGCAGAGGCCTCTCCCTTGCAAGTTAACAGGTATTTCCATTTAGGAATAAATGGAAATTTATTCCTTCTCCTTGTTGACAGACCTCTAACTACAACGTTGCTGGGGAGTTGCTGTGCCTAATAAGGAAGAAAAGAGAGTATAAACCAATAGTAATCGATAGTACTTATAAGTACTATCTAGCATGCATTGACAGGAACCAGAGTAGAATAAGGATGCTCGATCAAGGGAGTTGAGACAAGAGACTGGATAAGTGAGAATTCCATTAACTTGAGGGCACATCCTCAGACTTAATACCCTGGAAAATACTCCAGGGAATGAGGTCGAATTGGCTCTTAGAAACCCGGCCCTTAGGAGCTCTTAGAAGAGAAGTCAAGAGCCAATATTGTAGTAGAAATGCCTGGGTTGCTCTGGTAGACAGCAGAGAAAGGAATGAAGGGGCCAAGAGAAATGGTCATGACTGAATGAGCATTTTATGTAAGGCCACAATAGATTATGCTCAGCTGGAGGGCCCAGAGTGCATTCCTTTCACCATGGCCATCAGGAATGGGCTGAAAAGAACAGCATGGATAACACCAAGTAGTTCTGGGGTGGTTCAGGCAAGTGATAATAGGAAAGGTGATCACATAGTTGGACTCATAATACCCAAGGACATAATGCTCAGTCTTCTCCCTCAATTCTTAGTAATAGAGGGCAGGTGATGATGACTAACCTCACCACTGGATACAAGAGGCTTAGAAGTACTGCAACAACTGGCAATAGTGGAAGGGCACCAAGAAGCTCAACTGGCATGGATTTGTGCAGATAGTTAAGAGAGCATACCTAGGGATAAGTGGACAGGCTGGACAGAAGTTTGCTATTTAATATTTATAGACAGAAGAAGGAGGAGCAGGAAGCCTAGGAATGTCTCCTCAGTGAAAGGTTATGATAACTTTCTTTCATTTCCCATGGATAAGCCCATTTCCAAATCCAAATCACATTTGTGGACCAACCAGTTGTCATTTATAATTGGGATTGCTGTAGTTGGTAGTTAGAATAACCTCCACATTGTGGTGTTGGCCTGTGGGTTAATATTTATCATGATAGAGACAGTCAAGTGGAAACCTCTGAAACTTGCCCAATCTCCTTGGCCAAGAGAGAACTCAAAAGCAATAGTGTACCCCATCATCTAACCTTGGGCTCTGAATGATTATAAGTCCTGATACTTGAAGGACTGTACTCTAAAGACTAGCAAATATACTACTGAGTTATAATTTATGGATACCTCCAGAGTAATTTGGATTTCTTGTGTTAGGGATCACTACCTTGCAGGGTTAGTTAGCCCTGATCAGGAGAAACACTAGGCATACTATTACACAATGCCATCAGGGAGGAGTTTGTGTGGGGTGCTGGTAATCCACTGGAGAGCCTTCTGGTAATCAGAAGTTACCAACATGGTAACTTCGGATCAATACGTGAAGAAACCCTAGCCTGCGAAGTTTCTTATTACTGAGGTCTCAGACTCTGTAGGAATGATGTTGGGTCACATCACAAGATAAGCCGTCAAGATCTGCCAAGGTGATAGCCAAGTTTGATGAGAATTTAGAATGGATAGTAAAGGAGGGACAGGATGAATACCATATGTAGTCCCTGACTCCAGTCATGACAGTGGTAGCTCATTCCAGTTTCTTCTCTTTTCTAAGTCTGTCCTCTGGAAGAGAAGTCCACAAAAAAACACAAGGGGGCTGTTCTTGAAGACATTTTTTCTCTACAATGCATATGCAAGATAAATTATGTAAATAGGCAAACACAGCAGGGTATCTTGAAAAATTAAGAAAGCTTTTAGAAATTTTTTGAAACCTAATGTTAGTTGTAAACCCTATATAATTACAGGTTTTAGTTCTCCCTTTTCTGCAAGAAATAACAATTAAGAGATGTCTAACATAACAATATATGAGTCACCAAAATGTAAAATCAAATGTTTGGTTTGAACATTGTTAATTATATGCCTGTCCTCCAACCTATAAATTTTGTTACCACTCATTTCGAACTCTTTAATCAACAAGAAATTCCCTAATTTTCTATTTTTCTCCAGTATCTTTAGCATATTTTGACTCTGTTGTTAAATTATGTTATTAATAATTCATTGTATTTATGTATTGTGGCTTAAATTATGTATATAAAAAATTCACAAATGAGGCTGCTACCCTAAAATAATGACCCAAACCATCATACTCTGTGCTTAAAAATAAGTGGATAGAAACAACACAAATTTCCATCAAGAAAAGACCTGATAAATCAGTAAATATTCCAACAGAATAGCAGTAATGGAAATGAACAAACTACTGCTACATGCAATAACACGGATGAATCACAAGCACAATAGTGAGGGGAAGAAGTCAACTATAAAAGATTACATGATATAAATTCAAAGAAGCACACGTCAGACCTCAGAATGGAAGTCAGCATAGCAGCCATCTTTTGGGAGAAGGGCAGGTACTTATGGCATGAGAGGGGCTCCTGGAGTGTTCTTGATGCTCAAATTCGTCACTTGGCTGGAGGCTACATGAGCGTGGTCACTGTGAAAATTGGGGCTATACTTTTATGATTTGTGTATGACTTGTGGTATGTTTCGACAGAAAGTTTTTTAAAAAAATGAATGTTCAAATAGAGGTTAGCATTGAGATTGTGAGCTATCCTTATATGCTGTAATAAGTCATTGTATATCTGAATTGAGAAAAGAGATTGTTGTGCCATGCAGACATGTCCGCTTCCCTAAGAGAAAAGAGTACATGTATTTTCCTAAGACTAATCAGTTGTCCTCTAATATGTAGAGCATCACAGAGACTTTCATAATAATCTCGTTACTACCAGAACAAAATTAATATTCTGTATCATACCATACAAGTACTGCACTATCTAGTCCCCTCGCCACACTGAGCATCCTTTCTCACTTTGCTGTGTATTCGGGATGAAGAGGGCTTCTTTGAGCTCCAAATATTTGCCCAGATCTCTCACATTGGAGTCTTGACAGGATTGTCCTACCTGCCTGCTGTGCTCCCCCCAACCCGTTCAATTAGTTAAGTTTCTCTTAGTCAGCATCTAGACTTCCAGAAAGAAGTATTCTCTGGTTATACAACTGGTATAAATCTCCAAGGCTATGTTTTAGAGTCTTGCTTCATAGCACTTGTTACAGTTGAGATTGTTGTGACTGTTTACTTAATTCCTCTCTCATTTTGTATGCCATGATACCTATGAGGAGAGCTTCCTTGTCTTTGTTAGTTTAAATTACTTTTAATTTTGAAATTGTTTGTTTAACAAGCAGTTGCAAAGATGGTACAGAGTTTCCCTGTACTGTTCATGCAGCTTTCCTCATCATTAACATCTCAAATGAGGAGTACATTGTCAAAGTAGGAAAGTAACATTGGTGCCATATTATAAACTTGAATACAGCATATGACTCCTTATTATCATTGTAAATTACCTTCTACTACAGCATTGATGCTGCATAACTAGCTTTACACAAATATTTTAAAATGAACACTATTTGGATGAGAATATGAAAAAAATCACATTTTAACCAAAATTTCCTCATCTATGAGAGTGTAAGACTATTTTACAAAATGCCTTAACTTCCACATTTTTTGAGTTATAAAACATTGCCACTGTCCTCCATTAAAGGAATATATACTTAAATTATTTTTTGCTGAAGTTGTAATAATCCTGCTTGATTTCTCTACTCAGTTCTTCCTAATCATTGCCAGTGAGCTGATGTTGAAGTCTTGGGTTCTATAAACTTGTCCTTTAGAGGAGGGAATCAGCATTCACTAGCATTCTATTTTATAAAGCAGAATTAAACAGTTCTGTGAATGAGCAGAATTATTCCCAGAAAAAGGATGTGTTTGAGAAACTTCATTATACAAAAAAGAAAATCTTGGAACACTAATTAATTTTAAGTTTGTTTCAGAGTTAAAGGAGACCTGAGACATTGTTATAGCATCGTGAAGACTCTCGTTCCTTGTCTTGATCCCCTTATATTTTCTTCTCCGTATTCTTATAACAATATCCAGTGTTTTCAAATCAAACTCAGAATTAGACAACCTAGATTCAAATGTTTGAGTTATGGCTTTTTAGTCATGACTACTAAGCTCCAAAGTGACACCCTGTGTATTTTTACAAGACCCTGGACCCATTTGCTTGAGGAACACACCTCAGACTTTACATTATTTCATAGTCATATTTACCCAACACCACCACCACTCTTCATCCAAGCCTGCTTTAATTACACTCCTTCTCATCAACTTAGTTCAAAGAACCAGAGGACTAGCTACTTTCTTACTTCCTCTTCTATATTCTCCACCACTTCTTACCTAAAAATATCTCAATACCAATCTGTAGGTTGAAGATACTTCCCTAAGCCTTGCTTTTATCTTCATTAAGGGAATGGAAGCTAGCGTTGTGCCTTAACCCAAGTTCTTCTTAATGTATTCTGTGTGTTAACTATCATGGGGACTCCCTAGTACTCTGCTCTGCTCATAATTTTAAATTTTCCTTATCTTGAACTGCCCTCGAATTAAGCCTGAGATAGTTCTGTCTCTTTAGAGATGGTGTCCAGTCTATAAAGCTGCCCTGATGTAGTCTTTGAAGTGAGTTCATTCTCTAGGCTCAGGGAATACCTCTCTCTGTACATGCCTGCTCAGTGCTCCCTCACAGCACAGTCATCAATGATGAAAATAAAAAACTTGCATAAAATTTATTTTTCCTGAAATGAAAAAGATGCTATTAATTATGTTCCATTACAGAAATACCAACTTCTCACCAGTACTAAACTTAAATAGCGATTTCAATGGATGGCAGAGAGAAAATATATTCAATGCTAAATTCTGTTTAATCACCTTTTTATATCTCACAGCATGAATATGTTCATCATTGACTCTTTAAAAGTTGACTGAGGTAATTATCAGGAAAAATTATTTCATTTTGATTACTAGAAAAGCATCTTTTAAATTATTAAAATCTTCAGGCAAATGCAAAACCTATAATTATGCATTTAAAAACAAGGCAGCATTTTACAGCTATTAAAACACCTTCCCTGAAGGAAGTAAGCAGTGTTGCCATTATTCAAGCTATAAAGCACAGCACAGAGATGGGACTCATAGAGCTTTAAGAACTGAACACATTCAAAAGGATCTTAGCATGTTCAGTTGGAGTGTGGTCTAAATGGTTGATCCAGAGTCCCACATGGCTAATTGAATTGACAGACACTCAGTTATTGAAATGGTAAAGCTTTCCAACTTATCCACACCAAAGAGATGTAGAATCTGAATAATTCAAGCTAAATCAACTCTTCCTGAAGTTAAGTGAGAAGGCCAGAAGACCTACTTCATATAGAATATTCCAATAATTAATATATTATATTTATTGCAACACTTGTTCATTTTTTATATCATGAATGGAAAATTATTTTTAATGGAGGTAAATTGATGTGGTATTCTGTCTATGCCATTTTCTAGAAGGGCATTTTAAAAATGTTTGAAAAGAATGAGTTCTGTAGAAAGGTATGACTCTGGTTGACTGTATATATTTACAAATTAGAAAGAAAGACATCAGATTAGGTAACATCTAAAGAATATTTCAATCACTAATGCAATCTATATAGAAATTTTGCTGCTTTTAATCAGAAAAATTAAAATATAATAAATAAAAATATTTTTTCAGTAGCAGAGCTAACAGAATAAGAGTACAAAAGAAGTAAAGTCTTTAAAAAAGAAAAAAAAATAAAAGCTTTAAGAAAGAAATAAGAGGGGCCTCTGGGTGGCTCAGTGGGTTAAAGCCTCTGCCTTCGGCTCAGGTCATGATCCCAGGATCCTGGGATCAAGCCCCGTATCGGGCTTTCTGCTCAGCAGGGAGCCTGCTTCCTTCCTCTCTCTCTCTCTGCCTACTTGTGATCTCTGTCTGTCAGAAGAAAATAAAATCTTTAAAAAAAAAAAAAGAAAGAAAGAAGAAAGAGAGAGAAATTTTTTTTAAAAAAAGCTTAAGTATATGTAACTTAATTTTAGTTGAGAAAACTGTGTATAGGTTTCCTAAAACTGATCATTCTTATTAGCCAATAAAAAAAATTAAAATATTTTTCATGTCCTGTTTTGATCATAATCTAATTCATTCAGTCATTAAAATGGGTGTGATTCTACTACATTTTACAATTTCTTTTGAAATTTTAGCAGCTTAAAAATGAAAAGAAAAATTATTACCTTTTTAGACTAATGTAAGATTTTAAAAATCTAGTAAAATTTAAATTTATTTCATCAAGAGACATAAACATTTTTTTAAGATTTTATTTATTTTGAGAGAGAGAGAGGATGCACCAGCACATGGCGGGGAGGGGTAGAGGGAAAGGGAGAAAGAGACTCCAGCCGACTCTACTGAGTGAGGAGCCCTACGTGGGGCTGGATCTCACAACCTTGAGATCATCACCTGAACCAAAACCAGGAGTCTGACGCTTAACCAACTGAGTCACGTTGGCGCCCTTAAAGACAAATGTTTTGACCAAAAAATATGTTTTCATTCTTTTATACATATGCCTGGGATCTATTTGTTTTTTCTGGTTTATACTGGTCTATTTACCTGTGTTTTATTTTCTTCCTTTAAAAATTCTTTTGAAAGAATCAGAGGTACTATAGGAGTAGGACACTAAAAAAAAAAACAAAAAACAAAAAACAACAACAACAAGAAACAAGTGGAATCAAGAGCAAGTACTAGGTGATGGGAGCTGGGGTAGAGGATACATTTGGCCAGGTCACACTTGTGCAAGGTTCTGCTATTCAGAGCCTTCCAGAAATGAAAGAAGAGGCCAGGACAATTGACAGCCAAAAGTAGAGTCTATAAAGTGATTGATATTAATCCAGTTCTATAAAGAAGATGTAAATAGATGTCAGGAAATACTTAAACCATACAGACTGGGGGGAAAAAAACCCTCATTTTCAAAATCAAAAGTATTCAAATCTTGCTCATTGAAAATGGCACTATACTGAGGGGCATAATGACAGTTTTTGTTTTATAATAAGAATTGAGGTGTTTGTAATTTTCAGGCTGTGAGAGGAATATGTCTCCTTTTTATTAAAAAATATTATTGTTTCAATTGTTATGCAATAAAAAATAAAAAATATTATTCTCATTTCTTCTCCACAGGATATTTTATTGAGTCATGATCTGGAAGAGCAAGTTAATAGTCAGTTAATAACATTTTTACATGAGCTAATTTAGAACCTTATTTAAAAACTGTGGGAAAAAATACAGATCAGTTGTGGAATCTTGAGTAAACAAAATATCAAAAAAATAGTCAAACAGAAAGAAATTGTGACATATTAAACATACACACTCAAGTGTGTGGACACACACATTATTCTGAGTTAAAAAGACAGCCTGAGAGAGTTGTTATACTAGAGTACAATATTTTTGCTAAAATAAATCTACATCTCCATGCCATTTTATGCTACATGAGAAGTTATATAAAGTTGCAATCTCTAGGAATATATAAGGTGAATTCAATTTTTTGAAAATTCTAGATTCAATTTTTTGAAAATTGCTATTAGGTAAATCATTCTTAAATATGTAAGTCTTAAGCTGTGGATTAGCAAAAAGAATGTCAATTCCTAGATTCATGAAGTTGAAAGCTCATAGACTTTTGACTCAGATACATTTATATCTAAATCTTAACTTTACTGCTGTCTTCTATAATCTTGGAGGAAATACTTTCTCTCCCTGTGCCTGCATTGTGTTATCTACAAAATACGGGTAACATTACCTATTTCAAGAACTGTTAGGAGAATTAATTAAAAGGATGTTTGAAAGGTTCATTATTTAGATCTCTGTTACCACCTGTATTGTGTACAACTATGCACAAAATTAAATTATTTGTGCTTTTGAGGGCATATTCAAGGACTCAGAAATAGAAGCATTGTAATGCTTGCGACAAAGCTAAAGCTGGTTTTTAGAGTGGAAGGATTGGTCTCACAATACAGATGTGCTGGGGAAGGAGTGCGAAAGGTAGTTATTGCTAACTCTCCTGACTAAACTTTATTCCTCAACACTACTGTTTCATTGGCACATATGCATTTGCTGTGATTTCAAAAGGCTCTTGCGCAATGAAGGACCTGTAGCTGTGCTTTGAGGAAGCGTTAGTGAGAAAAACTGGAGAGCTGGGTTTTGAGTTTGGCGACTATCAGGCAACTTAAGGCCATTAAAACCAAGATATCAGATAGAGATTTATGCATGTGTAACTTACACATGGCATGTGGGCTAAAAAGGCAAATTTGGAAATCATTAGCATATGGTTACAGTTGCACACACAATCACGAATAAATTGCCTAGGAGGAGAGTACAGAGTACAGAGTGAGAGGAGAAGAGGGTTTAAGATTTACTCTTGTCAAATCCACTTAAATACACATAGAGGAGAGTGGATGGACATGCAGTGGAATCTGTACTGAGAGAGAGTAACCAGAAAAGTGAAGGAAATCGGGACAGCTCAGGGTTCAAGAAGTCCCCAACAGTATCGATAACCTCTGAGACTAAAGTTACAGTAGAGCTGAGACATCACATTTTACAATTTGATAAAAATGTAGCTCCTGAAAAATCCTTCATTTCATTCCATGGTGCTGCAGTTCAGAGGCTGAGTTTTTTTCTTCAGGGTGACCTCAGTTCTTCTCTCCAGGCCAAACAACTGATTGGATGAGCCCCAACCAGATTATTAAGAGTAATCTCCTTTATTTAAAGTCAACTGACTGTAGATGTTAATCATATCTTCAGAATACTTTCATGGGCAACAAGTAGATTAGTGTTTCAGTGAATAACTGGGTACTGTGACCTACACAAGATGAATGCAAGACTGACCATCATGCTTGGCCTCTAGCTACCCCCCAAAAGCAATCATATAATAAATAAATAATTATATAAGAAATAAATTTGCTTAGCTTATATAAGAAATAAATATAAGAAATAATTACATAAGAAATAAATAAGAAATAAATTTCTACTGCTAGAAAAGGGACAGATTTTTGTTATTGTTGTTTTATAACAAGGAGCTAAAATTTTAGGATTAGATGTACCTTAGAGGCCATATAGGTGTCTATACATAAAACATTGATTGTACACTTATGTTTGCACACATTATGCATGGTAAACCTCAGTAAAACATTAAAAAAATTCACTTATGAAATCTCTTAATGGCTTTTATTTAAAAATAGTTTTTCAGGATGTCTTCTTTGCAGAAATGTCTGTTCATGTCCTCTGCCCATTTCTTGATTGGATTATTTGTTCTTTGGGTGTTGAGTTTGCTAAGTTCTTTATAGATTCTGGACACTAGTCCTTTATCTGATATGTCGTTTGCAAATATCTTCTCCCATTCTGTCAGTTGTCTTTTGATTTTGTTAACTGTTTCCTTTGCTGTGCAAAAGCTTTTGATCTTGATGAAATCCCAGTAGTTCATTTTTTCCCTTGCTTCCCTTGCCTTTTGCGTTGTTCCTAGGAAGATGTTGCTGTGGCAGAGGTCGAAGAGGTTGCTGCCTGTGTTCTCCTCAAGGATTTTGATGGATTCCTTTCGTACATTGAGGTCCTTCATCCATTTTGAGTCTATTTTTGTGTGTGGTGTAAGGAAATGGTCCAATTTCATTTTTCTGCATGTGGCTGTCCAATTTTCCCAGCACCATTTATTGAAAAGGCTGTCTTTTTTCCATTGGACATTCTTTCCTGCTTTGTCGAAGATTAGTTGACCATAGATTTGAAGGTCTATTTCTGGGCTCTCTATTCTGTTCCATTGATCTATGTGTCTGTTTTGTGCCAGTACCATGCTGTCTTGATGATGACAGCTTTGTAATAGAGCTTGAAGTCCGGAATTGTGATGCCACCAACGTTGGCTTTCTTTTTCAATATCCCTTTGGCTATTCGAGGTCTTTTCTGGTTCCATATAAATTTTAGCATTATTTGTTCCATTTCTTTGAAAAAGATGGATGGTACTTTGATAGGAATTGCATTAAATGTGTAGATTGCTTTAGGTAGCATAGACATTTTCACAATATTTATTCTTCCAATCCAGGAGCATGGAGAATTTTTCCATTTCTTTGTGTCTTCCTCAATTTCTTTCATGAGTACTTTATAGTTTTCTGAGTATAGATTCTGTGCCTCTTTGGTTAGGTTTATTCCTAGGTATCTTATGGTTTTGGATGCAATCCAGATGGCGAACAGACACATGAAAAAGTGCTCCATATCACTCGGCATCAGGGAAATACAAATCAAAACCACAATGAGATATCACCTCACACCAGTCAGAATGGCTAAAATCAACAAATCAGGAAATGACAGATGCTGGCGAGGATGCGGAGAAAGGGGAACCCTCCTACACTGTTGGTGGGAATGCAAGCTGGTGCAGCCACTCTGGAAAACAGCATGGAGGTTCCTCAAAATGTTGAAAATAGAATTGCCCTATGACCCAGCAATTGCACTATTGGGTATTTACCCTAAAGATACAAATGTAGTGATCCAAAGGGGCACATGCACCCGAATGTTTATAGCAGCAATGTCCACAATAGCCAAACTATGGAAAGAACCTAGATGTCCATCAACAGATGAATGGATCAAGAAGATGTGGTATATATACACAATGGAATACTATGCAGCCATCAAAAGAAATGAAATCTTGCCATTTGCGACAACATGGATGGAACTAGAGCGTATCATGCTTAGCGAAATAAGTCAAGCAGAGAAAGACAGCTATCATATGATCTCCCTGATATGAGGAAGTGGTGATGCAACATGGAGGCTTAAGTGGGTAGAAGAAGAATCAATGAAACAAGATGGGATTGGGAGGGAGACAAACCATAAGTGACTCTTAATCTCACAAAACAAACTGAGGGTTGCCGGGGGGAGGGGGTTTGGGAGAAGGGGGTGGGATTATGGACATTGGGGAGGGTATGTGATTTGGTGAGTGCTGTGAAGTGTGTAAACCTGGTGATTCACAGACCTGTACCCCTGGGGATAAAAATATATGTTTATAAAAAATAAAAAATTAAAAAAAATAGTTTTTCAGTACATAACTATATGACATTGGTAATTTAACTAAAGGGTTTTTTATTTCCCCCCAGATATCTTGGAAAATACTTCTCACAGGTTACAAGTGTAATTATTTCCCTCCTATAGATTGATAAAAATCCACGTTAATAATTAGTTGTAAAACACAAAAAATAAATCACCCATGTCTATCCTAGGTCCTGAAACCTGAATATAAAATTATATTTCAGACTAAATACTATTATTTTGTGATGAACTGAGCATATGGTCATTTTAATAATATAGTTGTATAGGATAAAAATAATTGTAGGATTTAAAATTATTATTTTAAATTACTGTTTATAATGTCTGTCTTTCTCACTAATACAGAGAAGAAACCTAAGCCAGTAGTTACAGGGAAAGATTATCCATGATTACTCTGGGATACCATGGTCTGAATAAAAACCAAACATTAAATCGTGTAATTTTGGGGGATGCCTAGGTGGCTTAGTCATTTAAGTGTCTGCCTTTAGCTCTGGTCATAGTCCCAGAGTCCTGGGATGGAGCACCACATCAGGCTCCCTGCTCAGCGGATAGCCTGCTTCTCCTCCCTGTGCCTGCTGCTCCCCCGGCTCATTCTCTCTCTCTCTCTCTGTCAAATAAATAAAATCTTTAAAAACTTTTTAAAAAACAATAAATAATTAAATAAATCCTGTAAATTTTTTTTTTTACTTTCAGATATTGTGAGAAATATGGTAAGAATCAAAAGAGAATCCAAGATATGTAATTACAGTGCTATGAACATACCAACATCCTGTTATAACTTTAATTGTCAAGCCATTGTCAAAAAAAATTAATTTACTGGTTTCTTTTTTGGTGTTTATTTTATTTTCCAAAAATTCTGGTCTTCAGCATCAGCAAAAAAAATTCACCTTGAGGGTATGCTATTATTCTACAATTGCACATAAAGGATATTATAAGCATTTGGCCTTTAGTTCCCAATCACAAAACATATCTTGCCTTTATTATCCAGAACAGTATTGTAAGTCTTAAGGAGTCCAGTGTCACAGCAGGTGATCAAGTGGAAACTAGGCAATATTTGCCATATGCTTTTGTATAGGTCATTTGACAGAATGAGGAAATATTTTATATAATAGGTAAAATTGTTACTTTTACCATAGAACCTTTAGCATAATGTGATATAAGTATATTTCAGCCTTCCAGAATCTCCTAGAAAGGACTTTGATAATATTTCAAGGGCTCTAAATGTAGAACTATGTTACCAACACAATAGTCTTTAACACCTTGGCTTTGTTGGGAGGGGATCAACACTTGTAAGAATCATTGACAATACTGCAAGATTCTGTGTTCACTGAGTCAGAGGCATCAACAGGCAAGGCAGTGGAACTACTGTCAGGATTTAAGAAAAGCCAGATCCTACTCTATAGGTTAGGGAAAAAAGAATTATGTGTCTGAGCTTAGTAGTCATGAAATATTCTGCTAAATTTTAAGACATGTCTTTATACACTAATTATAAAAAATATATGCAGAATATCTTCCTAAGATTTATTGGACAGATAAATCAAGGGAATAGTTAATAGATTTTCAAAGAACAAAGCATGGCAATAAACAACTTTTACCCATATTCTAGGCTTCTGATAAGCATTACCATAATTTCTAGCATGCTCTGAATTCTTCATAGTAATTATAGTTAAAGGAAGAGAATTCATAGAAATATAAGAAAATGCTCTAATTCCCAATATTAAAATGTAGGTATTTGAAATTTTCTTTGTGCATAATTTATGTGTCATTTATCATATGTGAAAAGATATGAATAGCAGTTAGAAAAGCTATGAATAGCAACATATCTTGATCTGGTAATTTCAGACTCTGAAATCCACATAGAGTTGGTCCACATCTGATTTGTCTAGGTCTTTTGAGTACTGGTAAAACTTGGAAAGACCTATATATTACAAGATGTTCTTCATATCACAAGCTTATCTAGTCGTTGCCACAATTTCCAAGGAGTGAGTGGTACTTTCTTTTTTCCCCCCCGATCCTAGTACAACAAAAATACAATAATAAATATAGCAAAGAATCTATTTAAAAACTCTTAAATATTAATTGAAATATTATAGCTGCTGCTGCTTCTTCTTCTTCTTCTTCTTCTTCTTCTTCTTCCTCTTTTTCCTCTTCTTCTCCTTCTTCTTCTTTTTTAAATATTATGGCTTCTGAAAAAATCCAAAGCAATCCCTTTTTTTCCTTATGTCATTCCAAATAAAACTCAGGTTGGTTTTGTTTTGTTTTGTTTTGTTTTTTTAAACTCAGGTTGTTTATCATGAAAAAAAAAATCCCAGCTTTGAGATTGTTTCATGAGCAGGAAAAGTTGTCATGACCACCAAGTAAGAAACATAAAATGGATGCCCCAGGGAGAGAAGCATTCCTCAGGGTATGTTACTATTTAAAGACTCAAATCTGCATGCCCTTACCTTTTGACTCTTAAAAGGATCAGAGTTCAAAACAACTTACTTGTCAGTCTATCAAGAGAAGCTGCCTGGTACAGTGTACATTGTTCTGGATCACAAGCTAAAGATTTGTTTTCTCATCCTAACTCAGCCATTGTGTAGTCTGAGCAATGCATTATACAAGTACAATCTGAATACTTTACAGTACCTGTAAAGCAAAGCATTTCATCAAGAAAATGTCTCCTTTACCTCAAATATTCTGTGATTTAAGAATTTAATGTCACTTAACCTCTGGTGATATTTAGCATTCTGCTAGTTTTTGTGTGGAGGTTAAAGAATCACGCTGTCAAAGAAATAATAATGTTATTGCCTTTAAAAAGTTAAAGTTAGCAAAGACACACTTGGGATAGCTAAAAGGTATTAGAGATATATTTCAGAAGTAGGAGTGGAAATTAGTCACTTAGAGATGATGTAGAAAAGACAAGGAAGAGCTAAAGAGAGAGTCAGATACCCCCTAAAATGTGTAAAATAAAAAAAAGAAAACTAAGAGTATCAAATTCTGGCAAGGATGTGGATCCATTGGAATTCTCACACAGTACTGGTAGGAGAAGAATAAGGGTACAGGCATTCTGGTTAATTCTTTGGCTTTGCTTTCAAATGACACAGACATTCTGCTTGTAGATATTTGCTCAAAATAAGTGAAAACATATATCTACAAAATATTGTGTAGATAAATATTTATAGTCACTTTTCTAATAACACAAAACTTGTAACAACCGAAATGTTCATTAATAAGTGAATGAATAAATAAATACATTCATATAACTGAATACCACTCAGCAGTAAAAATGTATTCATTCTGAAAGCATGAAACTATGATTAATGTCATGAGCTTTATGCTAATTAAAGCCCCTGAAAGTGTATATTAAATCATTACATTTAGATAATTTCCAGGAAAAGGTAAAACTAATCTCAATAAATACTGTAAATATTGTATATACTTTTTTATGAATATATATAAATATGCATGAAATAATATAAAAAATAAGAGCTAATAAAGGGTTTTAGATAGGTTGTGGTATGCAAGGTTAATACAAAAACGTCAATTGCTTTACTATATATCATCAATGAACAAATGAAATTTGAAATTAAAAACACAATTTCATCTATATTAGCACCCCAAAATTGAAATACTTGAGTTAGAAATCTAACAAAATGTGCACAAAATCTATATGCAGAAAACCATAAAATGTTAATAAAAGAAATAAAAAAGAGAGCTTAATAAATGGAGAAATAGTCCATGTTCATGGATAGGAATAAGAAGGCTCAATTTTGTCAGAATATCAGTTCTTTTCAACTTGGTTCATAGATTCAATGCAATCACAATAAAATCCTAGTAAGTTATTTTATAGGGTTTGACAAACTGGTTCTACATTTTATATGGAGAGACAGAAGACTCAGAATAGCCAAAATAATATTGAAGGAGAAGAACCAAATTGAAGGACTGATACTACCTAACTTTAATTCTTATCATAACCTTACAGTAATCAAAACAGTGTGGTGTTGGTGAAATAATAGAAAAAAGAAATCAGTGGAAGAGTAAAGATCCCAGAAATAGATCACCATAAATAAAGTCAACTGAGCTGTGACAAAGGAGCAAAGGCAATACAATGGAGAAAGGATAGTCTTTTCAATAAACAGTGCTGGAAAAATTGGAGATCCACTTTCAAAAAAATGAATCTGGACATCACCCTACATTATTCACAAAATGTAACTCAGAATGGATCACAGAACTACATACAAGATGCAAAACTATGAAACCCTAAAAGATAACATAGGAGAAAACTTAGATGCCCTTGGGTATGGTGATGACTCTTCAGATGCAACATCAAATCCTGGCCCATGGAAGAAATAATTGAGAAGTTGGACTTCATTAAAATTAAAAACTTCTGCTCTGTAAGACAAAACCAAGAGTGAGAAGAGAAGCCATGGACTGACAGAAACTATTTGCAAAAGACATATCTGATAAAAGACTGTTATCCAAAATATACAAAAACTAAACAGTAAGAATAGAACTAGCTCAATTAAGAAATGGGGTAAAGATCTGGGGTGCCTGGATGGCTCAGTGGGTTAAGCCTCTGCCTTTGGCTCAGGTCATGATCTCAGGGTCCTGGGATGGAGCCCCTCATCAAGCCCCGCGTTGGGCTCTCTGCTCAGCAGGGACCCTCCTCCCCACCCCCCCATGCCTCTCTGCCTACTTGTGATCTCTCTGTCAAATAAATAAGTAAAAAAAATGGTGCAAAGATCTTAACAGACACCTCACCAAAGAAGATGTCCAGATGGCAAGTTACCATGATACACCTATTAGAATGGCCTAAATCTGGAACACTGACTGACAATACCAGATGCTAACGAAGATGTGGGACAACATGAACTCCCATTCACTACTGATGGGATGGCAAAATGACACAGCCACTTAGGATGTCAGGCAGTTTCTTAAAAATGAAACTAAATATGCTCTTACTTTACAATCCAGAAATTATACTCCTTGGTATTTACCCAGAGGAACTGAAAACTTATATACATACAAAAACCTGCATATGATGTTTATAGCTGTTTTATTCAGAACTGGCCAAACTTGGAAGAAACCCAGATGTCTGTCAGTAGGTGAATAGACAAGTAAACCATGGTACATTAAGAAAATTGAAGATTACTCATCACTTAAAATAAATTAGCTATCAAGCCACAAAAAGACATGAAAACAAAACCTTAAATGCACATTGCTAAGTAGAAGAAGCCAATCTGAAAAGTCTACATACTATAGATTCAAACTACACAACATTATGGAAAAGGCAAAAATGTGGAGACAATTAAAAGGATAAGTGGTTGCCAGGAGTTTTGAGGGAGCAGGAGAAGGATGAATAGGGTTGTCAGGGTAGTGAAAATACTCAGGATGATACTTTAACAATAGATACATTATATATTTGTTGAAATACAACACTAAGACTGAACCCTAATATAAACTCTTGATTTCAGGTGGTAATAATAATACCTCCATGTAAATTCATCTATTGTAACAAATGTATCATTCTGCTGGGAAATACTCATAATTGGGGAGGAAAAGTACAAGAGAAGGAAGCATTTGGGAAATGTCTGTACTTCTTTCTCTATTTTGCCATGAATTCAAAATTACTCTAAAATTTTTAAAATTATTAATAACTTAAAATGTATCTGAATTACATGTGTGAGAGAATAAAAAAGTGATCAAAGATTAAAGAAAGTAGTTTTTCTTTATGTATTGGAAATTAAGAAGGGAGAAGAGAGACTAAATTCATGACCAGGCACAAGTACATGGTTTTACAATTACAGAGAGTGAGAGAGAGAGAGAGAGAGAAAGGGATAGAGAATATATGTGAAGCTATGGAGGAAGGGCCCCTGTGTCTATGATAGGGCAAAACAAACATGAGAGGGATGTTACTACATCCATATATAGTCTATATAAAGCTGTACTAATCAGAACTAGAAGGCAGAATAAAGTCAGGTGAGCTAATAATGGCTAATCTAATCTCAAGAATCCAACATTTTTTAAGAACCCAAGAACTATATTAGAACAAATTTGAGATTTCTTAGCTGACTTTCTTTACTTTTAACTGAACTTTTGATTCTTGCTAAGATCACACAATGTTTCAAAACAAGTCAGTTAAAGAATAATTTCCCTCTTAAATATGAGGCAAATATGAACATTCAACTTAGTCTTTGTAGTTTAATCAACCATCAGTGTAAGAATATGTGCTTCTAAGGGTGTATAGAATGCATTCTCAAATCTACTCCATTCAACCATAATAACTGACACCAATTATAGTTGAGGAAAATGCATACCTTGTTTGATTTAAACTCTGAACCACTGATAAACCTCATGAACACAATGAAATTGAGCCATTCCCCTGTGGAAGTGCTGCAGCTGGGGGATATTTACTAGTTTGCTCAAGCATTAATTATGGTTTTCCTATTTAATATCCGTGAAATAATGTGCAAGAAAATGGAGTTAAAAGATGTCAACATGAATTTACACACACACACACACACACACACACACACACACACACGATATATGAGAGGCACTTTCAGCATTCATTAGGAGGCCAATAGTTTTTATATGCCCTAGGCTGTGATACTAATGGTTTGGTAATGAACAGTACCTAATCCTACTGTAAGTGGCTGTATTACTGCCAGTTTGTTCTCTTTTCTCTCTTTTTCTTTCCTTCCATTTCCATTCCCAGTGGCCTAATTCAGTCAGGCTCTCCTATTGAACTTGCTACAACCACATTTTGTTTTTCTCTATTCAAGCAACTAAAAACTATGCATAAAATCTGACATATCAGCATGTTTTGTTTTTTTTTTTTTTGTATTAAGAATATATGTAGGTTAATGCAAAGAACTACCACATAATACATTGTTGGACCTCTAAAACTTTATCTCCCCCTTTTCTGTGTATTGTAAGGTAAAGACCTCAGGACATTAGCTATAGGTAATGCTATTTTATTGTTGTAGTATGTCCTTTTTCATTATCTTCTGGAAAGAGAAAACTGTTTTTCTTGCAAATCTAACTTGCTATAAACCAAACATTACTTGTTCTTACAACTTCTTTTTATTACCAATAATGCTTGTATAAGCCCTCTTGACACACTTATACAAATTCTGCTTATTATAGCAAGTGCAGCTAATCCCCATCCAGAGCCTCTCCTGCCCTTTGTCCCATGAATCTGGTAAGCAGTTTTATTTGTATCCTTATCTTTCAGTTAAGCTTTCAGAGTCATCTCTACTTGCTCTTTCCCAAATGTGTGAGTGTGACCTAAATGTCAAGTATAATTTCAGTGCTCTCAATCTTGGATTTTTTTTTTTATTCCTTCTCTTTCAATATTGCGCTCAGCCCATTCATTACTCATCCTTTTTCTACAACAAGGAACAAAATTGTTGGCACTGTTGTCTGAGGATTGTCCTGTGATATTCTTTAATATAAGCTTAGAAATATATTTATTTTTTGGAAATGGTTTACAACTAGTGATAATGGTTTAAGCTACTGAATAGAAAGAGATAGTACTAATTCCATTGAGATTCTCTAGGATGGACACTTATGGTCCCAGTTATTGAGTATTTTGTCACTCTTATATGTATGTCACTCTTATTACATTGGGGAAAATTAATCCCATAAAAAACTACTGAGTTATCTAATCATGAAGGAGTCTTCTGAACTCATCTCCTCTCACGGACATAATGAATCTACACTGACATTCAGAGAAGTCCCCTTTGCAAGAAATTCAGAAACTAGCTAGGCAACTCCTATACATCAGGCAAATGAGAAGATACCCACATCACCCACATCAAAATGGGCAGTAAAGGCTGAGACATGCTCTCACCATAAACTCCACTACCAGCATAGTGCCATGCAATCTGAAGGGAACACTTAACTTCCAGCTTCTCCCTAAGGAGTAAAGAGTTGGAACCCCACATCTAGCATGACAACTTTTAAGACTCCCACCTGAGGGAAAGGTGGCCCAAACACCTAGCTCTGAAAGCCAATGGGGCTTGTGTCCATGAGACTACAGAATATAGCTAACAAAGAAAGAATTTTTTTTAAAGATTTTATTTATTTATTTGACAGACAGAGATCACACACGTAGGCAGAGAGGCAGGCAGAGAGAGAGAAAGGAGGAAACAGGCTCCCTGCTGAGCAGAGAGTCCGATGTGGGGCTCAATCCCAGGTGACCCAAGCTGAAGGCAGAAGCTTTAATCCATGGAGCCACCCAGCTGCCCCAAAGAAAGCATATTTTTAAAAAAGATTTTATTTATTTTTTTTTATTTGAGAGAGAAAGAGAGAGTGGGAAGAAAAGACAAGAAAACTCCAAGGTGAGCATGGAGCCCAATGCGGGTCTCCATCTCAGGACCCCCGAGATCATGATCTGAACCAAAATCAAAGTCAGTTGCTTAACCAACTGAGCCACCCAGGTGCCCTGAAAGAATTCTTAATGGACTTATAAAGACTTACCATGGCTATTCCTCCAGACCCAATGCAGAGGGAGCAAAGAAAAACAAACAAACAAAATGCCCATTTTCCAGTCTTGCTGTGAAAGAGGCCATCTGGATACTTTCAAAGCTGCTGCCTAGGGGTCAGGCTAATTTAGTACACATCTAGGAGCTGACCGAATTTTCCCCAGAGACTTGGAAACCAGAAGAATGCACCTGGGCTTTTCAAAGCAGCCTTCTGTAAATCACCAGTATCTCCCTAGAAGGACCTTGTGCAGAACCCATACAACTCAATGACAAAAACAAAGAAACAAAAATAGAACAAACAAACAAACAAACAATACAACAATTAAAAAATGGGCAAAGAAGGGGCTCCTGGGTGGTTCAGTTGGTCAATCATCCAACTCTTGATTTCGGCTCAGGTCATGATCTCAGAGTTGTGTGATGGAGTCCTACATCAGACTCCAGGCTCAGTGGGGAGTCTGGATATATTAACTCAATTGTTAGAATCCTTTCACAATGTATATGTACATCAAAACATCACTTTGACATCTCAAATACAGTTTTATTTATCAGTTATTGCTCAGTAAAGCCTAAAAGAAATGAACAGCACATAAATCCAAGCCACATAGATATTCTCTTACTAGGTTCCTTTTATTTCTGTTATAAAGAACAAAGCAGGACTTTTTGACAAAGTTGTTTAAGCATTTCAGGTTTCCTACAACATTTTATTTTCTTTTATTATTATTATTTTTTGTAGGCTCCTCGCCCAATGTGGGGCTTGAATGCACAACCCTGAGATTGAGTCTCATGCTCAACTTACTGAGCCAACCAAGTGCTCCAGCTCCAACTTTCTAAAATTGAATATTCATACATAGCTTCATGGCAAATTCATTGTCAGATTTATCTGTCTTGTTATGACAATATAATTTTACAGGAAAGAAATCAAACTCAGGGTGGTGAAGTAAACTAATGGGCAATATATCAGAAAACTAGCAGGTATTAGTCTCCATTTGATCCCAAGTCTGTATGACTCTTAAAATTAATTCTCTTAATGGATGTAATACCTTAGTAATAGAATAAGTGGTGATGGTAGTTATAAATGTATACCAAAAAAACCATAAATAATGTTTCTGTATTGCAATCCTAGGACCAATAAAGAGTAAGAACTATGTGATGTGAGTCACACTAAGCTTTACTCTATTGCATGAAGTTATTTTGGGTAGAAGAGGAGCTCTCTAGAAATCCCATGCATTGGATAGAAAACTAAATGCTTCTACTTAATGCTTTAACTTTAAGGAGAACTCATATCCATCTAATAATTTCAGGGATGTCACAAATGCATTGAAAAATGTTTCAAGTACTAATGTTCTCCTAATGTCAATATAAGATTTGGGAAAAATTAAAGGTTATTTCAGAAGGCATATGGGGTTTAGATAATGATACTAAGGCGAGAATATCTTTAAAAAAACAAAGAAATTATTTCGGAAGAGTGGACAGTTTTTTCCCAAGAGATGCTCTCAATTTATTGCTTATTTAATTCAGTTAACAATTTGAAAGGCAGAGAGGGTTCTGATACGCACCTTCTAACTGACACACTAATTTTATGATTATCCCCATTGTTTTCATGTGGATAACTATAGGGAATGTTAAATGTTTTTAAGATCAAAATCTTCCCATTTCCTTAGGAACATGATTTAACTCAAGCAAACCAATAGTAACAGAGTATCAGCTATCTACATTTTGTGGGTATTGTAGGAGCTATAAAGGTGAACACAAAATCTCTGCCTTCAGAGAGCTTATACTTTAGTAAGAGATATTTAAAAAGCATCTAGATAACCAAAGTAGAGGGCTACCATAGAAGAGGGAAGCAAGACAGGATATACATACAATATTACAGTGGTAAGACAGAATTTTAAAAGTGAAATGACATTTGCTGTGTGCATGGTGTGTTTAGTAATATTTCAACAGAGGGTAAGTGTTAGGAAGGAGGATGGCATTTGAGGTGGATATGTAATTCTACACAAACAAGAAGATAGGGACTTGGGGATATTTGAGTTCTCAAGTTCAGTTTAATTAGAGAAGGCTTTATAATTTATATGATTCTTTATAGACTTCTGGCACTTTTTAATGAATAATATAAATATATTTATGCAAGCAAACCTGGTGATTCACAGACCTGTACCACTGGGGATAAAAATACATGTTTATAAAAAATAAAAAAATTATATTAAAAAAAAGGAAAAAAAATATATTTATGCAAATAGATTATCTTTTATCCTAGTAAGAGTGAATTCTCATATCCACTGTGATTTGAACAAGAGAAAAAATATGGAATTAACAGTGATTTGATAGCTTAAAATAAAAGATAGGGGCACTTGGGTGGCTCAGTCCGTTAAGCATCTGCCTTTGGCTCAGGTAATGATCCCAAGGTCCTGCGATCAAGGCCCACATTGGGCTCTGTTCAGCAGGTAGTCTGCCACTTCCCCTGGCGTGCTCTTCCTCTCTGTCAAATAAATAAATAAAATCTTAAAAAAAAAAAAAAGAATAAACAGGTATAAGGAAAAAATAATTGATTGGCTCCTCCAAGGATAGGATTGGATTCAAGAACTCAAGCAATATCATTGGGCTCTGTCTCTCTCTGTTTGTCAAACAGCCTTTCTTTTATGGTAGAATTAATTAGACCATATCTTTCAGTTTATCAATCACAGAAAAGAGTGTGTTCCCTGATAAGTCAGGAAAAAAATTTCCACCAAACTCTCTGATGAGCCATTTTGCATCACAGACACATCTTTGTCAATGTGATTCTAATTAGTTAGCCATTAATCAACATATCTTTATAAATTATTCAAATTTATGATTTAATTTTACACATTTGATTCCAGCAATTCT
This sequence comes from Mustela putorius furo, assembly GCF_011764305.1. Classification (NCBI taxonomy): domain Eukaryota; kingdom Metazoa; phylum Chordata; class Mammalia; order Carnivora; family Mustelidae; genus Mustela; species Mustela putorius. The sequence goes on along the minus strand of NW_025422112.1, from coordinate 1,596,621 downwards.
TTGACTATAACCAGCTGTTATTATTATTATACTTATTTCAATGTTGAAAAAACTGAGGCTTAAAAAGATGATAGATATCCTGGATGACGGAATTTATCTGAGATTTTCAAATTCGAGCAGTGAGCAGAATTGATTATTTTGGAGTATTTATATATGACGACTGGAAGGTGCTAAGGAACTAGTGAAATATATACCAGAGAGGTAAAAAGAACATTCTAGAGCCATGGAATAAAGGGCACAAGAGCAAACAATTTCACGACAGAAAAAGTGATAAAATACCACGTGATATTTGAAGAATAAAGCTGAAGACAAGGCTACGAGATTTTAAATACTGATGTAAAGGAGGAAAGTTATACTGCACTGAAGACATGTTGAAGAAGATTTGGGATTTTGGAAACTGACATTCATATAGCTTAAGAATTGCACTGAGAAAAGCAATGGGACTATAGTTAGAGTATAGCAGGAATGAGGAATAAAGGAAATTTTTGCTTTGCGATTAAGATAGCAGTTACCAATTTTTATAGTATCTGAGCAATGAAAATAAACATAAAATGCATTAGAAATATTTTTAAAAGTAAAAGCATCATTAGAAAAATATGTATTCCAACTGGTCTGAATTCTATGTTCAATTCAATATAAAAAGTTCTAATAAGCTTATTAAAAATCTATCTCATTTCTTGATATTTGACTTCCCTCATCATGTGACAAACCACTGACCAGAAACAAATTCGAAGTCTCCTATGGTCTCAGGTCTAAATAGCAGTGACCATGTCTCTATCTATTATCATTTCCTGATTGTAACAGAACAAATAACTGTTAGAGGTTATCAAAGGTAAATTCGTTACCTTTGCTAAACTGTCACAAGCTTGGTGATTTTATCGACTTTGGTCAATAGGCTGTCTTCTCTTGAATTGCCCAGCAGTATTTCTGATGTCGGTTGGAGGCATTCGCCTAAGATTTCTAGGCTCCAACATTCTAACTAGACCTTTTACTCTTTTTTTAAGTCTCTGACATGTGCTGAGCACTCTTAATTAGTTTGAGTCCTTGAGAAGAGTTGGGATGCACATCGAGCTGCATCGAGCTCCACTGTCTTTTTTTGTTCTCCTTAGTTCTGGCTTTTGGCTGCTAATAGAAGTATATTTGACTTCATAATGCATTTCCGTAGATGTTTTTTCCTTGAATAGCCAATAAAATTGTGCCTCACTGGAAGCATTTTATTCAGGGACAATTCTGAGAGGCAACACAAAGTAAAAAATGTTAGCCTCCAAGAAAAAGGAATCCAAATTTAGACACACTTTTTTATTGCATGTTTCTATCATTTTTGTATGGTTCTTTTCTTTTTTTTTTTTTAATGTGTGGACTACAAAAAATAACTTATGTTGGCTAAGTGAAAATTAGTGGGTAAATGGTAAGAGCAGCAACTAATGCTATAGGCTTCAAAGTCTTCATTTCAGTGCCTTAATTTATTTAAGCAGACAGTTATATAGTGAGGTGAATTAGCATTTTATGCTTATAGAATGCAGAATTTTTTTTTTAAACAAAATCCTACCAGAGATCACTAATCAGTTTTTAATCAAATGAAAAGTGACAGGAGCTCACAGTTCTGCCTGATTGTCCTTCATGGTTTGAAAACTTACTGACTTGGGCAGGTAATACCTAAGATAAATCTTCTCTCTGAAATCTTATGGGCAATATGGTAACAATGTTGATCTTGGATTTTAGGCAGCTGTTGAGGGAGGAGGAGAGGAATATGTCCTTGTAGCATGTGTAATGTAGTCAGTGTTTTTATCCTATTGAGCAGAGTAGCAATCTACATATAATTGATAATCCTAAAAGTTTGGGGTTGGCCCTAGTGTGTCTTTAAGAATTTGGCCCTGGTGCAGCCTAGGAACTAAAAACAGGGACATGGTTAGCATGGCAACTAAAGTAACAAGTTAAACAGTCTTTGAAAGTAACATGTCCCAATTTGGCAGCTAGAGAAAACATGTTTGTATTCTGATGGAAATAGCTACTTATAAGCTATTAACAAGAACATTGCTACACTTTGTTCAGATAGTCAGAAGCTTTTCTAAAGCATCCAATCTATTTCCACTTTTGTCTTTCTATTGTTACCCTGGGTTTTCAAAGAACATACACAATCTTCAAAATGCATTTTTTGGACTTTATTGAATGCCTCTTTGCCCCATTCTTTGGTTCATACGGTATAGAACATTTAGAAGTTCTCAACAATTTATTTTGAATGAATGAGTAAATGAGTGAATAATGAAGGATGCCCATGAACAGAGCCGCAGCAATTGAAGGAGACTAAAGGAGACATGGGTGGGTTTACAAATGGACCTACCAATGGAAATCAAGGGTTAACATATTCACCTACTTTCCTACTTTTAAAATGATGACCTCATTTAATTCAAGCTTTCCTCTGGAGCAGGAGTTTTTCCATGTCAACTTATAATAGAGTTGAAGGTCTATGCCATATACTTAAATTTCACTTCTGCTGAGTTACAAATTTGGAAGGGCTGGAGAGGGAACAAGATTTTCTTTTAACTTTCATCACAGACCAGGCACCTCCCTTCTATACTACAGTGAAGGTTGGTTTTTCTCTACTCATTGGTGTGAACACTTTAACTTTCATACTATTTTTGTCCATTTTTAAAGAGAAGCACAAGGAAAACAGCGCTCTGTAGAAAGATGACGCAAGTGGAATGCATTTAACTATATTTACAAGTGACTTTCTAAAAAACATTTAATGGGAATCTAACAAATACTTTTCAATTATAATGTACTTTATGAGGGAATTCTTTTACTAAGAGATTTGAGAATTCTCAATTAATAATAACCTTCATGATCTACTGAACAATTTCAAAATTCAAGGTTTTTAAGATACATTAAAATAACATGCAAGTAAACATCCTTAGAAGAGTACGTAGGTGAATAGGAGAGAGGGTGATTTCTTCACAACCAAATCCCAGATTGAGCTGTTATTTCTTGCTTTGGATCAAAACCTGGACTTTCTAGCTGCCTTTACAACTTCTGTGCTTCATACTCAGTTTCCATAGCAAGCTAGGAATCGTTCCTGTTGGAAAATTTCAATAGGAAAAGGAAAGTTTTGAGGACAGAAAAACGCATCTAACAATGTGCCCTGCAGCCTACAGTATAATTGCTTTAAAAACCAGGGAATGGAAAACAGTTTAAGTGTTATACTGCCATACATCATTCAGGGATTAAAAGTGATCATTTTTCAGACTTGCGCAGGGCAGTTTGCTTCAGCATGGCATTCTGCCACATGGTGATATATTTGCCTGCAGAGATCACGCTGAGGTAGTATAATACCCAGTTCTGCTTTGGATTTTTCCTAAAGGCAGACACAATTACTACAACAATCATGACAAATTGCATGGTGCTCTTTCCAACAGCAAGAGATTCCCCCCAATTTTTGCAACTGTTTGAAGTGGGTTATCCATGCTGGGGGGTTTTTGTGTGCTTTGTTTAGCTTTTTTAATTATGTTATCCAAAGGAAATACTGACACCGGGATATAACTTTGCCAATACTGATAACAAACATTTTGTTCCATGCCCTTTAAAAATTGTAGCCAAAGTATTTTGAGTTTTAAATCATGGATCAGTTAAGGCAACAGATAACTGGTTTCCTATTTTGGTAGAAATTGAATTTTGAATTATGTTTATGTCCTAGTGATACATAAAATGGTTCACCATCTCAGTTCATTTCAGAACACCAAAAATATTCAGTGCCTTCTATGTGCCAGAAAATGGCCTAATTGATGAAGAAACAAATGAACATGATATGTTTCCAGTCTTCAAGGAATTTCATATCTAGAGGGTCTTCCTGTGACTTCAGTATGATCACATGATTTTCTTACTTAATCTTTTGACAGCAATGCTCATGAATGAATCCAGACATTACCTTCTATTCTAAAAGTCTCTGTTATAGTTTTGCAGCAGGACTGTCAAAACTTAATGGCATTCAAGGACAATTTTTGCATTTGAAAATGCGTTAAAGTGGGGAAAAATGTGAGAATGACCGGTGCATATGCCAAACGAGGAGAACATGCATCTCAATAATCCAGTTTTATTAGACTGAATACTTACTTGAAAAACTCAGAAGAATCATATAAAATGAAGTCATCTGTATGTAACGATCATAGCTGAACATGTGAAGAGAGAATGATCTGACTACAGAGAAGGATTTCTCTTCTCAGATAGATAGTGAGGAGAACAGGATAATTAACACCTGGAAAAACTAGAGTCAAAGGAGATTTGCGAGGCTTTGAGGTCAGAAGTGATCAAAGTTTTCCATAAAATGGCTAGTACTAGACTTCATGGTGAACTGGGCAGGGTGACTTTTATTCTGCATATTCAAAGGAGCCAGAAGTGTAACAAAGAAAAATTCTCAGATAATTTTTTTCCCCAGCTTAATATTCCCCTTTGCTGACACTCTTACCCTATATTTACATTCCAGTGCTCACTTTTAGGATGTACATCTAGAATCATTCTTCCAAATAACTTTTGGAAATCTTACAAAGATTCTCAGCAGTTTAAACTTACTCTGTCAAAAATTCAATTCATTATGTCTCCTTTTTTTCGTGGTGCCCGTCTTTTCCCAATGACTCAAATTCATAATTCCACACACTTCTCCTTTGTTTCCTATAGATAACACATTGCAAAATCGATTTTCATATTCTCTTCCTCTCTCTTCCTCCTGCAGTCTGGTTTCTTTCATATTCTGTCAAGAACAGGCAATAAAATACTATAGGAAGACCATAGGTTTGCAGACAGATAAACATTGTTTAGAATACAATTCCCTCTGTTATAGGAGTCTGTAAAATAATTTCATCTGTCTAGGCTTCAATTTTATCATCCTTAATAAGTACAAAATATAGCATAAAATGATTAAAAATGATTTTCCTAGATAGATATGCTATCATCTCATTGGTTTATGTGTTCATAGACCAATTCCAAAAATAAGTATCAAAATTTCAAAAATTTTGAAACTATTCATAGACCAGTTTCAAAAATACCTATCAAGTGTCTGCTGTAAACTAGAAACTATGTTATGCCTTGGAAGTGTCCCATCTGGGAACATTTTGGTGTCATTAACTAGAATGAGGAGCATTAGAAGATGCCTAGATTGGAGGTGGCATAAATCAGGGAAGCACATAGCAGAAATATAAATATCTGCCTACAGGAGGTGGAATACAGAAAAAGTGAGAGAGGAAGAGAGAATGGTGTGCTGTTTTCATAATGAATCCCAGAATTTCATAGATAGAAAAATTGAATCCACGAAGTAGATGGCAGAAAAATCAGAGGGGACAGGAGACTATTGTGTCATCGAAATCAAGTCAAAAGCATATTTCAAGAATGAAGTATGTAATCCGTGCCAATTGATGCTAAGAAGTGGCACAAGAGTAATATGGAAGAAAGACCTATTGGATTGTTGTTATTTCCAGTTTTTATTTAAATTCTAGTTAGTGAACATACAGTGTAATATTGGTTTCAGAAGTAGAATTCAGTGATTCATCACTTATATATAACACCCAGTGCTCATCACAAGTGTCCTCCTTAATACCCATTGCCCAATTATCTCTTCCACCCACCTGCCTCCCTTCCAGCAGCACTCATGTTTTTCTCTATAGTTAATAGTCTATTTTGTGTTTTGCCTCTCTTTTTTCAAGTATGTCCATCTATTTCATTTCTCAAAGTCTACCTATGAATGAAATCATATGGTATTTATCTTTCTTTAGCTGATTTATTTTGCTTTGCATAATGCACACTAGCTCCATCCATGTCATTGCAAATGACAAGATTTCATTCATTTTGATTGCTGAGTAATATTTTGTTGTACATATATACCACTTCTTCTTCTTGTAGTTCCATGCAAATATTAGGATTGTTTGTTCTAGCTCTATAAAAAATGCTGGTGGTATTTTGATAGGGAATTCATTAAATGTGTAGATTGCTTTGTGTAATATAAATATTTTAAGAATATTTGTTCTTCCAATCCATAAGCATGGAATGTCTTTTCATTTCTTTGTGTCATCTTCAGTTTCTTTCACAAGTTTCCTGTAGTTTTTAGAGTACAAATCTTTTACCTCTGGTTAGGTTTGTTTATTCCTAGGTAACTTATGTTTTTTTGTGCACTTGTAAATGGTATCAATTCCTTGATTTCTCTTTCTGTATAGAAATGCACCAGATTTCTGTACATTGATTTTGTATCCTGTGACTTTACCGAATTCATGTATCAGTTCTAGCAATTTTTTTGGTGGAGTCTTTCAGATCTGTAAATAGTGAAAGTTTGATTTCTTCCTTGCTGATTTGGATCCAGTTTATTTATTTTTGTTGTCTGATTGCTGAGGCTAAGACGTCTAGTACTATGTTAAATAACAGTGGTGGGAGTGGACATTCCTGTTTTGTTCCTGACCGTAGAGGAAAAGCTTTCAGTTTTTCCACATTGAGGATGATATTAACTGTGGGTCTTTTGTATATGGTCTTTATAATGTTGAGGTATGTTCCTTCTATACCTACTTTGTTGAGGGTTTTTATCAAGAATGGATGCTGTACTTTGTTAAATACTCTTTCTGCATCTAAAGAGTATATCATGTGGTTCTTATCCTTTCTTTTATTAATGTGGTTTATCACATTGATTGATTTGTGAATATTGAACCACCCTTGCAATATAAGAATAAATCCCACTTGATTGGGCTGAATGATTCTTTTAATGCCTGTTAGATTTGATTTGCTAGTATTTTGTTGAGAATTTTTGCATCCATGTTCATCAGGGATATTGATCTATAATCCTCTTTTTTAGTGACATCTTTGCTTTTGGAATCAAGGTAATGCTGGCCTTGTGGAATGAGTTTGAACATTTTCCTTCCATTTCTATTTTTTGGAACAATTTGAGAAGAATAGGAATTAATTTTTCTTAAAATGGTGGGTAGAATTCCCTTGGGAAGCCATCTGGTCCTGGAATTTGTTGGGAAATTTTTGATTACTGCTTTAATTTCCTTTCTGGTTATCAGTCTGTTTAAGTTTTCTATTTCTTCCTGTTTCAGTTTTAGCAGTTTATATGTTTCTAGGAATTTATCTATTTCTTTGAGATTGCCCAATTGTTTGGCATAAACTTTTCATAATAGTCTCATAATTGTATTTCTGTGGTGTTGGTTGTTATCTCTCTTCTCTTATTCATGATTTTATTTATTTGGGCCCTTTCTCTTTTCTTTCTGTTAAGTCTGGCTAGGAGTTTATCAATTTTATTAAATTTTTCAAAGAACCAGCTCCTGATTTGATCAATCTGTTATTTCTTATCTATATCGGTATCTATCTATAGATATTTATATATATAAATGTATTTAGTGTATAAGTATATCTATTTCATGTGTGTATATATATATGTATATATACTTGTTTATGTTCTAATCTTTATTATTTCCATTCTTCTGCTGCCTTTAGCCTTCATTTGTTTTTCTTTTTCTAGCTCCTTTAAGTATAATGGTAGGTTGTGTATTGAGATTTTTCTTGCTTCTTGAGGTAGGCCTATATAGCTATATACTTCCCTCCTAGGACTGCTTTTGCTGTGTCCCAGAGGTTTTGGACAGTCAAGTTTTCATTTTTATTTGCTTCCATGTATTTTTCTATTTCTTCTTTAATTTATTGGTTGATCCATTCATTCTTTAGTAGGATGTTCTTTAACCTCCATGTATTTGTGGTCTTTCCAAATTTTTTCTTGTGGTTGACTTCAAGTTTCATCACACTGTGGTCAGAAAATATGCGTTGTATGATATCATCTTTTTGTATTTTTTGAAGCCTAATTTGATCTATTCTGGACAATGCCATGTGCACTTGAAAAGAAAGTGTATTTTCCTGCGTTAGCATGAAATGTTCTGAATATAACTGCTAAGTTCATCTGGTCCGGTGTGTCTTTCAAAGCCATTGTTGCCTTGTTGATTTTCTGCTTAAATGATCTGTCTGTTGATATAAGTGAAGTCCCCTACTATTATTGTATTATTACCAATGAGTTCCTTTATATTTATTATTTATATTTATTATTTTATATTTTTGGATGCTCCCAATTTGGGGGCACAAGTACTTAAAGTTATTAGATATTGTTGGATAGACCTTTTAATTATGATATAGTGTCCTTCTTTTTCTCTTTGGCTTAAAACCTAGTTTGTCTGACATACATATTGCTACTCCAGCTTTCTTTTGACATCTATTTACATGGCAAATGGTCCTCCATCCCCTTAATTTCAATCTGCAGGTTTGATTAGACCTAAAATGAGTTTCTTGTAGGCAGCATATAGCTGGATCTTGTTTTTTTCTTTTTCTTCTTCTTTTTTTTTAATCCATTCTAACACGCTGTCTTTTGATTGGAACATTTAGTCCATTTACATTCAGAGTAATTATTGATATATTTGAATTTAGTGCCACTTTCTTCTTCTTCTCTTCTCCTCCTCCCCTCCTCCTCTTCTCCCTCCCCCTCCTCCCCCTCCTCCTCCTCCTCCTCCTCCTCCTTCTTCTTCTTCTTCTATTTTTATTCTTCTTCTTATTATTATTTTAGATTTCCTATGTTCCATTTTAGTCTTTGTCACTTTTGGTCTTTCTTTTCTATTCAAAGAGTCCCCTTTAATATTTCTTGCAGGGCTGGTTTAGTGGTCACAAACTCCTTTCCTTTGTGTTTTTCTGGAAAACTCTTTGTCTCTCCTCTATTCTGAATGATAGCCTTGCTGGATAGAGTATTCTTGGCTGCATATTTTCCCCATTTAGTACATTGAATATATCATATTACTTCTTTCTGACCTGCCATTTCTGTGGAGAGATCATCTGCTAATCTTACTTATCTAACCCTATAAGTTTGGGACTTCTTTTTCTTACTTTTAGTATTTTTTTCTTTATCTTTGTATTTTGCAAATTCAACTATGATATGTCTTGATGGTGCTATGCTTTTGTTGATTTTGATAGTTCTATGTGCCTCCTGGATTTGGAGATCTGTTTCCTTCCCCAGATGAAGGAAGTTCTCGCTACAATTTCCTCAAATAAGCCTTCTGCCCCCTTTTCCCTCTCTTCTTTTGGAACTCCTATGTTACAAATATTATTACATTTTTTTGAAGTCACTGAGTTCCCTAAGTCCACATTTGTGGTCTAATATTTTTATTTTTCTCTTCTTTCCAGCTTCACTATTTTCCATAATTTTATCTTCTTTTTTTCATATTTTTATCTTCTATGGTATTTATCTGTTCCTCTGCTTCTTCCATCCTTGTGGTCATTACATCCAGTCAGTTTCAAATCTTGGTTCTTGCATTTTCATTTCTACCTAACTAGTTTTTATTTCTTTCATCTCTGTGGTAAGGGAATTCCTGATGTCTTCTATACTTTTCCCATGCCCAGCTAATATCATTATGAATGTTGCTTTAATTTCTGAATCAGGCATATTACTTGTATCTGTTTTGATTAGATCCCTGACCTTTTCTTATTCTTTCTTTTGGGATGAATTCCTCCATCTTTGCATCTTATCTAGATCTCTGTCTTTTTCTGTGTGTAAGGAAAACCTGCTGTTTCTTGCTCCTGAGCATAATGGTTTTATGAAGGAGAGGTCATATGCTATCCAGGACACTTCAGGAGGTGTCTCTGCTGTATGCTGTGTGTACTCTGCTGCTGTGTTTTGCTTCTTTCCCCCAAGTCAGTCCTTTGCAGAGCTTCTCCTTGCCTGCAGTGGAGAGTGTTTGGACCTTGGCCAGAGTGTGGTGGGTTTTAAGTAGCTGTGTTCTGGTCCACTTGTTAGAAGAGACCTTGTGCTATTTTTGCTAGGGCTGAAACTTTGCAGAACTCTTTGGTTAGTAGACATGGTTTGTGTAAGGGATATGTGCTGGTCTCCTAGGGGAAGGGGCCAACTGTGCTGATTCTCAAGCACACTTGCATGAGAAAAGCAGTACCTGCAGAGCGCTGGAGAGTAGGGTTTGATGTAAGTGGTTTAGACTGTCCCTACTGGCACTATGCTGATTGCTGAAGTTAGTTTGTAGGGGGGAGAGAAAAGTGCCAGCACTCACCCTTATCCCAGAGAGGGGAGTTTGCACTTACTGCTGTCTGGGAAGCACTCCCAGAAGAGTGAGCAGTCTCCCCTTGTGTGCCCCAGCTGTCCCTCAGATCCCTATCTTTACCCTCTCTGTGTCTAGGCTGTCTGTCCACCCATCAGCACAGTGCACCTTGGGGTCTATCCCAGGCAGGCCAGCTGAGTTTTAAAATTCCAAAAGTTAAGGACCTTAGGAGACACAGACCCATGTTAGTCCTCTGTGGGAAGTTCTCACTGTTCTGGGATTAATGAAGGTTTGTCCCAGTAGGGCAACTGCACCAAAATATAGGGGCATGGAGTTTAGAGTAAAGCACAGCAAATAGCCAGTGTCCAGGTTAGCCACCTCAACAGGTGTCTCTGCATCTCTATGCTGAGAGACAGGTGAGCGAAATGGAGCCTATTAGCTTTTTTGTCCTTGGCAAGGCAATGCCACCTCTCCCAGTGTGTCCCAGAGGATCCTCAGATCACACCATCTGCTCTCTTGTTCTTTGACCTACTTCTCCACAGGAACACTGTTGTGCCTTGGCGGGTGCCACACCAACCATCCCCTACAGACCTCTTAATCTCTGGTCTTTGAGCCCCACTGGTTGTAAAAACTTCTGAAAATTAACCCCCTTTATTTTCTCCGTCATTGACATTGGGAAAGTATTTTTTTCTGGTGTGATTCCTTTTGTGCTCCTCTCTTTCTCTCACCTTCCTTCCTTTCTTCCCTCCCTCCCCTCTCTGTGACCAGGGCTCCCTTCCCTTTACCACATCTCTGATCCTTTTCTTCCCCAAACCACATCTCCACTCTTCCTACCCTCCATGATGTGGCTTCTTCTCTCTCCCTAGTTATGTATTTTGTTCTGTCAGTCTTCAGATCACTTTCTTGTTATTCAGAATGATTTCATATTTATCAAGCTTGTTTGAGGGATGAGGCAAGACTCAAGTCCTACTATTATTCTGCCATCTTAGCTCCTCAGACCTACTGAATTTAAATTTATGGACACAATCATCATTCTTAGTGGAAGTTCTTTTGGAGGAGGGCATATAAAATTGGTAGATTCTTCCGTGGTTCTCCACTATCCATTCTTATCTTCTCCTACAGAGTAATAGAACCTCCCATTTCATCTGTGCACTGGACTTCCAAAATTAAGCCAATATTTCTCTATTACCATCATTGTTAAATGTGATTATATTTTTGATTTATGGATATAGATATAGATAACATAACACAACTTCCTAGTAATACTCTTTCTTTCTCCTATTCTTTCACCCAGTTACTGGAATGTGGATATGTTGGTAAGCTGTGTTTGTCCATGCAGATAAAGGCAACAATTTATGGATATCAGAGCAATAAGAAGGAGCATGAGTTTTGAAAACTTATCAGATGGGTGCTGCCACAACAGTTCCAACTTTTACAAGAGAAAGATAATTCACTTTTGCTTAGCCTTTTGATAAGTCTGGATCTCTGTTGTAGCAGCTGGGCTTATATCCATACTAGCACACAGCAAATATGAAATAAGAGCAAGATGCAGAAATGAAGACAGCTTATATAGAAAACCTTTTTCGTAACAAAAGAGAAGAAAAGAGAAAGCTACGAAAGTAGCTATAAATGAATGAGTGAAAGAGTGACTATGGTGAGGTATGTTTGTTGCCAATGGTATGAATATGATAATTCTGTAATTGTCTAAAATCCAATGGTAAGAATCCAGGTACAGGTTGAATATAAAATTAGAAAAAGGTATTCAATAATATTAGAATATTGAATTTAAAAAGTCCATTGGATTTATAGTATATTCATAGTAAGGGCCTTTCCTCTCTTGTAATAAGAAGTAGGATGGACAAGGTGTTCACAGATATAATTTTGTATGGCTGCATTGAAAAATTCCTGTGCTATTTATTGTAGATCTTCTATAAAGACTTGAGGATTCACTGGAAGACTTCAGATTTAAGAAGACTGTAGAGTTGTGTGTTTGTGTGTATGAATATGTGTGTAAATTATGAGGACAAGGTAAAGGAAAAGAATAGAGTGGAATTGTGGGGATGACTGAGTAGCTCAGTCAGTTAAGCATCTGCCTTTGGCTCAGGTCATGATCCCAGGGTCCTGGGATCAAGTCCCATAACAGGCTCCTTGCTCAGCAAGAAGCCAGCTTCTCCCTCTGCCTGCTTCCCCTTCTGCTGCCACTACCTCTGCTTGTGCTCTCTTTCTCTTTTTCTGACAAATAAATAAAATCTTTTAAAAAATAGAGTAGAGATTCACAGACCTGTACCCCTGGGGATAAAAATATGTTTATAAAAAATAAAAAATTAAAAAATAGAGTAGAATTGCCTATTTGATTCCATTTGATATACTGATCTTAGGTTTGTCATTGAACTTACCTACATTCTCCAGCACTGTTTGATTACTAGAAGGCAGGTACAAGAACAGTAGATAGTTGGGTTAGCCAGCAATGAGCCTTTATCATATTAGTGTGATGAAAAAAGAGCAGAGAAGGGGGATTTATGATGTCATTAAAAGTGTTTTTGAGATGGTAAACTCTGTTTAGACTCAGACATGATGACTCTCCTGTGCTTGGCGGTATCACTGGAAAGCTGGCTTCATCCTGTTGTAGTTAAAATGCAGACATCTAAGAGACTGATTAAGAGTCTGATACCTCCTCCATTATTTTCATATCTCTCTTTTTTCCATTTAAGATCCATGGTACTGTTGTTCTGTTGTTTTTTAAACGTTAGAATTAATTCAAGAAAATCAGATAAAATATAGAAAGAATTCAATGTTTGTTTCTTGAATGAGTTGTACGAATGAATGACTACACACACATCCCATCTAATCCTCAGTGTTTTCACCTTTCCATACCTAAATTTGAGAGCTAAGTGCCACAAAACATAAGTATAGTGGAAATAGGCATATTTAGATAAGCAGCAAAAGATTTCCACATTATGATTTCTTTAGGGGAAACACACATGTATTTCTGATCTTCTTCATTGTACTGTACTTAGAATGGTCATAGAGGTTTCTCATCGATATCTAGCATAAGTTGTTGAAACTGTATTTGGTGATTTTATTTTCTATGTTTCACTCATTACATTATATTCAGATGGTTAAAATCCACCATTGTTTTTTCCTATTTCATAATTAAAGTCAGGATTCCACTTGATCATGATCAGTTAGAGGTTTGGCCTGCAGATCTTTGTCAACTTGCACTTAAGTATCAGTTTCCTTCTTTCCTTTGGGAGTCATGTATTCCCTAGCTTTTCTATCAGCTGTGGCATTTCCTTTGCAAGGAGTCTCTGGTGTAAGCTGGCTGCATATGTTTCTTTATGTTTTCCCAGTAACTGACACACCAAAAAAACCCCATCTAAAGGCAGCCTCTAATTGCCATTTGATCTCCCTTTCTTGGGGAAGAGGGTGTTCTTAGATATTTTCACCCAAAGGAAATAAATTTTCTTTGAGCTTCCTGAAATTTGTGCCTCATTGTTCTTTAAGATTCCAAGGGATTAGAACATTTGTATAAAAATGAAACTGAAATATAGAAGTATAACAACCAAAATTTCATATTTCAAAGTGTCTACATAGGGTTTTATAAAGAATCATGGGTATAAAGCACTTGACAGAATAATAAAATTAGTTAACAATCGTCTGTGAATACTAGAGCTCAGTTAGCTTTTTCAAAACCATTCTTTAGGATTTTCAACTTTTGAATGTCAAAGCCATTGCAGAATTTAACCCCTGCCCTTAGAGATTTTAGAACACGCAAACAATTTTGAGAATCAAAAATCAGAAAACACTTACAATATGTTTTGTGTGCTTATTGGAAGAGGGAGACCAAAAAGAATAGGAGTATGGAACAGGGGCAGGAAGATGGAAGTCAATTGTCATTTGTAGATTATTCTCATTTATTTATTTATTTTAAAAAAGATTTTATTTATTTATTTGCAATAGCACAAACAAGGGAGGAGCAGAAGGAGAGGGGCAAGCAGACTCTGATCTGAGTGTAGAACTGGGCATGGTCAATCTTAGGACCCTGAGATCATGGTCTGAGCTGAAGTCAAGAGTCAGCACTCAACCCACTGAGCCACCCAGGCACCCATAGGCTCTCCTTTATTTGCTAACTTCTGGTCACTTTGGATTACCAGTTTCTTTGAATGCCTCTTAGGATCTCTTCTATAGTAACACTTTATATTATGTTATGATTATCACACTAGAAGTTGAAAAATACTATAAATCACTGTCTCCTCAGTGTTCTATATTACTTTTATTAGGCTGTGATATTTTGGGATGCCTGGGTGGTGCAGTCAGTTAAGTGTCCAACTCTTGGTTTCAGCTCAGGTCATCTCAGGGTTGAGAGATTGAGCTCTGTATTGAGCTTTGTGCTCAGCACAAAGTCTGTTGGAGATTCCCTCTCTTTCTCCCTCTGCCCCTCCTGCTCATTCTCTCTCTCTCACTCTCTCTCAAATAAATAAATAACTCTTTTAAAAAGAGAGAGAGGTTGTGCTATTTTAATGAACACAATCTAAACTCTGACACTGGACGCACATAAAGTTTTTGTGTTACTCTAATGATATACTCAAAAGGGGAAACCAAAGAGTAAGCCAGGCAAATTGGAGGAATAGGAGAGAAGAAAGAAGTAAACAAGTCAGAGGAAGTCAGAAAGATCAGAGGGAATAAATGGAAAGACTATGTGTAGATATATATGGGAAAAAACAATCATTGGCACCTAATACAATGAACTGATGAATGAACAACATTCCCCCATGCCTAATTCTTCAGTTGTGATGAATATTTACTGAAATCAGTTCTCTTACCTGGGGGATATTTTCATAACTTAGAGTGATAGTAATGGTCCAAGAAATGTGTAAGTGTTACAATAACATCAGATATGCCCAAATATTTATTTGGTATCTGTAATTATAGGATTTGTTGAACACTGGAGCTTATACTACTTAGACAACTAGGATGCATCACCCTTATGGTTATAAAATATTCTTCCTTAAACCCAACTTCCATTTCTCCAGTGTGCAAATTTTGGAATAAAATGTAATAATGGGTAAAACTAGACGTATTTGGTCTGAGAGTGCACACACACACACACATATATATATATATATATATATACATGTCTGTATGTATGTGTGTATATATACATGTCTGTAAGTCTTATGTATGTGTGTGTATATATACACACACTTATGTATATGTATATATATACACATACACATACATACAGACATGTATATATGACTGAGATGTGTGAATTACATAAGCAAATTCAATGAAATTTTATGTCTAACAAGTAAAAAAAGCAACAATTTAACATGCATATTACCTTCTTTAAAATGCATTTTGAATATTTGAGCTGTATCCCTAGGTAGCTTCATTTTGGCCCATCTTAATAGTATTTAGTCTAGGTTTCCCCTTCATTTGAGGTGGCTGATCTTTACCAATATGTAAAAATCTTCTGCCAGATTCAAATGTAATAAAATGTTGGAACAATAGCTGCTAATGTCCATTTTATTTCTTTTATTTCTCTGGAACTTCAAAAAATACATTAGGTTCCTGGGTTTTAGTTTCTTAAAAGCTTGAAAGAAATTGAAGAAGGCACAAAAAGATGGAAGACCATTCCATGCTCATGGATCGGATGAATAGATATTGTTAAAATGTCTATACTGCCTAGAGCAATCTATACTTTCAATGCCATTCCGATCAAAATTTCACCGGCATTTTTCAAAGAGCTAGAGCAAACAATTCTAAAATTTATATGGAATCAGAAAAGACCCCAAATTGCTAAGGAAATTTTGAAAAAGAAAAACAAAACTGGGGGCATCACGTTGCCTGATTTTAAGCTTTACTACAAAGCTGTGATCACCAAGACAGCATGATTCTGGCATAAAAACAGACACATAGACCAGTGGAACACAGTAGAAAGCCCAGATATGGACCTGCAACTCTATGTTCAAATAATTTGTGACAAAGCAGGAAAAAATATACAGTGGAAAAAAGTCTCTTCAATAAATGGTGCTGGGAAATTTGGACATCTATGTGTAGAAGAATGAAACGACCATTCTCTTACACCATACACAAAGAAAAACTCAAAATGGATAAAAGACCTCAGTATGAGCAGGAATCCATCAGAATCCTAGAGGAGAACATGGGTAGTAATCTCTTCGACATTGGCCACAGCAACTTCTTTTAAGAAATGTCTCCAAAGGCAAAGGAAACAAAAGCGAAAATGATTTTTTGGGACTTCATCAAGATCGAAAGCTTCTGCATAGTAAAGAAAACAGTCAACAAAACAAAGAGGTGACCCACAGAATGGGAGAAGATATTCGCAAATGACAATACAGACAAAGGGCTGATATCCGGGATATACAAAGCACTCCTCAAACTCAACACACACGAAACAGATAATCATATCAAAAAATGCGCAGAGGACATGAACAGAAACTTCTCCAGTGAAGACATACAAATGGTTAGCAGACACATGAAAAAATGTTCATCATCACTAGCCATCAGAGAGATTCAAATCAAAACCACATTGAGATACCACCTTACACCAGTTAGAATGGCCAAAATTAACAAGACAGTAAACAACAAGTGTTGGAGAGGATGTGGAGAAAAGGGAACCCTCTTACACTGTTGGTGGGAATGTGAGTTGTTTTAGCCACTTTGGAAAACAGTGTGGAGATTCCTTAAGAAATTAAAAATAAAGCTACACTATGACCCTGCAATTGCACTACTGTGCATTTACCCCAAAGATATAGATGTAGTGAAAAGAAGGGCCATCTATACCCCAGTGTTCATAGCAGCAATGGCCACAGTCACTAAACTGTGGAAAGAACCAAGATGCCCTTTAGTGGACAAATGGATAAGGAAGATGTGGTCCATATACACTATGGAGTATTATGCTTCCATCAGAGAGCATGAATACCCAACTTTTGTATCAACATGGATGGGACTGGAAGAGATTATGTTGAGTGAAATAAGTCAAGCAGAGAGAGTCAAGTATCATATGGTTTCACTTCCTTGTGGAGCATAAGAAATAACATGGAGGACATGGAGGGATGGAGAGAAGGGAGTTGGGGGAAATTGGAGGGGGAGATGAACCACGAGAGACTGTGGACTCTGAAAAACAATCTGAAGGCTTTGGGGGGGCAGAGGGTGGGAAGTTGGGTGAGCCTGGTGGTGGGTATTATGGAGCGTACATATTACATGGAGCACTGGGTGTGGTACATAAACAATGAATTTGGGAACACTAAAAAGAAATTTAAAAAATAAATTTTTTAAAAATAAAGTATTTAAAAAAAGCTATTTTAGATTAGAATTTTAAATACTCAATTGCAATTTATATTATTATTTTCTTTTGTAATTAACATATAAGTAGCCTAGTCTCTGCCTAAAAGAGAGTCTTGAAGAAGAATGAGGAAAAAAGATCTTAAAGTTAAATATAAGTAGGGGTGCCTGTGTGCTCATTTGTTTAATTGCCTGACTCTTGATTTTGGTTCAGATCATGATCTCACACTTGTGAGATCAAGCCTGGTGATGGGCTCCATGCTGGGCATAGAGCCTGCTTGAGATCCTCTCCCTCTCTCTTCTTCTGTTTCTCTGCCTATCCCCTGCAACTGCTCTCTCTATAAATAAATAAATAAATAAATAGATGTAAAAATAATAGTAAAATATAAATAAATTATATATTATATATTGAAAATAAATATAAGTAAAAAGTATAATTTTGTACTGATTCACATCTACTGTGAATCTAAATGTGGGCAGTCCTTGTCTTGCTCTGTAGTGTTAATGCATTATAAATGACTGTATAAGCTGAAAGAGTGCAAAGTGGTCTTAATAGCAAATGATAAATTTATGATTGCCTTATTACCTTCAGCAGTTTTTGGCAAGAAATGAAAATGTCAGTTATAAATGTATATAGAAAATTTAAAAATAGTAAATTCACATTTTATTTTATATATTATAATTTAAAATATTAAGAACGTTGAGAATTGAGATGTATTATATCTTGATAAAAAAATACATGTCAGGGGTGCCTTGGTGGCTCAGTGGGTTAAAACCTCTGCCTTTGGCTCAGGTCATGATCCCAGGGTCCTGGGATTGAGCCCTGCATTGGGCTCTCTGCTCAGTGGGGAGCCTGCTACCCTTCCTCTCTCTCTGCCTGCTGTGATCTCTGTCTGTCAAATAAATAAATAAAATCTTTTTTTAAAAAGTGTCAGCAATAGTTGAACAGTGTTTGACTCCTTTCTGTCATTATAACTTACAGTACTGATTGAGCATCCTTTCTATGCCTTGTGAAGTGACATACTTCTTTCTAAGTCTGGATCCACTTCCAACATTTTATCCTTTGTTCTTTTGAAGTCATGAAGTGCCTCTGAGAATTGCTTTAATGTTAAGTTTTTGCCCACATCGCTTCTGAGATATCTTCATCTTTTTCATCACAACCATTTTCTGTCATCATTATTTCAGTAAGTGTGCCTTCACGAAGTTCCTCTGGATGCATACCTAGTATCTCCCAAACAGCTGTAGTGTTGACATTCCCATGATCAGCTATTTCTTCTGCAATCCCTTTTATGTGTGATTTGAATTCTGAAAATTATTTGCACAATGTAGTTTCTGCTATACTGCATGTATTTTATTCTGTTACTTACAGCCATCATGCTTAAATATTTTCCAAGACATGCTATAAGTAATATTTTTTCCAAAATTCATCTAAAGAAATTTCATGATCTTCCATTGTAGCATCATTAGCCTGTCTATGACAATAGGGCTTCAAGTGTTGAAATGACTCTTTGGTCCATTAGCTGAACTGATGAAATTGAATTTGGTGGTAAAAATTAAATGTTCACATTTTTATTCAAGTTCTAAAGAGAATCAGGGTAGCCTGGAGCATTATTCAAAAGAAATGGTACTTGAAAGGTTTTCTGATTATAATTTATAATTTGCCTGTAGTGTCTCTCACCTGTAGGTGATGAGGCAACACAACTACACTCTTTGCTGTCTGTGTATGAGCTGAATAACTGATGTGCAATGACCTATTGCTGACAGCCTTTGAAAGAAGTCACATGCTTGGTTCCTGATTGTAATGCACATTTGTTATTTATGCAGTCAGTTTATAGACTAAAAAGCTAAAAGCAAAGTTGATATTTTGTGTAATTACAATTAATATACTGTGATAATTGAAATTTGAGTTGTGTAGTTGGGGTTGCATATTGAATCACCAAAAGTGAGAACTGTCATATGGTTGCTAAATTAAATAGCCTCACTAAGTATTGAAGCCAATATTCCCAATAATATAATTGAAACATATATGATTTGATTTTGTCCAAGCCAAAGGACATGGAATGACAAATGTTTGCTAAGCGATGAAAAACCAGTGAATTCCTAGAGGTCATTAACCATAAGCCACTCAGCAATTCTCACCGGAACCTAATTGTGTATGTGTAGTACACTCTTATTATGAATAAATGCACTTAAGAATGAATGAATAGAAAGAAAGTACTTCTTTCCAGTATGTATAATATATCCAACAAAAATACATTTAATTTACTAAAATTAAGAAATTCAATCCTTTATCTTTATATAAAATTATAGACTCATAAAATCTATAATTACATTCATTTTATGAAGCCAACAAGATTTGATAGAATCACAATAGACAATGAAACTAATTTTTTTTTCTTCTGAATATTCCCCAGGAAAAAGAAAACAAACGTCATGTTTATGTGCCTTCTTTATTCCTTGGATTGTACGTTGAACAGCTCTTCTTCCCTCACTTTTTCCATCTGAGTTTTTCCAGGAAATAAATATCCGCTAGGTCTGAAAAAAGCCATTTGTGTCTTTGACTTCATTTTTGCTTCCTGCAAGCTCAGTTATGTTTTATGATTCTCCTTTCCAAACCATTGTATAAATCAGTAGTGGTCTGGGTGTGTTTATTCTGATACTACAACATTTTTGGCTTACTGACTAGTATGCATTTCTTGCTTCTCTAAAAATAAGAAAACTTGATTAAGAATTTATTGTCCTTATGCATCCCATTTTGAAAATTATAAATGACAATATATAACAAACAAAATCAGACAAACGAAAAATAATGAAACATAAACCCAGGAAACCACACTGTGGTAAGTGAAATCTTTCTCCGAAGGGGAATGTAAACACTTGATTTTGTGTATTATAGACAGGTGTATAGAGATAGCATTTCATGTTAAATAAGAAGCAATCTGATTAATTCTGCATCACTACAGTAAACTCTGCCTTCAATGTTTATGGATAATTAGCAAGCCATCATATTTTTGAAAGTGAGAACTGTGTCCTTGGCACTACCTAACATCACTTGATATTTTATTCATCATAACTTTCTTAAAGTATACAGATGACCCTTGAACAATATGGAGGAACATTAGGAACATCGACCTCCTGCACAATTGAAAATCTGTATATAACTTTTGATAACCCCCCAAATTAACTACCAATAGCCTACCATTGGCTTGAAGCCTTACCAATAATGTAAACAGTTGATTAACACATATTTTGTATGTTATATGTATTACATACTGTATTCTTAAAGTAAGGAAAAGGAAATGTTATTAAGAAAGTCATAAGGAAAAGAAAGTACATTTTAAGTATTGTACTGTAAAAAAAAAAAATCCATATAGAAGTGGATCCATGCAGTTTAAATCTCCTGTTGTTCAAGGGTCCTATATATATATATATATATATATATATATATATATATATATTTAAAGACCTATATCTATTTTTGAAGCAGATGTCTAAATAACAGATCAGCAATATATCCAACATATTGTTTCAAATCAAATATCCAATATTGCTCAAATAAAAGGAATTAATCCTTGTTTGTCATAGTAGATAGAGCCTTCTTTAAAAACTCTATATTTGTCTTTACTATTTATATTCATCAGTCTGAACTTCTTAGACAACAAAACTAGTGAAAATTGGTTCAGTGGTCCTTTTTTGTTTTCCCTCATCTGGTTTCCTTCAAATTATGAAAAGAAACCAAAACAAAGAAACCATAACAAAAAAAGATGTTATGCTTCCATAGGCAATTAATACATTAAAGGGAAGTAGAGAACAACCACTAGAACTCTAACCATAAAATAAATGTTTTTATTTATATAATTAATTGTTTTTTTTTCTGAGTTACGTATGAGTAAATCTCAACATTTCTATTGGAGCAAATATTTTTATATTTAGGGCTTGCTGAATTCTTACATTCTTAAATTAATTCTTATTGAGTTAGAAATTTTCCATTCCTGAAATTTTAATACCTCTGAATTCTCTTGCTTGAACTAAATTGTGCTTAAGTCTCTTGAGGTTGCAGTAATGGAGGCGCAAGAAGTAAAAGCATTGATTGAAATTATGTCAATTAAAGCAAGCCTCAGACCCCGATATTTCCAACATCCAGAGTGAACATATAGTCTCTCCCACTGGGAAGCTTCTGAGAACCAAAGAAAGTTCTATTGTAATTACATTGGGGAAACAAGAATGAACTGGTAATGTCCTTATCTTGGCACACCTGAATGTAAATCCCTCCTCTAACTGATGAGTTCACATGGGTACGGATCAAGCATTTCTCCATCTTTTACTCATATATCTTTGAAATCTTGACTTCTGGCCCATTTCAAGTATTTACTGCATTAAAACTGAAATACAAAGAAAATAGGGGTAAAGCAGGGCAGAGCAAAAATAAATAAATAAAAGGAAGCAAAATGAGAGGAAAGGAGAAAAGAAAGGAAGGAAAGTGAAGTTTAAGAATCCTTATACCATTTATTCACAAGATGAGATATGGGATATTTGTATTTGAAGAAGGAGGACTAGAAATTTAAAGAAATTTGTATTCCTACATAACTCTGTTTCCATTAAGAGATAGATTGGTATATTTTAAATATGAATACAGTGTGATGGGAAACAGGGAATGGATGAAAAATCACAGCTCTCATATCACATAATTTGGTGGTGTAGTGTACTATTAGTCTATTTTTTGTTAGTCTCTCTCCTAATTCTGTCCTCCTCAAAAATTCTTTTTGACCAAACTATGGTTTTGCAAAATCCCATACATAATCATGTGGTGATATATACCCCAGAGCACCTTGTAAACTGCTTTTCCTAAAAGTTTAATCTGGATCAAAATTAAATTTGTTTAATTATTTTCCTTATGAACTTCTAACATATTGTATCAAAACTTACACTTGTATTCTTACACCACATACATGGAAATGAAGAGACCAAGTTTCATTTCATTGAAAAGCCAAAAAAAAAGGTGTTGAATATCAAGTTGTGAGATAGCCCTTGTAAATACAAATCCTTTGTCTCCTGTTTTACTTTTCTCCTCTGCAGTCATAGATATATTTAGTTATTGCAACTAAGTGTACTTCATTCATTAATATTTCATTTTCAGTTTCAGCGACACTCCAGGTTCACCACAGGCTTTTAGAATTAGAGACAGCCATGAAATTGCATCCTACTCCAAAAAGATAAAATAGTTCCCCCATTAAGGGAAATTTGTTAAGTGTCATTTCCATAGCTTGCAAACCCATCATTCTCATTGCATATCCAGCCATCTTCCTCCATTTCTCAGCAACAAATCATTAGCTAAGAACTGGAGTGAGACCTCATTATCACTCACACTAAACAGTTTTCACAAAATGTGTTAGAAGAAATTTACTAGTCTACCCTGAAGCATTATCAAAGAATTGGTACTGAAATACATTTGTCAAGATAAAGGAACAAAGTATATTTTGTGATATGATCTCCTTCATTTTTAATCCTGTTTTGCTGGCTTGTTCACTAATTCGTAAAACTCAGTAATTGGCAGTAGTTTTCTGTCAATTTGCCCTGGACTTTCATAACTTTAAAACACAATAGTATTTTGTGTGTTTTTTCAATATGCAAAATATAAATATAGACATAAACAATCATATGTTTATTGAGTAGTCTTTTGTTACCTTTGCAAAAAAGTAGTAGAGGAAATATTTATGGTACAGCTTAAAGTCATAGTAAAGCTATAGCATATCTTATAAGGGAAAACATGCTATTTCTAAAAATGAACTGCTTCCAAATTTAATTATATATAAATTAAAATTTTCTAAATAAAATAATGAACAACAAAGCCAAAGACATGCAAGAACCCGAGAAAAATATGAAAGCTAAGTGGCTAAATATTTTTAACATACAAGGAGTGCTTATAAATTAACAAGAAAATATGAATAAATAACTCAATATACAAATGGGCAAAGAAAAAGCAAAATATAAATGGACAATGGATTTGAAAGATGTTGAATCTCATTATAAATAATGCAAAGTAAAATAACAAGGAGGTATTTTTATTCACCTAAGCAAAATCTTGAAATATACTTAAAATATGAAATAAGACAAAAAAGGTCACTAGACATTATTAGCAAAAGTACAAACCTATACTCTTTTTTTGGAAAAATATTTGGGAAAATACAAACAAAAGAACACCTAACTTTGCTTTCTCATTAACCAAGCAAATTTACCTCAGGGCAGATAGAGATCTCTAAATTTATATATATTTGGTGAATAAATATGCCTAAACCAATATTGAAGGCTATAACATAAAAATATTACCAATTAACTGTTTGTCATAATCAAAAAGTGTTCAGAAGGAGCAAATTTGATCAATTAATGGTGGTCGTTCCATTAAATAAAATGGGACAGAGCTTTTAAAATCAGATCATCTTGTATATAGTCGTATGCAATTTTTTAAGAGTTGCAAATACATACATGTAATACATGCAATATGGAAGTATATCTATTACTTGTGCATGTTTTCATGTGTAGATTGTCACTACATGTTCATAATGCCCCATACTCTGGAAAGTTGGATTCATATGGAATCCTTGTTTTGAGGGGTAAGGCAAGACTGGATTACTTCGAATTATAATCTAATTATATTACTTACTTGACAAAAATGAAAACATACAAAAGGTAAGGAGATATTATTAATTTTCTTCTTCGTATATGAGAATCAGTTCTTGGTCCTCAATACGTTTTAATCTGTGTTGTTTTAGTTTGAAGTTAAAATGAAAAGATAAAAATGGGATAACCTTTTTTAATCTATAACGCTCATAATTATGTCATGTTTACATGATATTTATTTGACATTTAAAAATGTATAACATAGACATACAAAAGCATTTACTTAAAACTCAAAATTACATGAACTGCTAGCCACAGAGAGAGAAATACTAACAACAACCTTGTCTAGGTGACTAAGGTAATCCTTTGCAGCAATGTCTTTACTGCGTGGAATGAATAATGGGTAAACCATATCCTCATGACCTCAAACAATAAATGTAAAATCACCACCGGACGATCAGGCTTATTATCAGAGAATGTAATTAGACCTAATTACATCTCAGACTTATTTTCCCTAATTTTTCATTCTCCTGGTACTCATGCATATTGATTATACCACATAATCGTGGGCTTACTGATTTGTTGCCTTTTAATTGGTCTCTAGTGTTTCACTGATGTGTATTCCTCTTCTTGATATCACTGTGGGGCTTTTTAAAAATGCCTTCCTCATATCCCTTAGTATAATTGACAATCAGGAAATGTTTCTTTAATGAAAACAGAGTGAGGCAGAAGCTTTTTCAGCATGGACTATTAAATCACTTAATTAAACAGGAGAAACCCAGTAGGAAAAGTGAGATTCTGGTTGTCAATTGGATAATGATAAAAGAAAATAAAGTGAAAGCTGTATAGGTAAGGATGAACCAAGGAATCTCGGTTCAGTAAGATAACTGGGAAAAGAAAGATGGTCATACAAAAAAATTTTTTAATAAATTTCATAGGTCTAGTCATGGCAAGGGGGTGAAATAATGCTAGGTGTTGACATGGTTCATTTTAAAGTAGTAATACAGGTATTTTTCATGATCTATACTAAAATACAAAAAAAAAATTAAGAGATCCTCTTATTGAAAGGACAACTCAGAGGCAACATCTGTAGGTCATTATTATGTATATATATTTTTTCCTAATCCATTTCCTTTATCCCGAAAACAGTAGGGATAAAGTTTCTAAATTACTTTTTTATATTTGGTCAATGAAATAAAAATATGCTAATAAATCTTATACTTTGTCATTGAAAAGTAATGAAAATTAGTAAAACTAGATTTCACATAAAATCATATGTATATCTGAAGTCTCATAAAATGCATTGGAAAATGTTATTTTGTAGGCAATATGTGATTCTTAAATATCTGAAAGAATAATATTATTTAAAAATCTAATTTATTCAGGGCATCGGGTGGCTCAGTAAGTTAAGCCACTGCCTTCGGCTCAGGTCGTGATCTCAGGGTCCTGGGATCAAGCCCCACATCGGGCTCTCTGCTCGGCAGGGAGCCTGCTTCCCCCCTCCTCTCTCTGACTGCCTCTCTGCCTACTCGTGATCTCTTTCTCTCTGCCAAATAAATAAATAAATAAATAAAATATTTTTTGAAAAATCTAATTTATTCCATTTTGCTGAAGACATTTGTCCACATACAGGGCTAATTTCATGCCAAGATTAAAATTTTAACAGATAAAATATGCGTAGGCTAAAATGTATTGGGAAAAGTTTTTAGGACTTCATTCAGTAGCACTCATTGAAAAGCCATTTTTTACATAAATATTTTATCAAATAACTTTAAGTTATTGAGCAACAACCTGCATCATATTTCTTTATGTGTGTGATCAATAACAAAAACAATGCTTTTCTCAAGTTGTTTAATTTGTAAATACCTTTCCCTTTCTCTATGATATTTGACTGATTTTTTAAAAAGATTTTTTAAATTTATTTGATAGAGAGAAAGAGAGGGAGGGAACACAAGCAGGGGGAGTGGGAGAGGGAGAAGCAGGCTTCCCACTGAGTGGGGAGACTGAAGCGGGGCTCAATCCCAGGACCTCAGGGTCATGACCTGAGCCAAGGGCAGATGCTGAATGACTAAGCCACCCAGGCACCCCGACTGTGGTTTTTTGACACAGAAAATGGTTGATGTAATGAAGCACGAGTCAAGATTGCTATCTTTTTGAGGATAAGGATTAAACTTTGTGCCCCACAGCTTATTCACAAACATTTATATGATACTATGTCAGGCACTGTTCTAGGCACATAATAAATATTAACTCACTTTAGTCTTCCTAAAACTCTATGATATAAATATTATTATAATTCCTACTGTGCAGTCAAGGGAACTGAGGCAGAGTGGAAACTGAGACAAGGTTCCACAGCCAGTAAGTGGAGGTTTAAAAAACAGGGCTTGTATTTCAGATTTTATATTCTTAACCAGTATAAAATGTTTCATCCCTATAACCTCTGATATAAACTCTTAAACGAGTGAATTAAACTGAATAAAACTTTTCAAAGTATTTAATCCAGTATGTATACAAACCCACACTGAATTCCAGATTCGGTAATTTCGGTCAACATGCTATATATGACTTGCTTATTCATTAAATTGTATCAAGTCCTAATTCAGGACTAGAGTTAAGTAAAATTACTGTAGGGAAACCTACTTTGAGTAACTTTAAAGTTAGTATTATAATAAGTATATCACAATATTTCACAATATATTTTTCACAAAATATATCAATGGTGCTTGCTTCAGCAGTGTATATAAAAAACAATACTGAAATTAGATATGTATTAATACACATATAAAATAAAAGTCGATTGCCCATTGCTGCAGGTTTTTTTAATCATAAAAAATTATAATTATCTGACCAAAGACAGCTTACTTTCTTCATGATGAAAAATTTATTTAATGAAGATATTCACTGTGCCCAGTTACACCCTCAGAATCCTTCTCAACACAAAATGTCCATCACCATTGCCAGTATATTGAAGGTGCTTCAATGAGAGAAATCAATTTGCCATCCTTGTAATGTAATCACTAAAATAATAATTGCTTCCAATATTTAAAAAGTCCTGGTATCAACTATACTAATTTCATGGAAATCACGTATAAGTGTTCTTCTTTTTTATATACTATGAACATTATAGTTAGCATTGAGATGATTCACTCTTTAAAGATTACATGCTATTTTGTGTGTGTGTATATATGTGTATATATATATATATATATATATATATATAATGACTTTTTTTCTTAATTTTTTATTTTTTATAAACATATATCTTT
Source organism: Mustela putorius furo (assembly GCF_011764305.1). Classification (NCBI taxonomy): domain Eukaryota; kingdom Metazoa; phylum Chordata; class Mammalia; order Carnivora; family Mustelidae; genus Mustela; species Mustela putorius. The sequence continues at coordinate 1,569,383 of NW_025422112.1, read as the reverse complement.
ATCCCCAGGGGTACAGGTCTGTGAATCACCAGGTTTACACACTTCACAGCACTCACCAAAGCACATACCCTCCCCAATGTCCATAAGACCACCTCCTTCTCCCAAACCCCCTCCCCCCAGTAACCCTCAGTTTGTTTTGTGAGATTAAGAGTCACTTATGGTTTGTCTCCCTACCAATCCCATCTAGTTTCATTTATTCTTCTCCTACCCACTTAAGCCCCCATGTTGCATCACCACTTCCTCATATCAGGGAGATCATATGATAGTTGTCTTTCTCTGCTTGACTTATTTCGCTAAGCATGATACGCTCTAGTTCCATCCATGTTGTCGCAAATGGCAAGATTTCATTTCTTTTGATGGCTGCATAGTATTCCATTGTGTATATATACCACATCTTCTTGATCCATTCATCTGTTGATGGACATCTAGGTTCTTTCCATAGTTTGGCTATTGTGGACATTGCTGCTATAAACATTCAGGTGCACGTGCCCCTTTGGATCACTACGTTTGTATCTTTAGGGTAAATACCCAATAGTGCAATTGCTGGGTCATAGGGCAGTTATATTTTCAACATTTTGAGGAACCTCCATGCTGTTTTCCAGAGTGGCTACACCAGCATGCATTCCCACCAACAGTGTAGGAGGGTTCCCCTTTCTCCGCATCCTCGCCAGCATCTGTCATTTACTGACTTGTTGATTTTAGCCATTCTGACTGGTGTGAGGTGATATCTCATTGTGGTTTTGATTTGTATTTCCCTGATGCCGAGTGATATGGAGCACTTTTTCATGTGTCTGTTGGCCATCTGGATGTCTTCTTTGCAGAAATGTCTGTTCATGTCCTCTGCCCATTTCTTGATTGGATTATTTGTTCTTTGGGTGTTGAGTTTGCTAAGTTCTTTATAGATTTTGGACACTAGTCCTTTATCTTATATGTCGTTTGCAAATATCTTCTCCCATTGTGTCAGTTGTCTTTTGATTTTGTTAACTGTTTCCTTTGCTGTGCAAAAGATTTTGATCTTGATGAAATCCCAATAGTTCATTTTTGCCCTTTCTTTTCTTGCCTTTGGTGATGTTCCTAGGAAGATGTTGCTGCGGCTGAGGTCAAAGAGGTTGCTGCCTGTGTTCTCCTCAAGGATTTTGATGGATTCCTTTCGCACATTGAGGTCCTTCCTCCGTTTGGAGTCTATTTTTGTGTGTGGTGTAAGGAAATGGTCCAATTTCATTTTTCTGCATGTGGCTGTCCAATTTTCCCAGCACCATTTATTGAAGAGGCTGTCTTTTTTCCATTGGACATTCTTTCCTGCTTTGTCGAAGATGAGTTGACCATAGAGTTGAGGGTCTATTTCTGGGCTCTCTATTCTGTTCCATTGATCTATGTGTCTGTTTTTGTGCCAGTACCATGCTGTCTTGATAATGACAGCTTTGTAATAGAGCTTGAAGTCCGGAATTGTGATGCCACCAACGTTGGCTTTCTTTTTCAATATCACTTTGGCTATTCGAGGTCTTTTCTCGTTCCATATAAATTTTAGAATTATTTGTTCCATTTCTTTGAAAAAGATGGATGGTACTTTGATAGGAATTGCATTAACTGTGTAGATTGCTTTAGGTAGCATAGACATTTTCACAATATTTATTCTTCCAATCCAGGAGCATGGAACATTTTTCCATTTCTTTGTGTCTTCCTCAAATTCTTTCATGAGTACTTTATAGTTTTCTGAGTATAGATTCTGTGCCTCTTTGGTTAGGTTTATTCCCATGTATCTTATGGTTTTGGGTGCAATTGTAAATGGGATTGACTCCTTAATTTCTCTTTCTTCTGTCTTGTTGTTGGTGTAGAGAAATGCAACTGATTTCTGTGCATTATTTTATATCCTGACACTTTACTGAATTACTGTACAAGTTCTAGCAGTTTTGGAGTGGAGTCTTTTGGGTTTTCCACATATAGTATCATATCATCTGCGAAGAGTGATAATTTGACTTCTTCTTTGCCGATTTGAATGCCTTTAATTTCCATTTGTTGTCTGATTGCTGAAGCTAGGACCTCTAGTACTATGTTGAATAGCAGTGGTGATAATGGTCATCCCTGCCATGTTCCTGACCTTAGTGGAAAAGCTTTCAGTTTTTCTCCATTGAGAATGATATTTGCGGTGGGTTTTTCATAGATGGCTTTGATGATATTGAGGTATGTGCCCTCTATCCCTACACTTTGAAGAGTTTTGATCAGGAAGGGATGCTGTACTTTGTCAAATGCTTTTTCAGCATCTATTGAGAGTATCATATGGCTCTTGTTCTTTCTTTTATTGATGTGTTGTATCACATTGACTGATTTGCGGATGTTGAACCAACCTTGCAGCCCTGGGATAAATCCCACTTGGTCGTGGTGAATAATCCTTTTAATGTACTGTTGAATCCTATTGGCTAGTATTTTGGTGAGGATTTCGCATCTGTGTTCATCAAGGATATTGGTCTATAGCTCTATTTTTTGATGGGATCCTTGTCTGGTTTTGGGATCAAGGTGATGCTGGCCTCATAAAATGAGTTTGGAAATTTTCCTTCCATTTCTATTTTCTGGAACAGTTTCAGGAGAATAGGAATTAGTTCTTCTTTAAATGTTTGGTAGAATTCCTCCGGGAAGCCGTCTAGCCCTGGGCTTTTGTTTGTTTGGAGATTTTTAATGACTGTTTCAATCTCCTTACTAGTTATGGGTCTGTTCAGGCTTTCTATTTCTTCCTGGTTCAGTTGTGGTAGTTTATATGTTTCTAGGAATGCATCCATTTCTTCCACATTGTCAAATTTATTGGCGTAGAGTTGCTTATAGTATGTTCTTATAATAGTTTGTATTTCTTTGGTGTTAGTTGTGATCTCTCCTCTTTCGTTCATGATTTTATTTATTTGGGTCCTTTCTCTTTTCTTTTTGATTAGTCGGGCCAGGGGTTTATCAATTTTATTAATTCTTTCAATGAACCAGCTCCTAGTTTTGTTGATTTGTTCTATTGTTTTATTGGTTTCTATTTCATTGATTTCTGCTCTGATGTTTATGATCTCTCTTCTCCTGCTGGGCTTAGGGTTTCTTTCTTGTTCTTTCTCCAACTCCTTTAGGTATAGGGTTAGGTTGTGTACCTGAGAACTTTCTTGTTTCTTGAGAAAGGCTTGAACCACTATATATTTTCCTCTCAGGACTGCCTTTGTTGTGTCCCACAGATTTTGAACCATTGTATTTTCATTATCATTTGTTTCCATGATTTTTTTCAATTCTTCTTTAATTTCCCGGTTGACCCATTCATTCTTTAGAAGGATGCTGTTTAGTCTCCATGTATTTGGGTTCTTTTCAAACTTCCTTTTGTGGTTGAGTTCTAGCTTTAGAGCATCGTGGTCTGAAAATATGCAGGGAATGATCCCAATCTTTTGATACCAGTTGAGTCCTGATTTAGGATCCAGGATGTGATCTATTCTGGAGAATGTTCCATGTGCACTAGAGAAGAATGTGTATTCTGTTGCTTTGGGATGAAATGTTCTGAATATATCTGTGATGTCCATCTGGTCCAGTGTGTCGTTTAAGGCCTTTATTTCCTTGCTGATCTTTTGCTTGGATGATCTGTCCATTTCAGTGAGGGGAGTGTTAAAGTCCCCTACTATTATTGTATTATTGTTGATGTGTTTCTTTGATTTTGTTATTAATTGGTTTATATAGTTGGCTGCTCCCACGTTGGGGGCATAGATATTTAAAATTGTTACATCTTCTTGTTGGACAGACCCTTTGAGTATGATATAGTGTCCTTCCTCATCTCTTATTATAGTCTTTGGCTTAAAATCTAATTGATCTGATATAAGGATTGCCACTCCTGCTTTCTTCTGATGTCCATTAGCATGGTAAATTCTTTTCCACCCCCTCACTTTAAATCTGGAGGTGTCTTCAGACTTAAAATGAGTTTCTTGGAGGCAACATATAGATGGGTTTTGTTTTTTTATCCATTCTGATACCCTGTGTCTTTTGATTGGGGCATTTAGCCCATTAACATTCAGGGTAACTATTGAGAGATATGAATTTAGTGCCATTATATTGCCTGTAAGGTGACTGTTACCTGTATATGGTCTCTTTTCCTTTCTGATCTACCACTTGTAGGCTCTCTCTTTGCTTAGAGGACCCCTTTCAATATTTCCTGTAGGGCTGGTTGGTGTTTGCAAATTCCTTCAGTTTTTGTTTGTCCTGCAAGCTTTTAATCTCTCCTTCTATTTTCAATGATAGCCTAGCTGGATATAGTATTCTTGGCTGCATGGTTTCTCGTTTAGTGCTCTGAAAATATCATGCCAGCTCTTTCTGGCCTGCCAGGTCTCTGTGGATAAGTCAGCTGCCAATCTAATATTTTTACCATTGTATGTTACAGACTTCTTTTCCCGGGCTGCTTTCAGGATTTTCTCTTTGTCACTGAGACTTGTAAATTTTACTATTAGGTGACGGGGTGTGGGCCTATTCTTATTGATTTTGAGGGGCGTTCTCTGAACCTCCTGAATTTTGATGCTTGTTCCCTTTGCCATATTGGGGAAATTCTCCCCAATAATTCTCTCCAGTATACCTTCTGCTCCCCTCTCACTTTCTTCTTCTTCTGGAATCCCAATTATTCTAATGTTGTTTCGTCTTATGGTGTCACTTATCTCTTGAATTCTCCCCTCGTGGTCCAGTAGCTGTTTGTCCCTCTTTTACTTAGCTTCTTTATTCTCTATCATTTGGTCTTCTATATCGCTTATTCTTTCTTCTGCATTATCCTAGCAGTTAGAGCCTCCATTTTTGATTCCACCTCATTAATAGCTTTTTTTATTTCAACTTGGTTAGATTTTAGTTCTTTTATTTCTCCAGAAAGGGCTTTTATATCTCTCGAGAGGGTTTCTCTAATATCTTCCATGCCTTTTTCAAGCCCGGCTAGAACCTTGAGAATTGTCATTCTGAACTCTAGATCTGACATATTACCAATGTCTGTATTGATTAGGTCCCTAGCCTTCGGTACTGCCTCTTGTTCTTTTTTTTGTGTGGAATTTTTCCTTCTTGTCATTTTGTCCATATAAGAGTATATGAAGGAGCAAGTAAAATACTAAACGGGTGGCAACAACCCCAGGAAAATATGCTTTAACCAAATTAGAAGAGATCCCAAATCGTGAGGGGCGAAAAAGGGGATAAAAAGAGGTTCAAAAATAAAGAAAGAAAAAATAAATAAATAGAAAAGAATTAAAAAGAAAAGAAAACAAATCAGAAAAATATAAAAAAGAAAAATATATATATATTAGATAAACTGGTTAAAAAACGTTAAAAAAGAAAAAGGTAAAAGTTAAAAAAAAAATTTTACCAGAAGGCGAAAAAAAAACAAAAAAGAAAAAAAAAATTAAATTAACTGCAAGACTAAAAAAATTCACAGGGAAAAAGCCATGAGTTCTGTGCTTTGCTTTCTCCTCCTCTGGAATTCTGCTGCTCTCCTTGGTATTGAAACCGCACTCCTTGGTAGGTGAACTTGGTCTCGGCTGGATTTCTTGTTGATCTTCTGGGGGAGGGGCCTGTTGTAGTGATTTTCAAGTGTCTTTGCCCCAGGCAGAATTGCACCACCCTTACCAGGGGCCGGGGTGAGTAATCAGCTCGGGTTTGCTTTCAGGAGCTTTTGTTCCCTGAGCGCTTTCCGTAGAGTTCCGGAGTATGGGAATACAAATGGCAGCCTCCTGGTCGGTGGCCTCCTGGTCTCCAGCCCGGAGGAGCCGAGAGCCCAGGGCCCCACTCCTCAGTGCGCCCTAGAGAACAGCGCCCAGTTACTCCCGTCTGCCTGCCTTCTAGCTGCGCTCCGAGCTCAACGAGCCTTTGACCGGTTCAAGGTTACACCGAGCTGTGAACGTACTGTTGGCTCTGTCTCTGTAGCCGGCTTTCCCGTTCCAATTGACATGCAGACACCCCTGATCCTTCTGTGACCCTGCGGGACCTGAGGCCACGCTGACCCCGCATGGGCTTCACTCCGGTTTAGCCTCTGGAGCGATGTCACTCAGCAGAACAGACTTTTAAAAGTCCTGATTTTGTGCTCTGTTGCTCCGCCGCTTGCCGGGAGCCAGCCCTCCCCCCCGGGTCTATCTTCCCGTGGCTTTGGATTCACTTCTCCGCTGGTCCTACCTTTCAGAAAGTGGTTGTTTTCCTGTTTCCAGAATTGCTGTTCTTCTTCTCTTCGATCTGCCGATGGATTTTCAGGTGTTTGCAATCTTTAGATAAGCTATCTAGCTGATCTCCGGCTAGCTGAAGTAGTCTCAGCCTGCTACTTCTCCGCCATCTTGACTTCTCCTATAATGACTTTTATAACTTGAGAATTTTGATGAATAATAGCTTATTTCATTCAGTGTTTTTGCACTGAAATCTAGCTTGTCTGATAAGAGAAAACTCCACTTTCCTTTTGTTTGGAGTCGCCTGTGTGCTTTTGGTTCCCTGTTTATATTCAATTTTTCCTAATCATCTATCACTATAGCATAGAATTGGTTTTTGCTTTGAAAGACAATCTGGAAATAATTCTGATAGGTGAGCCATTCTTACTAACTTTTTTTTTTCACATTTTTTTTCTTACTAACTTTTTTATATAATCAGTATATATGTAAATATTACTCTCACTGAGTTTTTAATATTTTTCATCATAATGATATAAGTTTTAATATTTAGTAAAGTTCCCATTTTTATTCCAGAAATTACTTTTATATTAGCATGTTAGGGTTTTTTGCCTCTTTTTCAGATACTGTTTATTGATTCCCTACTGTGAGTAAAACAGACTAAACTTGTTAAGTCTTCATTTCTATTTCTCTTCTCCTTCACCCAGCTTGATTTAGTAAGATTATTTAATGTTTATCTTTTATATACTTAAGATTCTACTATTTGGGTTATCAGATTTAAATGATATATTTTAATCTCCCACCTATTGCTCCTAAACTACAGAAGTCAGTGGTTTCTATTCTATTTTCTATCATTGTTCTCTATTTTCTTCCTATTAAAAAGTGATAGTTGTATTATTTCTTTCTTGTAAAAGTACATGTCATGTACTTAGCAACATTTCATCCTAATCCTTTCCTTTCTTTAGTTTTATTTCCAGATATGAATAGTAGTTTCAATGTTGAGTAGAGTATTCAATTTATTAAATATATTCAGGTTTCACAAGCAGTGCTGGGGTTTCCTAACCATTTCTGTTCAATCAAGCTCATCCTCTACTAGAGTGCTGTTGAATAGAACTTTCTGTGAGGATGGAGGTATTCTAAATGCATGCAATAAGTAGCACTAGTGAATGTGTCTTGAAATCTGGCTACTGTGACTGAGGCACTGAATTTCAAATGTTCTTTAATTTTTTGAAAGATTTTATTTATTGGGCGCCTGGGTGGCTCAGTGGGTTAAGCTGCTGCCTTCTGCTCAGGTCATGATGTCAGGGTCCTGGGATCAAGTCCCGCATCGGGCTCTCTGCTCGGCAGGGAGCCTGCTTCCCTCTCTCTCTCTGCCTGCCTCTCCATCTACTTGTGATTTCTCTCTGTCAAATACATAAATAAAATCTTAAAAAAAAAAAAAGATTTTATTTATGTATTGGACAGAAATCACAAGTAGGCAAAGAGGCAGGCAGGAAGAGAGAGGAGGAAACAGGCTCCGTGCTCGATCCCAGGACCCTGGGATCATGACCTGAGCCGAAGGTGGAGGCTTTAACCCCTGAGCCACCCAGGTTCCCCTAAATGTTATTTAATTTTAATTAATTTTAATTTAAATGTTTTTAGCTACATGAGGCTAGTGGCTGCTGTACTTTGCACAACACAGCTCTAATACTTTTTATGTTCTTACACTTTCAATATCACTTGTTTTTAACTTTTTACTTAATGGACTACTTGGCTGAATATAAAACCCCTAGCTTAAACTCTGTTTTAGTAAAACTATTGCCAAACCACAAACAGAGAGGTAAAGAAATCAGGTTGTGTAGCTAGCAAATGTGCTCTTAATATTCATCCATAGGAATAATCAAGTGCAGTTTTGAATTGCATGGAAAATACAGTGGCATATATTCACAACAATACCCCAGAGTTATAATGCCTTGTAATTTTTCTTTTGTTCCAGAGGAATCTTGATCACTTAACATTCTTTAGAACATCACAGTTTTTCTTTGTATTGCAGATAGTATGCAAAGTTGAGCTGGAAATAAGTGGCACACATGTTGAAGTTTCTAATTAAATACATGCATGTTGGCGGTCAGAAAGTACATTTAGGAAAATTAAAGACTTTCCACTTCTATGAAGTACTTTGGGATTGAACATACTTGTGGCTGTTAACTCTGGCACTGTCTTTCATTAAAAAAGAGGCACAGAGCTTCATGAGAGTCTTTGATTTTGCCGCACCATATACCATGTTTGGGAATACTGTTCCTATCACCATTCATCCGGGGACTAAGAAGATGTCCAGTTTTCAGTGAACACAGAGCAAGAGAGCAAATCAAGTCTGTATGGCAAGATGTCTTAGCTCTCTGGCTATATGATGCAGAAAGTCCAATGGAATAAGAATTATCTGTGAATAATAGTTTTCCTATGTGAAAATCCTACAGATTTCTGGAAAGCCTCAATAGGATAATTGAAATAGTGGCACTTAGGTTCCTATAAATATTTCATACTGTGTATTTTGGAAAAAGAGCTCCTGGTGGGAATCAAAGATTTAGGATAAGGAAACACAGAAAGAGATGTGTAGCTAGGCCTATGGGACTGCCCACAAAAGCAGTAGGTTGTATTCCTTTAGAAGATGCCCACCACAGAAGTTCTCCAACTAGGTAGATGGTATGACCTGTCCAGTGAATTTCAGCCATGACATGCTGATCAGAGGCCCATTTTAGGAAGGAGAAGTTAAAAGAGGGACACAAAACCACATGATCCCTTATCTTATCATGTATACTGTTATCCAGAACAGCCAAATAAATCCTAATGGATGATAGAATGGACAATAACATGCAGTGGAGTTGCTGAATAAACAACCAATATGTGGTGGGTGCTGTGTTTCTAGTGGATAGAATGCTCAGTTTGAGGAACAAAGGATTGGTTACTCTTACAGACCCACTAACAATAGTGCTCTTATCTCCCCCAAATTAGTCTTCCAGATTTGAAGTCCTAGTTCTAGTTCTTGTGAGGATAGACAGATAATCTTCTGCTGAACTGGAAGCTGAAGTTACTTGTTCACTTTGGGTTACTCATGCCCATGGATCAAAAGAAAGGACGTGCTACATGGGTGGGAGAGGTGGAGAGGGGTAATCCATTTTGATTAGCATAAAGAACTACCTTTGCTTTTACACACTGGGGTCAGGCATGAGTATGTAAGGAAAACATAGGATTTACTGGGTGCATCTGTGTCCAGTGATAATGGTGACATAACCACAGTTCAACGAAATTGAGGCAAATAATGGCTCAAACCAGTTGAAATACTGTCTGAAGATGAGGGAAACTTAGAAGTGAAGAAGTAATATTTAGAATACCATTTGTATTTGTATTAGCTCTTAGTCCTTTCTGCTTTGTTCTCCTCTCTCACTCCTGCTCATTAAATGATGAGCTCTAGAAAAGCCTTTGCACATAACCATTTATTTTAGGCTCTGATTTCTGGGGAACCCAGATATAGACATAAATGAACAAAGATATTAATTGTATCAACACTCTATTTGTATGACAAATTGAAACAACTAGCAAAAGATAAATAATTGAATAAAATTTGGTATGTCCTTATGAAATACTATTCAATACTAGTCTTAGTAAAAAGACTAAGTTAAATATACATAAATCAGAAGCATTTATAAATTATGGAGAAACATGTAATATGACTCCATTTTGAAATTTTATGAGGCAGTCATTTGAAGGAATGTTTCATATGAGTACAAAGGCATGATTAGAATGATCTAGAAATTTTTCTAAATGGAATCATACTATATATTTGTGTACATACGATTGTGTAAGATTGTATGGTAATGAAGAAACATGAAGAATATTAGACAATAGGTTTTTAACATTGGTTATTTCAAGAGACAAAATGGGGGAGACCATTAATTCTTTATTCATCTTTGAATTTATTTCTCTGGGAAAGAAAAAAGAAGAAAAGAAAGAGGAAAGAAGGAAGGAGAAGAGAGAGAAAGAAAGGAAGAAGGAAACAGAAAGGAAGGAAGAAGGAAAAGGAAAAAAGGGAGGAGAGGGAAGGGAGGGAAGAAGGAAAGGAAAAAAGAAAGAAACCTAGAATTTGAAAAAATAAAACAAAATAATTGTGCCATGCTACTGATAATTTTTATAAGGTAAGACAATTTTTATAAAGTAAGCTTCTAACATGGGATATCACAAGGCAGTCATTTAAAAGAGTGTTTCATACGGGTAAAAAGCCATGATTAGAATTATCTAAAAAAAATGAGAAGTGAGAAATTGGAAAGGATGAGTATAGTCTGCTCTCTTGAGTGATTTTTCTATATAGTTGAAAGAGGGAAATGGATTTAAGGAAGGGAGTTATTAAATTATTAAAAATTATTAAATTAATTATTAATTTAAAATTATTATTAATTATTAGATTGATTATTAAAAATTATTAAAATGAGAATTAATTTTGTATTCTCATAACAATCATCCTGGTGAGGTGCAATATTGATGATATGTGAGAGGGGAGAATTACTAAGCAAATTCCTTCAGGAAGTCAGGGTATAGGATCTAGAGGAGCGGTGTTGGCCTTGATAAGAGCAAGGTCAGGAGTGAAGGGAGAAATGGAAGCAGAGGCAAATGGATTGGTGTAATTGGCAGTTGCCTATATAGTTGACCCTGGACAACATGGGAATTAGGGTTGTCAACTTGCAATGCAGTAGAAAATCCACATACAACTATTGACTCCCCTACTATTGACTGGAGATATTGACTGGAAAACTTACATGTAGCATAACCGTATACACATATTTTGTATGTTCTGTGTATTATATACTGTATTCTTATAATAAAGTAAGCTAGAGAAAAGAAAATGTTATTAAGAAAATCAAGGAAGAGGGGCGCCTGGGTAGCTCAGGTATGAAGCCTCTGTCTTCAGCTCAGGTCATGATCCCAAGGTCCTGGGTTTGAGCCCCACATAGGGCTTCCTGCTTGCAGGAAGCCTGCTTTCCTGCTCCTACGCCCCCCTGTTTGTGTTCCTGCTCTTGCTGTGTCTCTCACTGTCAAATAAAAAAGTAAAGTATTTTAAAAAGAAAGAAAGAAAATCAAGAAAGAGAAAAAGCATTTACAGTGTGTTTATTTATATATTTACCAAAAAAAAAAAAAAATCCTCACGTAAGTGGACCCATGTAGTTTGAACCTGTGTTGTTCAATGGTCAACTGTAGTCTTGTTGTCTCAGTGAAATAAAAAGTAAGATCATCATTCAAGAGTTAGGAAAGTGGAAAGGGAGATGGAATTTTGAGGAGATAAAAGGAAATATAAAATCTGGAAGAGAGAAAGAGAGGGAGTAAATAGTGACAACAAAAAAGGATTGCTGAGCAGTGCTCAACTTGAAGACTTTTGATTATGTTTTAATATGAGTCTAGAATCCAGATGGGTTTGTGTTTCTAGCCGTAGTCATCTCTGTGGGTTTAGGCAAAGAAATTGATACGTTATGCAAATACACTAGAGAATGTGCTAAAATACAGGCTTTTCTACACAATTAGAGCATTCAATAACCACATTTCTATTATCTTGTTACCACTGGTTTCCCCTACCTTCTACTATAATAATATGTAGGTAGCATAAATGATGAGAGATGCCACTCCCTAGTGGCTGAATTTCTGAGTTCGCTTTGCTCAGGAAAGCCTTCTATGAGGCTGGGGGATGTTACATGGTCTTTTGTAGTTTTGGACTAAATGTAAATGATTTTGAAGCAAACTGCTTCCTAGAAGACAGCTTCACAATTTTTCATCTCTCAATATATATTTCCCTATTGTAAAGTTACCTTTTGTTTTTAAGCTTTTATAGCACAGTGCAATGGAAAAAAGCAGTTTATTTCATTCTCACTACATGAGGTTTACATTAATTAATAAAACATTTAATTAAAGCAATGCTTTGGGAATTCACCATGGCATTACTAGAAACATGTTTATTAATATAAAATGGCATCATGTACAATGTGCAATCTTTCTTATAAATTGCTTGGCTCCAGAGAAAAATCACTTTCTCAATAACCAGTGGGATAAGGCTCTAGCACAATTATTAGAATTTTTCATTGATTTTAAATTTTGATGAAATGTGTTACATGTTTACAGCCGACAATTAGACTTATTTGAAGTATATGTTATAGTAGGTTCCACTTTTCTCTCTTTATATAACATAATATATATAATATATGTAGTAAATAAGGTTTAGCCAGCATATAACATCATTTTTTTTAATTTCACACATTTCACCATGCTACTTATAATCATTTAAAATCAAGAAAATTTGAGGAAAATTTTATATGTAGAATTTTTTGGTTAACAAGTTTCAAGTTATTCTATTTTAATAAGAGAAAGTGCTGGAGATTTTGAAATATTTAACACAATCAAAGCAGTAAAAGTTATTTGAGAATTCCATGTTAAGCAAGGAGTCTACATCACAAATGGAAAACACATCACCACCACATTTAATAAGACATTTCTTTTTTTTCTTTTTAAAAATTGTGTTAGATATACATATAACAAAACTTACCATTTTAACCATTTTTAAGTGTACAGTTCAGTGGCATTAAATACATTCACATTTTTGTGCAGTCATCACCACCATCCATCTCCAAAACCTTTTTCATCTTCTGAAACTGAAGTTCTGTACCACTTACACAGTAACTCTTCGTTCTCTCCACTCCCCCCAACCCCTGGCAACTACCATTCCGGTTTTTGTCTCTATGAATCTGACTACTCTAGGTACCTCATGTAAGTACATTACATGGTATTTAACATTTTGTGACTGGCTTATTTCATTTAACAGGATATCTTTAAGTCCCAAGCATGTCATAGCACGTGTCAGAATGACTGCTTTTTTAAGGCTGAAGAACAGTCCACTATGTATATACTACATTTTGTTTATTCATTCATCTCTTGATGGACGCTTGGGTTGCTTCCACTTCTGGTCTATTGTACATAATGTTGTTATGAACATGGGTGTACATGTGTCTGTGTAGTTCTCTGCTTTAAATTCAAGTGGAATTGCTGGATCATTTGGTAATTCTATGTTTAATTTCTTGAACAACTGACATACCATTCTCTTTAGCAACTGCAGCAATTCACATGCAATGCCTAGGGTTCCAAATTCTCCACATCCTCAGCAATACTTGTTAGCATGTGTGTGTGTGTGCTTCATAATAGCCAGTGTAAAGTAGGATATCCTACTTTGTTTGGTTTTTCTCTTAGTAATTAGTGATGTTAAGCATCTTCACATGTGCTTATTGGGCAATTGTATATTTTTTGGAGAAATGTCTAGCCAAGTTATTTGCCTATTTTTAAATCAAATTTTTTTGTTGTTGAGTTTGAGGAGTTCTTTATATACCCTGGGTATTAAGCCCTCCTTACATGTATGATTTGCAAACATTTTTCTTACATTTCACTCTGTTGGTAGTGTCCTTTAATGCACAAAAGTTCCTTTTTTTTTTTTTTACAAAATATGTTTATAAAACTTTCTTTAAAGTGGAAATATAATTTAAAACTCAAGTTTAAAGCTAACTATTGTGTTTCTCTGCACTATTGAAATTAAGATTTAGATTAGATTAATGAATTTAAGAAAAATGATACAAGTATTATCTGTGCTTTATCATTAAAGGTTTTCTGAAGACAAGCATCACTTAATTTTGCCCTTCTAAATGAAAATTTTTATAATCTTAAATACATTTGGGTCATATTTTTTAAATAGAATTGTACTGAAGTAAGAATAGAATAAGAATAAGAATAGAGAAATAAATGACTTAAGATTACAGTAGATGAAAGAATCTGTGAATTTTCACACTTGTGATTTTAGCTTTGCTTCTTTTCTTCAGTGTAAGCACCAATGACAGTCAAAGTTTCCAAATAAAATATCAAATAATATTTATGGAACCTTAACTATTTTCTACCGAGAATCTTAATACTTGATCTTCAGCCAGCAACACTATTCTTTTATAATTTTGTATATTTGGTTCTAATACAGGATTCGGAACAGCTCCAATACTATCCTTTAGAGAGTTTTTCACTGATCTACCTGAATTAAAAAGCCCCACTCCTACCCTACATTACTCTTTCCCCAGCCAGATTCCAATTATCTATACTTTATAGCCCTGCATGTATAATTGCCTGAAATTATCTATATACATTTTTGACTTGGGCAATGTCTCCTCCATGCTCCCACTAAATGTGTGCTCCATGAAGGACCTCATCTGTCTTGTTTATGTGGATACCCATTGCCTAGTAGCTGGAGTATAGTAGGTAATGAATAAAATATTTGCAGAAGAAGAAATAAAATGACGGTTGTGCCAAAAATTCTTATGAAATTATATCCTTTTCTTCAAATTATTGACATTATATGACCTTGTTATTAATTACATAATTATATATGAAACTAGATTATACATGGACTATTTTTCAGTTATTTTACAAGACCCATTTACGGTTTTGTGCATTCATTGGTCATTACAGAAAATACATTGTCCTCATCTTATCTTTCATAGTGAATGGATATGTTGTAAGTAGTTGTATCTCAGGGTCCAACCAAGGTATTTATTTTCTTTACTTTCTTTTAGATCTCTTGCCCACAGAGCATATATCTTTCTCTTTGATAATGAAAAAAATATTTTGTAATTTTCTAAACTTTTCAGAATTCTTTTTTCTCAATCTTAGTTCCTTAATTCAAAAATACTCAGTAGTAAAATAGTCCCTATTTCTGAGAACTGTGTGTGAAACATAAATGAGACATTTAACAGCATAGTAACATTTTTCAAAATTTATGTAACACTTTCTTTTAACATTAGTAGGAAACCTTATGATTTAAAGAAATGAGGTATTAATTTGAATTCTGTTTTTCCAAATCTCTTAAAAGGGCTACAGATATTAAATAATTAGCTTTTGAATGTCACAATTATAGGAAGCTGTTGCTTTTAATACACCTCACAGCATATCAATTTAAGGGGAAATTCTGGATGCTGTTGCTTCATCTGCTTAGACAGTATTAAATTTTTTTTTTTCAATTTCTTGTTAGGAAACACCTCAGGTTCTTCTTCTTCTTCTTTTTTTTTTAAAGCACTCTTTCATTTTAGGAGAATGATACATTGGAGACAATCTTACCCATCTTGAAATACTAAATACCAGAGTGATTATTGAACGATAGAGTGTTTCCATTACTTTTTGTCTTGCAGACAGTTTTTTGTGTCATTAATTTTTTAGTGCCAATAGAGTATTGCAATATTCTAAAATTCAACCTCTTTCCCAATGAATCTCATAAATCTTACAGCCGCTGTGGCTGGAAAGCAAGGGGCTTTTATAATGGCAGATATTCCTGGCCCCAAGACAAATATCTTCAGTAGGGTTTGTTTTCGCTGTTGTAATTACATAAAGGAGATACTTCAGGAACAATTGCATAGTATAGCATGATGGGCTGTAGGAAAATAGTCAGCAAAGCTTGGTTCTGATTGCAGCTAAGTTACTTGCTTGCCACATGATTTGGAAATACCAACTTCTTCCAGTAAAAATTGGAAATTTTGCTGATAGTATGTTTTAATTTGTATATTAAAATTAATACATCAATATGCTATGATTTTTTTCAAAAAGGATGAACATTTTCTCTAAAAGAAAACCATGACTTTCTAGAAAGATTCTTGCTGAATAAGTTTGATATTTCTCATTCAAGATGAACAATCCTCTTTCTCTCTCTCTCTTTTTTTTTTTTTAAGATTTTATTTATTAATTTGAGAGAGAGCAAGACAGCCTAGCTGGGGAAATGGCAGAGAGAGAGGGAAAAGCAGGCTTGCCACTGAGCAGACAGCCCTTTGTAGGGTTTGCTGTGGGGCTCGATCCCAGGATCTTGGGATCATGACCTGAGCCAAAGGCAGTTACTTAAATGACTGAGCCATGCAGGTGTCCCCAAAACAATCCTGTCTTGTTTTCTAGTTTTCTAGTTAACTTTTTTGACATTCTAGTTTGGGACCCTCAAAATTAGGTCTCCTCAGTTGATAATATTTCAGATATTCAACATGGAAAGCACTAGTTTGATGTGCTCCATATATAGATGCCTAAAGATTGAAAAAATATTTCCTACCTCAAACAAAAGTTTTCACAAATGAAAGTTAGTGTCCTTATTAAAGTATTCTGGAAAAGTGGTCTCAGGGGAATCTGCCAAAAATGGTTGATAATAGCTAATACTATACTAACTCACCATGTGATTTCCAAGTGTAGGAGGTAAGAAGCAACATTTTCAGTACAGATATGTGTCCACCATCATTTTTGTAATGCCAGAAACCATTCAGGCAGGTAGTATATAAATAGATGATATTCACTAAGGTTTTGAAACAATTTATAAAAGCAGTCAAGAAGTAATGGATTTACTGGGTAATCTTTTCAGGATAAATAATAAATGTAATATCATTTAACTCACAAATCACTTAGTTCGTTATCCTTTTAATTCAGAATATAAGATACCTATTTGATAAATGTTTTAATTTAACTTCAACTAAGCAACAAATAGGTACTATTCACCTTAGGTAGACATTATGTCAACTGATTATTTTCTCTTTTAATACTATTTCAAACTACTAAATGAATTAAATCCTTAAAATAATGTCATTACATTAAACACATGTAATTACTCAAGTTGTACTTCTTGAATTATATTCCTTTGCCTATAAATGAAATATTTGTCATCCATATTTTGTCAACCTGAGGAAATTAAAATGATCTATTGTATACTTTCTGCTTTTTAAATGATGATTATTTTTTAGAATCCCTAGCTCAAATTTATCTTTTCACATAGATTTAAATTTATTTTCAATTGTGAAAGGATAACTAACTTTATTATATATCTTTTAAAATTGAAAATAACCAGCACAGTTGTGGTGTGGTATTTGATAAGGTTTTAAGGTAACTTTATCTTACCTTACCAGTATATATAAAGCTTTTTATATTTTGTCTTTAGCATGTTTGTATATGCTTACATATATATCCATTAAAGAGGTAATCTTTTTTGTCACTTGTTCTATATTTAAGATATTGTATAAACATTGAAAATTTATAAAGAATTTTGAAGAAATTTAATTTTATTTCTACTAAAAACCAAAAGGATATTCTTTGTATTCTATGAATTTATAAGAATGACAAATAAGATGATAATTAATTACTTCTTGTTTTCCCACTAGAGAAAAGTTTTAAGTTATAATATGCATAACTTCTAACTATATACTTATACCTAGTTTATGTAATGTGTTATTTTGTGCTCAATTTTGGCATGAGTAGGTATTAAATGATAATTGGGAGTTCTTTCCAATATTTGACACAAATCTCCCATCAAGGAATATAATAATAGTGTAACTGATGATTAAATTTTAAAATTGTTAGTATCATAAAAAAATACATCTGTCCCTTATGCTTTATGTTTTTTTAAATAAAAGTAAAAGATAAACCTTAAAGGAAGATCAAAGTGCAAGAAGACAAAATTAGAAGAAAAACCCCTGTAACTCAGGTAGCAGGCACTCAGTAGGTAAACACTACTGGAAATCTTTAATTCTTTCTTAAGAATTAGGCTGCCGAGAGGCAACTGGGTGGCTCAATCTGTTGAAAATGGGACACTTGGTTTCAGCCAGGTCATGATCTCATCATGGGTCTTGGGATTGAGCCTCCCATCAGGCTCTGGGCTCAGCAGGGAGTCTGTTTGATGATTCCTACCCTCTACCCCTCCCCCTACTCACTTGCATGCTCTTTTCTCTCTCCTAAGTTTTCTTTAATTTTTAAAGTTTTCTTTAATTTCTTTTAAACATTTTTGGTTTTCAGAATGTTCTACATTTTGCTTTTTAAATTTATTCCTGAATATTTTATTCTTTTTGATGCTGTTATAAATGAAATTGTTTTCTTTTTCTTTTTCTTTTTTTTTAAAGATTTTATCCATTTATTTGACAGAGATCACAAGTAGGCAGAGAGGCAGGCAGAGAGAGAGAGGAGGAAGCAGGCTCCCCACGGAGCAGAGAGCCCGATGTGGGGCTCGATCCCAGGACCCTGGGATCATGACCTGAGCCGAAGGCAGAGGCTTTAACCTACTGAGCCACCCAGGCGCCCCTGAAATTGTTTTCTTAATTTCATTTTCTATTTGTTCATTCCTAGTGCACAGAAATATATTGCTTCCCAAAACTGATCTACAGATTCAAGGCGATTCTTAACAACATCCCAGATGAATTTCTTTTGCATCATTTGGAAATATAAGAGAACCATAATAACCAAAACAATTTTTTAAGAAAATCAAAGTTGGAAGACTCACACTTCTTAATTTCAAAACTTACTACAAACTTCAGTAATCAAAACAGGATAGTATTAGCCTAAGAGTAGACATACAGATCAGTGGAACTGAATTGAGAGTCCAGAAATAAACCTCAAATTTATGGTCAACTGATTTTTGACTGGAGTACCAAGACAATGAAGAAAGAGTAATGTTTGGGGGGTACTCAAATGGCTCAGTTGGTTAAGCAGAGAACTCTTGGTTTGACTTAGGTCATGATCTCATGGATTTCAAGACTAAGCCCTGCACTGGGCTTCACACTCAGGAGTCTGCTTAAAGATTCTCTCCCTCTGCCCCTTCCTTCCCCAACTTCCTCTCTCACTCTCTCTGTCTCTCTAAAATAAATAAATAAATCTTCTAAAAAATAATTAGGCTGCCAGATTAATTAGTGAGTTATAAACATTTATTGGAGTATAATGAAAAGAAAATGTCAAAGAAGTAATCCAACCATGTAGAATAGGAAAAGCTTTTTACCTGTTCTGTAGGCACTGATGTGTGAAGT
The DNA here is from genome assembly GCF_011764305.1 of Mustela putorius furo. Taxonomy (NCBI): domain Eukaryota; kingdom Metazoa; phylum Chordata; class Mammalia; order Carnivora; family Mustelidae; genus Mustela; species Mustela putorius. The sequence goes on along the minus strand of NW_025422112.1, from coordinate 1,550,407 downwards.
ATAACAAATTTGTCTCTGGCAAACTTAGACTTATAGCTACTCTGTGCCTATGAACATTTAGTTTCTCATAATAACACTATACCCCTCCCTGCCTTTTTATCAAATATATTCTTTTTTAAATTAACATATAATGTGTTTTTTTTCAGGGTTACAGATCTGTGATTCATCAGTCTTACACAGTTCACAGCACTCATCATAGCACATACCCTCCCCAGTGTCCATCACCCAGCCACCCTCTCCCTCCTAACCCCATCCACTCCAGCAACCCTCAGTTTGTTTCCTGAGATTAAGATTATTTTATGGTTTGTTTCCCTCCCTGGTTTCATCTTATTTCATTTTTCCCTCCCTTCTCCTATAATCTTCTGTCTTGATTCTCAAATTCCTCATGTAAGTAAGATCATATGATAATTGCCTTACTCTGATTGACTTATTTCACTTAGCGTAATACCCTCTAATTCCATCCACATCATTGCAAGTGACAAGATTTCAGGTTTTTTGTTGGCAGCATAATATTCCATTGTGTGTGTATACACACACACACACACACACCACATCTTTATTGATTCATCTGTTGATGGACATGTAGGCTCTTTTTATAGTTTGGCTATTGTGGACATTGCTGTTATAAACATTGGGATGCCTGTGCCCCTTCAGATCACTACGTTTGTATCTTTGGGGCAAATAACCAGTTGTGCAATTGTTGTATCATAGGGTATCTCTATTTTCAACTTTTTGAGGAACATCCATACTGTTTTCCAAAGTGGCTGCATCAGCTTGTGTTCCCACCAATAGTATAGGAGGGCTCCCCTTTATCTGCATCCTTGCCCCATCTGTCATTTCCTGACTTGTTAATTGTAGCCATTCTGACTGGTGTGAGGTGGTATCTCACTGTGATTTTGATTTGTATTACCCTGATGCCAAGTGATGTGGAGCATTTTTTAATATGTCTGTTGGCCATTTGTAGGTCTTTGGAGAAATGTCTATTCATGTCTTCTGCCCATTTTTTGATTGGATTATTTGTTCTTTGGGTGTTGAGTTTGATAAGTTCTTTATAGATTTTGGCTACTAGCCCTTTATCTGATATGTCCTATCAAATATATTATTTTAAGACTGTGTTTTCAACCCCATCATTAGCCTTCATGTTGCCAAAGTCACTGGCCACTTGGCTGCTCTCATATTATTCCATCTCTCAGCACAGATGGCCACTGCTTCCCTGAAACATTTTCCATTCTTGGATTCCACAAAATATGTCCCTGATTTACTTGAATTGTTTGCCCTTCCTCAGAGATTGCCTTTCCTGAATCTTCCTGTTATGACTGACCCTAAATGTTAAGTTAAACCACCGTTTGATTTTTAAACTTTGCTGTACTTATATCATTTTCTGGTGATTATGGCTTTAAGATTATCTGTATTTATCTGACTCATAATTGTCTGCATCCATCACTTGCCTCCCTCAAGTTCCAGACTCAAAATATCCAGCTTCCTTCTATACATCTCATTGTCTTTTTTTTTTCCCCCCATAGGAAAACTTTTATTTTTCATTCATTCCCACTATTCTGGTTCATTTTTTAATATATATATATATATATATATATATATATATGTAATTTTTTTGACCTTTGTTTTTTTTTAATTTATTTTTTATTTTCAGCATAACAGTATTCATTATTTTTGCACCACACCCAGTGCTCCATTCACTCCGTGCCCTCTATAATACATCTCACTGTGTTAATAATAGTCCCCTCATTTACCATATTGAACATGGGACTCTTAACTCATTAAATATCCCAAACACATAACTATACTTTATTTCTGGTCTTCCCCATCATGATAAATGGAACTATCTATAAGATTAGGTAAAAAATCCAAGAATGTTCCTTTGATTTAACTCTTCTTTCCTCCCTGAATTCAGTTAATTAATTGGTGAATCCTATTGACTTGATTTCCAAAATAAGCTTAAATAAGTCTTAAATAAGTTTCTCTCCAACCCACTGACAACCTCATGTTCCATCATTGATTAGTAAATAAATAAATAAATCTGAAATTGCCATCTTACACTTACACCTCCCCACACTTGCCCCCTTCAATTCATTCTTCAAAAAACAGACAAAATAATTTTTAAAAATTAATCAAATCACTCTTGCTTTAAGACATCCTCTTGTGCTTAGAATAAAATCCAGACTCCATACCATGACACATAATATTCTACACACCTCGTACTTGCATATCTATTTAATATTATCTTCCAGACCTCTCCCTCTTCTCTCCACCTTAAAACCACACTGGCTTTCTTTCTGTTCCTTAAACGTTCTAAGCTTGTTTCTATCTCTGTACCTTTGCACTTACTGTTTGTTCCTCTTGGAACTGTCTTATTTAGACTTCTCACATTGTTTTCAGTCTGATTTAGATTTCAGCCTGATTTCACCATCCCAGAGAACCTTGGCCTGATTTGCCCATGCTAACCATGGTTTCACTTTACATCCTCCAACAGTGAAGGGACCTGTCTGTGTAACTCATTGCTTAGCATGGTGTCTGGTATCTAATTATTACTCAGTCAACATTGTTTGATTGATTCAATAAAGATCGGTAAATGAAACCTCTCAGAAAGTATGAGGACTGTATTCCCACTGAAATATAAGCAACTGATTAAAAAAAATTTCTAACTTATTATTAAATTCTTAAATGTAAGAAATAAAGCTTATTTTAAAAAGTTACTATTAGGATAAATTTAAGGCACCCTTAATTAGACAGTAGGAGGATTTGAGGGGAATGTCGTAGACTATGCTGGGTGCTTCATGTAATACACATAAGTTATTCCTTCTAAACCTATCTATTAAAAAAACCCAAAGAAATTACACTTGTATTTTCCATCATTTTCATTTTCCAATTTGCTTCACTTTTAATTCGTTAAATTGAAGTAAAATGTACATCAAAGAAAACAGCCTATAATACCAACACAAAAATTAATTCAGAAATGTTTGCATCTGCATGCTTTATAAACATACTTTAAATATATACTACTCAAGTATAGAAGTTACAACAGCTAAGCATGAATTATGGAGTTATAATTCCACTGATGAAATCTCAAGGCACAAAACCATGGGTCATATCCTACTATAGATTTAATATGAAACTCTTTTCACAGTTAGGGAATTCTGCTTGAAAATTGAGAAGACAGGTTGTGAATTAATAGTCATAAAATGCATTGTTCTATGAACCCCATATTGAATTAATAAAAGAAATATGAATCAGGCTCATGAGAGAGGAAGGTATATTTTCTGGTTTAGTGAAAGAATGTACCAGCTTCATTTTTAGAATTAGAAATAAATGCTGTAATTTTTTTCAGGTTATAATAACTGGGTTTTTTTTGTTTGTTTGTTTATTTGTTTTTGTTTTCTACTCAAATAAATGAAACCTGTGCAGATAAAATATTTTGGTGTTGGGAATTCTAGGAAGTGGGATGCTGGCACAGAGACGGATGGACAGTCTGTTTTATTATTTTAATCATTGTGCTGTGCCACATGCACATACTTTTTAAAAACTTAACTTTTCATTTTTTTTTGGTAGTGTCTACAAAGTGACATAGGGTTTTTTTGTTTTGTTTTCTCTTGTTTTGGATCTCTGTTTCATTTAATATTCATTTTTTAAATGTAAATTCAATTAATTAACATAATGTATTTTGGTTTCTGGGGTAGAGGTCAATTATTCATCAGTCTTATGTAATACTCATTATATAATGCTCATTACTTCATATGCCTTCCTTAATGTCTATCACCTAGTTACCCCTCCCTCCATCCCCTTCCCCCATCAACCCTCAGTTTTTTTCCTATGATTTAGAGTTTCTTATACTTTGTCTCCCTCTCTGATTTCATCTTGTTTTATTTTTCCCTCTCTTCCCCCATTTTATCCTCCATTTTGTTTCTTAAATTCCACATGTGAGATCATATGATAATTGCCTTTCTCTGATTGACGTATTTCACTTAGCATAATACCCTCTAGTACCAACCTCATCATTGCAAATGGCAAGATTTCATTTTCTGATTGCTGAATAGTATCCCACTGTGTGTGTATTTGTGTATATATGCATACACACAAATATATATATATATACACACACAAATATATATATTTTTTGTGTGTATATATACATTATATATATATATATATATATATAAGTTGGTGTGTGTATTTGCGTATGTGTGTGTGTGTGTGTGTGTGTCAATATATAGGCATTTGGGCTCTTTCTATAGTTTGGCTATTGTGGAAATTTCTGCTATAAACACTGGGGTGCAGGTGCCCCTTCAGATTTGTATCTTTTGGTTAAATATGCAGTAGTGCAATTGCTAGGTCAGAGTGTAGCTCAATTTTCACTTTTGAGGAACCTCCATACTGTTTTCCACAGTGACTGCACCAGCTCGCATTCCCACCAACAGTATAGGAGGGTTCCGCTTTCTCCACATCCTCACCAACATCTGTTTTTTTCCTGACTTATTAATTTTAGCCATCTCGACTGGTCTATATCTCATTGTGGCTTTGACTTCTATTTTCCTGATGCTGAATGATGCATTTTTTCATGTGTCTGTTGGCCATTTGGTTGTCTTCTTTGGAGAAATGTCTGTTCATGTCTTCTACTCATTTCCTTATTGGATTATTTGTTCCTTGGGTATTGAGTTTGGTAAGTTCTTTATATATTTTGGGTAGTAGCACTTTCTCTGACATGTCATTTGCAAATATCTTCTCCTATCCTGTTGATTATCTTTTGGTTTTGTTGACTGTTTCATTGCTGCGCAAAATGTTTTTATCTTGATGAAGTTCCAGTAGTTCATTTTTGCCTTTGGAAATGTGTCTAGCAAGAAGTTGCTGCAGCCAAGGTCACAAAGGTTGCTGCATGTGTTTTCCTCTGGGATTTTGATAGATTCCTGTCTCATTGAGGTCTTTCATCCATTTTGAATCTATTTTTGTGTGTGGTGTAAGGAAACGGTCCAGTTTCATTCTTCTGCATGTGGATGTCCAATTTTCTCAACACCATTTGTTGAAGAGACTGTCTTTTTTGCACTGAATATTCTTTTCTGCTTTGTCAAAGACTAGTTGACCATAGAGTTTAGGGTCCATTTCTGGACCATTGATCTGGGTCCATTTCTGTCCCTGGATCTATATGTCTGGTTGGGTTTTTTTGTTGTTGTTGTTTGTTTGTTTGTGTTTTGTTTTGTTTTGTTTTGTTTTTGCCAGTACCATATTGTCTTGATGATTACAGCTTTGTAATAGAACTTGAAGTGTGGAATTGTGATGCCACCAGCTTTCGTTTTCTTTTTCCAACATTTCTTTGGCTATTCCAGGTCTTTTCTGGTTCCATACAAATCTTAGGATTATTTGTTCCAATTCCGTGAAAAATGTCAATGGTATTTTGATAAAGATTGCATTGAATGTATGGATTGCTCTAGGACACATAGACTTTTTAACAATATTTGTTCTTCTAATCTATGAGCATGGATTTTTCCATTTCTTTATGTCTTCTTCTATTTCTTTCAGGAGTATTCTATAGTTTTCCCAGTACATATCCTTTGCCTCTTTGGTTAGGTTTATTCCTAGATATCTTACAGTTTGGGGTACAATTGTAAATGGAATTTACTCCTTAATTTTTGTTTCTTCTGTCTCATTGTTAGTGTATAGAAATGTAACTGATTTTTGTGCATTGATTTTATATCCTGTCACTTTGATGAATTCCTGTATGAGTTCTAGCAATTTTGGGGGTGAAATCTTTTTGGGTTTTCAATGTACAGTATCATGTCATCTGCAGAGAGGGACAGTTTGACTACTTCTTTGCTGATTAAGATGCCTTTTATTTCTTTTTGTTGTCTGACTGCAGAGGCTAGGATTTCTAGTACCATGTTGAAGAGCAGTGGTAATAGTGGACATCCCTGCTATTTTCCTGACCTTAGAGGAAAAGCTCTCAGTTTTTCTTCATTGAGAATGATACTATCGCTTTTCATAGATGGCTTTTATGATGCTGTCTCTATCCCTACACTGTGAAAAGTTTTATTTTATGATGTTGTCTCTATCCCTACACTGTGAAAAGTTTTATTTGTTTTTGTTTTGTTTTGTTTTTTAAGATTTTATTTGACACACAGAGAGAGACAGCCAGAGAGGGAACACAAGCAGGTGCAGTGGGAGAGGGAGAGGAAGCCTTTCCACAGAGCAGAGAGCCTGATGTGGGGCTCCATTCCAGGACCCTGAGATCATGACCCAAGCCAAAGGCAGGTGCTTAATGACTGAGCCACTCAGGTGCCCCCACTGTGAAGAGTTTTAATCAAGAAAGAATGTTGTACTTTGTCAAATGCTTTCCTGCATTTATTGAGAGGATCATATGGTTTTTGTCCTTTCTTTTATTTATGTAGTGTATTACATTGACTGATCTGTGGATGTTGAACCACTCTTGCAGCCCCAGAAATTTATCCCACTTGGTCGTGGTGAATAATTCTTTTAATGTACTGTTGAACCTTATTGGCTAGTATTTTGGTGAGTATTTTTGCATCCATGTTCACCAGGGATATTGTTCTGTAATTCTTCTTTTTTGGTACTGTCTTCGTTCTGGTTTTGGGATCAAGGTAATGCTGGCTTCATAGAAAGTGTTTGGAAGTTTCCCTTCCATTTATATTTTTTTGAAACAGCTTCAGAATAATAGGTAATCATTCTTCTTGAAATGTTTGGTAGAATTCCCCTTGGAAGCCATTGGCCCTGGACTCTTATTTGTTGGGATATTTTTGAATACTGCTTCAATTTCTTTGCTGGTTTTGGGTCTGTTCAGGTTTTCCATTTCTTCCTGTTTCAGTTTTGGTAGTTTATACATCTCTAGGAATTCATCCATGTCTTTCAGATTGCCTGATTTATTGGCATATAGTTGCTCATAATATGTTCTTGAATTGTGTATATCTCTGTTGTGTTTGTTGTGATCTCTCACACTTTCATTCATTCATTTCATCTCTCACTTTCATTCATGATTTTATTTGGATCCTTTCTTTTTTCTTTTTGATAAATCTGGCTAAACTTTCATCAATCTTTTAATTCTCTCAAAGAACCAGCTCCTAATTTCATTGATATGTTCTACTGTTCTTTTGGTCTTTATTTCATTGGTTCTTGCTCTAATGTTTATTATTTCTCTTCTCCTGTTGAACTTAGGCTTTATTTGCACTTCTTCCTACTGCTCCTTTAGGTGTAAGGTAAGGTTGTATATTTGAGACCCTTCTTGTTTCTTGAGAAAGATTTGTATAGCTGTATACTTCCATAGGACTGCCTTGGCTGCATCCCAAAGGTTTTGAAGTTATGTTTTCATTTTCATTTGTTTCCATGTTTTTTTTTAATTCTTTAATTTCCTGGCTGATCCATTTATTCTTTAGTAGGATGCTCTTTAACCTCCATGTATTTGAGTTCATTCCAAATTTCCTCTTGTGATTGAGCTCTAGTTTCAAAGCGTTGTGGTCTAAAAATATGCAGGGAATGGTGGCAATCTTTTGGTACCAGTTGAGACCTGATTTGTGACCCAGGATGTGATCTATTCTGGAGAATATTCTATGTGCACTGGAGAAGAATGTGTATTCTGTTGCTTTATGATGGAATATTCTGAATATATCTGTAAAGCCATCTGGTCCAGTGCGTTATTCAAAGCCCCTGTTTCCTTGTCAATCTTCTGCTTACATGATGGGTCCATTGCAGTGAGGGGGGGTGTTAAAATTCCCTACTATTATTGTATTATTATTGATTTGTTTCTTTAATTTTGTTATTAATTGGCTTATATAACCAGCTGCTCCCATGTTAGGGACATAAATATTTACAGTTGTTAGATCTTCTGATTGGATATACCCTTTAATTACCATATAGTGTCCCTCTTCATCTCTTATTACAGTTCTTGTTTTAAAATTAATTTTTCTGATAAAAAGATTGCCATCCCAGCTTTCTTTTGATGTCCATTAGCATTGGATGGTTTTTCACCCCCTCAATTTCAATCTGGAGGTGACTTTAGGTCTACAATGAGTCTCTTGCAGACCGCATATCAGTAGGTCTTGCTTTATTATCCAATCTGATACCCTGTGTCTTTTGATTGGGGTATTTAGCTCATTTACTTACAGAGTTAACTATTGAAGGATATGAATTTAGTGCCATTGTATTATCTGTGACAATTACCTGTGAAGTCACCATTCCTATATATTGTCTCTGTTTGTTTCTGGTCTGTGTTACTTTTGAGGTCTCTCTTTGCTTGAAGGATCCCTTTTAATATTTCTTGTAGGGCTGGTTTGGTAATTACAAATTCTTTTAGTTTCTGGTTTGGTCCCTGGCAGTCAGTATTGCCTGTTGTTCTCTTTTTCAAGGTGAGTTTCTCCATCTTGTCATTCTTGCAGAAAGTGGTCAGTTTTCTATTTGTAGAATTGCAGCTATCCTCTTACATCTCCAGTTGAGTTCACAGCTGTTCAGAATGATTCGATAGCTATCTAGCTGAGTTCCTGGAACCAGATGAAACTAAGGTCTCCTACATCTCTGCCATCTTGATTGTTTCTCTCTCTGCTCCATTTTAAAGAAATGCCTGTCACCTCTGAAACAGAGAGGGAACCTCCAAAGTGACATAGGTTAAAAGATTATCTGATCCTTCCTTTTTTTAAAAACATTTGAGACTACTGAGTCTGAAATAAGTTAAATGATAAATGGAAATAACTTGGATTTGGAATCAGATTCCCAATCTCTAATATCAGCCAAGCACTTACTAGCTGTGTGACCTTTTCCAAATTACTTAGCCTCCCTAACCCTATTTCTTCATCTGTAAAGAAAAAAATGATATTTACCTTGGAGATAAGTTTGTAACCAAACCAAGTAATGCAATGCTATGTGTATAAAAAACCTACCTTGGAAATAATAATAATAAGTGATTTCCTATAAAGCATATAAAAGGTATTTCACTAAAGAAGGAATTATCCTTTTGGTAAATGACACTAGACCTATCACTTATTCATATGTGAATACAATGGATTTGGTTCCATCCAGTGTATTATATAGAATAATTATTCCAAATGGATGACAGACCTAATGTAGAGTCCAAAAACAATAAGTTTCTAAAATAAAACTTTTGAGAAAATCTTTATGAATATTTAGTTAGATAAAGATTTCTTAACACACTCTATTTAAAAAGTATAATCCATAAAACAAATTGATAAACTGACTTCATATAAATTAAAAACACTGCTCTAGAAAAATATTATCAGAAGAATAAAAGACAAGCTACAAATGAAGAGGAAATATTTGTACTCATGTATCTGATAAAAACTTGTGTTTATAATATGAAATAATAGGAAATCAAACTAATTTGTTTAAATGAGCATATTTAAACACTTCAGAGAAGACAAGTGGATGGCAGATAGACCCATGAAAAAATGCTTAATAATATTAGTAATTAGGAAAATTACCACTATACACCCATTTGAATGTTTACAGTTGAATAGATTGACCAGGATCTGGAAATAATGGAACTCTCATGTACTTCTTTTATAAATGTAAAATGGTGCAATCCTTTTGGAAAAAGTTTGGCAAAAATGCCTGAAAATGTTAAACATACACATACTATAAAATCCAGCCTTTTGACTCCTATATATTTACACAAAAGATGTGAAAGTCTATGTCTATGACAAAGTTTGTAATAGCCTCAAACTGAAAGCAGTCCAAATGTCCATGCATAGGTGACTAGATGAACAAATTATGGAATATCTATACAGTGGAATACTAGTCAGCAATGAAGTGATTAAACTATTGATACACATAAACATGGAAAAACCACAAGTAATTATTCTGGGTAAACCAAGACAGGAAGAAAGAGTGGCAAATATAAAATTCTAAAAAATGCAAACAAATTAATAGGGCAAATAACAAACAAACAAAAAACAAACAAACAAACAAAAAAACTAAGATCAGTGTTTCCCTAGAAATACAAGCATTAGAGTGAGGGAAGTTTTGGGAGGGGGGAATTCCAACCAGGCATGAGAAAACTTTTAGACATGATTGACATGTTCACTTTACTGATTGTGATGATGGTTTCTCAGATACATACATATGTCAAAACATCAAATTATATACTTCATGTGCAGTTTGTTTTATGTCAAATATATTTGAATAAAACTGTTAAAAATAAAATTTAAAAAAAGGTACAAAGACAGCATGGATTAAAATTGAAGAAAGCAAATAAAAGTTAGAATATAAATGGTATGTATATTTTAAATATCTGTGTAGTGTTTTAGCAGGGACCAGTGTCCACAACTTCCTGCTCTTATTCATTTTCTTAGTGATATTAACTCTCTCACTTCACCATGCTAATTTATAACTTAAAAGACACACACTACTTTGAGATGCAGTGATTTCATTTAGAAATGTCACCTGCCTAAAATGTCATTTTATTTTGAATTCTGTTAGTCTAAGTCTGTCCTTCTAGACCCCAGAATTAATGATCTTCCTTTCCCATGGATATATCTGAAAATAGTTGAAGAATGCTATATTTACACTTCTAAAGCCATTCCTTCTATGATAAAAACATATCCAGTTTATTCTGTTGTTTCAAAATATTATTTGATCCTATTCATCTCACTCAGGAGTCCCCTGAGTTTGTTAGTGTCACTCTTAAAGTATGGAATCCAAAACTGGAAGCAATAATCCGGATTTAATGTGATCAGTACAGAGCACTAGGAGACTATAATCATCTTTGTTCTGAACCATACAACAGCCTGAGATTGGATTACCTTTTTTAGCAATAGTGTCATGCTGTCAGTTCCTATTGAACTTGAAGCTAAATAAAACTTCATGTTTTTCTTTTTCAGTGGAACTGCTACAAATCCTGTTTTTCCACTTTTTATTTATATAAAACCAACTGTTTGAACCTAAATGTAGGAATTTATATTTGTTCCTTTGAAATTACATCTTGTCTTATGTTTCTCATTTCTGTCAATTGAGATCATTTTGAGTCCAGTCCTCCTATCTACTATATTTATAGTTCCTCTCAGCTTTTAGGTAATTTCCAAATATCATACATAACATTTTACTTTATGTGAATTCCTTAGGCCTTATATTCCCCTCTAGCTACCAATTTACCTTTCACCCTCATGTCACAATTACAGTAAATACATATTATTTACTTCCCTTCATAGCTTTCTTTAGAAAAGAAAGCTCTCTTCTATAGAACTGGGAAGTTTAGCAAACCACTCCTCCTCCACTAGAGAAAATATGATCTATACTGGTTAATCTGAATACTCTATTTCCAGAGGTGGAATATGATCTATACTGGTTAATCTGAACACTCTATTTCCAGAGGTGGTTTGTGGATGGGCCCATTAACCATCCTGGGTCAATCAGAATCCTCTGCAAGAGTTTTATGCCAAATCAAATGTAGAATACATTTGTGGTCACACCATAATAACTGGGAGAATGTGACCATTCGATCTGCCAGAACAATGAAAATCTGTTGGTATTAGGATAGCATAAAACCAACTCATAGTTATACGAGGTTGGATGGAAAAGGAAACTGAAAATTTGTGTTAACCTTTGGATCCAGCTATAACTTGGTCACAATCATGCCTTAACATCCCTGTAATGTTGGCTACCTAATTGTTTCTATAGGAACTACCTTGATTTGGATGTTACATAGCTTTCCTTTTTGCTGTTAATAATAAGAGTAGTATTTTTTTATTGTAGAATAAGTGCAAAGTATGGAAAAGCTAAATATATATACAGATATATAATACCATATTATTGATATCAATATATCTTTAAAATATTACTTCTTATTCCACCAAGTCCTCCATGAATAAGTACTTTCTATTCATTAACTCTGTGTTGTGGAGAGTCAAATGAATGTTAAATAGAGCAGACATAGTTTGCTCTCCTAGAATCCAAGATTCTAAGTAAGCTTTGCACATGGCACACCTTGAATATATATTTTTGCAATTCATTACTCAAGGAAGTCTCTTTTCTTTCGTTCTTTCTTTCTTCTTAAAAACAAAGTAATAGTTGCTCAAAACTTATTTCCTAGTTACTTTACTATATTTTAATGTCATCGATGCTCTTTAAGTTATTGATATCTGTATGATGGAACTATTAAGTAATATGCTATCGTGCGTCCCTTTCCAGCTTCCATTCAATGACTTCATGATGGATGGGATCATTCATGATGGGAGTATTTGCACCAAAGACATTAGCAAGCACTATAGATCAAGTCTCCCTCCTACCCACCTGGTTATGAATAGTTTATCAGCACACCAAGGAGTAGAGTAAAAGAAACAGAAAGAATTAAATGCTGCTGCCATGTACCTTTTGGTCCTCATGCTTTAAATTTGTTATCCTATTTATGTATTTTTTCAAGTATAATTCACATACAGTGCTAAATTCACTTCATGTTTATAATATAATGATTCAACAATTCTATACATTATGTTATGTTACCTATTTAAATCTCACAATAACACTGTGAGCTAGCAACTATTTTTTTTTCATGTTCAAAGTGCTTTATTATTTCTTATTACCTGATGAAAACAATCACACTTTACTCTGACCTTGACTTGAAGAAAATAATTTTGCCTTAGTCTGACATCATCACCTGGAGAAAACCCTGCCTTAGTCTGACTTTAACCAATCTTTTCAGTCTAGCCCCTACTATTTTGCTTATTACACTTCACATTCTGGAAGTTCATTAACTTTATTTTATTTAATAAAATAAAATAAAGCTAGCAACTATTTTTATCCTCATTTTAAGGGTGAGAAACTAAGGTACAAATAAGTTAAATAATTCCTCTGAGGTAGTACAATTAGTAAGTTACAAACTGTCATGTCTTGACATTACACAAGAATTTATAAACCTTGAATGATAGCTTACATTTTTTAAAGGATTGGGCAAAGATTTCTCCAGTTTGGATTTTGAAAGGACTCACTAGATTCTATAGAGCATACTCATAAAAGACTTATATTTTCTTCATTTTCTTGCTTGAACAAACAATAAACAAAAGACTCTTTAGCAATTATCTTTAGCTTCTAAAAATATAATCCTATAACAATGTAAGGTTTTCATATCACTGAAATTTTCAATATATTGTCATACGATTTGTTTGTTAGCAAAGTTATTTGATACTCATTTCAAACTTATATTTTGTTACCTTTTTTCCAACCTAAGTTTTTCATGGAGGTAATTGTCACATGCCACTTCTTTGGATACTTCCTAGTTTCCATTTTTTCTTTCTCACTGAGGTTATTCAAAATGATATGGTTGGATTTGGGGGGATGTTTTTCTGAAATTTATTTGGTACTTGAGTCATAATGCTTCTTGCTCTGCTAATAGGTCATGGCTTCTTTCTCTTGAGATATTCAAACATGCTTTCCTCGTCTTTGGCCCTGTGGGATTATAGACCAATATTCCTTTCTTTTGGTTTTGCAAATATTAAGATGGTATTCTTTTTTCTATGGATAGCCATTGTTTCTACAAATACATATTTTCATTATTGGTAAAATTGAATTTTAAAGTAATGCTTTTCATTATTGTTTCTTTTAGGCTCTAAAATTATCAACAAATTAATTCAAATATATCAAGCCTTTATTATATATTTTACTTTCTGTGTTTTAATTTTATAAAGATACAACCTCATAGATGTTTAATATAGGGGCACCCGGGTGGGTCAGTCAGTTAAGTGGCTGCCTTCAGCTCAGGTCATGATCTTGGGTCCTGAGATGGAGACCCACATCAGGCTCCCTGATCAGCGGGGAGCCTGCTTCTCCCTCTGCCTGCTTCTCTGACTTACTCATGCTCTCTATCTGTCTGTCAAATAAATAAATCTCTTTAAAAAAAGATGATTACTATAAAGTATGATGAAAGAAAATTATGAACCATCAATTTTGAATGTAATTGTTGGATTTCTCTTTTACTGTGTTTAAAATTTTCAGTGAATTAATCTAAGTTCTATGATATTAAAAAATAGTATAAAAGATTGCATTAGCTCCCACATAATTTTGTAGCAATATTTATTTATTTATTTATTGAGACATGACTTCTAAATAGCACAGTAAGCTTGGAGCTCTTAACATAATGCCTGGCACTTAATAAGTACTAAAATATATTGGTTTACATACCTACTCAAAAGAAAATAGTGCTTTAACTTGAAACATTCTTCGAGTTAAATAAAAAAGATGATTGAATTAAATTAAAAAAGCAGCTCAATTATTCCTTTGATAACAATGGAAGGGAGAGATCTAGTCTTTTTTTTTTTTTTTTTTTTTTACAGATTTTATTTATTTGTTTGATGGAGGGTGGGGGAGGAGCAGAGGGCAAAGCAGGCTCCATGTTGAGCAGGGATCTTGATGCAGAGCTCAATTCTAGGACCCTGAGGTCATGACCTGAGCCAAAGGCACTTTTTAAAAAAATTTTTTTTTTAAAGATTTCATTTATTTATTTGTCAGAGAGAGAGAGCACAAGCAGACAGAGTGGCAGGCAGAAGCAGAGGGAGAAGTAGGCTCCCCGCGAGCAAGGAGCCCGATGTGGGACTCGATCCCAGGATGCTGGGATAATGACCGGAGCTGAAGGCAGCGGCTTAACCAACTGAGCCACCCAGGCACTGAGCACCCAAAGGCACTCTTAACCAACTGAGATACCTAGGCACCTCAGAAAAGATCTAGTCTTAGCAGATGATAGTCATGTTCACAACATGCATATAGTGCCTAAATTATATATCAGATTCTATGCATATACCCTTGCTACACAAATTTGCAAATGTGGAATATATAAACTAATTCTATCATTTTACACATGGTCAAATGGAGCTAAGAAAAGTTAAGTTGTTTATCCAAGATCATCCTGTTGGTGGCAGATCTAGGATTCACATTTGTCTGATGTGAAAATGTCTTTCCACTATATTGTGCTGACTATTCCAGTCTATGTCTGGAGCCCAAATATTTTCGAAGTCAAGACTTGGTTTCTAAGTAGGCAAATCCATAAAAAGATGTAACATTCGCTAGTGTGCCACATTCATAAGTGGTCCACTGTAATTTTATATTAAGTCACACATGGATGATGAGCAAGTGAATGGATAAATGAGTAGATAACTTCCAGTTCTTGGTCCTTAGTCAAATTAAAAAACCTTACTATCCTGGCTATACCAACACATTAATATGCAAACCATTTTCAAGTCACCTGCTGGGAAAATAGGAAAGAAAAAGGAGTCAGCAAAAAGAAAAAGTGTCATTTCTTTCATGCATAAATAAAATTTAAATTGCTGTAATACTAGTCAAGTGTTATTCATTAATAACTAGCATATTGCACTAGATATCAGCTGGATTAATTAGTGCACTCTACTTGTTACAAGTATAATTTCTCATATTACTTTTAATGACATTTTTAGGCTGTTAAATTGCCAGTGAATGCAGAACTTGAAATATCAACATTCTTTCAAAATGTTAATTTTGCTGATTATGAAGAGAACTATTATACTGTGAAAAGAATGTGGAGCCTGGGGTCTAAAGACCATGGATTAAATCCTGAATCTGACATTTACTCAATTTATTAGGCAAATTATTTCATTTTATGACTTAGTTTTCTCTTTACTAAAATTGTAGGGAATCATATTCCTAAAATGAGATAATGCAGGTGAAGGACTAACACTAGCTTTCTTCAGCAACTTTGGCAGACATAAATACAATGAAACTGACCCCCCAACTACCTCTTCACCAGATGTTTGGAAGCATGACTGACCCCTTCTAACTGAAGAGTTCTGAGTTCTTTGGGTAGTTTAAGCTCAAGGTGGGCCTCATCAGAAAGAATTGGATGTCTTGATATAATTTGAGAGATAGACACTATCATATTTTATATATCATATATAATGATATATATACTTCATAATGATATATATACACACACAGTAATATATAATATATAAGTTCCATGATAGAAAAACGTATTCAAAAGAATAAAAAGTTAAATGGCCATTAAAAAATAGTAGTGGTATATATAAATATAGATAACTTATTTATATGTATTTATATAAAACCTGTTTTTTAATGTATAAACTATTTTATCCTAGGAATTCAAACATATAAATGTAACATGTAATCTGTTATTGAGCATATAAATGGATGAATTTTAAGTAGGGCATAGCCTATATATCATTAGACTATACAGTCATAACCTCTGAAGCTAAAAAAGCCATGCTTTCTCATTCTCTACAGAATGACTATATTTTTTAATGTCCCCTAATGACAATTCAAGTGAGTTTCACATGTACTATATAGTCTTTTTTACCAAACCAAACTGTTCCAAGCTTGTTCTTCAAATTTAGTTAAAAGATCTTTATCACTTTTGAGTAATTCTGTAATAGATGGATAGATGGATAGTGTCATTTTAATTTTGAGGATAATTAATTTAAGTGATAATCTTTGAAGTTCAGAGTATAACACACTGCATTTTAATTTGCACACTACTCCAACTGCAAACATTTTAATATCCTATTTATTCATTAGGATTTCAAATATAACATTTCTTCGCTCAAAAAGGAACTATGGAGAAAAGAAGCATGAATAGTCAATAATAAATTAATATAGAAAAAATGCCCTTTCTAAATCCAGTGTGTTGTTAGTTAAATATGCAAATATGTATATTTTACATGGGTTTTGTATATGTAAGAATTTTACTAGTATTCAAGAAAATAATGTGATCTTAATTGTCTTGTTTTTGGTTTTGTTTTCTTTGTAGCATTGCTCTTTGAGTCTCTTAACTATGTAACAAAATTTTTGTAAAGTAAGGGCTGAAAAAAAACTATATTTTAGAGCCCAAAGAAGTAGTACTAGGAGAAGCTAATGATCTACTCTTTCAGTTAAAATAACTTTGCAAGTTCCTCCCCACTGCATCTACCTCACTATTTATGACTCAGACAGTGTATGAAAAGACTTAGTCTTTCCTCAGAAGCAGATCACCAAAAGACTAAAAATTTAACCTAAAATGTTTATTACTCTGGACAGGAAAAGTGGATTATTCCATCATTAAAGCTAATGCATATATATTTGACAAGCCATATATATTTTTTAAGGCAGTTTATTTTTGTTCTATTTTATCATAAGGCAGTTTAGAGATTTACCTGTTTTCACAGCATTGTCTAGCTGTATTTTATAATAAATGAACACAAACTCTTGACTGCTATGGAAATCATTTCTTTGTGTTTTTAAAGTGAAGAAATTCTAGAAACAGGTACACCCTCAGCAGGTGTATAGATATGCAATAGCGCATGGCTTATCAGGCTGCCTGATAAAATTACTATGACATCAAGAGCTAGGTGTTAAAGCACAATAGGCTAGAAGAGTATGAGCCATCAAGATGTTCAGGAAGACCACTACTTTGATACTCATTTCAGTTGTTGAAGGCTGTCCTGCAATGCCATTTTGCAGTGTAAATGTTACTACGACATTTCATCCTGATGGGTCCTGTGATTTTTCACTTAGCCTAAGATGAATCAAGAGGACATGAGGTGAAAGGGGTTGGTGAAGATCAATGAAATAACATCTGGATAGGAAGAAGGAAAATCAAACAGAGCAAACTCCAAGAGCTAAGATAACACTTTAGGGGAATGATTATCAGGGTGACCATGCTTTAGCTGATAACTTACATTAGTTCACTAGCCAGGAGGAGGAACGGTTTGGAGAAACAAGTCTTTTTCAAGTTCTTTCTGTGTTCTATTTCTATTATTTCATTTAAACATCTGATTAATTCACATAATATTTGATATCTAGAATACCCTAAAATATTAAAAGGAAGAGTTCAAGTACCTGACATTCTGCTTTGATCCTTGACAAAATGGTAGGGAAGAAAAGATGCAAATAAATCTCCATTCTTTATCTACCCCCAGTAAAGTGCTCCAAATAGTCATGTTTTCATCTAGTATATGCCAAACTTGTGCCGACTCTTTGGAAAATGAATAAAAGGGAGTCTGTTCATGAGAACTTAAAGAGCTATTTCCATCAGAGCTTCCAACCTAGAAAATGTCCTACACTGCTCACTGTTGCACTTAGCTATTGACTTACTTGTCTTGAATTATTTGTTTTGAATGTTCTGAAAAATATTTTGAAGTAAATGGAGCAATAAACCACTGATAGATATATAAACACCCAGATTTACAGATATACACATAGGTAGGTAAAATGAGGAAGCATGTAGGGTATAATACCTTGGAAGAAAAAGAAATCTGTAATTTATGTCCATTATTGCTGATGCTTCCAGATAAACCATCTCGAATTTGAAAATTATGTTTTCTAAGAACATACCAAGCCTGTAAGTCAGGTTTCTAAACATACTTTTCCTTATATGTAATTAATCAAGAGTAGATTTTTATCTGTTATCTTTATCTTACTAGACAGTTAATCGATGGATTCAGCCCTAAAGGCAGTGGCACTGGGAGTGTAACTAATGCAATATTCACAAATGCGAATCCATTTGCAAAACTCATTCTTTGACTCACAAAATAAATGCTACCATTGAAAAGTAGACATTTTCTTCTTGAAATATTTTACTATAAATACAAAAATATTTGCATGCTTTGTCATGCTCAGAAATAATAGTTTCATGTGCTTTATTTATCAAAAAAGTTTTAAGTTTTTAACAGTTTTACTGTTCTCTGGTCATTGCAAAAAAGTGATAAGAAAACAGCTTCTAGCAGGTCCAAACACCTTGTCCATAAATCGATAATTATGTTAGTGTTGATATTTTTATAATTGGACAAAGAAACACAGTTTTCATCAATTATGATCAAAGCCCTGAATTTCTCAATAAGATAGCTTCTTTTAAAGAAAAGCAGTTATTTAATTCTTATTTGTAGTTCTTTTAAAAAACACATCATTTCTTAATTTTGTTTACATTATTACCTTTTTATGCAGAAAGCAATAAAAATTCTATTGAGTAAATTTCTAATGAAAATTAATATTGACTGAGTAAGTCAGCGTGCTATCTTCTTTTTTATCTGCATACATGAAACTAATACTAGGAAATATTTTTACTTTTTAAGCTTTAACCACTTAAAGCTTAACAAAACTGATTAGCTTTTGAAAACTGCTTTCTTTCATGATGATATATTAACCAGTAAAACAGGCAAGGGAAGAATAAGAAGCCGATCATAGCCACTGAAAAGAGAAATTTATAATGTTACGCTCATATTAACTTATGTGAAATTTCACAAAAGTGTGTCTGCTGATTTGTAAAATTAATCAAGTGTACTCGGGGCTTAAAAAGAGATATATAATGACCCAAAGTATTCATAATTACATTAGATTTAATTTAATAAAAATTTGTATTTCAAAAGTGACCTACTGAAGTGACATCAGCATTGGTGGGAAAGGAAGCTCCAAGTTCACATTCCCCCAACAGAAACACTGACTTAGCAATAATATATAGCCCAAATTACCTTTCTACAAACTCCAGAAACCAAGTAAGAAGTTGCAGCACCACAGGTGAGTACAAATCCAGAAAAAGATGGCTAGAAGCCAGTGAGAATGCTCCTTGCTTTTACCCACCATAGTCACCCCAGCGTGATCTGGAGAAAACTCCACAAACTCTCGGGCTTCTCCCTCCACTCAGAGAGAAGTGTGGACTGTGAGTCTAACGATCTCTTTTTTCAGAGACTACTCAAGGGACTGCTTTCCCTCTTAACTGATTCAGAGCCCTGAAATAATTGTCGGTTTAGCGCCAGACCAAGGGCCTCTGAACAAAGGGCAAGCACGCCTTCTTGAGGCACTACTAGAGAGACTGTTTTACTGCTGGTAGTCACCAGGGGGCGCAAGAGATTACAGGATGCAGAGAAGGGGGCAAACTTCTCTAACTGGGAAATTACCTGTACAAGCCCACAAAAGGTTTTAAACACTCCCCAAAATTTCTGGCTAGGCTTATTAACCAAGATCTTCCTTGGTATGAAGATAGTAAAGACTGAGAGATATGGCTGTTTTGTTGTTGCTGTTGCTTTAATTATTCAAGACTATTTTTTAGAAGTTGTAGGCAAATGTATTATTGGATAAGTTGACTTTTCATGCTGTTGATTATTTCTTTTGCTGTGTAGAAGCTTTTTAATTTGAGGCAAACTGAATCGCTTATTTTTGCTTTTGTTGCTGTGCTTTGGGGGTCATATTTTAAAAAATCATTTCCCAGACCAATGTCAAGAAGATTTTACCCAATTTTTTTCTGTTAGTTTTATGGCTGCACATATTAAATTTAAATTTTTAAACCATTTTGAGTTGATTTTTGAAATAATAAAAGATAAGTGTTCAATTTGATTCTTGTGCATGTGACTATCCAGTTTTGTCAATACCATTTGCTGAAATGACTTTCCTTTCCCCATTATATATTCTTAGCAACTTTGTTGATGGCTATTATCAAAAAGACAAAGAGTAACAAGTGTTAGTGTTTATATATGAATGAATGTTATTTAGTCTTAAAGAAAAAAAAAGGGGGGGAATCTTGTCATTTGCAACAGCATGGATGAACCTGGAAGACACAATACAAAGTGAAATAAATCAGGCCCAGAGACAAATACTGCACGATCTCTTTCATATATGGAAACTAAAATAGTCAAACTCATAGAAGCAGAATGGTGGTTGCCAAGGGGTGGGGGAATAGGGAGTGTTGATCAAAAGATACAAAGTTTCAGTTATGTAAAATATATTCATTCTGGAGTTCCAATGTTTAACAATGAGACAATAGTTAATAATATTTCATTGTGTGTTGGAAATTTGCTAGAGGGCAAATCTTTAGTGTTTTCACCACACGCATGTGCACACACACACACACACACATACACACACAATGATAATAATGTGAGGTGATGGATATGCTCATTAATGAATGTGCTGGTTATCTCACAATGTATATGCATATTAAACATCAAATTGTACACCTTAAATATATACATTTTTTGGTCAATTATATTGAAATAAAGCTGAGAAAAAATGCGGACATTAAAACTTCCCCAGATAAACAAAAGCTAGGGGGCTTATTAATATTATTCCTGCCCTATAAGAAATGCTAAAGGGATGCCTTCAAGTAGAAACAAAAGGATGCTAGACAGCAACATGAAAGCGTATAAAAATATAAAGGTCTCTGGTGAAGGTAAATATATAGACAGAAAAATGATCCTTTAGTATTATACCACTGATGGTTAAATCACCTTTAATTCTGATATAGAATTTAAAAGATAAAAGTACCAAAATAACTGCAAATTTATGACAATGATATACAATATAAAAAGATGTGACTTGTGAATCAGAAACATGAAGTGGAAAAGGCAGAAATGGAAAGGAATAGAGTTTTTTATGCAATTGAAGTTGTTATCAATTTGAAATAGGTTACATAATCAAGATGTTAGGTAATCCTCATGGTAACTGCAAGGAAAATACTTACAGAATGTACAGCAAAGGAAATGAGAAAGTATTCAGAGCACAAGGTTGTGAAATATCAATGAAGCACAAAAAAATGTAGTAAAAGAGGAAGAAGGACAAAATAGCTACAAGACATAAAACAAAAAGAAAACGGCAATGATAAGACTATCTCTATCAGCAATTACTTTACATGTGAATGGATTAAACTTCCTAAGCGAAAACGTAGATTAACTAAATTAACAACAAAAAATTCAATTATATGCTATCTTAAAGAGACTCACTTTATGTTTTGTTTGTTCTTTGCTTTTGGGGGGTGCTTGGGCATTTTTAAAAATTTATTTATTTTTATTAAAATTCAATTAACATATAATGTATTATTGCTTTTAGAGGTAGAGGTCAGTGATTCATCAG
Source organism: Mustela putorius furo (assembly GCF_011764305.1). Classification (NCBI taxonomy): domain Eukaryota; kingdom Metazoa; phylum Chordata; class Mammalia; order Carnivora; family Mustelidae; genus Mustela; species Mustela putorius. The sequence continues at coordinate 1,528,588 of NW_025422112.1, read as the reverse complement.
CCTTATATAACACCCAGTGCTCATCACATCACATGCCTCTGTTAATGTCCATCACCCAGGTACCGCATCCCCGGACTCGTCCCCTCCAGCAACCCTTTGTTTGTTTCCTGTGATTAAGAGTCTTACGGTGTATCTCCCTCTCTGATTTTGTCATTTTATTTTTTCGTCTCTTCCCCATGGTTCTTTACTTTGCTTCTTAATTTACACTTATAAGAGAGATTGTATGATAATGGTCTTTCTTAATAGACTTATTTCACTTAGCATAATACCCCCTAGTTTCATCCATGACATTGCAAATGGCAGGATTTCATTTTTTGATGCCTGAGTAGTGTTCCATTGTGTGTGTGTGTGTGTGTGTGTGTGTGTATACACACATATCTTCTTTATCCATCATCTGTCGATAGACATCTGGGCTCTTTCCATAGTTTGGCTATTGTGGACATTGCTGCTAAGAGCACTAGGGTGCAGATGCCCCTTCAGATCACTACATTTGTATTTTTGGGGTAAATACCCAGTAGTGCAGTTGCTGGATTGGAGGGTAGGTTTATTTTTAACCTTTTGAGGAACCTCCATACTGTTTTCCAGAATGGCTGTACCAGCTTGCATTCTCACCAACAGCATAGGAGTGTTCCTCTTTCTCCACATCTTCACCAATATCTTTCATTTCCTGACTTGTTAATTTTAGCCAATCTGACTTGTGGGAGGTGGTATCTCACTGTGGTTTTGGACTGTATTTCCTTGATGCCCAGTGATGTGGAGCATTTTTTCATGTGTCTGTTGGCCATTTGGATGTCGTCTTTGGAGTAATGTCTGTTCATGTCTTCTGCCCATTTCTGGATTAGATTATTTCTTCTTTGAGTTTGATAAGTTCTTTATAGATTTTAGACTAGCCCTTTATCTGATATGTCATTTTCAAATGTCTTTTCCCATCCTATTGGTTGTCTCTTAGTCTTGTTGACTGTTTCATTTGCTGTGCAAAAGCTTTTTATCTTGATGAAGCCCCATAGTTTATTTTTGCCAGTGCTACCCTTGCTTTTAGCGATGTGTCTAGCAAGAAGTTGCTGTGGCTGAGGTCAGAGAGGTTGCTGCGTGCGTTCTCCTTAAGGATTTTGATGGATTCCTGAAGACACTTTAGGAAATGATGGATAAAGATATGCCATGCAAGTGGTAATAAAAAGAGAGGAGAGATGGCCATATTTGTATCAGATGAGATAGATTGTAAGTAAAACACTGTTATATTTTAAAAAGACTTTATATAATGATAAAAAGGTCAGTTTACCAAAAAATACAGCATTTACAAGTATAGGTATACCTAATATCAGTGCTCCCAAATATGTGAAGCAAACACTGCAGAATTGAAGGGAGAAATATATCACAATAAACATATCTATACAAGGCCAGAATTTCCTCATGTACTCCCACCAAACAACATACTGCTGTAAAATGAATGCAGAAGTACATAAAGGAATCTGACATCTTCTATTAAGCTAGATAGTAAAGAGGCCTAAAAAATATAAAACTGGGGCACCTGGTGGCTCAGCTGTTAAGCGTCTTCCTTCGGCTCAGGTCATGATCCCAGCGTCCTGGGATCAAGCCCCCATTGGGCTCTCTGCTCAGCCTGCTTCTTCCTCTCCCACTTCCCCTGCTTGTGTTCTCTCTCTCCCTGTGTCTTTCTCTGTCAAATAAATAAAGTCTTAAAAAAAAAAAAGTAAAACTATGCCACTTTTACCTTTAGAGAATTTGGGGAGGGGGAATCAAATTTTCTTTTAAAATAAATAAATAGTTTTGAATTAAAATATTTATGTGACCATGTATATTGTTTCTTTAATAAAACCTTTAAAATCTATTGTAAAAGTGAAAAGAGGCATAGTGCTTCAGAAAAATTTAACAATAATTGTCTTGAAACAAATGAAAGTATTTATCAATCCAGTTTGTTCAACAGGGTGCAACAGCCATGAAAGCAGCAGCAAAAGCAGCTAGCTCGCAGGGAACCCTGAAGTCAGTGTCTCCATCACCCCTCGGCACTATGCACATTCTCCGAACATGTTCATGAACTGCACAGCCCCTTGAGTTTTCGTGGATGAGGTAGAAGTGTTATCAGGCTCTCCCCAGAGAGAGAGAATATGGATGTTCCCCTCAGTACACAAAACAAATTTCAGTCTTTAAATAAATAGTAGCCCATGTGGCATGTAATACATCTGATTTTCTCATCTCTTTTTGCCTTTATATTTTGATCTCAGCAAGTAGCAATTTTCATCCATACAGTCTCAAAATGATGTGACTGCTTCTACAAGGAAAGGGATGAGAATGAGAAAATGACAACAGCCTGTTAATGACCACCTTGGTAAAGAAGCGTAATTCTTAACAATTGTTTGTTACGTTGCATCCCTGCTGTATTTGTAGTAGTTTGGTAGAAGGTGAATAAATACCTCCTCCTAAGGCAATGACAAATATGGTGTTACAGAATTCGGGGGGGGAACTTTTTATTTAAAAAAATAAAACACTGGATGACGTAGGGGTTCAAGTAAGCTGTACATAGACAGTAGTACTCAAAAGCTGTTTAATGAGGCCCATGAGCTCTTTTACTGCAATGAGTTCTTATCTCTGGCATCCACTTCTTCCCCCACTTTTCTTTGCCTTCCATTAACAGAATATTTGTTACCTTCAGTGCCATGATTCTCATAAGCAATGATTCTTAAGAAGAGGAATGACAAATTTATCTTTCTTTTTAAAGATTTTATTTATTTATTTGAGAGAGTGAGCACAAATGGGGGATGGGGACGAAGAGGGAGAGGCAGACTTACTGCTGAGCAGGGAGCCAGAGGGGGAACTCTATCCCAGGACCCAGGGGTCATGACCTGAGTGAAGGCAAGCGCTTAAGGGACTGAGCCACTCAAGGGTCTCAGTCTTCTTCTATAAAAGACCGCATAGAAATATTTTTTACCTTAGTGGATCAGGAAACCTCTAAAACAACTATTCAACTCTTCATTGTATCCAAAAAACAGCCATAAGCCATGGGTAAATCATGCATATGACTGTGTTTCAATAAAACTTTATTTACAAAGAGAAGCTGGGGTTCATAGATTTAGTCCACCGGCCAGTTTGAGACCCCCTGACTTAGAATATTGCTTCCTGTACCCTTGCCATCAGTAATAGAATGTGTGAGGTAATTAGGGCGTTTTGTGTTTCTATACCGGGATTGTCTCATCGAAGACAATAAGAATAAGTGTTGATAAGAAAGATCACAGAAAATTAATTAAAAGCACTAGAGATGCTGTTGCTCTTTATCTTTGTTCACAGAACTCTCCTCTACCTCTTTTTCATTTTGGCTCAGAAACATAAAACTTCACATATTTACACTGATTCTGTTTTCAGTTAGTTTAACCATGGGTAGTGACAACCCAATTATTGGATATTACTTTGTAAACCAGTTAAGGTTGAGAAGAACTTTTCTCCCATCTTCTATACTTGCTAAAGGTTACATATAGAAAATAGAATTTCACAAATTGCTAGCCCACCTAAAAATGTACCCTGTAGTAAGCAAATCTCCCACAGTCATAAACACCATTCTAGTGTTGCTATTTAGAAATTTACTGCATTTCACAGTCCAATGGCTCAGTAAAAGCAATTTTTATTTTTACTTCCTATATCAGCCTGTGTGAAAATTTTTCCGTGTCAGAGAGGCAGTAGGAGGCAAACATTAAAGTACTTTATTATTTTACTCTCAGAAAAACAGGTTTCAAACCACCGTCTATCTCAAAATGTTGACACCTGAAGGACCAGTCAGAGGTAGCCTAAAAAACAGATTACTACACTGCAACAAATGTTACTACATTAACACATTCTTAATATCTAATAAAAATTATTAATAAAACTCTAGCTTGTCTGGCTTACTCATATATGTTCTCACTTATTTTCCTGTTCCTCCCTCTTCTATCTTCCTTTACCCGTCTTTACTTCTTAGTCTCTTCTACCATCTCCAACTACTTTTCTTACATTATCATTATCAGTGGTTCTGTTCACAAGTGCATATAATGATCCATGTTTACAAACCATGGGAAGAAAATCAAAGTCCACTGAGGGTTAGGAATAAGAGTTTGATTGTTTAAACTGCTAGAGAGGTCAATTTTCTTTTTCTCTGTTTTCCTTTTATCTCTTGTCTCCAATTTACTCAAAATTGCTGGTTAAAAACTTCCAAGATTATTGATTTTCTATAAAATCCCACATGAAATTCCTTTCAGGTCTTCCAAGGCCATTAGTAATTTAATCCACCACAATTAGCCAATCCCAGAATGTTTCCTCTACTCAAGGCACACCAGGCATCTTACCCTCGAAGACTCCTAGGTAATTTTTACTGTGTCTTTGCTAATATTAAGCTATAATATTATATCAATAATGACACAACAATTCAAATTCTATCCACTCACTGAAACCCAGTTCAGAGCTGAAATCCTGGGGATATCCTTTCTATTCATTCTCATCCCAAAACTCTCTTACTCCAAGTTAAAGCCAACATTCTTCCAATGACCTATGTATGTTTAATGATCTGGTTCTGACTGCATTACTGCTCTCTCTCCAGTCACACCACACCCACTATTCTGCCCTCTTGATCATACATACTTCTGCTGTAGATCTTTGTACCTGACCTCCCCTCCACATGACTTACACTTTTCCAGTTATCTGCACGGCCAGTCAATTTATCTCTTTCACTTGCTGCAGATTTCTATTCAGTGACCCACTTGCTTCAGATTTCTATTCACTGGATACCTTACCAAAATTCCTCACTCTGTCCTGTTGACATTTTGCATACCCCTTTCCTCCTTGTTGTTTCTGCTTAGCATTATTTACTCTTTAATGTATTTACCTATTTATCTTACTTATTGTCTGTTCTCCTGCACTGTAAGCCATTCGAGAATAGGTATTTTTTTTATCAGTTTTGTTCAGTACCGTACCTGAAGAGGAATACCTGAAATGAGGTACTCCATTGATGTTTGCTGAATAAAGGAGTGTCAGGAGCATAATTTAACACTTCATATTTCCCTACTTTACTGGCCTTTATTATTCCCTGAATGATACTAATCTGTCTCAGACTGTCAGAACTTAAGGTCATGGCCTGGATTTTATCTTCCAAAATATCTAGTACAGTGGTATGTAATATGGAAAGGATTCATATATATATATATATATATATATATATATATATATATATATGTTTTGATATACTATTCAGGTCTTATGAGTGACAAAGAAGTGAAGGAAAAGGAATTTGTGAATTTACCAAAAATAGAGTAAGCTCACTGTTTGGTGATGAGAGTTTCTGGAAAATGTGTTTCTGGTTAGAATGAAAAATTAAAAACCAAGTTTCATTTACTAGCATCTCTCCTCAGTAATGCTGTAAACTTACTTAAACACTGAGCCTGGGTAATTCAAGATATCTTAAAATGTGAGGAAGACAAAGGTGAACAGGCTAACAGAAAACCAAGAGAATGCTAAAGGGAGATTTCCAAACAGTCTAACAAAATCTATAGTCAAAATTCCATTTAGAATGAAAATAACTTCATGCAATATTAAATTAATATTAATATTAAAGTATGCTTTTACCAGTTTCAGACCCTATGGGTATTACACGTTAAATTTTGTTTTTGTTAAATATTTTGCTCTACTTAGAAGCATTATTACCTAACAAAAGCCCTTAAATTGTACACAGTGACCTCAATTTAGCAGGTAGAAAAATCTATGACTTAATGCATGTATAGTAGCTGGTCCAATAATAAATCAGCTCCAATTAATGCAGTAGTGACTACCAGGCAGCCTCCTGTAGTTAGAAATCTGTGGGGCCAAACTTAGAGAGCTCACCTGCTGAGAATGTCGAATCGTCTACAGTTTAGCTATTAAGCTCATTTTGTCTTCATCTAGCTGTACTGTGTATGAGAACCGACCCTCATCACCTGAGCTGAATCAGCAATCCAAGGAAACTGCTATTTGCCAAACACGTCTCCCCAAATCAGTTCTGTGGTGGGGTTGCTGATGCTATGATGTGTTTTTTTCTTTTTTTAAGAGGAAAGCTTTGAATCTGTAAGTTAAGCATGAAATAATAGATGTATTTTTGAAAATATTTATAATTATTACACAAAAGGTAAGATTCGGAACTGAGAAAAAGTAACCCTGAAAAGGTAAATTAATGTGCATACCTGTGTTCTCCTCCTTGGACATCGTTTCCAATTTCATAACTCTAGTCCCTCCATCCCTCCATTTCACCTGGCATGTAAAAAGTTTCTGATCTCACCTTTTAAAAAAAAAATAAAAGTATTTATTTATTTCTCAGAGAGAGAGAGAGCACAAGCAGGCAAAAGCGGCAGGCCCTGAGCAAGGAGCCCGATGTGGGACTTGACTCCAGGACCCTGGGATCATGATGTGAGCCGAAGGCAGCGGCTAAACCAACTGAGCCAACCAGGCGCCCCCTGAATTCACCTTTTTTGGTGCGTTCTCCCTACCCCCTTCTGAAACTGCTCACTAGCATTTTCAATAATCTTGCAGTTGTGTCTTTTCACTGGGGACAACATTGCAATTGTGACTCAATCCCTTAGTCTCTTCCTTCTTACCTAGGCAGCTTCCCAAGCTCTGCGAGATAAAACTAAACAACCATGCAGATTAATGATACAAAAAAAAGTTTTTCAGACAGAGCTGGACCCTCATATCTATTTAATAATGCATTTATTTGTTCTTACTTAGTTCCTCCTTCCATTTCCCCTCACTGAAGGTTTCATTTTTCAAGCTTTAACTTGCCACATAATCTTTTGGTAGTTTAACTCAACTTCGAGTAGAAAACTGAAGTAACTAGAAGTAGATATTTCCAATTTTCCAACACGTTTACTTATTAACATATCCTTATCCATATTTCCCTTCCTTTTTTCTAGTCTCAGCTCAAGAAGTCCCACCTTCTATTCAGGACTAGTTTCCCTGTTTTCACCTGAGTGATGGATCCAGTTTCCTTCAAGGCAATGCCCATGACATATTTCTCCTCTTTTTCTAGCCCTCCGTGCTGGCTCCTATAAACTTGCTCTTTCAAGACTCTTTGTTACTCACCTACATATTCTCTAAGAGCAGATTTTCAGAAAGAAATATTACCCACTCACACCAGCTCCCATCATCACTATAAATTCCATTCATTCTTCAATACACTGAGATTACTTTCTTCTTCCACGGCTTTCCACTCCCTGGAAACTATCCTGGAAATGAACATATAGTCTTGATGTGTCAAAGCCAATAGCAGCTTTAATGATCTGGATTCATTTAGAGAAAACTTCTCTCTTGTCTGCCTTGGCTTCTAAGTTACCACTATGTCTTTTGGCTTCCATGTTACCACTATGTCTTTTAGATTTCCGGGTCCCGGTCTTCTTAGCAGAATCCTTCTATGCTGGTCTCATCAATCCATCTCAAACCTCTCTCAAAACATGTCGTTCTTCAGGTGACCCCTTCCGCTATTTTCGCCAATTGCCATTCCTTGTCTTAATTCTATACTACCTCTTCCATATCTCTTTCCCAGTGAGAATATTTTTTCTTTCTCTTGGTCTCTCACTGTATTTTTACCTCTTCTATAGTATTTACTGCAACATTATATCAAAGGTCTTTGTGTCTCTCTTCACCAAATTGTAAATACCACCTGGTTGTGTTCACTTCTATTTACCCTAACAAGTTAGACATAAACAGTGCTCAGTAAATTAAGTTAAATGTAAGTTTCATACTCCTTGCAGTTTACCCTATATTCTTCAAAAGCCAGACCTCACTTAAAACTACCAGGAAACAAAGTAATTACATTACATAACATTGATATTCTTGAATGCCTTCTAGGAAATTCCTATCATTACTAGGTAGTAAATTTTCTTTCTCACATAAAGATTTCCCCCTCTACACTTTAGAAATTGTCCAGAATACCGGTACTGTAAAAGAAGGAAGTCAAACACCTATAAAATTACTTGCTTAAGCTTGTTGCTTTAAAAACCTATTTGCCTTTTACTTCTCTGCAAAGAATTTAGGAAGAACATGACCAGATTTCTCTTCATATTTCAAAAGGGAGGAAGGGAATTTGTGATTGAATATCAATAAAGGGCCACACTTATTGATTCTGCACTAGTGCCCTAAGATGTAGTCTGAGTGGGTCAAAATACCCCATCATCACCATCCACATGCTGTACAGAACAATAATCCAGGTGATCACAGGTACATTTCACTGTGTCACTTGATTATGTTTACAATCAAGTGATTCATCTCAGTTTTAGCTAAAGGAATTCTCTTTTAAAATTTCCTCATGGTATCAGGAATCTTGAATGTGACCTTTGAATATTGCTGATCAAATTTAAATTCTAGTTCTTTCTAGCCCTATGTCTTCAAACAAGTTTCATACCATTTCTGAGCTCTATATGCAGCATGGTAATAAAAAGAAATCCTTTTTGACAGGGTATTTATTAGGATTAAAATGAGATGATGCTCCTGAAAGTATTTTGTATGTATAATGCATTATTCAACTATTGGTAATTATTTCCATGTTCAAATTTGCCTTTCTTTTGGGTTACTTTCCCATTTGGACCCCTAAGCCATCCTATTGGATCCAATTAGGATTTCTTCACCATTACACCCTGATAATGCTTCTCCATACAGATAGCACCATGGATATAAGTTTTTCCTATTTGGAGTCTGCTAAGTAGATCATTCTCTGACAGATTTAATTTTAAGAATGATTCTTTATGTCTTCACTATGCTTTATACCTCACCACTGGAAAATTACCTCAGGGAACATTCTTGTAAATTTATTAATAACACCTCAGCAACTAATGTTCAACACAACCAATTGATGAAAATAAGCATTCAGTGATGTAATATAATTTGAAGCCCTTGCCTTTTTGCAATGCTTCTAGGGCCTAACATGTACCACATTCATATTTAGTCAAATTGGATGGTCTCAGATCTTGACAAATAACATTTTATTCATTAGTACTTGGATTTTCAGGTGATTTCTCTGGGTTCAGTACTCAAGTGTCTGAGGTCTTAAATGGAGTTTATTCTTGCCATTGTTAATGACTTCTTCACATAAAACCTATAATTATGGGATTCTGTTAGTAATTATTTTTGCTTGCAAAGATAATGATGCCATCTCTGGGAATATTCAAAAAGCATCCAGTGCAGTCTGGACACACACTGTGCATTCGATATTTGAATTCATTTTGGCAACCTTTTAAGGCATTTTTCATTTTTTCAACTAAGGTCTTATAAACTTTCATTTGCCAAGCATAAAATATATTTTCTCTGACATATGCAAAAACATAATTTAAGCAAGTATATGTATGTACATAGATATCATATTTATGTACATATCTACACATTTGCATTTAATACATATTTATTTTAAAAATAAAATCTACATTGAAAATGTTGCTTTTCTTCCCATTGCATGTAGCTATTATTGCATAGTCTGAGAACAAACCAAATTCTCTTTGACAATTTGAAAGTAGAAAATACCATGATATCATGACGGATGTATGGCTAGATACAAAGAGAATAGATATATATTCTAGATTAAAGAGAAAGATGTTTTTATTGTGATAGATTTAAAAATCTTAAATATATACTTTAAATGCAGGATTTTAGGTGACAAGTTCCATTTCTTTGATAATGATTTAACCAACAGTATATATTGTAGTACCTACATTCCAAGTTTTATTCAGAAATTAGGTAGTACCTCCTCTAGGAATCCACTAGGAACTCACTATCCTGTTACAGGTTCTTTTCTCTAAGTGTTCCCATAATATCCCATGCATATCTACACATTTGCATTCAATACATGGCTTTTATATGGTTTTACATATAGATATGAGCTTTTTGAGTACAATGCCTTTTTCTTACTCATCTTCAAAACAACTGCACCCAGCCATAGTGTTTGGCACACAGTATAGTCAGAACAAAACAAGAAATGATTAGGTGAATAAATTAATAAACAATCCATAATCTGCCATCTAAAGTAAAAAATGGTATTATTATCATTGATTTTGGCTCATTGTTCTTACTTCCTTATTCATTCTGCTTATAACAATCTAAATGATTGTACCTTCTATAAACCAAAAGAAGGGACACCTGGGTGGCTGAGTCAGTTAAGTGTCTGCCTTTGACTCAGGTCATGATCCCAGGGTCCTGAGATGAGTTCCCCATCAGGCTCCCTGCTCAGCAGGGAGCTGAACCTGCTTCTTCCTCTGCCTGCACCTCCCCCTGCTTGGGTTCTTTCTCTCTCTCTCTCGCTCTGACAAATAAATAAATAAAATCTCAAAAAAAAAATATATATATATATTGAATCCTTATCAGAAACTATCCTATTGTGATTTATATCCAGTGGTTTGCTCAGAAATCTATAAGAGTTGGTTCACTGGGCTATGGGTAGAGAGAAGGAAAAAAGATGAAAAGGCTTGATTTGTAGCATTTTCTGATTTCTCTGGGGGTAACACTCCTACCATGGCCAATTTCAAGTTACTGACACAATGTCACTGACAGAGTTGGGAAGACATATGCACAATGGGCTCTCCTGAGTTGGTGAAAACAGGATCCAGGATACACTGGCTGCTTCTTTCACTAGTTTTACTGAATTGGCTTCTGCTACAGGTTTTCAGCTGCTCCATTCAAGGACTGACTTCAGTGGGGGGAGGTAATAAATCAAGGACACTGGAGCTAGTTGTAGGCTGCCAGGTTCCTTAAAAATTTTATCTTTAAGTACAATTCTTAAGATCACCAATAACCACAAGAACAATTATACCTAGTCTTTTTCAGGAAGCATATTTCAAAACACAAATAAAAGCATGTAAAGTACAAGATAAATGCTTTTGGAATCTATTTTGATTTGTATTGGAGAAGGCTGTACCATAGTTAATAATTTCATCCTTTTGGTTGGGGAGAATAGACCATTATCTCAAAAAAAAAAAAAAAATCCCGTGTTGTTTTATGTTAATGACTTCCTTCTTCATTTTTCAATTAATTTAAGCTTAGATAGCCTCTGCTAGTAAAACTCCAGAACTTTAAACATTTGTGGTAAACCACATGTTTACATATTTATGCATCTTCGGTATCTTGGTTTCTGGCTTACAGTTATTAGAATCGAATGAGAAAAGACCAATTCAGCAATACTATAAACATCCTACTGACGAGGCTTTGAAAGAAATTAAGAGTCATGAGAGCTATTTAATCCGTAACCTGACTTCTGGTGATTCATTGAATCTTTTTTAACCATCTGGGCTCATGGACAAACTCTGAAATATTTTATTAGTGATGAAGTCCTGCAATTATTTTAAATCACAATACTGATTAATGTACAAGGGAGAGAGGGATTTCAGATAAACATTTTTGGAAGTCTTCACTACCCATACTGTCAAAAATTATTTGAAATTATTCAGTAAAATCTTGATATATATAAAACTTTCAATAGTCAGAATTAAGCACACCGATGGCAATATTATTCTTAATTTGTTACCTACAAGTAACCTTTGGAATTCAGCAAGCATCATCATTTTCTTCCAAGAGTTTAAGCTTAGTATATTTTTAGAGGGAGCAGGAAAATTCTTTGAATTCTGGGTTCACATATTAAGTTCAGAAGTCTTATCTTTCTAAAAATAGGAGCAAATAAATAGACATCTTGAGCATAAAAAATATTACAAAGCTTCAATTCCAAAGATAGGCTACTCTTGCATTCAAATTATATGCAAAGTAAAAATGAAACAGTATGCTTTTAATTGATTCGCACCAGATTACACAGGATAAGAACTTCTCAATACCAAATGAAATGAAACCAATAACTGGAACATCCTGGGGCCCTTAAATAAAATCATGCTTATTTTAGTAAGATGATGAATCACCAAGAGAAGGTCAGTTATGATCAACACATATATTTATTACACCTTATTGAGGCAGAAAGTTGTGTAATATATTTAAGCAATTATATAGCCACATACACATTTATATGAATATGTATACACAAATGGTATAAGGGAAGAATTCATTAAAAGGTATTTTTAAAATTCATGATAAATGTTGAACATACTTTTTAATGAAATCCAGATTTTGTCAATTTGTACCATTTGAAACAGCAAAGGCATACATCTCATTTGCCTTACTTCCAAGACCAAAATTATTTTGTGATAATGTTGGTGCTCCACAAAACAGGTGGTTAACATGTGAAAACCTTTTGAGTCACTTTTTTTTTAATGTCAGTCTGGTTCTTAAATAAATACAACAGATTATCTAGCTTTATTTTTTTAAAAAAAGATTAGTTATCTATTTTAGAAAGAGAGTGTGTGTGAGCAGGGGTAGGGGCAGAGAGAGAGGGGAAACAGTTGTCTTGCTGAATGAGGAGGTGCTCAATCCCAGGACCCTGAGATCATGACCTGAGCCAAAACCAAGTCAGACGCTTAAGGGACTGAGCCACCTATCAAGATAGGTGCCCCCTAGCTTTCTTTAATCTTTATGTATATCGACTTCCAGTAATTCCTTTTTTTTTAAGGATTTTATTTTTATTTATTTATTTGAGAGAGAGAGAGAGAGAATGAGAGAGAGAGAGAGCATGAGAGGTGAAAAGTCAGAGGGAGAAGCAGGCTCCCCGCTGAGCAGGGAGCCTGATTCAGGACTCGATTCCAGGACTCCAGGATCATGACCTGAGCCGAAGGCAGTCCTTTAACCAACTGAGCCACCCAGGTGCCCTAAACTTTTTTTTCCCCTAAACTTTAATTAATTCTAATATGTCTAGAATTTCTTATTATGCCTATTCTTAAATTTATTTGTAGAAATGATTAAATGAAAGTGTGTTCAATTAAAATAATACAGAGCTATTTCAAACATTTTAAGTAATATACATACAAAACTAAGGGGGAAAAATCAACAAAAGTTATTGGGCAACAAAAATTTCAAAATCAATTGTTCTTACACAAATAATATCTGTTTTAGGTTGTATTGCATAGATGACATACATTATGAATTTTTTGATACATAATCTTAGAGACAAACAATAAAGTACATATTAAACATGTTATATTACATAGTATATATATTATAGAATCTTAATGAGGGAAAAGTCATAACACTGCTAAGGTTTATTGACTGCTTTTCACATACCAAGTTGCACTCTGCTAAGCACTTTACATAAATTATCTAGGGTAATTATCTTAAATATTTTTACAAAACAGGTATCCATATCATTTCCATTTGCAATTTAAGAGTTTAAAGCACAGAAAAATTAAGTAACTTGACAAAAATCACAGAGCTGAGCAAGGGTTGATCTAGGAATCAAGCCCACGAAGAGCTGCCAAAGCTCTGAGTTCCAAAGCAGCACAGCTACCTCACTGATATTTCAGTCCCAGTTTAAGTCTATATTTCTGAATGCTAAAGCTCAGAAATCAGTCAGCAAACTCTGGCCCATGCTCTGGCTTCAAATCCAGCCTGCTGCCTGTTTGTAAGTTTTATTGGAACACAGCCACACCTCTTGGTTTACATATCGTCTGTAGCTATCTCACTACACCAGAGTTGAGTAGTTGCAATGGACACCATATGGCTTGCAAAGTCTAAAATACTCGCTGGCAGACCCTCTACAGGTAAAGTTCATTGACCTCTGCTTTAGACTGCTAATTTGAAATTTGAAATTAATATTCTATAATTTTAGATATTTTCTGCATTTTCCAGTTATCTAACTTTTCAATCAGTTGATATGGTTGAAGTAATCATTGTGTATTTAATAAACATGTCAACATTATATGATTAAACAGTTGCTTGAAAGAGAAACAAAAAAGAATAAAAATTGTCACCACGTGTCACAAAATTAGGATTTGGGGGTAAAGATTCCATCATAAAACCTGCTTTTATGTAAATGAATTATTTATAGTAGCTATTACATTTCAAACTAAGAATTTTCCTAGTTAAAATCATGCATATTGGGCCAAAACATAGCTGGTAGATATCATAAAATAATGCATATAACTCCAAAGAAATAAAGATAAAAATGAGATTTCTTTGGCTTCATTGAAAGAGTACAAAATATACTGTCAACATTGACTTGAATTCTATTAAAGAAGTTCCCCTACATATACTTACAGGCTAAACCAATTTAGCTATTAGAAATAATGTTTGTTACTTAGGAAATAATGGACAAACAGCTTTGTTTACAAAGGATGCAGCACAGTAATCATTTTTGCAGATTTATATATTCAAAATTAAATTTAAATTTCTCAGAAGATTTCTTTGCAGTAGAAGTTAAAAGTTTTGAGGACAATATGATCTAAAGCAACATCTCACAAGAAAAGTTAGCTGGGCCCCTGGACCAGTCACATACAGTGGTATTCTCTTGGTCGATTCACTACAATCTCAACATCTGGTCTTTTAATTTGATAGTCCACTGAATGGGCTTCTCTCTTGTGACTTTGCACTTATTAAGTTCACAGAAATGGTTGCATAAACTAAATTTCTGTTTTATTTATATTCAGTCAAGAACTATAATTGCTGAACAGATGAGGTTCTCATTCATCGTCTTTAATAGTTTAGGAAACTTTGCTGTGACATCATGATCTCCGGCAGCAGATCATCCCACAGGTATAGACCATGCCATTTTCAATACCTCTTGAATCTGTAGTGTCCCTTTATTGTTTTTTTCAGGGCCTTACGCAAATATTCAAGTTACTGAAGAGCACGTTTGGTTTGATTCTTCCAATCAAGTGTATCAGAAGGATGGATCTTAACCAGATCTCTCTTAACATAATCCCATATAATTCCTCACATGATACAAGAAAGAGGGAAGAAATAATTGTCATGTTGTTTTAAAAAATGACTGACCAAATAATGCATTTAAAAGATCAAGTATTATTTAAATATTTAGAATAATGGAGTCTGCTTACGTTCTAATATACTGTGATAAGAGTATTGGGCTTTGCACTCACAGGGTGATCTTGAGGTGATAAGCAAAGAGAAATATACTTAAATCTTCCCTATAGCCAGGTGCATTTATTTGTACCCATCTCTTATCACTTGAAGATATGCCCCTATCCACATGGTAAACATAGGATGGTTAAAGAGGACAGAGACCAAGAGATCATTCTAACTTTGGAAGAGTAAATTTTATAGAAAAGAGACCAATTTTCCTTTGTGAAAGTTGAGTTTTAGATTCCATCAATTAACTTAAAAGTTTCTTTTTATTTTTAAAGATTGTATTTATTTATTTTAGAGAAACAGAGAGGGCACTCACAGTTGGGGAGGAGCAGCGGGGGAGAAGAGGAAGAGGGAGATAATCTCCAGCAGACTTCACTGAACATGAAGCCCTTAAAGGATATTCAATCCCACAACCCTGAGATCATGACCTGAGCCAAAACCAAGAGTCAGCTCAACCAACTGAGCTACCCAGGCTCCCCTAATCTAAAAGTTTCTTGAACAAAATTCTATGATTTGAACATTCATGAATATACTATTTTTTCCTGATACCAGATGTCCTTGTCAAATCTAAAAGCTGTTTCCTAGTCATCATTCCTCTTGATTTTAATAGCGTTTAGTATTTTAAATAACCTTCAAGAAACTGATTTCCACTCTTTTTTAAATTCTTACTTCTTTGTCTTTCTATTCACTAAGTGGAATTTGAATATTTAAAGTTTCTCCTAAATTCATATCCTCCATGATATAGTTAAGATTAGAGAATTGAGTTTGTTTGTGGTCTGGAATGTTGTATTTGTATACTGGGTTGGTGGGATATAGAAATTAGTTTGGGAGCATCTGGGGTCTCATTCATCTTACTCTTACTGGCAATCAACTGGTGAGGTTTTGGAGGCTGACAAGATAAAATTCTTTGGATCCCAATTGGTCTTCAACATTATAGTACCCTGGACATAAACAATAGAGCAATCTTGCCCCCATGAATAGTAGGGAAGTTGATACATGATTCAGCTCCAAAGAGCTGGTTATTCCTGGTTGCTCTGGTCAGCCTTCACTATATCTGCTCATCCAGGTGTTCTAAGAGAGTGGAATCTTCTCCACTATGACACAACTTCTTTAAGATTGACTGGTTTCCTGCCTCCTTAGTCATCCTCAGGTGACATTTTTTGAGGTCTTTCTATACTCAAAGATACCAACTCTCCTTTCTATAAAGACAGGAAGGTCTTAAATCACTCTTGTTGGATTGTTTCATTCTTTTGTGAGTAGTAAGAAGAGTGGGTGGAAAGAAAACAAAATTGCTCCATATCTAAATTGTCTAAATGTTTATACTTCTTACCATATCATATTTACTTGCCATGACAATTTCATAAATTAGGTATTGCTTCTCTGTTCTATAGTACTGAACATTTAAGTAATTTGTTTAGTGTCACTTTACTATTAAGCATTGAGTGAAGAAAGAAATTTGGATTTTACTGGCTATTAATCATAATATAAATCTTACTGGTTTTGCACATACATTCCTAAAAATGAACATTATGGAAGCATAAGACATGAAGTATTAAATATTGTAGAAACCTTGCTTTATTTTTAACATATGAAATTTACTTCTTTAATGTGATGAAACCACACCTATGGTCTTGCTGAGGAGAATCAAAATCAGGCATAATGCTGTGTTCTTGAACAGACATTTACTTGTTTAATCTAAATGACTGAGTCTAGGCTGACTTATATCACCAAAGAATTTTTATCAAAATATGTTTATCAAACTTTGGATTGTTTTACTCTAATCCTCTAAAATAACATCAAGGATTTTGTTTCCATATAGCTAAATTCACTTTTCACCTGACAATAGGCATGAATCATTTCATTTCACCAGTTAATTAGTTTGGTTATAAGCTACTAAAAATAGAGGCTTTGAAGTAGAAGTGCCTTTCAATCATATTGGTCTGAGTAGATGCATTCCAAAAAGAAATGGAAATCACCAATTCAATGTGAATTGCTGCAAAATGGACCAATGAGTAAACAACAAATGAAGATTTTTTTTTCCTCTGTAAAACCCTTTTCAACTAAAACTGAATCAAGAATCTGCCTGCTTTAAGCAGCAGAACTACCTGAAAAATAGGTAGAAATTTTCCTCCTTTAACCTAATCACTAGGATTTTTATTCATGATGTGCAAGCAATAGTACCAAGTGCATGGTCTTTGAAGTACATCTTTAGAGTCATCTGATAGCCTTATATCCAGTTAGGACACAGTTACATTCATTTTTGAAAAGATGAAGTTATTTACAAAACATTTTCTGTTTTCCTCCGGTAATGTCATAAATGGCTTCACAGAAGAGACGACAGCAAAACAGGATTTTGAAACATGAATTGCAGTCAAATACAATTTTAAGGTGGGTGTGACTCAAAACTTAGATGTTTTCACAAGCAACCTAATCAGCACCCTTATTATCCTTCCCAAACCACTCTCCAAGAGGGCGTGCTGAGCACCAGTCACAAACCCGAGCTGATCGGGGATGCTCCAAACCTCTAACTATTTGCAGAATAGTGAGTGATTAATAGACTTTGTAGAAAAAGAGAGAGAGAAAATGACTTGAGAAGGAATTCAGAGTTCTTTTGAGGTAAGTATCAAAACCAAGTAAAAGCTTATTTTTATATGTCATTTTTCTCAGCTGAGAATCTCAATTAAATATTCTCCAAAGTATCAGTGTATGTTCCTGTTCACCTGGGACCACTTTAAAATACTTAAGTATAGTCAGTTATCAAAAACATACTAAGTAATGTTCAATAGAGTTTTAACATTAATATGTCTTATTTCCTAATTCCCTAGTCACAATGAGTCAGTCTATTTTTTAATCAATCTATTTTTTTATAAAATATACTCTAGTGTACTCGGAGAGCCACACTTCAGTTGTGAGCCTAAGGACTGCTCCAGACCACTTATGCCCCACTGAGAAGTCAGTTTTCAGACCTCAAGTTCCTCATTTGTAACACGGGGCCTGATTTTACATGATTGCTAAGTTACTCCACTATTCTTTGAAAAAGTCTCACATTTCTAAAATTACTTCACATCCATGAGACTTTGCAAAGCTGCTCCACACAGTGTTGTTTATCAGGACTACTTTCACATTAGTTTCCGTCACAACTTAAGAGTTAAAATTAATGCTGCTCAAACAAAGTTGACTCACAGAATCAGCTAGAGAACATAAATTACCTTATAAATTCAGTGAATTTTCAATTAAATATCTGGATAGGGTTTATTAAACTCCTCAAAATGATAACCCTAAAATTCACAACTAAAAGTATAAGACCAAGAAAAGTCATAATTAATTATCGAGTAGTTACTATTTGTCAGGAATAATTCTAATGCTTTACAGGAATAAGAACACTTAATTTTTGAAAGAGCATTCTAATATAGAATCTATTAATACTTTAATTTTGCAGATGAAGAAAATGAGACACAGAAAGTCCAAGTAACTTGCCAGTGTCATATTGTTAAAAGAAGATAGAATTGAGATTTGAACTCTAATAATCTATCTCCAAACATTACATGGTAAGCCAGTACATTATATCCCTTACATAGAAAAGTGAAGTGGGAAGATTTGACTTAATAAATAGCACAACAGGATGAAATTAAGATATTACAATTTTGGCGCAGGCAGAGAAATAGAATTGGAGAGGTGCCCCAGAAGCAGATAGACGCAGATATGTCAACTTGGAATATTCTAAAGTTAGTGATTTTACAACCACATCAAGCAGAGAGATAATGGATTATTCAACACATGATGTTGGAAACAATGGACTGCTAAATGGAAAAAAACAAAATATAAAAGAATATTTATCCTATATTTTGAAAAATTTAATCCCAGTGGAATAAACATGTAGTTTAAAAGAACAGTTATATGTCCTCAGGGTAAGAAGATTGTTTGGAAAACAGTATGGAGGTTCCTCAAAAATTAAAAATACAGCTACCCTATGACTCAGCAATTCCACTACTGGTTATTTACCACCAAGATACAGATGTAATGAAAAGAAGGGCCATATGCACCCTAGTGTTCATAGCAGCAGTGTCCACAATAGCCAAACTGTGGAAGGAGCGGAGATGCCCTTCAACAGATGAATAGATAAAGTTGTGGTCCATATATACAATGGAATATTACTCAGCCATCAGAAAAGATGAATACTCAACTTTTGCACCAACATGGATAGAACTGGAAGAGTTTATGTTAAATGAAATAAGTTAATCAGAAAAAGTCAATTATCATATGGTTTCACTTATTCGTGGAACATAAGTAATAGCATAGAGGACATTAGGAGAAGGAAGGGAAAATTGAAGGGGGAGTAATCAGAGAGGGAGATGAACCATGAGAGACTATGGACTCTGGGAAACAAACTGACAGTTTTGGATGGGGGGAAGGTGAGCCTGTTGATGGGTATTAAGGAGGGTACAGATTGCATAGAGCACTGGGTGTTCTACGCAGACGATGAATAATGGAACATCAAAACTAATAGTGTACTCTATGGTGACTAACATATAATAAATAAGTAAGTAAATAAATAAATAAATAAAGTGGTCACCGAAGTGATAATGTGGATGAAAAAAATTAAAAATAAAATTAAATAATACACAGGCACACACACTGAAAGGAAACAAAGGAAAAACGTGATTCATTTCATTACATTGAAATTTAAAATTTATGTATGACAACAAAAACAAATATTAATCATGACCCATAAACTGCAAAATTATATTTGTATTGCCTATAACTAATCAATATTTAATTTCTGAATGTATTATGTTTCTAAAAATAATAACAAAAAAATAAATAAAATGAGCCAAGGATTTAAATAAACAAATCATAAAAGGAAAAATCTGAATTCCCAATATACATATTTAAAGCTCAATATTACTAGTAATTAAGGAAGTGTTTATTAAAACAATGATATATAATTTCACACCTATCAAATTGGCAAAATAAAAATGTGTTATATATGCATATAAAACTATATAAGATAATATCAAATAGGCTTAGACTTGGAGAAGCAGAACCTTGTTTACATTGCTAATACGCATGAATACAAGAATAACTACTCTGAAGAACAATATGGAAATATCAGCTGGAGCTAGATATCCACATATATTAAAAATCAACAGTTCTTTGTACATGGGTATCTACAGAAAAATACTTTTAATATTGAAAAATGAAATAATCTAAATTTTGAATGGAAAATGAACTAATAGTTAATCATTCTGTATTTTACTAAAATCTAGAAATTTGTATAATGTATGTTATTAAAATATACTATATCTACATGTGTTAATGTGGACAAATCTTGATAAGTGTGTCATTTACATAAATATGAAAACAAAGTAATGCTATGTTCATAGATATTATTATTATACATATGAGTTTGAATATACATGACACAAGGAAGGCTTTCAATTTTACACCAATATTTTAGTTCTTTTTAGAATAATTTACTTAGTTTTCAAAGATTCATGTTGCAAAAATTACCAAACCATGTGTTAAATATGGGTAGTGAATACATTGTTCTTACTCTGTGTACCTTTCCTGTACCTTTTTAATATTTCACAATTTAAACATTGAAATTTAAATTATTTTAAGCTAAATGGAACCAATGTAAATTTTATGGTTTTGCTTTTCTCTGGTCATCTGAAATACTGAAAATAAGCTCTTTTAACAACATAATTATCATGTGGCTCAACAGATTTGATTTCTACAAAAATATTTTGAAATTTACATACTGAAAATTCAGAGATTAAAGGTATAGTGCACCTAAAGAAATTTCTAGACTTCGAAATACAATGTGAAACAAAGGAGTAAAGCAGTGCAATTATCAAACAGGTTGTAGTATCTTACAAAATATCACATTTTTATTTATATATATAATACACACATATATACATACAGAGTGATTTTTATTCTAAAATGCAATACCTAATCTTGATTTCTAAACATCGTAGTGAGTTGAATAGTGTCCCTCTAAACTTGCCATCTACCCAGAACCTCAGAATTTGCCCTTATTTGGAAAAAAGTTTTTTGCAAATGTCATTATTTAAGATGAGGTCATACTGTACTAGGGTGGGCCCTAAATCCAATGACCAGTGTCCTTATAAAGATAGGGCACAGAGAGACAAATAGCAAAGAAGGCACATGTGATGATTCAGACAGGGACTGGAGTGAGGCAGCTACAAACCAAGAAACGCCAAGCCCTTAAGCAACCAACAGAAGCTAGGAAAGAGCCAGGGATGGAACCGATTACCCTTCAGAGCCTCCTAAAGGAATCAAGCATTGTCTTCTACTGACACAAAGTATGAAGTGAACACACACACACACACACACACCCAAAGCCAAAATTTATGATGGATCATGTTAAAGGGACCTCCAAGTCAATCTGAGAGAGGTCCTAATGGCAAAAGCAAATTAAACAATATAATAAGTAATAATAATATTAGATTATCATGCTAAACATAAAGTAAATCTCTATAAGGGTATACTGACATAAATAAATAAGTGGATAGGGGCGCCTGGGTGGCTCAGTGGGTTAAAGCCTCTGCCTTCGGCTCAGGTCATGATCCCAGGGTCCTGGGATCGAGCCCCGCATCAGGCTCTCTGCTTGGCAGGGAGCCTGCTTCCTCCTCTCTCTCTGCCTGCCTTTCCACCTACTTGTGATCTCTGCCTGTCAAACAAATTAAAAAAAAAAAAATGAATCTCCTCCCTTATAGATAAATAAATAGATAGATAGATAGATAAAACAATGAGAAAGAAGGGACAGATCTTTCTTTTTTTTTTTTTTTAAGGATTTTATTTATTTATTTGACAGAGAGAGAGATCACAAAGAGGCAGAGAGGCATGAAAGAGAGAGGGAAGCAGCCTCCCTTCTGAGCAGAGAACCCGATTTGGGGCTCGATCCTAGGACCCTGGGATCATGACCTGAGTCAAAGGCAGAGGCTTAACCCACTAAGCCACCCACGAGCCCCAGGACAGATCTTTCTTACAGAAAAATTCCAGTTAATTGATATAGAAGTAATTGTAGCAGGCATGGTCCATTGATGAATGCTAAAATCTGTAGATGAAACTTTAAAGAAAAACAAGATCTTTGCCTAGCCCCAAAGTTTCTCCCCCAAATTTACTAATAATGGCACAGTTTCAATGACCACAAGTTCCTTGATACCCATCCCTCTAGAAGATGTAGCTTTATTTCCCCTTAGCTTTTGAGTGGGCTGGTCTTGGGGGCTTGCTTCTTTTCGCTAGTGTAAAGAGAAAAATAGTAACTTTAGAATAGGAAACCTGACAGACCATATTAACCAATGATCAAGATAAACATCACCAATGAAAAGTTATGTTGATATCATGTTACTCCTGATATGATGCAATGAAAAGAATATATAACATCTATGATATTCCTCCCCCATATCCAAAACCTCTATCTATTCCCAAGAAAATATCAAACATATCTAGTATAAGGGACATTTAACAAAATAGCTAATCAGTATCTTCAAAAGTGTAAAGGTCATGAACACAAGGATAGACTGAGTCCAAGTTTAAAAGAGACTTAAAGAGACATGACAACTAAATGTGATATGAGATCTGGAATTAGGTCCTGAAACAGAAAAAAGGCAGTAGGAAAAACATGAAATCAAAGCAAAGCTTGAGGTTTATACCATTATATAGTATATAATATTAGTATAATGTTATACTAATAGTTTTCTCAAAACTTAGTTTTGACAAAGATATCATAGCCATGTAAGATATTATCATTAAGGGAAGTCAAATGAAAAATAAATAAATAAAGGAAGTCAAATGAAAAGTATAGAGAAACTGCCTGCTATCTTTGTCATTCTTCTATTATCTAGAATTATTTCAAAATTAAAGGTTAAAAAAGGCATAGTACCAAAACTTTAATACATAATTAATTTCAGACTATAAAGCTCAAATACTCATCATCTTAATTATATATGGGTTTAATCAAAAGCCTAGCCAAGTAAATAATTTTCTCAAAGTCAGAGAGCATATTAACTATAAAGGAAAAAAATTACCAAAGATTAAAGGCCTATTTATGAAAGAATAAAGAATATTTCCTTTGAAATAAAAGAGCTAGAGTGACTAAAAATGTATATATAGAAAGAGACCAGAAAGTCTCATCCAAAAATTTTTTGTAAGTATTTTAGTAGCTCTCCCAAAGGACTATGGATGTCATACTCAACGTAAGATTCCATTAAAAATTCAACATAGTTTAATTTCAAGACTTTAAAAATGATATTAAATTTTATTTTCTCTACCATAGGACATAGAGGATTTATGGATAATTTCAGAGGAAATGGTCCTTAGAATTAAGTGCATGAATTCATGCTGAAATGTTTGATTAAAGTGAGAAAAAGGACTAACTATTCATCGGTGGCTGAGGTTCTCAAAAGGTTTGGAATGGTCTGTAAATATTCAAAATGGATTAAGGTAACCAGATTCTTCATGGAACACATTGAAAAATATATTTAGAAACAAGACTACATCTGTGCGATAATATTTATCTTTTCATTTTTTTCTCGTAGATTCCCTCATAGTCTTAATGTCCAGTATTTTGAATGAAAGAAACTATCAAAATAAAAATGAAGTGATTGTTTTTCAAGAAGGAAAGTTGAGCTCTAACTAAATTGCTATGTCAAATCATAGTTGGGATCCTCAGAGCTTAATCTGCATACAGAAATGATTGAAAGTGTTTCTTTGCAACTTATCTTTTCTACAGTTTATTTGGGAAAAGATATTAGTCAAAAGGTGAAACTTATTCTTTTTCAGTGAACACAAATTAATTCCAGGCTGTGAACACTTTAGCTCCATACTCATTCAGAAAATTTTATGATTTAACTTTGGACTCCTTATACATTTTTGATAAGTGACTTCTTTTGTGACTTGTAACTGAAAGTGACTGCTTATGCTTTAGCTTATGCGGCTAAATTATCTGCTCTACATTTCCTCTTCTCATCCACCTCCAAATATACGCTATCAAGTACCTTTAGGATGATGTCCTCAAGTGGTTTGCAGCACACAGGATCTGACTCATTAGGGTTGTGTGTTGAAAAATGCCTGTTAAATCAAGAAAGAATGAGTCTAAGTTTTCATCCTACTCTCTGAAAAACTTAGGCTAACATAAATGAAATTGGTTTTTCACTTGGTAATGCTACTAACTTTTTCCCTACAATGCTGTGATACTCTCTTCCTATCTTTCAAACGTTTGATTGATTGAAGTGGGCTTCTTCATTTTAATGACATTTCTAATACTGTTCACTGTCCAGAAAAATGAAACTCTCTGTGCTCTTACTGACTCCCTATCTTTACCCAGGCTATGAGCTTTAATTTTTATGTGTTTTGTGTTCTGAATCTTTCCCATTTATTGTCAAGAGCTCAGTAAATGTTTAGGAACATTTACTGAGGACAGTTACTATGAAATGAGGGACCGTAATTCAGTGCGGTGACCAGACTGGTAACGTTAAGTTACGTAGACCAGCAGGGGTTCCAACCAATACAGCTCCCTTTCTATGAAGCAGTACTACTTAGCTATGGCTGGTGGTTGGCACAAGGGAAGGCATTCCTAACATTGGCAGATGTGCCAGTTTATCAGGCAGTGCCAGAAACGACTATTTTTATTCAGGAACTCCTGGTTTTTAAATGCTGACTCAAATGTTTCTTTTGAGCTGCTTAAGCCAAACTCTAACATGTCTGCAGGCTGGAATTGACCAGTCATCAATTTGAGCCTACTGATAATTCGAATTACATTTTATAGCAATTCCTTGCTAATACATACAGAGTTGAAGCTGAAATCTCTTCCTCCTAAAGCCTCTTTTTAAAAAGTTAAAATAAAAGAAAGCTTGTTAAGGGCCAGTCCACATCAAAGGAATGATTTCTGAAAATCTGGAGATAGATGAACTCTATAGTAATTTTTTAAAATTATGTTTTGAGAATCCTAGAGTTCAGAAAGATGTTAATAGGTGTTAGAGAATATAAATTCTGAAGAATAGGCTTTTGGGACTTTTAGTTAAGCATGACTTTTTAACTACATAGCCTCTTAGAATCTTTAGTATGCCAATATTAGGATTTTTCCTGAGTTCTGCAGGGTCATTTGAGTTAAGCTATCACTCAAAGAATGTTTCACTTCACTTTACGTAAGCAGAGCCAACTACCTTGAGAATTAGAGATAGATAAAGAAGAAAGACAGAGATTTTCTCATACATCTATCAGAAGATAAAAATTTAACAATGAGACCAATAATATTACAAACAATCTCATGAGGTCTCCCTCATTTATTTTATTTTTCTATATACTTCATTCCTGTTCAGTTCCTTTTGGGTAGCTAGTAGTCTACTTTTGTGAGATATCTGCCTCTGCACTAAAAGTTCCAGAAATCCTGACTTGGTTTATCAGACAAGACTGATAGGAGTGTGCTCATGGCAGTGCCTGCTTCCACTGGG
Source organism: Mustela putorius furo (assembly GCF_011764305.1). NCBI lineage: Eukaryota > Metazoa > Chordata > Mammalia > Carnivora > Mustelidae > Mustela > Mustela putorius. The sequence continues at coordinate 1,503,164 of NW_025422112.1, read as the reverse complement.
AAGTCTACTCATGAGACTGCTATATGGTTATGAATTCTCAAGAGTACATGGCAGAGGGGTGACTGGATGGCTCAGTCCATTAAGCATCTGCCTTAGGCTCAGGTCATGATCCCAGGGTCCTGGGATGGAGTTGAGCTCCCTGCTCAGCAGGGAGCCTGCTTCTCCCTCTCACTGGCTTGTGCTCTCTCTCTCTCCCTCTTACTCTCTCCCTCACTCAAATAAATTTAAAAATCTTGAAAAAAAGTTTTAAGAGTAAATGACAGTGGGGCACTTGGGTGGCTCAGTCGTTGGGCGTCTGCCTTTGGCTTGGGTACTGGTCTCAGAGTCCTGGGATCTAGCCTTGAGTCAAGCTCCCTGCTGGGTGGGGGGCCAGCTTCTCCCTCTCCCACTCCTATTGTTTGTGTTCCCTCTCTCGCTGTTTCTTTCTCTGTCAAATATATAAATAAAAATTTAAGAGAGAGAGAGCAAATGGCACTGTCCTTATTGAGGTATTCATTCTTGAAGACTCTGGCTCTCGTTCATTTATTATAGTTACAAACAGTATAAGAATTGAGGATTATGGACTCCATTTATCAGGTACTATAACACCAAACTATTGAGTGAATCTTTAGATTGCCCTGAGGATAAGAACATATTATGGATAGTGAGGACGATGACAAGTTTCTAGAGCTTTCCAACTCTTTCAATAAACTATGTGTCACAAAGTCCATCAATTCACGAAGATACTTTAAAACCATGAAATAATATGTTCTATAATATCAACTTAGTGACAGTCATTATGTAAATCTTTGCACATGAACATTAGTGTGCATCTATGCATACTAAAAATTAAAAATTGTTGAAATGTATTCATTTAAAGAACAGTTTACATTTACATAATAGATTAGGGAAATTTTAGCTCCTTTAATCTATTTCACTGACTTTCCCATATTGCGGCTTAATAAAAAGACAACTCATGATAGTTAGTGAACTAATTAAAAATAATGGAGGGATACCTGGGTGGCTCAGTCAGTTAAGTGGCTGCCTTCAGCTCTGGTCATGATCCCAGAGTCCTGGGACCAAGTGCCATGTCAGGCTCCCTGCTCAGTGGGGAACCTGCTTCTCCCCCTCCCTCTGCCTGCTGCTCTGTGTACTTGTGCTCTCTCTCTCTGTCATAATAAATAAATAAAATCTTTTAAAAATAGTGGAAATACCAATCATATTTAGTTACATTCAACCTCTCTTGAAGGTGAAAGAGTTCAACTCAGTGCTATCTAATAGTCAAATGGTGATCTCTAAAAATAGTTTGCATGTGAAAAATCAAGTAGTTGTATTATTCTCAATTTGGGGACTTAGAGTAATTATTATATAAGCTATGAGCATAAGTCATAGATATTCATCAGAACACAAGAAATAGCTCCAGTCTTTCTTTGGGTAAGAATGCTCAAAATGAGGATAGCAACAAGTAGTAATTATTAAGAATTCTAGCTTTTTGTTCCATACAACTCGGCATCAGGGAAATACAAATCAAAACCACCATGACATACCACCTCACACCAGTCAGAATGGCTAAAATTAACAAGTTAGGAGATGACAGATGCTGGCAAGGATTCGGAGAAAGGGGAACCCTCCTACACTGCTGGTGCAATGACTCTGAAAAGAGCATGGAGGTTCCTCAAAAAGTTGAAAATAAAGCTACCCTACAACCCAGCAATTGGACTACCGGGTATTTACCTTAAAGCTACAAACGTAGTAATCCGAAGGGGCACTTGCACCCAAATGTATATAGCAGCAATGTCCACAAGAGCCAAACTATGGAAAGAGCCTAGATGTCCATCAACAGATAAATGGATAAAGAAGATGTGGTATATATATATATACAATGGAATACTATGCAACTATCAAAAGAAATGAAATCTTGCCATTTGCGACCATGTGGATGGAACTAGAGGGTATTATGCTTAGCAAAATAAGTCAATTGGAGAAAGATATAAGGAAGTGGAGAGGCAATGTGAGGGGTTGGGGGGCAGGAAAAGAATAAGTGAAACAAGATGGTATCAGGAGGGAGACAAACCATCAGAGACTCTTAATCTCACAAAACAAACTGAGGGTTGCAGGGGTGACGGGGGTGGGGAGAGGGTGGTGGGGTTATGGACATTGGGGAGGGTGTGTGCTATGATGAGTGCTATGAAATGTGTAAACCTGGCGATTCACAGACCTGTACCCCTGTTGCTAATAATATATGTTTGTAAAAAATTTTTTAAATAATTTAAAAAAAAGGATTCTAACTTTTTCAGAACTGGGGAAATTTTGCTAAAAACAACACAAACAACATCTGTACTATTTTACATAGTGGCTATACCCACAACAGTGCACCAAGATTCCCATTTTTCTACATCCTCATCAACACTTGTTAACTCTTGTCTTTTTGATGATAGCCATTCTAATATGTCTAAGGTGATAGCTCATTGTGGTTTTGATTTGCATTTCCCTGATGATTAGTAATATTAAACATCTTCTCATATATTTGTTGGGTCATTTGTATATCTTTCCTGGGAAGACATCTGTTTGATTCCTGTTTTTTCCTTTTTCTTTTGCTATCGATTTGTGTGAGTCATATATTTTGGATAGTAAGCTCCTATCAGATATGCAATATGCAAATAATGTCCCATTCTCTAGGTTGACTTGTTATTTTGTTTTTTCTATTACTGTGCAGAAGCTTTTACTTTGATGTAGTCTCACTTGTTTAATTTTGCTTTTGTTGATTTTACTTTGGTGTCACATCCAAAAAATCATTGCCAAGACCAATATCAAAGAGTTTACCTTTGTTTTCTTCTAGTAGGATAATTGTTTTGTGTCTTACATTTAAGTTTTTAATCATTTTAAAATAATTTTTGTGTATATTGTAAGATAATTGTCCAATTTTCATTCTTTTGCATATTTTTATATGACTTTATAAAACAACTACTTTTTTGAAATGTAATTGATCTTAAATGTCTTCCTAAATACTGTTGCCTGAAGTAGACGAATGTTTTCCAATGGCATTTCATATATTTACTTTAGATTCGCAATTCTCAAATACTGATAATAGTATGTTTTAAATACATAACTAGGGTTAAAAAAATTTTGATAAATTGGGCTTTATCAATAATTACAAACAAAACAAAATGTAAATCACCAAAAGTAAACCCTTGTATAGACTATGGGCTTTGGGTCATTATGATGTGTCAGTGTAGGTTCATCAATTGTAAACAATATACCACTTTAGTGGGGTGTATATTTCATGGGGGAGGCTGTGCATGTGTCAGGGGAGTGGCATATGGGAAATCTCTGTATCTTCTATTTTTGCTGTGAACCTTAAACAGCTCCCCCAAAAGTATTTTTAAATAATAATACTAAAATTAGTTGTATGCTTAAACTTTTTTCTCAAAAGAACTCCCCCACACACATGCAAACACAAATTAAAAAAAAAAACAAAACAACTTTTGCCCATCAAAACACAACATTGAGGGATGCCTGCATGACTCAGCTGGTTAAGCATCTGCCTTTGGCTCAGGTCATGATACCCGGGTCCTGGGATCAAGCCCCACTTCAGGCTCTCTGCTCAGTGGGGAGCCTGTTTCTCCCCTTTTCTGCCACTCCACATGTTTGTGCGCTCTCTCTCTCTCTCTGACAAAAAAATAAATAGAATCTTTAAAAAAATTTAAAAAGTTAAACACACACACACACATCATTGAGAAAGTAAACCGAGAAGCCACCGACTGGGAGAAAATATGTGTAATGCATATACCTGGCAAACTGCTTATATCCAGAATATATAAAGAACCCTTAACGCAATAATAAAAAAAAGGAAACAACCCAATTAAAAATGAGCAAAGAACTTTGTGAAAGGCCAATGAGCACCTGAAAAAGTGTTCACCATAATTAATCACCATAAAATGCAATTTAAACTATACTTCACCCCAATTATAATGGCTTAAATTGAAATGCCTGGCAGTGCAAATATCATCAAGAATGTCTTAGTATAAAATGTTTTAACCATTTTGAAAATATATTGCTAGTTTTCTCCTGATCCAACAATTTATTCTTATTTATTCAAAAGAAATGAAAACGTATACCTATAAGGCAAGAAAGTTTGTAGTAGTTTTATTCATAATGATCAAAGACTGGAAACAATTTAAATGTTCATAAAAGAAAGACAGAATGGATAAATCATGGCATATTCATACAATGGATTAGTACTCAGCAATAAAAAGGAACAAACTATTTTTGTACACAACTACATAGATAACCTAAAGCATATATGGATGGAAGAAAGCCAGTCATAGAAATGGTACAAGTATATGATTCATTTATAAGAATTTCAACAACAACAACAACAAACAACTCCTAGAGATAGAAACTGGAATAATGGCTGTCTCTAGGTGAGGAAATGACTGGTGCACAAATGAACTTGTTGGGGTGATGGAACTATTCTGTATCTTAGTAGGGATATAAGTTAAATGGGTGTATGTGTTTGATAAAACTGTGTATTTAACTCCCTGTGAATTTAAAATTTTCACAAATAGAAACATACATAAAAGGTAGAACACCCAGACACTGAGATTAATTACATAGGAAAATGGGCCTTTCACGTATGTTTAATTGAGGAAGTTGAGAAAGAGATTACCTAGCTTATAGTGGTGGCTCCAAGGTAATCAAAAGGGTTCTTAATAAAAGGGAGATGGAAGGGTCAGAGTCAGAGATGTGGCAATGGAAGCAGAAGTTATAAAGAGAGACATTTGAGGATACCCCCTACTGTTGGTAGAGAAAAACAGTTTAGTTTGAGATATACTTTTTGGATATATCTCTAATTTATTAAAGTAGAGTTCTCAAAATGTTAGTTGGATAAACAACTCCAGGTGGTTCGGAAGAGAGATCTGGGCTGGATTTGGGAGTTAGGAGCTTGCAGATAATACTTAAGAATGTGAGACAGGTTAAAATCACCAAAGGACTGAGTAAGGGTCCAAGGGCTAAGCCCTGGGGCACAACTCAAAGTATTATTGAGTGGTACTGATACATCTAGAAAAAAATTTAAAAGTGATTTTTATGGTAATCTCCAGAGATAACAAAGAATATTTTTGGATCAAGGGAAAATAGAAGCAATATATCATATTTGCTAGAAAAGGAAAGGGCCAGAGGAGATATTAAATTGGATTTTTTTAGAATTAGAGAGTGAAGCTACCATAAACTTAAGGTTAAATATAAATCAATAAAGGGAATATGACTTTACTGATAGACTTTTCAAAAATTTTAAATGTTTTAGGAATTAGTGTAGATGGAAAATCCTGAATAAAATGGCAGTTGAAGGATTAATTCTATTTACTTATTCTGTGGACAAAAGATAAATATGCACATACATACCATAGTTGATACTTTCCATTCAGTAATGTCCATTAATAAACAGGAAGTTGCTGTTACAGAGTTCTGATAATGTGTTCTGAAGTCAAAGCCTTATAATCCCTGAAAACCTTTACCATACTAATATTTGTTAATCTATAGACTCAGTAGGGGAGGGATTCTAGAGAGTCAGGGAACTGGGAAAAGTAAAACAAGCAAAATTGATTACTTTGCCAGACTATATAAATCCTATTTTGATGTGTTAATACACACTCTAGATGGGTAGAATACTTAATTAAGTAGGCAAATAAACAGGACACTGAATGGAGATGTGACAATGGAAAAATTTTACTTCTAGTGAAATTTGAAAAGATCATATTCAACCATATATTACACTGCTAGATATTTTAAGTTAAATGTTTGAAAAATTAAATTACTTATAAAGTAAGTTAAATTTGTTGATATATAATAAAATTGAGCAAGCATTTTGAAGTTATATTGAATTATGTATCAGAATTTTAAGAAAGCATCAGATAAAATTCAGTTTTTCCTTACGTATTGGATTGCTTTAACAACGTATCCATAGGAAATTCATCCATTAGACCAATGTTCATTAAGCACAGACTATGTTCCCAACATATTTACTGTTTTCCATAATAGAGAGACAGAGGGAAAATACATAAAGTAAGGGGTAAACTGTCTCTCCCTAAGTGGTGTTGAGGAAGCCCAAATTTGTTACATTCACTGATTTCCATGTTATAAGTATTCCCACAACTGCTGATTTCACGCCACTAACATGAAGAGTTAGAAGAGATGTGCCCATTTAGCTCTTGCAAGCCAATTCAAAGTAGTTGTAGCATACCACCAATTGGTCTAAGGTTGTGCAAAAAGTGTACTTGGCTTTTAGTTATAATGAGCATCCGGTCTGCAACTTATTCTCAATTGGTCCATAAAAATATTCATATAAAAGAAAATAGTTATATAAATATAAAATATATATCTCAATCTAAATATATATACACATATTGAGAGAGAGAACCATAAGTCAAGTAAGATAAAATGAGTAATAGCATATGGAAATATTTTCTAATATTCTTTTAATTTTCTGTTTAGATCATTTCAAGATAAAAAAATTAACTGAAAATGAGAGAATGACCAAGAGTAATTGGAGAAGAATATAGTTGATAAGACAATGTACTACTTAATATAATAAAGCAGGTAAAAACAAATGTAATTATATAACCAGATACCAAAAAATAATTTAAAAAATATCCCCAGTACATAAGACAACTTTGTACCTTAGAAAAGAAAGTGAATTGTAAGATATTATACTCTAATAGCAACTAGAGGCGATGTTTGTCAGTTTGAAACATTTTAATATTGCTATAGTCCATGAGTAGTTCAAAATAATGAATAATCAGTCAATATCATATTCTTAAATTATGTATTAAATGCACAAAGATAGATCAGAGATTTGATAATACCAGAAACTCAGCAGTGGGTAAAATTGATTGAATGTACTTTATGCATGAATAAAAGAGTTTTTGATTTATTGACACTCCGCAGATTAATCTCAGACCACATGAAGCAATGAAGCAGAGTAGCAAATCTGATTTGTGGGAATTTGAAAGAACAACCTGGGAAGTTAAAAAATTGATCATTCTTTAAATTTTTTTTTCAATGGGGCATCAGGATAAAATAAGAAATGTGACTCATAATTTTCTAATGCTTAAGCAAGAATGCCTTTAAAATATTTTTTATATTTTATAAAAATATAAAATGTAGATTGAAATTTCATAAACATATTTTGTGCCTATGTAAGTAAGGGAAAAAGTTAAGATTAATATTTTTAGTAGGTGAGTTTTTATAATTTGTCCTATTTCATGACTACCCATACTGAAAGAAGTGATCTATCTTAATATAGATCCCTATTTTATGGGCTTTTTGTGGCCATGTATTCTACGAAATAGATAATGAAGGTGCAACAAATACAAAAGGAAAATGGTTTTTGTGCCTCAGTATCAACTCTCCAAATGAATAAGTAAAGCCTTAAAACCTGTTTTGTGTAATGTGTTTTTCTATTCGCTATGCAGAGATGCCTTACTCCCCATTTATCTCCCCCTTCTATTACATATGTTAGGGTGTTATAGTAAGATGTTCCTTCATAGCAGCTGGAAAATTATCAAGCCCTTATTTTATAGTAAGTTTCATCACTAATAAACACCATTTATTTTCTCCTTTATATAATACAAAAAATTGACCATAATAAGGACATTTCCGTGAACAAAAGCACAATGGAAAATTATCAATTAACCTGAATTACTTTCTCATTTGTCTTCCATATTCAGATTTTGAGGTAAGAATTCTATCATAAGACCAACAACCAAATGCATTTCTGGGTTTTGTCCTATAATTTGAATAGATACATCCAACACCTCATTTATTTATATGCAGTACAATCCAGAGTTCATTGGTGTTCAGAAGGATGGTCCTGAGACTGGACAAGTCCTTCAATCATCAACAAAAGATTTTATTAAGAGAAATACAATGCATTTTCTACAAATATCATACAATTTCCTGACTAAGAAACATGTTTAAAATTTTGTGACAATGCTAACCTTAACACCCACTTATTAAGTAGTCTAGTTAATTAATGCTTTATTACTAAATGTAACAATAGTAAGGCACTCTTTACATTCAAGTTGATAACTCAAACCAGTGACTAAATTTGTGATTTCTAAAAACTTAAGGTCTCTAACATTAACAACAGCAGAAGAAAATATTCAAAGAAACAAAAATGCACCAAAAGAAGTATTAATTGTTAAAAGCCTTGAGATATAGAAAAAAAAAATCAACTATTAACTAGTATTTAGAAGCCAGTAAAAAAAAATGATTTGAATTATTTATAAGATATTTGAATTTAAATTCAAGTACTATAATTTCTACACCTTGTACTACTAAGAAAAATATCCAAATAGAAAAAATTGTTTCTCTCTAACAAAATCCCTATTTCTTGATAGCTATGATATTCATGCTCATCTTTCCAATTCTGTTAGTGTAGTTGTGTTATTAACATAAATTTCAAAAGCATTTATTGAGTGGCACAAGTGACAAAGCAGAAAGATATGTTGTTTTTCAATCCCTTGGAATTTTTATTTAGATGAGGTTTCTGCATTAATAAAAGAAAAAATATGGTACAGTTTAAGTATTTGATAATAATATGCTTTCTAAAGCAATTCTTTTGGAATGCTGTCATAGACTGTCAATCACTTCTTGGTGATTTTAAAGTATTTACTAAGGATATACTTCCAATATGTATTACTTAAAATAATATATAATAATAATAATATGATAATGATAATAATAATAATTTATAATAATTAATAATAATATTACTTAAATATACCCAAAGCAACCACAAAAAATCACATCCAAACATGTTTGGGATATATTGAGTACCAAATTATCTCTTAAAAAAATGCACATTTAAGTCTGAGAAGTCCTGAGATAAGAAAAGAGTCTATCTGAAGAATATTTAGGTGTATGCTAGCTCTTTATATAAATATAATTTAAAAGATTCAAAGCAACTAATCTTGGAAGGACGTACAGTGTATAAAGATCCATGAGGCTCACATAATTCAGTCTGCTATTAAGACTGCATTAAGTGGAATAACATATACGGAATGACCAAAATGAAGATTTGGCTTGCCAATTCTTAATATTTTTCTCAGTTCATAAAATTTAAAAAAAAAGAAGACTTTACTGAAGGAATTGTCATACTTCTAGCTCTACACCATAAAGAAGCATTGTAAGATGTTTCCCATTCTAGTTAATAAGGAGATGAGGAAAAATTATCCAGTATTTTAAAGAAGGATAGGAATTCAGAAGATAGAAAGTTAAGATGACTCCATGAGGTTGAATTCAAATTATTAAAATAGATACCAAAAAACATGTATTTATAGCCAAGATGTAGTAACAGAAACTGGATTTAAGTATCTGAGGGAAAAAAAAATTTTAAAAAACATTTAAAAAAAGAGAAAACACATGAAACAGTTCTCAAGATATTAGACATCAGGCAATAAAGGTCACTGTTCCCTGACAGATGGAAAATAAATGAGGTAAGCTTTAATGTTGCTCCAGATTACTTCCTGGGTACCAAGTAACAATGCAAAAAGGGAAATCCAAAACAGAGTTAGGTGGTTTTCTTAAATTGAATAGACTGACATGGAAATCCAGGAAAGCCAAAGCATCCAGAATTCGCAGGGAATAAAACATAGCACAGAGACCATTTTAGATATAAGCAAGATACCCATTTGAGTATTCAGCTGAGTATTGATCAATGCACACTTTCAAGGAAGCCATGCAAAGCTGGGTAAGAAAAAACAACAAAAAACGAAATAAAACAAAACAACAACAAAAAAAAAACCTACCCCAACAGATTAGAAGAAACAATCAACAAGGAATAGTGTTCAGGAATAGTAACTGTTTCCATTAGCCAGAGTGAAAAAAAGAAAAAAATCTCATAATTCAGGAGACAATGGGAAGAGTACTTAGAAAAGTTTTGCCTCATTTGGGGAATAATTAGCTTGAGGCTGAGACCTGCTCATGAACTGCCTAATTTGTTGTTAAAGAAAGGCACTAATTATTTCCAACTAACTTAACCACATCTTGAAATAATATTCAAAAATACTTAAAGAAATACAAATCATCCAGCACCAACAAGGCAAGGCCCACCATGGTTGGTATCCAGTTAAACATTCTAGGTCTTCAAGGAAGAAAAATACTACCCAAAATTAATTTTACTTTTTAAAGATTTTATTTATTTATTTGACAGAGAGAGAGAGATCACAAGCAAGCAGAGAGGCAGGCAGGGAGAGAGGGGAAGCAGGCTCCCTGCTGAGCAGAGAGCCAGATGCGGGGCTCAATCCCAGGACCCTGAGATCATGACCTGAGCAGAAGGCAGAGGCTTAACTCACTGAGCCACCCAGACATTCCCAAAATTAATTTTAAAAACTCAACCAATCTAATCATGCAAAAAATGATACATACAGTAAATCTGTTATATAAGGATATTAACAAATTATTAAAAATGTATGCCATATGCTTAAGAGGCTACAGGACATTTGAACATATTAAGAGGTAATATAGAAAATACAAAGGAGATCTATATTGTACTTCTACAGATGAAAACTACAATGTCTAATAATAAAGATACACTTGATGGGATAAATGATAGATTACACATTGAAGAAAATATAGCTAAAGGCATAGGAATGGAAATCATCCAAAATGAAACACAGAGAGAAAAATTACTGAAAAACATTGAACAGAGCATCAGTAAACTGTGGAACAACTTCAAGCTTCCTGGTACTTTTATAATTAAAGTAGAAGAAAAGGAGAAGGGTGTGGGGACACCAAAAGTATTTGAATTAATGACCAAAATTTTTTTAAATTGATGAAATTTAGAAATTTGAAAATAGAAGAAGCTGAACAAACCTCAACCACAGGGGCACCTGGGTGGCTCAGTGAGTTAATCCTCTGCCTTCAGCTCAGGTCATGATCTGGCATCCTGGGATGGAGCCCCACATCCTGCTCTCTGCTCAGCAGGGAACCTGCTTCCCCCCCCCCTGCCTTCCTCTCTGCCTACTTGTGATCTCTCTGTCAAGTAAATAAATGAAATCTTTAAAAGAAAAATACTTCAACCACAAAATTTTACAATTTTTTGTAAGACCAAGACCAATTACAATCAATCACTTAAATTATCAATAAAGGGGAAATTATATAAGGAGTCAGAGACAAAACACAGAAAATACAAAGGAACAAAGATAGCAGATTTCTTGTCATAATGCAAGTTCAAATAGTGGAGTAATATCTTCAAAGTATAAAAGAAATAATTCTATCAACCTAGAATTCTCTATCCAGGGAAAATACCTTTAAAAACAGAAGGTGAAATAAAGAATCTTTTAGGACCTAATGAAGCTAGGATCTAATGAAGAAAAATTATTAATAGACTTGAACATAAGAGGTGTCAAAGAAAAGTCTTCAGAATGAAAGAAAATAATACCAGAAGGAAATGCAGACCTGCAAAAGGAATGAAGAGATTGGAAATAGTAACTATGTGGATAATTATATTTATTTTATTATCAAAATTCTTTGAAGGATAACCAATTGTTTTAAACAAAATAATAAAAACAAAATAATAAAAATGTATGTGAGATTTATAATATGTAGTAAAATAAAATATATAGCATTAACACAAAGTCCAGAAAGGAAGAAATGTAGTTTACTATTATAAGACTCTTGGGACACCTGGGTGGCTCAGAGGGTTAAGCCTCTGCCTTCAGCTCAATTCATGATCCCAGGGTTCTGGTATCAAGCCCCGCATTGGGCTCTCTGTTCAGCAGAAAGCCTGCTTCCTCCTCTCTCTCTGCCTGCCTCTCTGCCTACTTGTGATCTCTGTTAAATAAATAAATAAAATCTTTAAAAAAAAAAAGGATTCTTACATTATATGTGAAGTATGTATAATGTCAATTAAAGGTAAGCGGTGATATCAAAGATATTATAAAACATAAACCAACCATTAAATTAACAAAAAAGCTATAGCTAATAAATCAACATAAAATTAAATGAAATCATAAAGTACTATCTAATTAATCTCCCCCAAACAGTGGGAAAAATGGGAGGAGAACAAAGAAAATATGGGACAAAGGGGTAAAAAAAGCATGACAGTAAAATGAAACTTGCATATATCAATAAACACATTAAATGTAAATGTTTAAACACCCCAATTCAAAGACAGAGATTGTTAGATTGGATGAATAAATAATACTTAATTGTATGGTGTCTATAAGAAACCCACTTTAAATGCAATAACCAAATAGTTTCACAATTTAAAAAAACCCTAAAAACAGAAAAAGTACCATGTTAACATGAGTCAAAAGAAAGCTGTAGTGGCTTATTAAATCGGACAAAATAAGTTTTAGAACAAAGAATTTTACCTGGGATAAAGAGGGCCATTTCAAAATGATAAAGAGCTCAGTTCATCAAGAAGATATAATAACCCTACGAATTTATGTCTCTAATAAAAGAACTTCAAAATACACGAAGGAGCTACTGATAGAACTAGAAAAAAAAAAGATAAATCCACAATTATAATTGAAGATTTCAAAACCTCTCAGTAATTGACAGGGCAGGTAGACCCCAAATCAGTAAGAATATAAAAGTTAGCCTAGATTGCCATGGCAGAAATCATTGCTGTACTTTTCTTAAGCTGTGTAGTTGAAATTTAAGAATGCTATAAAGAGGGTATAAAAAGAAAACTGTTTCATAGCAATTTACAAATTTATAACACCACATGATACCACTCATGTGGAATTTAAGAAACAAAACAAATGAACATGGTAGGGAAGAAGAGAGGGAGGTAAGTCAAGAAACAAGACTCTTAACAAACTGATGGTTACTGGAGGGGTGGTGAGTGGGGATGGGTTAAAGAGTTAATGGGAGCTAAGGAGGATACTTGTTTGTTTGTTTTTAATTTTATTTCTTTTTCAGCATTCCAAAATTCATTGTTTATGCACCATACCCCATGCTCTATGCAATATGTGTTCTCCTTAAAACCTACCACCAAGCTCTTGTGAGGAGGACTGGCTGTTACATGTAAATGATGAATCACTAAATTCTATACCAGAAACCATATTACACTGCATGTTAACTAACTGGAAGTTAAATGAAAATTTTGAAAGAAAAATGTTGTGTAACAAACCATAACTTTGATGCTACATGTACTCATATAATCTGATTTAGTTTTTCCTAATTTATATAAAATTATTTAGCCTGTGCCATTTTAAAGAACTCACTAATACCTAGTGATAAAAAGTTTTCATAAAGTGGTTCTTATATATATGCTATAAATATAATGAAATATAATATGAACATTGTGTATTTTATAGTGATAAAACTACCAAGAATGCTATCTAGTACCTATAGTCCATGAAAAATTTTTTAATTTAAAAGAGCTTAAATACTGGGGCAACTGGGTGGCTCAGTGGGTTAAAGCCTCTGCCTTCGGCTCAGGTCATGATCCCAGGATCCTGGGATCGAGCCCCACATCGGGCTCTCTGCTCAGCAGGGAGCCTGCTTCCTCCTCTCTCTCTGCCTGCCTCTCTGCCTACTTGTGGTCTCTGTCTGTCAAATAAATAAATAAAAATCTAAAAAAAAAAAAAAAAGAGCTTAAATACTGATTGCTACCAGATAAAATTTCTGTTAATCATTATTAATAAGTTTAGGATAGAAACCCTGAGTTCAATTAGACTTTGTTGACTAAAAAGATAATAAAATATAATTAGGAAAAAAATCCTTTCAGGGTAGTCATTATTAATATTTTACAATAAGAGTTTGACTCTAGTCTTAGCAGTTTCTAGATGAAAAACTCTTAGCACAACTTTCAGCATTAGTGTATTAATGTCTAATAATCAGGTAAGTGATTATTCCATTAGACCATACTTCCTTCATGATGGCAAGACTCATAAAGAGGATATGAAATTACTTTATCACACTTAATTCATAAAAGTTCTTTTACACAGACAACACATTTTCAAGGTACCATGTGTAAGCAAATTCTAGTTTTAAAGTAAAGAAATGAAGGGGACTGGGTGGCTCAGTTGGGTAAGCATCTGCCTTGGCTCAGGTCATGATCCCAGGGTCCTATGATGGAGTCCCTGTTCAGTAGGGAGCCTGCTTCACCCTCTCTCCACTCCCCCTTCTCTCTCTCTCTCAAATAAGTAAATAAATTTAAAAACAAATAAAGCAATGAAGTAGATGTATTTGTCTTTCATACCTCATGACTATTTTTGACACAAGATTCTATGTATAGATAATTTTTCTGACGTCATATTGGGGCACTGACCTTATTACTCTTACTCTATTTTCAACTTCCACACTAAATAGTTTTTAAGATGTGAAGAAAAAGCCTTTATTCAGCAATTTACCTAAATTGATTTAACTCCTCAAACTTGAATCTTTAGGAATCTGAAAGCTGTCAACTTTTCTTAAGAATACCAGTTAGGGAGGTGAAAGTGCACATGTAGTTGAAGATTCATATGGAAGAACTGACTCAGTGTCCTTAATTTGGACACTGGTTATAAGTTCTTTATACCAACATTTTCTGTGCTCTAAAAAAGAAATACTAAAACAATTATAAAATAAAATAACAAAATATAAAATTAATTTCTATTAAAGTAAAATATTATATAAATGCAAACCAACTGTAACATCATAGAATAAGATGCATATTGTTAGATGTTACATACAATACTTTGATGCTTTATGTAAACAAGGTATTAACCTCGAGTTTTAAAGCTAACATAAACCATAAAGACTATCTGGAAAAATTCCAGATGACCTAAAAATTTGGGAGAAACCTCTGCTTCAAATTGTGTCATCAGTAGAGAAAATATACTAAAAGAGCTAACTAAGGACACCTGGGTGGCTCAGTCAGTTAAGCATCTGCCTTCGGCTTAGGTCATGATCCTGGGGTCCTGGGATGGAACCCTGCATTGATCTCTCTCCTCAGTGGGAAGCCTGCTTCTCTGTCTCCTTCTGCTGCTCCCACTGCTTGTGTTCTCTCTCTCTCTCAAATAAATAAAATTTTAAAAATCTTTTTTAAAAAAGAGCTAACTAAAAGTTATTTTTTAGATGTATTAAAGATGACTATTTCAGGGTGCCTGGGTGGCTCAGTGGGTTAAGCCGCTGCCTTCGGCTCAGGTCATGATCCCAGAGTCCTGGGATCGAGTCCCGCATTGGGCTCCCTGCTCAGCAGAGAGCCTGCTTCCCTCTCTCTCTCTCTCTGCCTGCCTCTCCATCTACTTGTGATTTCTCTCTGTCAAATAAATAAATAAAATCTTTAAAAAAAAAAAAGATGACTATTTCAAAAGATTATAAGCTGAGCAGAAAGTACAAAATGCTGTTTGAACAATAGCTGTACAGTAGCTGTACTCCAATCAGGGAGCAGGGAGTGAAGTCCAGGGAATCAAATTTTGTAGAGTGACTCAAAACGCTACAAAGCAGAAAGTTAGGCTTACTATTAGTAACCAAGATTAAAGCTTTCCCTTGACATAGAATATTTAAGTAACAGTTACCAAACCACTACAAGAAATATTGTCTATAATGGAGGTAGAGAACTCTGGTTTGGACTGGGAGGTAGAACAATGAGTATTACGATGAAAGAAACCATACAATTGTTAAAACACTAGACAGGTAGCATTAGGAAGAGAAAACCAGCAATTACTAGTACAATATAAACATACAAGTGAAATAACTCTGATTCAAATTGCAAATACAAAACAAAATTCCTAAACATGGAAATATTTAATGCTAAGAAAAATAGCTGCCAAAATGTATAAATCAATTATGAATTTATTCCATATGTATAATTAGATAAAAACTATTGACAGTGGTTCAAAAATAAATATATTTATGTTCCTCAAAGATACTATGTGACATCATAACATTACTTTAAAAGTATACCTACAGAACATGAAAAGATGCTTGGCATCAATAGCCGTGAGGAGTATGTGAATTAAAACCACTATTTGATATCACTGCACATCTACTATAATGGATAAAATAAAAGTATTGACAGTATGCATATCACTGGCACTACATACATATGTACATACATACATACTAAACTCTCACAAATTGTTGGTAGTAATGAAAAATATTATAGCCTCTCTGGAAACTGTTCTGGCAGTTTCTTATAAAATTAAACATATACTACCATATGACCTAGCAATCCCACTCTTGGGAATATACCCTAGAGAAAGAAAACTTGTGTTTATACCAAAACAAAACAAAAAAATCTTTGCTCAAATATTTACAGAAACTCTATTAAAATCTCCAAAACTATAAACGACCCCAGTGTCCTTCAACAAGTGAATATATTTAAAAAAAAAAACAAAAACTAAGGGGGAACCTGGCTGGCTCAGTCTATTGAGCATCAGACTCTTGGTTTTGGCTCAGGTCATGATCTACAGGTAGTGAGACTGAGCCCTGCCTCAGCCTCTGTGCTCAGTGGAAATCTGCTTGGAACTCTTTCTCTCCTTCTCCCTCTGCACCTCCTCCCCTAAAATAAATAAATCTTAAAAACAATAACAGCAAAAAACCAAACCAAAACAAAACAAAACCTACATCACAATCACACTGCATTATTCTAAATAAACTAACCTGTATATGTAGAAGTAAAATTTGTAAAAGTAAAATTTTGTAAAGTAGAGCAAAGAACAATTTCTGGGAGCTATAAACTGATGAATTCCCAGGGCTCAACTGGGTAGAAAATATTTAGATCCCATTGATATGACATGATCAAAAAGATAAAGGTATAGTGATAGAGAATAGCTTATTTGTTACTAGAGGTTAAAGATTTGAGGAGAATATGCTAAAGGATATCATGGTGGTGGATTGTGATGACAATGTCTATATCCTGATTGTAATGGTAATTACAGTGTAAGAGTAAGAGTTAAGAATCATGCATGTGAGAATAATAAATTTTACTGTATGATAACTTAAAAATTAACACACACATAGCATATAGGTAATATATGCATATTACCTAGAACTTCTGCTTTTATCTACAAAGGAATAACTAGTATAGGTCTTTATTACCAGCTATAAGCAATTAGAAACTGGACAAAATACGTGAAACAACTACTCTCGGACATTGAACCAGAGGCAGGGAAGGACTGTTGTACATAAGGAAGGGAAACAAATAAGAAGAGTCCTACAATCTCCTGGATAGATTTCACATAAAGTTAGACACTGTGAGAGAAAGGACACAGTGGACCTCGACACAGCAATAGAAAATATCCAAACTGAAAACACAAAGAAAAAATACTGACAATGAGAAAGGGGGAGGAGAAGAAGGAGGAGGAGAGGGAGTTGGATGAAATGGAGGAGAATAAGAACAAAGAAGAGAAGGCAAAGGAGGAGGAAGAGAAGGAAGGAAATTCAGGAATGAGGGACACAATATTAAATAGTCTAATATATTATATGTGTCATTGAAAGTCCATGAGAAGAAAGAGAAAGAAGAAGGTGGAAAATATTTAAATAAGTATCAAGGACAATTTTCAATTTTGATATATATTATAATATTACACATTCAAGAAACTCAATAAAACCTCAGCAGAATACACTAAAATATATCGGGACACATCATTATCAACTTTCTGAAAAGTAGTAGTAGAAAGAAAATCTTAAAAGCTACTAGAGAACAAAGGCACAAGACACACAGAACATGGTATTATTAGACTTTTGGCGATGCAAACCAAAAGACATGGGAATGAAATTTTTAAAGACTTATTTATTTGAGAGAGAGAGAGTGAGCTGGGGGGAAGGGCAGAGAGAGAGAGAGAGAGAGAAGCACACTCCCCAATGAGCAGGGATCCCTATGACTTGGGACTTTATCCCAGGACCTTGAGATCATGACCTGAACTGAAGGTAGTTGCTTAACCAATTGAGCTACCCAGTTGCTCCTGGAATGCAGTTTTTAAATTGCTGAAAGTCAAGGAAGAATTTAATTCGCAGCAAAAAGAAGAAAAAAAGCTTTCAAAAGTAAAAATAAAATTTAAAAGAATTGTTAGGTTTCTCAGGTGGAAGGAATGATGTAAGTTGAAATCATAGAACTACAAAAAGTAATAAAAACCACCAGAAATAGCAATATGTGGATAAATACAATAGATATTTTTCTCATGTGTAAATTATTTAAAAAAAAAAAAACAAAACCTGACTGCTTACACTAAAAAATAGTGGCAATGAAGGGCAGTATCTATAAGATGGTGGAGTTGGAGGTCTCTATCCCACATCTCCCCACAAAAATGAAACTGTGGCAGCTATCCAGAGGGGGGAAAGTGCCTTTGGGGGCACTTACAAAGGAAGTTACAAAACCCTGGTGTAACCCAAAACTGAGGAGGTCTGTTTTGGCAAGGCAGTCTCATGTACAACTAGCAGGCCTGCCACCTATAGTACTAGTTGTGGGCTGGAAGCAGCTCTGTCTCTTTGTGAATTTGGTTTCAGCCCTGTGTGTTCACATCCTATCACCAGCCTCTTCTGCCAAGGGCTCACGAGGTGCTACACACCTCAGTAACTCCAATAACTGACCTGCCAGCCTCAGACCCAACTGTGGTCCTTACAGCAGTCCCATGACTATACTCCAGACCTGCCCTCTCGAGGTCCTATGGCAATCCTGCCTGCTCACCAAGAGGCCTGCCCAGAGACCCCCAGATGCACCTACACTAACGATCTTGCAGAACTGGGATCTGACTGTAGTTCCTGAAATAGTCCTGTGGCCTGCATTCAGCACCACTTTACCTTAGTTTGGTGGCAGTCCTGCTGCCCAAGGATCTGCCCAAGGATATAGCAAAAACCATATCCATAGGTCAATATTTCAGAGGAACATAGATACAAAAGTCCTCAACAAAGTACTAGCAAACCAAATTCAAAACTTTATTAAAGTGCTCACATACCATGATCAAGATTTATCCCTGAGATACAAGCATGATGGTTCAACATATGTGAACCAATAAAGGTGGTACAACATATTAACAGAATGAAGAAAAAAATCATATGATTATCTAATATATATAGAAAGGCATTTGACAAAAATCAATATGCTATCATGATAGAAATGCTCAAAAAATTTAGTACAGAAGGAATTATCTCCATATGATAAAGGCCATATATGACAAGCCCACAGCTCATATAATAGTCAACAATGAAAATGTGTTTTCCCTCTAAGATCAGCAACAAGACAAGGATGCCCATTGTCACCATTTTTATTCAACATAGTACTGAGAATCCTAGTGAGAGCAAATAGGTAAGAAAAAGAAAAAAAAATTAGAAAAAGAAGAAATTTTAAATTTTCTCTGTTTGTAGAGGACATGATCTTAAATAATAGAATACATTATAGAGTCCACCAAGGTCCTAGACTGTTAGGACTAATATATGAATTCAGTAAATTTGCAGGACACAAAAAATCAATACAAAGCAAACATTTTACAATAACCACAAATTATCTGAAACAAAAATTAACAAAAAATCACATTTTACAATAGCATCAAATATAAAAAATATATCTATCATATAAATAGATCATATAAACAAATAACATACATATGTTAAATATACAATATATATTTATATATTTTATATAACATATGTTATATTTTATGTATTTATGTGTATAATATGTATTTATATACCATATAAAAATATATTTGAAATATATAAAAGTATTTATATATATGTATATATATATACATATTTAGGAATAAATTTAACAAAGGAAGTGTAAGTGCAATACCCGAAAACTAGAAAACATTGATGAAAGAAATTGAAAAGGACAGGGCATCCGGGATCCTGGGTGGCTCAGTAGGTTTAGAGGCTGACCCTTGGCTTTGGCTCAGGTTACGATCTCAGGGTCCTGGGATCAAACTATGCATTAGGCTCCACTGGGGAGTCTGCTTGAGATTCTCACCCCTTGCTCACACTATCTTTCCCTAAAATAAATAAATAAATCCAGGGATGCCTGGGTGGCTCAGTTTGTTAAGTATCTGCCTTTGGTTGAGGTCATGATCCCAGGGTCCTGGGATTGAGCCCCATGGCTCAGTCCTCATATTCTACTCCTTGCTCAACAGGGAGCCTGCTTCTCACTCTCCCTCTGCCTGCCATTCCCCCTGCTTGTTCTCTCTCTCTGTGTCAAATAAATAAATAAAATCTTAGAAAATACATAAATAAATCTTTAAAAAAAAAAAGAAATTGAAAAGGAAATAAATGGAAAGACATCCCTTGTTCATAGCTTGAAAGAGTTAATATTATTAAATATCCACACTACCCAAAGTGATCTATAGAGTCAATGTAATCTTTATCAAAAGTCCAATGGACTTTTTCACATAAATAGAAAAAAAAATCCTAAAAAATATGTGGAAGTACAAAAGACATCAAATAGCCAAAGCAATCTTGAGCAATAATAAAGCTGGAGACCTCACTTTTCCTGATTGCAAAATATAAAGCTACAGTAATAAAAATAATATGGTATTGGCATAAAGACAGACATTTAGATCAGTGGAACAGAATAAAGGTCCAGAAAAAACCCACACATTTGTGGGTCACCTGATCTTCAACAAGCATACCCAAAATACACAATGAAAAAAGGATAATCTCTTTAATAAATGGTGTTGGCAAAACTACGTATCTACAGGCATAAGAATAAAATTTGACCTTCAACTTATACCATATACAAAAATCAACTCCAAGTGGATTAAAGGCTTAAATAAAAGATCTGAAACTAATACTACTACAAAAAACTAAGGGAAACATCTTAATACCAGTCTGAACAATGAACACAAAAACTGTGTGTTAAATTCCCACTATGGGCTAGGCATTGCATTAAGGGCAGGTCATATAAAAATGAGTAAGAAAAGGAATCTGCCCACAAAGAAACCGCAGTATAGATATGCAAGTGTCCAGGAGTCTAATAAGGAGTTACAGTTGCTATGACTGAAACTTGTGTGGGTTACTGTGGAAGAAGTACTGAGTATTTCTTCACTCTTATTTTCCCGGGTGTCACCCAACAGTGTCACCCAGCCACACATTACTTTTCCCCTAATGCCTAAAATTCATGACCCAGGCCCTATGCTGTAAAACCTTAGTTGGCCACATTAGTGGGGGGGTGGATCATGGAATAATGAGCACGCATGGCCTGCTGACTGGTCTGCAGGAAACCTTCAGCTCTTTCGCATTCTATCTCTGAGAATGACGACTAGTTTTGGGCCTAAGTCTACAGAGCAATTGCTTGGACTGTTGGGTCCGTTATCAAAGGAACGAGACTGAGACAAAGTTACGCAAAGCCTTATTCTATGCCAAGCATTAGAAGTTAGACTGATGGGCCAGGGAAATGAGGCTGAGACAAAGTGAAATTATGTAAAGCTTTATTCTATGCCAAGCATTAGAAGTCAGACTGACCGGCCAGGGCCGCCTCCGAAGAGAGCAACGCCTCTTGGTCTTACAGGCTAGTTTTTATAGGGCACAATCGCAGACATCTGCATTTGTTGACCATTTGTGGCTTTGGCTGATTGGATGTCTCCTACCTGTGTGTTTTAGTAACAGTTACCAATGGCCTTGTTTTAGATATGTGTTTTAGTAATAGTTACCTGGAACTGGCCTTGTTTTAGGTGTGTGTTTTAGTAACAGTTACCTGGAACCAAGAGCAGTAACTTTTCAAGAAAACAAAATGTCTACCTAGGCAACATGGAGTCACTATGGCTAAGTAGGCCCAGGCAGGCCTGGGGGTTAACATGTTTTAACGTGGAATCGACCCCAACAGGACGATATTTTAAACAATAAATACCTAATCTGAAGTTCAGTCAGGTGTAAACCAAGGACAAGTGTTTTAAAGTCATCATGATTTTACTTTGTTTTAAGAGGAGATGGAAACAGTTCAGAACAATGAAGCTTTGGACGTGACCTCAAAATCACAAACAACGGAAGCAAAGATAGTTAAATGGAACTACATCAAACTCACATGTTTCTTCACAGCAAAAGAAACAACCAACAAAGTGAAGACACAACCTATGGCATGGGAGAAATAATGTGTAAATTATACATCAAATAAAAATCAATATCTAAAATATATAAGGAACATGTATAACTCAATAGCATAACAACCTGTTTAGAAGAGCAAAATAGAAACTTCTTGAAAGAAGACATACAAATGGCAGACAGGTATATGAAAAGGTGCTCTACATTACTAATTATCAGGCAAACTCAAATCAAAATCACAATGAGATATCACCCATACCTAGTAGAATGGACATTGTCAAAAAGATAAAAGATAACAAGTGTTGGCCAAGATGTGGAGAAAAGGGAAAGTTTGTGCTTTGTTCATGGGAATGTAAATTGTTAATGCCATTTTGGAAAACAGTATGGAGGTTTCTCAAAAAAATTTAAAAAGTAGAACTGTTGTATGATTCAGAAACTCCACTTATAGGTATATATCCAAAGGGAATGAAATTAGGATATCAAAGAGGTATCTGCACTCTTATGTTCAGCATTATTCACGTCAGCCAAGATATGGAAACAACCTAAATGCCCATCTATGGATAAATGAATAAAGATGTGGTATATATGTATAGAATGGGATATTATTTACCTTTAAAAATATTAGCTTTTAAAAAGAAGAGAAAGATATACAGACATTTGTGAAAACATGGATTGTGACATGTGACAACATGGAAGATAATTATGTTAAGTTAAATAAGCCAAGGAAGAAAGACAAATACTACATTGTCAGACAAGACAAATACCGTGCTTATATGTGGAATCTAAAAAGGTCAAATTCACAGAAATGGAGAGTAGAGTGATGGTTACAAGGGGCTATTGGGAGAGGGAAGTGGCAAGAGGTTATTCAAAGGGTATAAAGTTTCAGTTATGCAGGGTGAGTTAGTTCTGGAGAGCTACTGTACAGTATGTTAACAATAGTTAATAATACTGGATTGTGGGGCGCCTGGGTGGCTCAGTGGGTTAAGCCGCTGCCTTCAGCTCAGGTCATGATCTCAGGGTCCTGGGATCGAGTCCCGCATCGGGCTCTCTGCTCGGCAGGGAGCCTGCTTCCCTCTCCCTCTCTCTCTGCCTGCCTCTCCATCTACTTGTGATTTCTCTCTGTCAAATAAATAAATAAATAAATCTTAAAAAAAATAATACTGGATTGTATATCTGATATTTTAAAAAATATTTTTATTTATTTATTTGAAAAACGGAATGAGAGAGAGAGAGGGAGAGATCATGAGCAGGGGGGAGGAGCAGGGAGAAGCAGACTCCCTACTGAGCCAGGAGCCCGACTCGGGGCTCCATCCCAGGT
Source organism: Mustela putorius furo (assembly GCF_011764305.1). Lineage (NCBI taxonomy): Eukaryota > Metazoa > Chordata > Mammalia > Carnivora > Mustelidae > Mustela > Mustela putorius. The sequence goes on along the minus strand of NW_025422112.1, from coordinate 1,479,898 downwards.
CCCCAGGGACCATGATCTGAATCAAAGGCAGACACTTAACGACTGAACCACCTAGGTGCCCCTGTATATCTGATATTTGATAAGAGTAAATCTTAAGTATGCTCACCACATACATGTACAAAAAAGATAGTTATGTGAGATGATAGATATGTTAATTAGACTGATTATAGTAATCATTTAACAATGTACACATATATCAAAACATAAATTTATCCAACTTAAATATATACAACTTTTATTTTTTATTATACCTCAATAAAGCTAGAAATAAATAATGACAATGAATTATGGAACCTGTAACATGCATAGATGTATAAGGAATGATATAATAGCAAAGTGGGAAACATTAAAGAATATGATAATGTCAAGAGTTGATGGAGATGTAAGATGAAATAAAAACTGTAATACATTTCTTATAAAAATGAAAATTAGCACATTTTGAAAAATATTTGGTAATGCCTCGTAAAGTAGAAACTACCCTTAACTGATGACCCAGCAATTATACTCTGAAAAGGTGGAGGAACATTTGTCTACTAAAAGAACTTACACAAATGTCCCCCAAAAAATATCAGTAAGGAAGTTTATTGCAGTACAGTTATAATGGTGAAGACACACATATAGATACAAAAGAGAAAACGACAAAATTACTGAACAGGGAAATGGACAAGTTTAAATGTAATGCCTACTTAAATTCATATAATTAGTAAGGAATCCAAGAATAGGATCCTGGTTGGAATGCCCTGGACTCCTTGTGGTACACCAGAGAAACTATGTCTAGTAAAACACCCTTCACAAGGAACTGAATTGCAGGATACAGGGACCATGTCAAAGGATTCCTAAGCAAAATGAGAATAAGAGCAAACTGTGTAGCTGAAACTCAGTCTCAGACATGATAAGATTAAATAGAGTACACTACCTCTTTTTTGTCTTTTTCTTTTCTGTGCTGATAATTCATTGATTCAACATATACTTATTGAATTCCTTCAACACATTCAAATGAGGTGCCTGTTTCATTTTTTCTAGTAAAGAATTCAACAAACTGTCTGTTGGTTTGCAACCTTGGGAGCTAACTGGGTAAAATCTGAAACTGGCCCCTGCACATGGAGGGCAAGGACAAACTGAAGAAAGAGGGAGGTCACTCCAGGCCAGTAGGGGGCAGGTATAATAAGCAAAGGAACTTACTCACAAGGTTTGTCTTGGACAGTTGCAAGACAAGTAGATCTCCAAGTCTACCTGCCAGAATCTTTTTTTTTTTTTTTTAAGATTTTATTTATTTATTTGACAGAGAGAAATCACAAGTAGTTTGAGAGGCAGGCTGAGAGAGAGAGGGAGGCAGGCTCCCTGCTGAGCAGAGAGCCCGATGCGGGACTCGATCCTAGGGCCCTGAGATCATGACCCCAGCCAAAGGCAGCGAAGGCAGTGGCTTAACCCACTGAGCCACCCAGGCGCCCCCACCTGCCAGAATCTTGTAAGATAGACATAGATCTATATATAAATCTTAATGGGGTTCTTCATTCACACATACCATCCAGATGGTCTCAACAACACCTTGCTTTCTCAAGTCTGCATCCTTGAAAATGGTCTGGTAGGAGGAGTGGGCAGAATGTACATTCCAAGGACGGGGAGGGGGTGAGGGACTTCAGATTACCCAGGCCCAGCTCTGAGGTCAACCAGTGGTCATGTATAGTATAATTGAATATAATTGCTGGGTCATTGCTTAAAGGTAATTTCCACTTTACCAGGCATTACCAAATTTTTTCAAAATGTGCCAATTTACATTTTTATAAGGAATGTATTAGAGTTTTTATTTCATCCTACATCTCCATCAACTCTTGACATTATTATATTCTTTAATGTTTTACACTGTGCTATTATATCATTCCTTATACATCTATGCATGTTACAGGCTCCAAAATTCATTGTCGTTATTTCTAGCTTTATTGAGTTATAATCAAAACACTCTTTTCAGGAATGCCTACTCAAAAATTACTCATTTGTTAATTTAAAACTAATGGCTGAATTCCTTACACTTCCCACTGTTTATCTCCTACCATATCTATAGTCAAGACTGGATCAAAGGGTCTGCTACATCTTAATTTATTTTCCAGTGTAAACAGAAAAATTCCCTTTGTCCCTTTGATATTCTTTATATACGTAGCTATTTTAAAATACCAAATTTGAGAAGGATTTTCCCTTTGTTTAATGTTTTACTTATAGGAGTTAACAACTTTATACATATCAGCCCCCAGTGTTATGATACCATTTTAATTTAGAAACAGATGACCATTATTTCACTGTAAGGCATTTTCCAGATTTATAGAGTCATAAACCTGATGGCATTTTGGGGATGTTCACAATGGAAAGCAATAAGGAGCATCAGTATAATTATAACAAATAGAAATGTTATCTTGCCTGGCAATTGTTTTATGTTTCAACAGTTTTTCTTTTCTTTTAGTGAATTCACTGAAAGGAAAGATTATTATGGATATTCTGCATTTAGCTGCTAAGTAGCCCTTGATGATTAGATAAATTAAAAAATCTTGATCTCTCCCCAATTTTCAATCAAAAGGTAAAATATCAAATTCTTCTTACTTGAATGATTCTTGAAAATTCTATGATGTGTTAATAAGTTCAATTAATCAAAAATAATATTATAAAAGATAAGTTGTGAGTCTCTTCACATTCAAATATTTTCATCTCTTCCCTGCTTAAATAATTTATTTCTAAATTCAATAAGCAATCTCTCAACTGAATGCCAGCGATTACCAAGGGGTAAATTAGTATAAATGCATATCCCCCTATAGGATAAACATCTTACTGATGATAAATCAATGACATGATCTCTTTTAAAAACAGAGATTACTATTATTGCTGTTATTATTTTTGTTACAAGCTAAAAACAAATACTTTTACTCCTATCAACACTTTCATATTTAAATCCTAAGGATCTATATGAGCATACCAATATATTAATGCACACCAGTCCTTTTTTATTTGAAATATAGTTATTTTTCCATTATTCAGAAAACAGAAGAGAAGAGTGGTATGGATAATTTAATAGCATGTCAATGAAATTCCTCTCTGTATTCGGATTGCATTTTGTAATAAGTTGTATAGCAGATTGTCTTTTTTAGCTCTTTGACTAAGCTAAAATGAATGGATTATTTTATTCCCTAAGCATGTACATGTTCACCAAATTTGGTAGATTAAGACAAAAACAAAAACAAAAAAGGAATACTGTAAAACCACCCCAGATGATTATACTCAAGTCCTACTTGGAAGTTTTACCTTGCACATGGCCAAAAAAGAATTAATCCAAACCCAGTCTTTCTTCAGATAGAATTTTCAAAAAGATTCCTTTTCAAAAAATATTTCTTAAACTCCTTAATGCATAGCCTTCTGCATTGGGATAATACAGAAAAAGATACAAGTCTCAAAATTGAATATAGCCTAGATAAGGAGCTAAGATATCTTCTCATCTTAAAGTTCTTCTACTGAAGTTCTATCATCAGTGTTGAAACATATTCACTCTCATACTATTAATGACAAATCATTTCTTGAACCTAAATCTCCTTTTTTTTATAGCTCTATCTTGCTGTTGACTTGACAACAAATGTTTGAGAGAGGTTATTTATCCACTCTGTCTCCATCTATGTATTGGGGCTTTATTCCAATGTCCCATCCACATTATTAAATCAAATGAACAATCTTCACATGCTTGGACACTGAGAAGTTTTACACACTCATTCTCTTTATTTGTCTAAAAGTCAGCCCTTAGCTTCCTAATTTCATACCAAGGTCCTCTTGTTCTCCTTATCCACATTGTACTCTTTACAATTGGCTGGATTTTCTTCTGGCTTTCTTTTTAATTGATCTCTTCAGACAATTTCATTCATTCCCATGACCTCAGTGAATATTTTTATGCTACTAACCCCCAACTCTCCGGCTTACGTCTTTTTCCTGAGGTCCTGACCCATTTATCCAGCTGCATACTAGAAACCTTCCCTTTTACATTTCCCAGCCATTTCACACTTGACATATCTAAAATTGGCCATAATTTTGACTGCCAGATCTACTCTTCTAATGTTTACTTAGTTGATGGCCCCATCTACCTCCTTGTTCAAATATAGGTGATCCTTAACTCCTACTATTTTTCATTTCCTGTATTTATTTAATCACCAAGTCCCCATGGACTCTGACAAGTGAACCTGCCTTGCATCTGCCTTCTTCTCTTAGATGCCACTGTGGGATACCCTAGTGCAAGTCATGCTCACCATTCCAAAAGCTGGCAACTATTCTTTATCAATCTGTTTTCCATATTTTACCATAGCCTACATATCAGGCTTAATGTCTTTTAATCCTTTGTCACTGTTTTTATGATAATGTTCAAAATCTGTAACGCATTTGATAAGTGGATGGGAAAGGACTAACAGCAGACCTGCATACATTCTCACTATGGAATGTCTTGGAAACAGAAAGAAAGATGTCAAAGAAAGGGGTCAAATCCCCTTGTAAACATGCTATTGACAGATCTGCTGTCAAGTACGTTATTGGCATTTACCAGTGAGAAAGTCACTATTTATAGAATGATTATAGCAGGATGTACCAGGTTTGTATAGGATTGTTAATGATAAACAAATATGAACTCGGGATTTATGGGGCATGGCTTCAGGAAAAATGTTATATAACCTATGTAATGACCAAAGTAATTCTTTTTCATGTAAATGATGACCTCATGCACCATTTAGATAGTTCATGTTTAAAAAGAATACATTTTAATATGTCGAGAAGGACTTGTGGGTTTACATTCATTTTACCAAACTTCCTTATTTTGCCTAGTTCTTGAGATTACTTATATCCTTAATATTATTAATAAAGCTTGATACCAGATAAGCTTGCTGATTCTTAAGAGTCTGATCTGACAGTATGATCCTTTGAGTTAATTTATTAAGTCTTCATGCAGGTTAGTTTGTAAGTCTTTGAGCCTCATCTTTTCTAGATCATAAACACTATAATCCAGCCTTACTAGACTTCTTGGACTCATTTTGGTTTCTTAAGTGCACTCATGCTTCTATTTCACTCTCAGTTTTTGAATCAGCTGTTTTCTTACCTGGAATGCTATTCTCCTCACTCGTCTCTCTGCCTTCTTACTCTATTTAGCAAACGTAGTCACTTATTCTGTGTCTGTTAATCTCTAGTTTTCCTATACAGTTACCTACTGAAGACTTTCTGACCCTACCTATATGTTAAAATAACATCCTCTACTACTTCTTCACTAACATTGATTACAACTATAAGACTGTGCTCTGTGAAGGGAAGAATCTCTTCTTTTCTAGACCCCATTCTTAACCATAGGTTAGCAAAGCTTGTTACATAACAGGTAGGTGTTGAACAAAGTTTACTATTTTGGAACGTCTCATAATTATTGGCCTAAAATAGTTCATAGCAGTTGAGATTTCAGGAAGTTCTTTATTATATTTACAGAACCATTTAAAAAAAAAAAAAGACAGGTCTAGAGAAAATGTTTAAGAATACATCATTCTGGGGCACATGGGTGGCTCAATCCTTAAATGTCTGCCTTCGGCTCAGGGTCCTGGGCTCCCTGTCAGGGAGGAAGCCCACTTCTCCCACTCCCCCTGCTTGTGTTCACTCTCTTGCTGTCTTTATGTCCACAGAAACAAAACAAAACGAAGCAAAACAAAACAAACAAACAAAAAGAATATATCATTATATTTTCAAGTTTCATATTATCGAGAGCAAATTTTTTCTAATATGTGACCTAAGGAAAGTCACATAACCATTTAAGTTCCTCACTATAAAATGAGAGTGGTAATAATAAATTCTTAAGTGATAATGAAATAGATGTATTAAGATGTGCATTTTAATTATAAATAAATAATCTTAAAATTGGACAAATGCCATTTTCTTAAAATGTTTTTGTGCATGCTTTTATTTTATTAAAAGTACATGTAGAATATATTCCACCCTTCAATTCCTTATAGGAACTACATCTGCTTTATATTTACTACTCTCCTTTTGCTAACACAGTATTCTCAAGGTATGATAGCAAGTTTGATAACTCATATATGTGTTTCTGTTAAACAATGCTGAATAACCTCCAAATATATTTTTGTTAATATACAAAAAGGCTAGGAAGTATATTAGAAATGCAAAATGTTACAGCCAAACAATAATAACAATTTTTCTACCCTCCAAAAGGCACATTACTTCCGCTGTAAAAGAGCCTTCATGTATTATAAATTCCTTCCTGCATTACCAAAGTTACTCTATCATCATCTATACTCTTATCTGATTACCTAAATGTATAGGATGGACACCAGTCAATACTCCTGGAAAAATGCAATGTCTAGTGGGCTTCATGATTTTAGAAACAAGATAAAAGCCTTTTGACTCAAAGAAAGCAATCAAATGCATTTTTGTAGCCACAAGCATCGTATTTACTTAAAGGATTGTGACTATAAAAGCAAATCTCTCTTACTGGAAGCCGGGACAAAAGCTGTCAGGGAACAGGGTAGTAAATAGCTCTGAAATTGTTTTCTCTGCTTCATTTCAAAAGCTTAGGGCCACCAATGTTTGACCTTTTACAAATGGAATGGTTTCCTGCAGGTCCTGGTGCTGCACTGAATGCTGTTGGTGGTATGGGCTTGATGCAGTCATCAAGAATGGTAAATACGCTCATCACTGGTGCATTCTTCTGCATCAAGAACATTTCTCATTCAGTGACATTTGCTGGTTTCCTCTAAGAAAAGGTAGAGTAATTCTATTTTCTCCCCCAAACATTTTCCCTCTAGTATCTTGACCAAACAGGGCAAGGAAAATTGTATAATTGTCCAAAATGATGCCATATAGCTTAGTCTAAGGAAAATAAAGTCAGGTTGAACAAGAAGGCATTTTACTGAGAACATGTGGAGTCAACCTGTTGTCTCTTTTACTTGGTGATGGAGAACATAAAAAAATATATTTGAGGATTATTGCAATACGCTGTCCTTTTGTAGATTGTATATTAACATTAATCTCAATCTCTGGTGTTAAGATATTTGCCTTATAGTTTCTAATACACAGGTATTGGAATATTAATGTAGGATAATCTGTGGACAGTTTTTAAAGTAAACTATCTATGTAATATAATTATTTATAATATTAGAAAGAAGGGTGCCTGGGTAATGCAGTCGATTAAGCTTCCAACTCGTAGTTTCAGCTCAGGTTGAGATCTCAGGGATAGGAAATCGAGCCCCATGTTGGGCTCCACACTCAGCGTGGAGTCTGCTTGAGATTCTCTTTTCTTATTCTGCTGCCCCTGCTTGTGTGCACCAAATAAACACACACACACATACATACATACATATATCCTTATAATATTAGAAAGAAAACACTGAGAAACAAAATAAAGGTCTATCTTACATCTATGCTCTCTAATATACAGTACCATATTTAGCTTCTAGGATAATATTAAAGCATACCATTATGAACTTCTGAGTGCCTGTCATGTGTTAGACTATTTTATTTTTGGTACACATCTGTAAAACAGTAAACATGATTTCCTTATTTTTATAGTTGAAATTGTATGAAATTGGATCATATGAAATACACAATTGCTCAGGTCAAATGAAATGGTTAGTGAAGAAACTGGAGACCAGATTGGAGCCTGGGCCTTTCTGAATCCAAATCTGAGGTCAGGAATGTTTTTAATTGTATAAACTATCTCTGTATTTACATCATGAAAATGGAAAACATATCCTCAGATTCTATTGAATTAAGAAAATAATTAGAGAAGAATTATTTTTGCAAGTTAAGATACCTCTGGTCAGAGCTTTGGGCAACCTCCAGGGGGTACTTTAATACTTAGCAAGTATTAGCAATGCACTAAGCTTCATGTTAAATGCTTTTTTTTTTTTTTAACATTTTATTTATTTATTTGACAGACAGAGATCACAAGTAGGCAGAGAGGCAGGCAGAGAGAGAAGAGGAAGCAGGCTCTCTACAGAGCAGAGAGCCCGACATGGGACTCGATCCTAGGACGCTGGGATCATGACCTGAGCTGAAGACAGAGGCTTTTAACCACTGAGCCACCCAGGCGCCCCATGTTAAATGCTTTGCATCCATTCTCTCATTCAACCCCTCACCAACAAGAAGGAAGTTATAATCACCAATTTACAGGAAGGCAAACTGATAATTTGTGGATATCTTTATTCTTTATTTTTCTCCATATCTGTTCTTTGCATTTTTCTGCCCTGTTCTCCACTTTAAGAGTCTGACCCCTAAGAATTTCTTTTCCTCCATGGCCCTTTGACTATTAGTTGGGCTTGGAAGGTAGAAGAACTAAGAGGGGACAGAGTGTAAGAGAAAAGATCAGGAGACTGACTGACCTTGCTAAGGTTCTGCCATGGGCTACCTTTCTTCATGACCGTAGCTCAAATTAGTGGTCCCACTTCTGTGTCTATAGCTGTCTCTGTCCTGTGGTCGCACCTTTCCCTCTTCTTTTCTTTTCAGGCCCCAGCTGGAAAGAACTTCCTGCTATTGTTCTAGATTTCATTACCCTTTGTTCCTTCCTGAATTCTGCACACCTTTATTATGTTCTCTTCAATTACACCCCTTGAAGTATGCCAATTGATGACTGCTGGGAACTTGACTGACATATAAAGTTAAGTAAATTGCCTTAGGGTTACTTCATTAGGATTTGGCAGAGTCTGGAGTTCCACTCGGGCTTGTTTGATGCCAACACCATTAACCGTCTGTCATTCTGCCTCACAGATTAATCACCAGAGTGAAGACAATGAATTGTATTTCAGCCCCTAAGGATATTTGCATTCTTTTCCCAGGGTCTATTCTTTATTTGGAAAAAGGGCCCCTCATGGTGAAGATACTACTGTCAGGGAGTCTGACCACAGGTCATCAAAAACAGTTCAAATCCTGAAGATCTAGCCAAGCAAAAAGTCATTGAGCAGGTAGGAAAAAAAACTTAAATGTTAAAAGGGATTCATAGTACTCTGGCAGTGGTTAGAGGGATTACTGCTATGAACTACTCCTGCTGGTCATACACAAATTCGGAAGGCTCTGTGCAATCAGACCTCAGTTGCAGATACTGTCCTCTTAATTCATCAAGCCCCATACCACAAAACCTTAGTCATTATTTATTTCTTCAAAAATTGTGTGTTAAATTCCCACTATGAGCTAGGCATTGCATTAAGTGCAGGTCATATAAAAATGAGTAAGAAAAGGAATCTGCCCACAAAGAAACCGCAGTATAGATATGCAAATGTCCAGGAGTCTAATAAGGAGTTATAGTTGTTATGACTGAAATTTGTGTGGGTTACTGTGGAAGAAGTACTGAGTATTTCTTCACTCTTATTTTCCCTGGTGTCACCCAACGGTGTCACCCAGCCACACATTACTTTTTCCCTAATGTCTAAAATTCATGACTCAGGCCCTATGCTGTAAAACCTTAGTTGGCCACATTAGTGGGGGGGATCATGGAATAATGAGCACACATGGCCTGCTGACTGCTCTGCAGGAAACCCTCAGCTCTTTCGCATTCTAACATCTCTGAGAATGACGACTAGTTTTGGGCCTAAGTCTACAGAGCAATTGCTCTGGTGTAAATCAAGGACAAGTGTTTTAAAGTCATCATGACTGTACTTTGTTTTAAGAGGAGATGGAAACAGTTCAGAACAATACTTCTGACTGTTAGGTCCCCCAATAATGGGTCCGTGATTAAAGGAGCGAGACTGATATAAAGTGAAGGTCAAGCAAAGCTTTATTTCGCTCCTGGCATCAAGAATCAGACTGACTGGCCAGGGCAGCGCCTCTTACAGAAAGGGCGACCCTTCTCTGTTTCACAGACTAGCTTTTAAGGGCAAAGGCCATGCGGTTGGGCCTGGCCACGCACAGGTGGCCAATGAGATTGTAACACACAGAGAAAGCTGCACAGTGTTGCTAGGTGACCAACTGAATTACAATTTACCCTATAGTAGACATTTGACCTAGCCTATCACACGTTGGTTAGAATTGGCACCCAAAAGGCTCCCAAAGTGCAGGGCCCATACTCCTTGATAGGTAGGGAGACAGTATGCGACCCCCCACTGATCGGATTTCTCCGCCTGGCCAGACCCATCCTTGTATCTGGGCTTTGTTACCTGGGGCTGGTTTCCAGGACTTGTTTTTAAGTCCCCTGGGGTAAGTGGAGCAGGGACAGTTTAAGGGTTAAACAACAAGGTTATTGTTTAACCTTAATGGAAGCCTCTGGCTAAATAGGTCCTTACTCTGACTTGCTTCCCATTGTCCCTTCTCTTCCTATCTCCACTTTTCTTCCCATCTTCTCATAACTTTCCATTCTCTTTTGCCTGCCTCTCTGCTCTTCTCAAGTCATCTTTCCTTCTCTTCTCTTTTCTTCTCTTAGTCAACTATTATGTAGAGGATTATTTCATGAGAGATTCAATAAGCAATAAAACTGATGCAGAAAATTTCGATTAGTAATTGTGAAACACCTCCAGCAAAATATTAATAAATAGAAAGGGGGAAAAAAAAACAGTGAAAATATGGTGGGAAAACCTAGCAGATACCAACATGACAAAGTGAACAAGATTTCCACTAGTGACTGCTTAATATTGTGATGCAAAACAGTGCACGGAGAAATTTATAGCATCATTTTAGTAATATTACTGCTAAGACTTTAGGAAATGGATTTGGTCATGAGAAAACAACTTATGGGTACAGGCTGAGGGTTATGCAGCCTTATCCAGAATACAAGGGTTGTATTCTTTAAAGCTCTTGTGCCCAGAAAACACTGAGAAACTCTTTCAGATTTAAAACTCTAATGCAACACACGCAACTGGATCAGATTCTAGACAAGAAATTAAAAGGAAACTTATTGGTGCACCTGGAAAAATGTGTATGAGTTCAGTATCTGGAAGTGGTGGTAATATATCAGTGTTGATTTCCTGATTTAGAGGATATACCCTGCTTATATAAAAGAGTGTCCAGGTTTTGGTGAAATACATACGATGAAATATATACTACAGTGTTTGTGGTGAAGGGACATTATTGCTACAAGTTGCTTTTGAAAGATTTAGAAATGGACTAGTAATAATATGTATGGAGGTATGTGGGGGTGGGGTGTGTATTTGTCTGGGAGGTAGCAAGCAAATGCTATACATTTATTCTTTTTTAACTCCTATACATTTCTAACAAATTCTATCTTGAGTAAAATGTATATTGGGGTTCTGTGTACTGTTCTAGAAACTTTTCTATAAGTTTGAAATAGTTTCAATATTACTTATCTTAAAAAATACTGCTGGTCTCATATCCAATCAGGTAGGAAGGAATAACCAAGACCAAACTTGCACTCTAAATTAAACAACTAAAAATCCAGATAAAATATATTAAATAAATTTCAGACATTGAGCAATACACATCACTTATAACTGTTGATCTCTGAGAAAGGAAAAAACACAAGATGAAAATTCTCCATATTTGGTGAAAACTATCATTTACAAATCCAGAAAGCACAACAACCTTGAACATTTGATAATCAAGTTGCTTGATACCAGTGATAAAGTGAAAGATTTAAAGCAATCAGAGAGGAAAAAAATCACATTACATATTGAGGGGGAAAATGAAAGAATGACAATAGGTTCTTATTTAAAAGAAGAAAGTAATCCAAAGCATGAAAGAGTAAAAGATGTATCTCTAAAGTACTGGAAGAAAAAAAAGGTATAAACTAATTCTATATCTTACAATTTTTTTTTTAAAAAAGGTGAAATAAAGACTTTTTAAGTATACAGAAGCTGAAAGTATTCTTCATCAGAATCTGTTATTTGAGAAGTATTGAAAGATCTTCAGGTCAAAGCAAAATGATGTCAAATGGAAATCTGGATCTACACGATGGAAATGCTGCCAGGTGAACTGGAGAGACCTAGAACCCTGGAGACCTGACCTAGCTCATCCTGAAGGACTTACCGAAGATTCTTGGTCTTGTCTTGAGAAAGAATTCAAAGACAGACATGCAACACAGCAGATGAATGACATGAACGTTTATTAAAGTGAAAAGTACATTCTTGAGATGAAACCTGGAAACCTCAAGACAGAGACACTTGCTCTAGGAAGTTAGGTTTCTTTTATTGACACTTGTTAGCTAGGGGGTGGAGTATTTGTTCCTTGGGGTAGGAAGCAAGATTGTGTGCTTTTTCTTCCTAATTTGGCCAGGGGGATCTTGTCATGGCATGTGCCATCTTGGACCTGTCTGGTTTGATTCAGTTTCTTGTGGAGGGCTGCCAGGATACAGGTCAGGCCTCTGACTTCCTGATAGCTGGCCATGACTTCCCCATTTCTGGCTCCTATTAGAACCTAACTGCCTACACCAACAGAATAAAAACCACCAAAAAAAAAAAATTTTTTTTAAATACCTCAAATGATAACTGGCTATTTAAAACAAAACAAAAAAGCAGGTAAGTAGAATCATAAAAATACTAAATGCCAAAGAAGGCAGAAAAAGAACAAAAGGAAAATGATAGATTAGGCAAGCAGAAAATAAACAATTTATGGTAGTTGTAAACTCACCAATAGCAATAATCACATTAAATGTCAATTAACTGAATACCCTGATTAAAAGACAGTTATAAGATTGGTTAAAAAAACAAGACCTAACTATGTGATATCTAACTTGAATGTAACCAAAAACACTAACTACCAACTTGGTGAATACAGATCTAATTGGGAAATAATTCAAAATTTTGAGTTATTAACATTTCACTGATTGTGCAAGGACTTAAAAAAAATGGTGTGTGTGTGTGTGTGTATACCCCTAGGGAAAAGATACCAAAACCTGGGAGGAAGCTTAGAATGGAGTCCTTCCCTTTCATTTTATTTGATCAAATCTATCATATTTTGATAGATATTTTATCAAATATCTATCAAAACTCTACCCTTTTTCAAGGTGCACTTCAGTTGATACAATTCCATGAAAAGACTTCCATCAGGAGTAAGGAGTAGGGAACAGAATTCAATTCATGTTGTTTAGTTCTCTGGTACTGCACCAAAAATCTGCCTTCTCAAATTTTATAGTTTACATCTTTTGGCTGGAGGGGGAAGGTTGTTCTAAATTGCTTCCAAAAATTGTCTTATTTTTCATGAGAAGCTAGTCGGTTTCTGGTGCTCGTTGCCATAGTACTTGGAACTATAGTATATTGCTTGCCTACTGTGAATGCTGTAATCTGGACTATAAATATTCATTTGGTAGAGATATTTCTCTTTCACAATTATTGAAGCAGCTATTTTATTTAGAAATGAGTACAACCATTAAATAGAAAACAGAAAAATAAACTATGTGGTTTTCCAAAAAGTCAGTTTAAACATACATAATCCACAAATACTCTGTATGTGTAAGTGTGTGTGTAAATTGGTATATATATGTGTATGTGTGTGTGTATGTGTGTATGTATATATATATATATATATGAGATAATATATGGCATCATATATGTATTTCCACATGTCTCTGTTGTGAAATACCAGTCTCTACTGATGGGAGAAAACCTTAGTTTAGGAACCTCAAATAGAAATTTCTCAGTTCCAATTTTAGCTCTTTTTTGTTGTCCTTATTAAATATCGACCTCACAGCCTCTTCCAGGCACGGTGCCAATTCACACCTACTCATTTGCTCCTGGGATCTGAGTAGACAGGTCAACTGCCAAGAAACACATTTAACTTTGTTGTCTGTAATTACTACAAGTTAAGAATTTAAAGTCACTTTAGAGTTATACTTTAAGTTATCATTTTTATAGTTCCAACAATTTCTATTCCTACTGTCAGTGCAAAAATCTGTTGAAATTTGAGGAATCAGAGATTTATAGTCAAGTCTCTAGTATTTGCCTTTAAAATCACCTGCCACTGTAGCATACTAAAAGCAATTTCTCTCTCCTACAACCCTAATGGATGTGGTGATATAGAATTCCCTACTTCCAGTGGGGAAAAAACGAAGTACTGGGCTAGTTATTGCTTTAAAAAGTTGACCTACAGTTATTTTCTGTACCTTTTAAAAAAATGAACAAATAGTCTCCTCTACATAGCAGGAGCTCTGGGTAAAATAATCCACTTATCTCCTTCCTGATTTTATTCTTTCTAAATTCTCTCTATAATATTTTAATCCCAGCTATGCATGTTATTTATATTACCAAATTACAACAAACAAAAGGAAATATGTTTTCAAGAGTGTCATAAAAGACATATTTAATTTGAAGCTCTCTCTCTCACCCTTGCTTTGCTTAGTTTTGGGAATGAGCAAGGGCACACACTACTCTCTTTTGTACTATGTTTCTATACTTCTTATACTTACCCCCTAGGACTGAAACCATGAGAAGGTGGAGAAAAGCATCTTCTGCGTGACTGTCCTTGGCAAGGTTGCCACCTTTTTATTGCTGGTCTTCACTGGTGTTGTGGATCATTGTCTATGAGTTAGGGGAGCTTGTAAAAGACCTGCAGGCCCTGCTGATGAGGGACTCCATCCCCAGCTGATTCACTAGGTAGCAATGATCTTTGGGAAAACAGTTCTATCTTCCTGCTGCCCTCTGTGGGCAACCTTAAACTGCTTCCTCTGATCCACACATCTTGACTCCCAGACTAGGTTGAAGTCTCCAATACAAGGCCAGTAGAAATGGGCAAGATCCACCTTCCGTACTGCTTTGGAACTGGGAAGTCAGTGGACTATTCTTTTCCATTCTCTGCTCAGTCATATCACTAAGCATCTCTGTCCCATGCTAGGTTGATAAACTCAGTGCATAATGCATAAGACATGCCCTCTCAGGAATGATAGGCCAGTCTTTGGTTTGTGCACAGGTTTTCGTTTATTAGCTTTAAAATGGGGGAACCAATCAAGAACCATTTCCCCCATCTTTAACAATAATACCTTCTCACTCTTCCCACTCCATGCTTTTATCTTTTAAAAAGAATGTAGACAAATAGTTCAGCTTCCCTTAGCACCGAAGTGAGCATGGTAATTTCATGCCAAGAACTGTGCCATTTTTGAAATTGTCCCTGGAGACTCTATTAATTTTCTCATCGGAATCAATTTCTAGAGTAATTCCTGCAACAGTTAGTAATCGCCTGGGGCAGAAAATGATCCCAAGCATTATTTCCCACCACGCTGCCACGCAAGGTGAGAGAATTGCAAGAGCTCATGCAGGATCACTGAAACAAGAGGGGGGCCATCACCGAACACATCTTGCTGTGTGGATAAGGACTATAAGAGGTTTCCTGTGGGTGAAAGTGACTCCTGAGCAGTCTTCAAGGATGACTAGCATCGTAGGGATCACGAAGGAAAAAGGCAGAAGTGTGAGAATGAGCAAATGAAGGGAATGAAAATCAACAGAGGCTATGAACAGTTCACTGTCTAGGTAGAGAATATTAGTGTTTTCTAAACAACAGGGTCTGACACATGTTTGAAAGCACATGCATGTGTTTTGAGGGAGGAAGTAATGAGTTTATAAACAACTCAGAGAGGCTCCGCTATATCATTTGTTGAGATTTTTATTTCAATGAGATTTTAGAGTCAAGAAAAGTAGTCTTCCTTTTTGACTTGAGGACACAGATTTGGGTCAGTGAAAGCTTTTACTATAAACGATCAAGTAATTTATACTTAGAAAGTTAGGTCACTATTTATTGATAGTTTTTCCATTCTTAGATGAAAAACCCACATCCTCAAATTTTTCATATATTCTTTGTAGGTTCATTGTTAGAGTTATCTAGTCTATGTTTCTTCAACCACAGATCTAAACTTTCTATAACATTCAACCGCTTATAAAGATATCTTGGGATTTTCTCAATATATAAAGTGAGAGCTCCAACACCAGTAAGCCTTAAAGGCAAAAGCCGCATGATACAGTTCAATTAAGAAAATAAGGTGACCTTTAGAATTACAAGAGGGACCCGTGATGCTACCAAAATCTACCCCTACTCCTTAGTAAGAAATAACCACCATAAATGAACTATCCAAAAACCCTGTAGTCATTTTACTTTGTCCCAAAATGTTATTTAGCTGGTTCTGTGTTACAGTTTTCCTTTTGTGTTGGGGCCAACATCTGAAAATATCATGCATTAGCTTTTAAAGAGAAAAAAAAAAGAAGGCAAGAGTACACAAAAGGATAGCAAATTCCAGAAGATCCTCAAAGTTTTCTGAAATCAACAAAATAAAAATTTAACTATTAATTGAGCAAGATCGAAATGCTCTATGATTCCCTCCATTATCAGTCTTCAATTTAAAGCCAACTTCACTCTTCCTAAAATTAGCCAAAATAAAAATTTTAAACCCCCAAACACAAATGTTTTGAGTTAGAAAGCAGGCAGTTTTGTATTGTTATGGCATTCTACACAAAGATGTTTCATTTAGCCGAAGACCATGTGATGGTTAATTTTGTATGCCCACTTGACTGGGCCATGGAATACCCAGATATTTGCTCAAACAATATTCTGTGGATGTCTGTCTGCAAAGGTGGTTTGGGATGAAGTTAACATTTGAATCAGTAGACCTAGTAAATAAAGCAAATTGCCTTCCCTAATGTGGGTAGGTCTCATTCAATTAGTGGAGGGCCAGAGTAGGACAAACAGGCTGACCATCTTACAGTTAAGATGGTGCTCCTTCTGCCTGCCTGCCTTTCCTGGACAGAGACATCAGGTTTTTTCTACCTTCAGTCTGAAACCAAAACATTTGCACTTCTTGAGTCTCAAGCCTGCTAATTTTTAAACTAGAGATTCGCTGTTGGCTCTCCTGGGTCTCCAGCTTGCTAACTGCAGATCTTAACTTCTTAGCCTTCATAATTGGGTGAGCCAATTCCATATAATAAATCACACACAAACACATGCACACACAACACACACACACACACCTGCACCCTCTTTGCTCTGTTTCTCTGGAAGAGACACTTAATACAGAGCATAAAGAAAGCTTTACTCAACTACAAAACATATTTTTATCTAATTCCTCATTCTCTAGACCACCTGATAAAAAGGATGAGAAAAATAATGACGGACTATCCAGCAGTCATTGAAGGAGCTATTTTTTAAAGGAAATGAAAACACAATAGGGACATGTTTCTTTTACTCTATTTGAATTTAAGATTAATAGCAACTCTTGTCAGAAAACTGAAATAAAAAAAAGTCTGAAATGTACATATCTAATGTTTTTTAGAATTGGGAAAATAATGGATAACTTTTAAGTAATTAATTTCCCTGTCATATACCCCCCCACACACGCATGTAAGTTCAATTAGAAAACATGAGGAGTGTGAATTTTTTAAAAAGACTATTTATTAGAGACCTGATAACTTATGCTAACTCTGTAATATATTGTTCTCAGAGGGAATTTCTTAGTACAAGAGTTATTGTTTGAAAGCTATATAAAGGGCAAACATGATATATTATCCACAGTAGTTAAAATTTATAATGAGAAAAACCTGACAAAAAAGATAAACAGCTATATATATTACATATCAAATTAGTCAAGAAAATAGTAAAGTTGGTTTTGGGGGCTATATTTCCTTGAAGAAGGGTGTCAGTACATGATTTAGTCAGAGTATATTTGACAGTGTCAACAACACATATAATACTGTATAGGTTGGCACTGGGGAAAAATGATGAATCTTGAAATAATCTTAGTTAATATTTTAGCTATATTCTTAAATCAGTCGCTTACCGACTTATATGCAGTTTGATCCAGGCATCATATTCCTCAAATAAGATTTGAGATCATAAATATTTTCAAGAGTAAAATATTAGACCTCCAAACTGAACTAGATAATGATCCTAATGACATATTTGAGTACTTGAATTAAAAAACTAGTAAGTCAGGACACCCAGGTGGCTCAGTCAGTTAAGCATCTGACTCTTGGTTTTGACTCAGGCCATGATCTCATGGGTAGTAAGATGGAGCCCCAAGTGGGCTCCATACTTGGAGCTCATCATGAGGAGTCTGCTTGAAGATTCCCTCCCTCTGCCCTTCCCACTTGTTCCTATATACACAGTCTCTCTCTCTCTAATAAATAAATGAATCTTAAAAAAATGAATAAGTCATTGAGGCAGAAAGTGAAAAACCCTTCCCTGAGAAACCAGGAATAAAACCTCACCCTCCGCAGTACAGGTAGAGTACACGTGCTCAGTGTTCCAAAAGAAAGCAGTTATTATTACCCACAGGGTAAGCCACTCCACATGCTTGGACTAACAGTAGCATGACTGGTATGCTTATCTGCCTTACATAAAAATTTCATCAGCTTTTCATTAATTGTGTGGCCCTTATTCATTTTCCTTTATCACTTCAAGTTAATTGAAGCTACCTTGCATGATGAAAATAGGTAATATTTTAATATCTTAAGGTTTCACTGTCCATTTGGTGTTTTGAGCTCAAAATTATTTTCTGAGATAAAATAATTCAACCTTTATAAAGTGTTATTTCCCTCAGTGTCATAATATCTAAAAAAAAATTAGGTGTGCCTTATAGCTTTTTAGTTTTAAGGATTAAGCAGTCTTACTTTTTCACAAATACAGGTTTTTGTTTTGGAGGGGGTTTTGGTTAGCTGTCATTTATTTTCAAAGTACTAGATTTTATTTTGGATGACATTTAAAATTGTTTATTACACATTTTAAGATATACAAGTACATAAACATGTATATAGAAGCCAACTGTATCTAGACTATTGATTCAAACTTTTAATAAATCAACCATTATGCTTAGCCAGTTCTGAAAAAATAACTTCCACTGAAAATTAATAAGTATGGAGGAATAGCTGTCCCATCCAATAATTCAATAACATATTTTCCTTTTTCTTATTTATTTATATATTTTTTAACATCTTAATTTTATTTTATTTTTTTCAGCGTTCCAAAATTCATTGTTTATACACCACACCCAGTGCTCCATGCAATACATGCCCTCCTTAATACTCACGACCAGGCTCACCCATACCCTCACCCACTTCCCCTCCAAAACCCTCAGTTTGTTTCTCAGAATCCATAGTCATGCTTTGTTTCCCCCTCTGATTTACCCTAATTCACTTTTCCTTTCCTGTCCTATAGATGTTTTTTTTTTTAAGATTTTATTTATTTTTTGACAGAGAAAGACCACAAGTAGGCAGAGAGGCAGGCAGAGAGAGCGGGGGGGAGGCAGGCTCCCCACTGAGCAGAGAGCCCTATGCGGGACTTGATCCCAGGACCTTGAGATCATGACCTGAGCCGAAGGCAGTGGCTTAACCCACTGAGCCACCCAGGTGCCCCTGTCCTATAGTTTTTAATGTAGTTTTAGTTTTTCAAAGAGAGAGAGTGCACATCAGGAGGGTAAGAGGGAGAGAGAGAGAATCTCAGACGGACTCCACACTGAACACAAAGCCCAACATGAGGTTCGATCTCATGATCCTGAGATCATGACCTGAGCTGAAAATGAGTTGGAAGTTTAATGACTGAGCCATCCAGGTACTCATTTAACATAGTTTTTAAGGTGATGGACATTAAGGAGGGCATGTGATGTAATGAGCAGCGGGTGTCCTATAAGACTGGTGAATCACTGAACTCCGTCTCTGAAACTATATGTTAATTAATTAAGTTTAAATAGAAAATAGTACAAAAGAAATAAAGAGAACAAAACCCACCATAGACTAAATAAGTTATCCTTTGGGAGATTTTTTCCACAGTGGGAAATAATGGGCTTTCTGCTAAAAGGGCTTATGAGTAATTAAGTAATTGTCTGGAAAAAAATAAAAGTATTGTGAATAAAAAAAATAGTAATGTCAATTTGCCTTTACAGTTTCTGTGTGAAGACTAACCCAAACATTTTTACATTTGTGTTGCTTTACAAGGATTAGGGATTTTATTATTTATTTATTATTCCACACTATAGAAATTCTTGGTTTCATAATACTTCACATATTTGTGCAATTCATAGGTATTTTGTTTAAACAAATACAAGAATTATAATTTTTTATAAAGTGCTCTTTGAAAATTTCAAGTGTAATAATCAGAAAAAAATGTTAGATTTATTGTAGATTCTACTCTCATTCATGGCTCCCACAGATTTTTTTTTTATTATATAAAACCAAATCATAAGGAATCCCAGCCCCCTTACAAGAAACATTTCTTCTACAAGTCTTTCAAGATTTTTTAGTATGTAAAACATGTTTTACCTGAGTATAAGCATAGCATAGAAATATTTTTTAATTTGCTGTTTTCTTTCAACATCATACAAAGTATGTTTCCACATTATCAACATTTTTCATATTTATCTTTTTAGTGGCTTGAAACTATTAAATATTAAGTGATTTGCAAATATTCCATTAAATTTGGCACCATAATTCACTAAATCAATTTTTAATAGGACATTTCAACAGTTGAAATTCATTATTATAAGAAATGTATTCATGACAATCTTCATGTATGTAGATTTATAGATATTTAATTTTTTTAACTATTTAAAAATATAAGTTTTCAAAAGAGATATTACTTGGACAAAGTGTACAAAGATGTTTGGTGTTTTTATATGAACTAGGATATTACCTTTTAAAATATTGTAATAATTTAAAAAAATACATAAATAAAATATTGTAATAATCTACAATGATAAACATAATGTATGTCAATTTTATAATAGCCAATAGTCGGAATTGGGAACGATAGTTGCATTTAAATTTTATTGATTTAATATATATGGAATAATATTTAGTTGCTTTTTAAGTAATTTTGATGTATGTATAAATTGAGAATTTTCTGTATTTGTTTACTAGCATTTATTTTACATATTTACATATTTTACATATTTACTTATTTTTTTCCTATATAAAAAATAACTCCTTATATATTTATATTTTCGTAGCATATGTTCAGTAAATATACTCCAAAATTGCCTTGTTTAATTTTATAAATGATATTTTGTCATGTAGTTTTTAGTATTTATGGTCTTAATTTTAGTATTTTCTTTACAATTTCCTTTATGGATGGATTACTTAGACATTTATTATTTATCCACAAAGCATAAATTTTAGCTTTAATTTATCCAGAAATTGTTGTTCAATATTAAATTCTATTTTATTATTATTTTGCTCCATATATCATAGTGGCTTCAAGAACAGAAACTTTAAAATAGTACATTATACAAGAGGAATGTGAAAATTTGAATGAGAACACCATTTTACCAAAAATCTTTAGAGCACATAAATGACAAAGTGTTGCAACCTTTTCATTGAGGTTATGTTTTTAGAAGTTTAAAAAAATAATCATTTCCACTCCCTTGCCAGATATCAGAAGTGTTACTTTAAAGAACAAATTGAAATATTAAAAGAGCAATGCCAGAATTGAAGTTGCAACAAAGCTCACATATTTAGTCCTACCAATTTTTCTGCCCCAATGACCCAACAGTACAGATTAGAGAGGGAATCCTCCAGCAAAACTTCAAAGGAAGTGTGTGCCAGGTTGGTTATAGCATCAGCTGGTTTTCGTGTATTACTCTGTGTGAAATCTTGAAGAGATAGTGAACCAAAAAAATTGTATTTCTTCTTTGTCTTTCCCCAACCTTGCAGAACTCAGTTAGCATCCTCTGTGCAGGAGAAATGTGGGTGTTGGTCCTAATAAACATCTGACTGGGGTTAAAGACAATGGTTCATGAATAAGCTGTTGCAGTAGGCAAACACTGCTACTACCCTGAGGGGATAGGCCTTGGAGAGAAACTAGAACACAGATTAGTTCTTGTGAGGGTAGGTCAATGGAAGAATAGTTTTAATGGTGTCCACAAGGACTTGAAAGGGAGACTGTTTCTGGATAAAGAATTTTATTAAGATCTGCAATCTCTGATAGAGTATTCCTCAATTACCAATAAATACTTTCTTTTGTAAATGTATGAAAAGAGAGGAAAATCAAAAGAAACAAAAGAAAATTCACTGGGTCAAAAAAGAGGAATTTAAACAAAACATAAATTTTGTCATTATTTGTTAACAATAACTCTAAAATATTCATAGGGGCTTTTATATTTCTCCTGTGTCTGTGTGAAAAGATGAAAGTACCAATGATCTCCTTCTCATTTCACTGAGAATACTAAGTATTTAAACCATTAGGCATTTGAGATGTCAATTTCAATGTTGTTAACAGAAAAACACAGCTGAAAGAGAATCTTCACAACATTTTTTCAGATTGTAGCAAGAATTTCTAAAGTCTTGGGAGGTTCATAAGATCATAATATCCCTTTGTTTCAAAATGTATTCTCCTGGGCACATGTATTAAATAGAGAACAGAAAAAGTTAATAGTAGTTATGAATATTCATGTATGTATGTATCCATTTTACACAAAAGAATAAAATTGACATTCTTGGGAAAGTTCTCATTTTAACGCTTTACCACCTGAGATTATTTTTAAAAGTTTTATGATGCAAAAGAGTATCTTTCCCCCAAATCTGCAGAGAGAAACCAAACTTCATTATTCCTTAGACTCCTTTTGTTAGTTATGCAAGCTTGAATTTCTAAGGGAAGGATCTGGAGTTTCATTATTTAGCATTATAAGAAAGAAATCTTTCTATAGGACCCAATTTTACTGGAGGGAATAGAGAAAAAGCTGAGTAAGATATTAAGAATTTTATCTAATATGGTGTGCACTTAGTAAAAAATCTGTAGAACCAATGTAAATACTCAGATGACTAGTGAAACAAAGTTTCTAAAAGAAGAATGCATTTTAAAACAATCCAAACTGTATTTACTATGAAACTTAACAGTGTATTGCATTAATATATGATGACTATGCTTTTACAGAAAAGGAGCAATTTGGGGAAGGAAAGCATTATTGGAGATGTAAAATAAAACTATTAAGCTAATAACCTCAGTGCAGCAGTAAGGAGCCAATTAGATATGGCAAAAAGCTGGATTCCCAAATTTAAAGGCAAGAAGAGGAATTTTCTCAGGGAAGAAAGGTGAAAAGATCGACTGACAAAGTGTATGAAATGGATATAGAAATTGATATGGATAACAAATATAAGCTATCCCATCTGTATATAGTAGCATCACCAAAAGGGGGGAAAGAAAAATGAAGGTCAAAAAAGCAATTGTCAACAAAATGGTAGTAGCACTTCAATTTGGGGAAAAGAAAACATCTTTAGTTTCCATATTTGAAAGTGTTCTGGTTTTTTACTGTTGCTAACAAACTACCTTAAAACTAAGTTGCATAAGATAAAAACCATTTTGTCACATTCACAATTTTCTGAGTTTTGAATTTAAGCAGGAGCAGTTAATCTTTGCCCATGACGGTAGGGTCCTCAGCTATGGCAGGCTGAATGGTTCTGAAGCCCTGACTCAGACCATGTGCCTAGGGCCTTCAGTCTGGATGCTGGAAGGTATCCTCTCTGCTTCATGTAGCATCTGTTGTGGCTGGTGTGTGCAAAATAGTTTCTTCATTTGAGTGTCTAGTCTTGAGCTGAGAAGGCTGCAACAGGTGGGATGAAGTTACCCCAAACCCAATGGAGTTACTCCATTTCTCCCCATATGACCTTTCGTTAGGGCTAACATGGCTTCCTTATGGCCTGGTGGTCTCAGGATTGTTGGATTTCTGATCTGGCAGTTTGTTACTCTTACTGTTATAGAAAAGGCCTGGGTAGAAGTTACAAGGTTTCTTGTGACCTGGCTCTAGAAGTTCCATCATTTCTGCATATTCTTTTTTTTTTTTTAAAGATTTTATTTATTTATTTGACAGACAGATCACAAGTAGCCAGAGAGGTAGGCGGGGTGGGGTAGGGGGAAGCAGGCTCCCTGCTGAGCAGAGAGCGTGATGCAGGACTCGGTCCCAGGACGCTGGGATCATGATCTGAGCCGAAGGCAGAGGCTTTAACCCACTGAGCCACCCAGGCACCCCATTTTCTGCATATTCTGTTTATCAAATAAATCTCTAGGCCAATAAGGATTCAAGGATAATAGGACAATTCTGAATGGAGGAAGTAGCAAATAATCTGTACCTACCTTTATTACAGAAGCTTTCATGAATTTCTTCTAGAAGAATATCTGAACTGAAAGATAAAGCAATAATATAAGTATCTGGTAAAGACATAGAAGTCTATAAACATTCAAGAAAAAGAAAATAATCCTTGCTTCAGATTTCTCTTCCTCAGCAAGAAGTGGAGAATATAATTATTCATGATAGTAAAATTTTGAAGAAACAGTGTTAACAAGGAAAGTTTCTTATTCACAACCAAATCATTTTTCAAACGTAAGATTGAAAGATATTTTTTAAGCCAACAACTTTTCTAAAAATTGTGAACAATTAAACCCTTATTTCTGCATGAAATTTAGGTGATTATTAATGTAAATGTATAAGTTAATATAACTATTAAGAAAGCAGTGTTTAACTTAATCATGTAAGTAATGATAAAAATATTAATTAAAAATTTTAGATTGTTTTAATAAAGTCTGGAAAGTGAGAAGAAAATGAGGCAAGATAACTAGAATATTGTTAGAGACATTATTTCAATATCTATGCATTTTCTTATTTTTATTCTTGATGGTATTTAGGCATACAGATTCAAATTTTTCTAGTTTTCTGGTTTTTTGAGGCAGTCACTATTAGAACAAAAACATGTATCAGTTCCAAAAGCACAGAAAGAAGGAACTAGAAACAATACAATTAATGTTTCAAAGAGCACAAAACACAAAGATAGCTTGAGGATAAGTAAACACACACACATTCTAAAACCTTATAGTTGGAATAAAAACCTTAAAGCTTTCAGTTATCTTGATAAAAAAGAATGGGTTAAATGTCCATACCAGATATGAACTAGCTACACAAGGGACACTTAAATAACTAATAAAATCCAAAAATAAATTAAGCAAATTCATCTTAAAAGAAGGCTAAGATATTAATAATAATATCAGAACAAAAATGAAGACAAAAAATTACAAGAAAAAATTCGGTTATTTTAAATTGATGATATGACTGAAAGTATGAAATCATAAATTTACATAGATATATAGGATAGAAACTCTAAGAAACCCAAGAAACTGGGGCACCTGGGTGGTGCAGCTGGTTAAGCGTCTCACGCCTGGTTTCGGCTCAGGTTGTGGTCTCATGGGTTTAAGAACCCTGCTCTCAGTGCAAAGCCAGCTTGAGATGCTCTCTCCCTTTCCCTCTGCCCCTCCCACTCTTGCTGTTTCTCTCTCTTTGTCTCTCTCAAATAAATAAATAAATCTTAAAAAAAGAAACCCAAGAACCTGACTATATAATTGATTCAGGTTCTTTAACATGTGTATTTTAGAATAAGATATTTTAAAGTATAAAAAAAGATAAAAATAATACAATAAATCTAAGTGACATAATTCATAGAGTTTCAACAACTAACTTATTAAAACATAGACCATATACTATATACTTAATATCTATATTTAAATATACTGGAAAATGTATCTCTTTTCAAATAACCACTAATTAATATAATCCTCAAGGGAGAAATTAACAAACCTTGTAACAAAAATCAGATAAATGTGAATAATGAAAAAAGAACCAAATACAGTATAATTATATAGAAATTGTTAAAGGTTATTTTAATGGTGAGTTTCTAATTGGTGGTTCAAACTTAGGTATTGATAGGCATCTTGACAGTATGTGTAAAATTTTGAGTAATTGTGCATATGTGTATATATTTTTTGAAAATGCTCAATGGCTCTCACAAGTTCAATGGCAATGATTCCTACACATAAGCAAGCTTTCTCCTTCAAATAACCCTCGTTTCAAAAAGGAGAAAAAAATTGCTAATGCAAGTGATTTGTAAATTAACAAAAATTCTGCTAATAACAAAACCTATAAACTGTGGCCAAAGCTGCATATCTGGAAGTTTATAGTAATAAATATTTATATTTTTATTTATCAAATCAAAAAATTAATTTTATATAGCTTTGTGACTTGTTGGCAAAGTGTATTGATTTTCAAAGACAGGTAGGCAGAAGTTATCAATAAAAACAGCTACATATTAAATTAGATACTAAAAAGTAACAGTAGAATTAATAAATAAAAACCATGAGTTCTGTTTGGAAAATCCTAATAAATTAAGCAAACCTTTAGCAATTCGAGTAAAAAATGAAGAGAAAAATGTATGCATTACAAAATATTAACAGTTTATAGTTACTGATTCAAAAGACATTCTAAAAATTGGAATGCTCTATGTAGCTTTAGTTTTAAATTATACTGTTCTAATAAAATGGACACATTTCAAAAATAATAATATAAATTGTGAAGGCTTATTCAAAAAGAGACAACAAATGTGCATACATAATTATGGATTAAAATTGAAAGTTTTACAAAGAACTAATTTGACTAAATATTAAATATGTCTTAAGAAATCAGTGTTAGGTAAAATCTATGTTATTTAATTTGTTCCCGAGTATTAATAAAAATGCGTGCTTTTTTTTTTAAAGAAACCAACACCAATTTCAAGATCTAAAATAAGTAAAATCAGCTAGAGACAAATGTCTCTCATCGGTTACAGATATGAATATCTTAAATATCTTACTAGTTGTATCCAGCTATGTAATATGTGTACATCATGTCTAAGTAAAGTTTGAGAAATGTAATTATGAGGGTACATGAGATAATTTTAACAAATTTCCCTCCACTGATACAATAAAGGTGAAAATGTATGTGATGATTTTATGGGTGGTGAGAAGGCTTTATACCAGAAGCTTACTGTGACTCTCTTACCTGCCTATCTTTTCACTCCAAATCTGGCAACCAGCAGTGTGTGGATAGAACTTGACAGATCTTGCCTCAGCTCTACCATCTTTCTCTGGCTTTCTGCCCAGGGCTCCTTTCCTGCCAGGATAGGAGGCCTATTCTGACATATACAGCAAGATGGAACTGCAGTGTAGTTAGCCATCCAAAGGTCATAACTTGACAAATAGTTGTGTGTGTGTGGTGGGGGGGGGTCACAGCGATCAGATGATAGATAGTTCCCTCTTTTGTCTCTCAGAAAGGCAGTTCTAATGGAAATTCTACACAACTCATCTAAAGGTCCCCAGCAGGATTGAACTTAAGTTGCTCAAGATGCTGGACCAGCTCAATAGCAAGCACATTATTTTTCCCCACATTTTGAATATTCCAGGGACCCATTCCTCCCTTGGAATCACAGTATCTATAAGGATTTTGCTGATGAAGAAGGATTTGACATCTTTGAAATATTCGGTGGTGACTGGACTTTGCAGATATCAGGGAATTTTAAAATGACAACCCAAAGAATAGGCCAATTCAAAAAAACTGCATTAGTGAAGTTTATTATTGGGGTATAGAAAAAAAGAAATAAAAAGAGAAAGAAAGTGCATGAAGGTAGCCCACATTAACTACAGAGCTGTAGTGAATTTTTTACTCTATTTTATGAAATTAAAGCTACAGTTGTTACATCATTGTACTCTGAATAAACAGTCAGTACCTGCTTGATTTTCATCAACAGCTACATTAAGTTTACTCTGACATGATGATTTTTGTAATTCTTTATCAGTACCTCCTATGGTTACCCCCGACAGTGCATCTTCTTGACAGTACATATGGTTAGTCACAGTCTTCAACATTCTTCAGTAAAATGAAATTAAATTCAATTTCCCACAAGCATTCCAACTTTTGATACTATTTATAGTAGCAGATGTTTTGCACAACTTGCAATGCAGTGTTAATTTCTTTTTGAGTTTTTCTTAATTTATATGTAGCCAATAAGTCCAAAAATGCATGTATAACATACATAAAAAAGCAATGATTCATGTTGCAGTGGGGTGAATTACAAAATTAAGTATATTAGCTTTCTATTAATAGCTTTTGAACACGTACCAGTGATTCATAGTTAAAACGGATTCTTGGTAGCTACGTCTAAGGATTTGTAAAAACTTTACAAATTGTTGATATGTTTTAGTAGCTTATTTTTTCCAAGTACTTTACAATTTGATAGCTATTCTTCAGCTCTTTTCATTTTTCCCAATTGGTACCTAATACATAATTAACATTAGGGACTTGGTAGTCTAAAGTTAGATTTTTTTCTTCATAGCTCAATAGATCTCTTGTGAATATTCATGATTATACATTATATCATACATATCACACCAAGCCCATTACCCATCATTGAAGTTTACACCTGGGGTGTTCATTATAGGGTATGTAGAACTGTTAAGTTGTAAGGAATAGGGTTCAATTTATCCCCATGCAATTGGCCATTTCTCATATTTTGCAATGTCAGTAGTAACATTTGAATCAAAATTAATCAATCTCCTTGAGTGACAAGTTCTCATCTAAATGTATTTGTTCCATGTCAATACAGGAGAAAACTTAACACCCTTTAGTGAATACTAGTTTGTTTGGGTTTTTGTTGTTGTTGTTGTTTTTAGCAGTTTCAGCCTGCATACACCAGATGTCAACTCTTGTATGGATAATAAAAGCAACCATTTTACACAGTTGTTTATAATCTCTATAAATAGCACCATACTCAATACCTAAGTGTTCTTATAAATAAGTAAAATCTTTAGTAGGTTAGTACTAGCTAGTAAATCTTTTAGTGATTGAATAGCTATTGATCTATAGTTCTATAGCTGAGGGATTGGGACAATTTTTAACTATGTTCTACTGCAACAAAAATTAATTCAAATCTGTCCAATTCCAGATGATTGTCCAATTCCATTCTGACTGTACAGATGCCAGGTTAGGTTATGCGAGTTGCATTTTGGTTTCATCCTGTCTGCTTCTGAATGCAGTATTGTTAGCTGTGGTCTCTATGCTGCACAGTTGATCTCTAGGACTAATCACTCCTGTATAACTGAAACTTTGTACCCTTTGACTAATTCTTCCCTGTTTCCTCCTCTCCCGACAATGGCCACCACCATCCTACCATTTCTATGAGTCTGACAATTTTAGACTCCTCATTTACATGGAATCATGCACTATTTGTACTTCTATATCTAGCTTATTTCACTTAGCATAATGCCCTCCAGGTCCATCCCTGTTGTCACAAATGGCAAAATTTCCTTCTTTTTTGAAGCTGAATAGTATTCTTTTGTATATATATGTCACATTTTCTTTATCCATGCAACAACTGAAGGACATGTCTTGGCTATTGTGAACAGTGTTGTATTGAACATGGTAGTACAGATACATTATTCTTTTTTTTTTTTTTGACAGGCAGAGATCACAAGGAGGCAGAGAGGCAGGCAGAGAGAGAGAGAGAGGAGGAAGCAGGCTCCCCTGGAGCAGAGAGCCCGATGTGGGGCTCGATCCCAGGACCCTGGGATCATGATCTGAGCTGAAGGCAGAGGCTTTAACCCACTAAGCCACCCAGGCACCGCAGATACATTATTCTTAAAATTATTATTTCTCCATGTCATTTTCTCCTCTTCTGGTGCTTTTATTACACAGAAATATTATTTCTAGTTTTGTCACTCATATTCCTGAAAATATTTCTCATTCTTTGCATTTGTTTATCTATCCTTTATTTTTCTTGGCAGATATTCTAGCTTCTTACTCTACAGTTGTAATAGTGAAGGCAGTGCTGCTTGGAATGTCATATGAGGGACCTCCAACAATGTCTATTCTCTATCAATGGCATGCAAGATTTTTATTTGACACTCCCCCCACATTTTCCAATCATTTCTGTCTCCACAAGCCTATCTCATAGTTTTGTTTTACATATTGGAACACATAAACTACATCCTGATTCTATAGCATCTCCAGATTGTGTTTAGTGAAGGAAGTCAGAAGCATTTCCCGTTTTGCCGCCTTCTCTTAATACAAACTAACCAAGCATTTCTTTTCTTACCCATCAGTTTTGTGCTATGCAGTTTTTCTTAAGTGAACAAAAGCAAACAAATAAATAAATAAATATGCACAGAATGTTTAAAACTAATTTGTAACTGCCGTATCTCTTATTTCAATTGCTGACTTCAATTTCAAACTATTTGATTCTAATTTGGATATATTTTTCTTTTCTAAAAGTGTATGTAAATTTATATTAATTTATCTTAATTCTGAGTAACTGCAGACACTATATTCTTAACATAGGAAAGAGATACTAAATGTCTATACAAACCTTTTCTGACATAATATGCTTTCAACTCTACTCATAAAATGTGTCAAGATATATTTTCTTCCTGCTACTAGTACCTTGGGAGAGATTAATCTCAGAATAATTGAGAAACACTGGCTAAGCTGTTAATTTTAAATGACACACAGTAACTGTCATTTAAATTGATAGAGCTATAATTGAGAGTAATACTAAAAAGGTAACTTCCTTATCATTGAATATGTAGTTATTATTAATTACTTACCTAATGCAGCCTTGAGCCATTTAGTTGCTTAAGAGAAGATATCTGAATCTTATAACAAAAAGGTAGACAATTTGTTCAAATGGATTTTTAACTATTTTTAGGGTAATACTTCATCTTTTATGTTAGGCATTTGCATCCCAATTTGGAGACTAAATATATTTCAAAGAAAACTTTTTTTAAAATATTTTTATTTATTTATTTGACAGATCACAAGTAGGCAGAGAGGCAGGCAGAGAGAGAGGAGGAAGCAGGCTCCCCACTGAGCAGAGAGCCCGATGCGGGACTCGATCCCAGGACCCTGGGATCATGACCTGAGCCGAAGGTAGAGGCTTTAACGCACTGAGCCACCCAGGTGCCCCTTAAAGAAAACTTCTAAGGCAATGTGAATTGTCCTGAAATTTGTATCTAGTGTATCATAGATCCTGAAAATTCTAAAGAGAAAATTAAGGAACAAGGATGTTAAAACATGCACTGCTCTACTTAGGTATGTTAAACAGGTTCTCTGTTTCTGCACAAAAGAGATCATTTCATTAGTGTAGGTGTAGTGGAGAGAAGAATAGTTAAATTTTGTTCATTTTGTTAATCTTATAATGTAATTATTTTACGTAAAATGGTGTGTGTGTGTGTGTGTGTGTGCAGAAGAGAAATTGATATTGAGAGAGAATTTTTAAGTAATCGGGAGAGAACTGCACTCATTCAGGTTTTCTTATAGAAAGACAGCAAGTCTGTGTCCAAAAGGGAATCACTCATTGGTTGCACTGGAAAGAATCTAATGATGGTATTTCTTTCTCTTTTTTTTAAGATTTTATTTATTTATTTGACAGAGAGGCAGGCAGAGAGTGACAAGGGGAAGCAGGCTCCCTGCTGAGCAGAGAGCCCAATGCGGGGCTTGGTCCCAGGACCCTGAGATCATGACCTGAGCCAAAGGCGGAGGCTTTAACCCACTGAGCCACCCAGGCACCCCAATAATGATAGTATTTCTAATACTCAAAATAAATTTTGAGTGAAAAATCATTATTCCCCCAAACTAAAAGCCTTTGAATATTATGTGGACCATATCTTTATATATATTTCTCAAATGATCTCTCTGATGAATAATATTTAAAGTGTCAGTCCCTCTTTGTAAATTAAAAGATACATTGTAAATTACTGCTTCATTTTCCCCTGTGTGAAAAGAACATCTTCCTTTTAAAAGAAAAAAGTAGTAATAATCACACAAGACTATCCTTGTGATTTTAGCAGCTCAATAGATCTTCTATGTTAACACTTTTTAGATGATGAGTTTTTAAAGATATTGTTATTTATAAGACTACAATATTTAATTACATAATGAAAAGGACCTATGATAATGACTGGATTGTTTCTTTAACACGAAGTGAATTTTTTTATTTGAGGCATTTTAATTTACAGATCAAATTTGCCTGAAATAGGGAGTGAAAAAAGTTTTTCAACTTAATTGCTTCTTTTCCCTACTATATTTTATTCATACTGACGTTTACTTTTTAATTTGAGTACAAATTTATAAAATTACTTGTAAAATGTAAAGAATTTCTGAAGTACAATCTTTTCTCCAAAGATTTCTTTGGTCAGAACATAGCCACCTCTTTCTATAATGCTATTTAAGTATATAACATATCTAAATTATATACTTGCCCATTATCCTTAACATACATTTCTTGTTATGAATATGATATAAATAATTCAATCCAAGTAAGCATTTGGTAACTCACAAATAAGTATGAGGCACTATTTAGGCACTGCCGAAAATACCAAAGTACAAATGATAGAGCCCCTGATCTCTAAAGCAACACTTGATAAAAGCTCCTTGCTCCGGATTGCATTCACCTGTTTCTCTTTCCTTTCCTTTCTTTTCCTTTCTATTCCCTTTTCCTTTTTTCTTCTTATTTTTTTTCCTTCCTCCCTTTCTTCCTTTCTTCTGTTCATCAAAAATGTAAGTCCTTAAATAGGACAGACTTTTACAAAGTATTTTTATTTGTGCAAGAAAGTATAATTTAAACCTTCAAGTTGCTTGTTTTGGTGTTCTCGGTACAAGTGTGCTGGAAGAGGTATTCTTAATAGCATGTTAAAATTGAGTAAATGAGAACCGAAGAGATAACTAACTTAGAAAATCCTCAAAGAGCAAATAAAGTATTTTATCACTTCTGCCACAGCATCATGAAAGGACCACCCACTGTAACAAATTCAAGTAGTTAGTTCATAAATGCTTGTTAAAAATAAGTCTGCACTATTCAACTTTTATTTAATGCCCTAGACATTAAATATTTCCAAATTTTGAAAGACATAAACAGTTCAAAATATAAGTGCTAGGGACGCCTGGGTGGCTCAGTTGGTTGAGCCGCTGCCTTCGGCTCAGGTCATGATCCCAGCATCCTGGGATCGAGTCCCACATCGGGCTCCTTGCCCCGCAGGGAGCCTGTCTCTCCCTCTGACTCTGCCTGCCACTCTGCCTGTGCTCTCTCTCTCTCTCTCTGACAAATAAATAAAAAAAAAAAAAAAAAATATAAGTGCTATTCTGAGCTATGTGCATTTTAGATAGCACAGTCCTCTCTGTGATGGAGAATAAGTATTTAGCTTCAAAATGGTGCCTATGATAAAAGAATATATAGCTGAGAATAATGGAGACCAAGTGTGAATTCAGACATTTGATGTGACTCTTTCACTCACTTCTTTAAGTTGGAAAAACAGACTAACAAATATTTGTGGCTTTTTTCTATATTATTGTTAATTGCTGCTAGGAGTCATCTGTACAGACAGGAGCTACAATTCCCAGATTCCTTTGAGGCTAGGTGGAGCCAGGTGACTAGTCTTTATCAATGGGATGAGAGAAAAGTCATGTATCATCTCTCCATCAAAATGAATAAGAAGTCATCCTCTAGCACCTTTTCCCCTTGTTACTTTCCGGCAAAACGTGATATTGTCTCCTGGACTAATCCCTAAATGATAGAACAGAAAACTTACCCAGCCCCTAATGAAGAACACTTTTACCACACAACTATATAAACAAGAAATAATTTTTTATTGTAAAAAGGCACTAACGTTTTCAAATGTGTTAGTTGTAAGAGATGTTATTGGCTTACCTAATGTAAGTTGCTTCCATCACAAGCTCTGTTGTCACTTGTGTCCCTCAACATATGTGCTTGACTTATTAGTTCATTTTTATTGATTCTTACGTTTTGAGTTGCACAGAGAATAACTGGGGATTCTTCAGGGTAAGAGAAGAAGAAAAGAGTAAATGATCCTAGAAAAATGAAGACAAATCTTAAAATGAATGTTAAGAATTTGATAGATTAATTTTAATGAGCCAGTGAGAAATGCATGGAAATATCAGAGACTTCTAAATGGTGTACCCACTTGACACTAACCATTTGAACATTCTCAAAATGAGGATTTACAAATCCACAATCAAATAGGGAAAAAAATACACCCAGCCTACATTGAAGAAAAATTGTCAAAATACAATAGATATTACACAGATTTTCTTTTTTCCTGGCACAGGGTTAGGCTGAAATCAAATAAAAGAAAACAAATGTAGAAATACAGGGCTCAGAGATGTGAGTGGAATATTTCCACAGCTCTATAAAACATCTTGAAAATCATACACCTGAATCAACACATCGGAATTCAGAAGATGCTCTTACAGGCTGGAAGTGAAAATTTAATTTCATCATGCAAAGAAAAACAGCAAAAATGGCAGAAAGTGCTGTTGCTCTCCAACAAATAGCAAGGGAAGACTTGCATAGTCCTCTTTCTGGAAAGGTAGAAAAAGTCAATGAGTGAATGATCTGGTATCCTTTATGTAGGTCTATTTCCATAGAGCCTTATTCCTTTGTGTGTAAAGTTCAACAAGCTTCTAAAACCAAAGAGATTTCAGTGGCATAGATTGTAGCTACAGATTGTATCTGCAGATTGTATCTGCAGAAGGACAACGTTGTAGAACAACGTTTGATTATAAACTATGTGATAATGTAAGTGCCATTTGGATCATCAGGTGCCTTGGCCATGCCAGCTGTAATGTTTTGGATAGATTCCCTGTTGTAGTCCATAGTTATATTCTTCTGTGATGCAAGGTGAAATCCAAAGCTCTGAGAGGACATAGTGACAGAAAGCAGCAGGAGCTTTTTCTTTTTAAATATTTGTATGCTGTATTTCCAGGTCATCCTGTTTACAGTATGCAGTGAATTTTAAATGGAATTTTAACAAATTGTTTCATAGATTCAGACTAAAACTTAATCCAGTGTTTTTAGATCTGTATTTTAAGTTTCTCTCGTTTCCCTTTTTTTTTTAAAGACCTTATTTATTTATTTGATAGACAGAGATCACAAGTAGGCAGAAAGGCAGGCAGAGAGAGAGGAGGAAGCAGTCTCCCTGTTGAGCAGAGAGCCCGATGTGGGGCTCGAACCCAAGACCCTCAGATCATGAACCCAAGACCCTCAGATCATTATCTGAGCCGAAGGCAGAGGCTTAACCCTCTGAGCCACCCAGGCGCCCCTCTCTCTAGTTTCTATGGAGAAAAAGAGCTCATGGCAAATCGAACTTCTTAAAAAAAGAAATTTCACCATGTCTTAGTGACAACCCCAAATTCCAAGTGCCATATGTTGAAAGCAACCAGACTTCAAAACTGTATTGCAAACTTCTAGAGGCTCTGTACTAATGAATGACAAATGCTAGTTCTCTTAATATATCTTTACATATGTCTTTTTTCTAGTATCTATATATTTAAAAGCATGATAGATTTTTAATTTGAGATGAGAATAAGAATTATTTTTCCCCTATGTGTGATGAAATTTTGACATCCCTTAACCTATCATAGGAATTAGTTCATAGAAGTCTTTATACTGGATTTTAATAGAATTGTAAACCAAAGACTAATAAGAAGTCATCTAGCTTAATCCTTCATGCTATCATTGGAGAACTTAAAGCCTAGAGAAAAGAAGCTATTTACTCAAGGTCACATAAATTAGTGCAGAACTAGAATAAAACTTGCATTACATTCTCCTTTTTTTTTTTTTAATTTTTTTTCTGTGTTCGAAAATTCATTGTTTATGCACCACCCTCAGGCTCCATGCAATATATGCCATCCATAATACCCACCACCAGGCTCACCCAACCCCCCACTGTCTCCCCTCCAAAAACCTCAGTTTGTTTCTCAGAGTCCACAGTCTCTAATGGTTTGTCTCTCCTCCAATTTCCCCCCAACTCCCTTCTCTTCTCCATTTCCCAGTGTCTTCTGTGTTATTCCTTCTGCTCTACAAGTAAGTGAAACCTATGATAATTGACTCTCTCTGCTTGATTTATTTCACTCAGCATAATCTCCAATTCCATCCATGTTGATAAAAAGTTGGGTTTTCATCTCCAATCCCATCCATGTTGATAAAAAGTTGGGTTTTCATCCTTTCTGATGGAGGCATAATACTCCATTGTAAATACAGACCATATCTTATTTATCCATTCACCCGTTGAAAGGCATCTTGGCTCTTTCCACAGTTTGGCAACTGTGGCCATTGCCCTTCATTTCACTACATCTATATCTTTGGGGTAAATACCCAGAAGTGCAATTGCAGGGTCATAGTGTAGCTCTATTTTTAATTTCTTTCTTTTTTTTTTTTTAAGATTTTATCCATTCATTTGACAGACAGAGATCACAAGTAGGGAGAGAGGCAGGCAGAGAGAGATGGAGAAGCAGGCCCCCCCACCGAGCAGAGAGCCCGACGCGGGACTCGATCCCAGGACCCCGGGATCATGACCCGACTATTTTCCAAAGTGGCTACACCAACTTGCATTCCCACCAAGAGTGTTAAGAGGGTTCCCCTTTCTCCACATCCTCTCCAACACTTGCTATTTCCTGTCTTGTTGATTTGGACCATTCTAACTTATGTAAGGTGGTATCTCAATGTGGTTTTGATTTGAATCTCTCTGATGGCTAATGATGATGAACATTTTTTCATGTGTCTGTTAGCCACTTATATGTCTTTTTTGGAGAAGTTTCTGTTCATGTCTTCTGCCCATTTTTTGACTTCATTATCTGTTTTTTGAGTCTTGAGTTTGAGGAGTTCTTTATAGATCTCGGATATCAGCTCTTTGTCTGTAGTGTAATTTCCAAATATCTCCTCCCATTCCTTGGGTTGCCTCTTCATTTTATTGACAGTTTCCTTGGCTATGCAGAAGCTTTTGATATTGATAAAGTCCCAAAAGTTCATTTTAGCTTTTGTTTCCTTTGCCTTTGGAGACCTATTTTGAAAGAAGTTGTTGTGGCCGATGTCAAAGAGGTTACTGCCTATGTTCTCCTCTAGGATTTTGACAGATTCCTGCCTCACATTGAGGTCTTTTATCCATTTTGAACTTATCTTTGTGTATGGTGTAAGAGAATGGTAGAGTTTCATTCTTCTATGCATAGCTGTCCAATTTTCCCAACACCATTTATTGAAGAGACTATCTTTTTTCCACTGGACATTTTTTCCTGCTTTGTCGAAGTATATTTGACCATAGAATTGCGGGTCCATATCTGGGCTCTCTACTCTGTTCCACTGGTCTATGTGTCTGTTTTTGTGCCAGTACCATGCTGTCTTAGTGATCACAGCTTTGTAGTAAAGCTTAAAATCAGGCAACGTGATGCCCCCAGTTTTGTTTTTCTTTTTCAACATATCCTTAGCAATTCGGGGTCTCTTCTGGTTCCATACAAATTTTAGGATTGTTTGCTCCAGCTTTTTGAAAAATGCTTGTGGATTTGTGATCGGGATGGCATTGAAAGTATAGATTGCTCTAGGCAGTATAGACATAACAATGTTTATCCTTCTGATCCATGAGCATGGAATTCTCTTCCACCTTTTTGTGTCTTTTTTAATTTCTTTCATGAGTGCTCTGTAATTCTTTGAGTACAGATCCTTTACCTTTTTGGTTAGGTTTATTCCCAGGCATCTCGTGGCTCTTGATTCTCTAATTTTTCTTTCTGTATTTTCATTGTTAGTGTATAAGAAAGCAACTGGTTTCTGTACATTGATTATATATCCTGCTACATTACTGAATTGCTGTATGAGTTCTAGTGGTTTAGGGGTGGAGCCTTTTGGGTTTTCCATATAAAGTATCATGCCATCTGTGAACAGAGAGAGTTTGACTTCTTCTTTGGCAGTTTGAACACTTTTAATTTCTTTTTGTTTTCTGACTGCTGTTGCTGGGACTTCTAGTACTATGCTAAATAACAGTGGCAAGAGTGGACATCCTTGTCATGCTACTGATCTCAAAGGGAAGGCTGTCAGCTTTTCCCCATTGAGGATGATACTTGCTGTGGGTATTCCATAGATAGATTTTAAGAAGTTGAGGAATGTTCCCTCTATATCTATACTTTGAAAAGGTTTAATCAGGAATGAATGTTGTATCTTGTCAAATGCTTTTTATGCATCACTTGAAAGGACCATGTGGTTCTTCCCTCTTCTCTTATTGATTTGTTCTATCACATTGATTTGTGAATGTTGAACCACCCTTGCATCCCATGGATAGATCCCACCTGATCATGGTAGATAATCTTTTTGATGCACTGTTGGAACCTATTAGCTAGGATGTTGTTGAGAATCTTGTCATTAATATTCATCAGGGATATTGGTCTAAATTCTCCTTTTTGATAGGGTATTTGCCTGGTTTGGGGATCTGGGTAATGCTGGCTTCATAACAAGGGTCTGAAAGTTTTCCTTCTTGCTTTTATTTTTTGAAACAGCTTCAGGGGAATAGCTATTATTTCTTCTTTGAATGTTTGGTAGAATTCTCCAGGGAATCCCAAGCTCTTGTTTTTTGGGAGGTTTTTGATCACTACTTCAATCTCGTTACTAGATATTGGTCTATTCAGGTTGTCAGTTTCTTCCTGATTCAGTTTTGGAAGTTTGGAGGTTTCCAGGAATGCATCCATTTCATCTAGGTTGCTTAACTTATTAGCATATAACTTTTGATAATAATTTCTGATGATTGTTTCATCCATAGAAAGTGAAGGGATGGAGAAGCATCTTTCATGCCAGTGGGCCTCAAAAGAAAGCTAGGGTAGTTATTCTCATAACAGATAAATTAGAGTTCAAACTAAAGACTGTAGTCAGAGATAAAGAAGGACACTACATCATTCTTAAAGGGTCTTTCTACGAAGAAGATCTAACAGCTGTAAATATTTATGCCCCCAATACGGGAGCAGCCAACTACATAAGACAACTGTTAATCAAGATAAATAGTCATATTGATATGAATACATTAATAGTAGGGGATCTTAACATGCCACTCTCAGTAATAGACAGTTCATCCAAGCAGAAAATCAATAAAGAAAAAAGAGCTTTGAATGACACATTGGCCCAGATGGGCCTCATATATATATACAAAACATTCCACCCTAAAACAACAGAATACTCATTCTTTTCAAGTGCAGTTTTCTCCAGAATAGACCACATATTGGGTCACAAGTCAGGGCTCAATTGATACAAAAGACTGAGATCATTCCCTGCATATTCTCAGACCACAATGCTTTGAAACTGGAACTCAACCACAAGAAAAAGTTTGGAAAGAATTCAAACACTTGGAAGCTAAAGACCACCCTGCTTAAGAATGTTTGGATCAGCCAGGAAATCAAAGAAGAACTTAAACAATTCATGGAAACCAATGAGAATGAAGACATTTCAGTCCTAAACCTATGGGATACAGCAAAACTGGTTCTATGGTGCAAATACATAGCCATCCAAGCCTCCCTCAAAAAAACTGAAAAATCCAGAATGCACCAGCTCTCTTTACACCTTAAAGAACTGGAGAATCTACAACCAATTAAGCCAACCCTCAACACAAGAAGGGAAATAACCAAGATTAGAGCAGAGATAATGAGAAGAAACTGAGATACAGTAGAACACATCAACGAAACTACCAGCTGGTTCTTTGAAAGAATCCATAAGATTGATAACCATTGGCCAAACTAATCCAAAAGAAAAGAGAGGACCCAAATTAATAAAATTGTGAATGAAAGGGAGAGATCACAATTAACACTAAGGAAATAGAAATGTTTTACTTGTACTATAAGACACTGACTTTCATGGTTTGAAAACTAGCTATATGTAGAGATTCCTTAAAGTAATGGAGAATTTTCAAAGTGTTCTCCCTATGACTATTATCCTCAGATAGAAGGGTATTTAACAATCATCAGGGAAGTTTGTTTAAAATGTAGTTTTCCTGAATACTATGGCCAAATATTCTGAGTCAGAAAAGTCCAGTGTGGGACCAAGTCATCTGTTCTAATACAAGTGACCTATTTGCTACTTTATACAAACAGTACATGTTGAATAAATAGTAACTATCTATAATGCCTTTTATCATCTTGCTTCATTAAAGATTACTAAACTCTGGCTTAACATGCTAGTAACAGATTTGTTAACAGTAAGGATTGTACTCAGAATACTCATTTTGTCATTAAATTGAAGGTTTCCATGATTTTGAACATTTCTCAAGTAACATATCACCATCATCAGATTTATTATGTTTATGTAGTCATATTTATGAATTACTAAATATTTGCTCTAGTCCATGCAAAACTTTTATTGATACTTTTATTTGTAAGTTATATAAATAATCTCATACTGCTTTGGGTATTGTAATCTCTGAGGAAGGCAACTTGTCTACCAACAGTTATATGTTCCATAAAAAAAAAATAAACATCTCATCTAATTCACCCAGTAAGAAATGGAAATATTTCAGTCACTCAAAAGAGATAACTCAAACCTGTTAGTTTAATTTGTTTATGGCAGAACCTATAATTATTTTCTTCAAAGCTCCATACTATCTACTTAGAATTGAAATACTGATACAACCACTTAAGAGTGAAAAATCATAATTCTCCATAAATATCTAGAATTCATACTAATCATCTGTAAATACAAAAGCCAGCATCTAGTTGTTATTTTCAGTTAAATAAATGCCCTGTTAGGCTAGTATTTGTTCCCTAGGTTGTGATGGCAAGGATTATTTTATTGAATGTGTGCTGGACCTACATATCCTAATCATTAACATCCAGCAATTTTTACAGAATTAAGTCATAAATTCCTATGTGAAGAATAAGAAGATTATTTGGTTTTACTCAATGTTTCTTAAAAGATATTTTACAGGGTTTCCCCCCCACCACTGGATTTCATCTCTTAAGTAAAATAAAAACCCTATCCTAAAGTCAAGCTGAAAATGTAACATGTTATAAGACAGAGTAGATTTACAGAAAGCATTTTCCTAACCAGACTGCTAAGTCATAAAAGAGATAAACTGCTAATTAAGTTATATGAGACAACTGATATTACATGAGAAAAGCAAATACTCTTATCTAAGATTTACTCTTTGTTTGGGCTTTTTGGTTTACAAGGATAAATGATTATCTGATATAATAACTAGTTCTGGGAATGGAATCTTCTGCATTATGTGACATTCTTGACAGCTTTCTCACAAAGGATGGTGTTATTTTAGACGATTTTGCACTTTCTATCATGAATTTTATGGCAGTGTGATAACTCTATTAGTCAGTGATCAACTCTGTGCATTAAAGACCTAATACCACTTTATGACCAAATCAAGAAGCTATCTATTTAAAATCTTGTTTTGAACAGAATATTAAGCCCAAATTATTCTCCTAAATTTTGCACTGTATTATAGCCTCTATTGAAATGCAATTGATATTCTGTACATTGACTTATGTCAACCAACTTAGTGTGCTTTTTATTATTTCTGAGAAATTCTCTGAGAACTAGAGTCTTTTTTATGCTGATAATTATATTATCTATAAATGTTACCCTTCTTTTCTCCCCACTTTTTGTGGGAAAATTTCAAATATCTACCTTCTTCAAATTCAGGAAATAAAACAAACCCTCATGTATCTTTCAATTATATTAACAGTAGTCAAATCATAGCTGATCTTGTTTTAAACATTCCATACCATAGTCATGCCTTAAAAAATTAGGGGCACCTGGGTTGCTCAGTGGGTTAAAGCCTCCACCTTTGGCTCAGGTCATGATCCCAGTGTCCTGGGATCAAGCCCCGCGTCGGGCTCTCTATTCTTTGGGGAGCCTGCTTCTACCTCTCTGTCTCTGCCTGCCTCTCAGCCCACTTGTGCTCTCTGTCTGTCAAATAAATAAATAAAATCTTTTAAAAAATCATTTAAAAAATTAAAAATGATTCATTAGTACCATCAGCTATTCAATCAGTATTCAAATACCTTCAAATGTCACATATGCAATTGTATTTTTAGAACAGCTTTATTGAGATATATTATATTTAATATAATATATAACATATTTTATATATTTATTATATGCAGTAAAATCCACCATTTTAAAGTATACAATTCAGATGTTTTTCATATATTCATGAAGTTCTGCTATCATAATCACTATCTAATTTTAGAATATTTCATCAACCCCCAAACAAATCTCATATCCATCCCCCTATCCCCTAGTAACTACTTATCTTCTCTCTGTCTATATGTATTTTCCTCCTCTGGACATTTCATTTAAATGGAATCATAGAAGATATGGCCCTTTGTGTCTGGTTTCTTTGACTTAGAATATGTTTTCAACAGGCATCCACGTTGTAGCATGTATCAATGACCAAATAATATTCCATTTTATGGATATTTTGTCAGGCATTCATTATATGATGGAAATTTAGTTTGTTTCTACTTTTTTGGCTGTTATATGAACATACATAATTTGTTTGTAGACATATTTCAGCTTACTTGGGCATATGCTTAAGAGTGGAATTTCTGGGTCTTAAGAGTGTTTAACATTTCCAGGAACTCCCAGACTGTTTTCCAAAGTGGCTGCTCCATTTTACAACCTCACTACAAATGTACATCCTCTACATCCACACTAACACGTCTAAATGAATGTCTTTTTGATTCTAGGTAACCTAAGTGTGTATGAAGTGATATCTCATTGTGGCTTCTTGTTGTATTTCCCTAATGACTAGTAATGTTAAGCATCTTTTCATCTTTTCACTAGTAATCTTTTCACTAGTAATGTTGACCATGCTTATTGGTCAGTTGCGTATTGTCACTGGAGAAATGTCAACTCTGAACATTTCTTGTTTTTAAAATTAGATTACTTTTCATTGTTGAGATGTAAGAGTTCTTTATGTGT
Source organism: Mustela putorius furo (assembly GCF_011764305.1). NCBI lineage: Eukaryota > Metazoa > Chordata > Mammalia > Carnivora > Mustelidae > Mustela > Mustela putorius. The sequence goes on along the minus strand of NW_025422112.1, from coordinate 1,437,443 downwards.
TTTGGATCTAAGTCTCATGTCAGATACATGATTTGCAAATATTTTCTCTTATTCTTGGATTGTCTTCACTTCTTGCTAATACCCTTTGAAGCACAACATTTTTAATTTTAACATCCAATTTATCTGGATTTTTTTTTCTCTCTTGTTATTTGTGCTTTTGTTGTCACAACTGAGAAATCACCATATAATTAAAGGTTATAAAGTTTTACTTGTAGGCTTTATTCTAACAGCTATTGTGTTTGTTCTTACTTTAAGGTCTTCATTCTGAGTTAATTTTGTACATAGCATGAAGCATTGGTCCAACTTCATTCTTTTGGTGTCATTTGTTGAAAAGATTGCTCTTTCTTCATTGTTTTGGTATCCTAGTCAAAAATCAGTTGACCATAAATAAACAAGTCCAGATATTTTGCTTATTTCAGACTCTCAATTCTGTTCCATTGATCTATATGTCTATTCTTATGCTAATGCTATTCCATTTTGATTACTGAAGTTTGTAGTAAGTTTTGAAATTAGGAAGCATGAGTCTTCTAACTTTGATTTTTTGTAAAGATTGTTTTGGTTATTCTGGTTCTCTTATATTTCTAAGTGATACAAAAGAAAAGTCATCTGGGATGTTAATAGGAATTGCCTTGAATCTGTAGATCAATTTTGGAAAGTATTATATTTCTGTGCACTAGCAATGAACAAACAGAAAATGAAAATAAAAAAAACAATTTCAGGGGCGCCTGGGTGGCTCAGTGGGTTAAAGCCTCTGCCTTCGGCTCGGGTCGTGATCCCAGGGTCCTGGGATCGAGCCCCACATCGGGCTCTCTGCTCCGTGGAGAGCCTGCTTCCTCCTATCTCTCTGCCTCTCTGCCTACTTGTGATCTCTGTCAAATAAATAAATAAAATATTAAAAAAAAAAAACAATTTCATTTATAACAGCATCAAAAAGGGTAAAATATTCAGGGATACATTTAAAAACAAAAGGTAAAACATATTCTGAAAACCACAAAAATTTTTTAAAAGAAATTAAAATAAATAGGAAAGTCATTTCATATTCATGAATCAAGTGACAATATTGTGAAAATGTCAATACTTTCCAAATTAGTTGAAAAGACATATCTTACAGGCACCAAATCCTAAGTTGACATTTAATTTCTTTCATGAATTTAAAGATAGTTTACCTTTTTAAAATATTTTTGGAGCTGTTGAGAGATTGTCTATGTTTATTCTTGGTTAACTCTATCCTGTTTGGTATGAATTGTGACTTAATACCCATGGATTCTTACTTTTCTTCAGTTCTGGAAAATTCTTAGCATTATAATTATAACAACCTCACCTTCCTTTTCTCCATTCTGTCCTCTGAACACACTCATTAGACAAATGTTAGATATTCTGTTTTCCTCTATAACTTTTAACATTAAAAAATATTCTCCATTTTTTTCTCTCTAAATAATATATCATGGATAATATTTTTCAGATCTTCCATTCTCCAGTTTTCTTTATTTCTTTCTTACTTGCTATTTAGTTCACCCATCCTATTTTTTCTCAACTATCTCATTTTTTTTCTGATGATTTCATTTGGTACTTTGTCAAACCTGCTTCATCATTTTTGATAGTCTTATTGCAAGTTTTTTGATCCCACCAGTCATTTTTTTTTAACATTTATATGTAGTTATTTTATATCCTGCTTCTGATTATTTCTAATATCTGATGTCCTTTGAGGGATTTAAATCTCTGTTTTTCCTGATGATTCTCACTCCTGGTGGAAATTTACTTCTATGCTTGGTCATCTCTGACTCTAATTTAGATGTCACTGGTTTTCTTCTGTGGCTGTTCTGAGGCCCTGACTTCAGAGAGACTGTACAATTGCCTTTGTCGGAAACCTGGAGATGTTACCAACCTTGGGCACTCTAATCCTTTTATAGGATTTCAAATTTAAAAGCAGTAGTATGAGATTTAGCTGTAACAAAGTGCCTGTGGCCCAGAAATAGGAATTCAATTACAGTGCAGATATTGTTCCTTGTTCACAGATCAAGCTGTTACTGGCATTTTCTTAAGGTTCCAGACTTTTTGTTCCAGCTTTGTTTATTTGTTTGTTTGTTTGTTTGAGCAGGAGGGGTCTTCCAGTTTCCTTTATTTCTGCCAACCCAGAAATGTCTTTGGAATATCTTTTACCCAAAAACTTCTTGTTTTGCTGAAGTGGCCTTTTAATAGTGTCTCATTTGTCAAACTGACTAAAATGTTGTTATATTTTTAGTTATTAATAATAAACTTAAGGTAGATTTATTCATCCATAAAATAAGGATAATGATAGTGTCTAAGTATTATGAAGGTTATCTGAGTTGGTACTTGCCAAATAAAAAGTATTTAAGAGATAATTATTATCATTACTAGTTTCAATATTAATATTACATATTATTCATGTTATATGATACTTAAAATTAAAACTCAGTGATTCTCTGATGATATCAAATGTTTTCTCCAGAGTTTATGTTATCTTCATTGATCAGATTCAACATATGTGTTTTATGTGTGTCCTACTAGAATATTGATATATTTTACTATATGTAAAAGCTAAGAAATACTAAAAACATTTTAAAAATACAAACCTCTTACAAATTATTAATTCAGTGAATTTTAATAAAATAGTTTATATGATATGAAGAGACATGTGTATTGAATTATTATTTGGGAAGATATCAAAAATGTTTTTGACACCACTCGATAAATATTTCTTGAGCGACAGTTTGTAAGAGTGCACTTCATGGTGTGTGGAATCACCTACATTCCTTCAGTCAAGAATACTTGTAATATGATTCAGGAGACAGGCACATGAAAGGCTCAATGATAATTGCAAAGAAATAAACATGAGTCTATATGCCAAGCCCTATGCAAAATATTTTAAATGCATGATCTAATTTAATACTCAAAATAAACCAACAAAATGGGTACTATTATTATGCTTGATTTTTCTGATTAGAAAATTTAAGCCTAGAGGTTAAGTGAATTTCCCCAAAATCATTCTTTTAGGAGCAGGCAGGAATGGATCCTAACTCTCTCACACCTCAGAGTTCGTGCCTCTGGTGACTGCCCAACATTGCTTTTTATCACTAAATTAGATGCAGTAATTAAAATACATGATACCATTCTGCCAGTATTTCACATGAAAGAATTATTCCACCTTGGAGAGAAGAAGAAGTGTCAAGATAAAAGTGCATTTTAGCTGGACCTAGGAGGATGAGGGGAGGCAGAACAAGAAAAAAATGGGCCAGGGCATTCCACACAGAGAGAACTGTCCAAATAAGATGCCAAGGCCCAAGAGTTTGATGACATGTTAAGGAAGGCAAGGAGTCTAATGTGGCGGACGCTTTATTGAGAACCCAGCTGATTAATAGACAGACTGAGATCAGTTGGTGAAAGTCTCTGGAGGCAAGTTAAGAAGCTTAACTCTATGATATGGGCATTTGAGAGCCACTAAACCCTTTGTGAGAAAAAGAAATATGACATTGCTTGGATGTTAGTGAAGTAACTGTAATATTAGCCTGAAGATAGAAAGCTAAGATCTTATATGCTGGTAGAGCAGTTAAAAAAATTTTTTTTGAAATGACATATAAACATCAAAGGAAGAAGTTAGAGCTGTGAAATGGAATTTTTTAAGCCTTAAAAGTATTATAAATTTTTAAGGTCATAATTCATTTCCAGATTTCTAAAGCTAAAATGTTCCCCTTCATATCTAATTAAAACATAACTTCATATGTCATGATATGGATGATATTCCATATTTACTTCTGTGGCTTTTTTTTCTTCAAATAGTATAAATATCTGGAGGGAATATATTAAATAAGTTTGGGTTATTTTTATAATTCTATTATAAGTTTTAGTCTTTAAAATAGTCTATGTTATCTAGGTGTTAAACTCAATCTAATTGATGATAAAAATAAGTGATTTCTGTATAGATTAGTATGCAGAAGCAGTAGGCCGTCCGAAGGTTAGGCCTGGTGCTCAGCAACCCAGGCCTTTACAAGGAATGAAATGACTTATAAGCAATCAGACCCACATATGGATAAACACCAGCAAATGACATTTCTACGCTGCCATCAAACCTACCAGTGTTGCATAAAAACTATCAGTCTTTCATATTCATACATATACATGTATTCAGAACTCGTGTTCTTATTTTATACACAAATAAATTATAAATTTAAATTAGAAACCAAAGTATTTACACTTTAATTGGTACTTTGTGCTTAGTAGTTTTTTCTGAGGTTTTTGTAAGATAGTGTCACAGTTGTTGTACTGTCAACATTTCATGAAAATACTGACTATTGTAAGGGCATACATTAGGAAAGCTAAGAGAATGAATAAAGAAAACATCTGTTAAACACTTTCATAATTGATCATTTCAATACTAAATTACAGGATGCATAACTTGGGCTCCATGTATGTGTCCTGCAATACAAAATAAACACATAAATGCAGAAAGATGTCAAAATCATAATAATAGTATCCAGATATAGCCAAGCAACAAATGTAACACAGAATGCCAATGTAACAAGTCATGTTTCTTCTTTTTTTATTCTTCTCATTGTCATTCTACTCTATCTCAGAAGGGATATGAAAATATTCCTGAGACACAGACCAAAGCCATAAAGCATACAAAGAAAAATCAGCATCTCCCAGAAGATCAATTTATTACATTACCAAATTTCTTATTCATGAAGTTTGATCTAATTGCCTTAGCATAGAGTATATTATTTTTATGGATCATAATGATGCATGAATGTAATTACATTAGTGATTTTCACATATTAGCAAAATAATGCCTATCTTTAACAATGAAACAATGTTTGATTTCTTTGAAATACAGCCTATAAATTACATACATATTAAAATCATCATCTTCCTTTCAATAGCTTATGATACCAGGACAAGTGTAAATTATAAGCATTTCTATGTATTGTTTTTATTTTAAATAGATTGTTTCAATGCATATAGGTGAATTTATAGTTCACATAATTCACTATCACTATAATTTATGTTTTGCAATAGGTTTCTAAGTTACTATATCTACTTTATTAAGCCTTTAAAATTTTCTGTCTTTCTGTCCTAGGTCCAGACATGAAAATTAACCCAAAACCAATATAGTATATTGTCAGTCAACCAAATTGGAAAATGCCACTCCTTCTAAAATAGCCTTGCTGATTATTATCACCATCAATTGTGTTAAGAGGGAGTTTTCTTAAAAATAATTAGCTTTCTTTATTTTAATTATTTGCCTAGTATCTTCAGATTTTAAAGGCCTCATTAATTTTTTTGGCCACTGGGCACTGACTTATCAAAGCTCAAGTCATCAGGATCACCTGATTTTTTACACAGACTATCGAGGAATTGATCATTCCTTAGTTTTGTTTTTTGCTTTTTGTGGGTCTTTTAATAATTTAACTTAAAATTTTCTGAACACAACTTAGTAACAAAAGTTTCAAACCATTTCTTCACAGTTTTATTAAGGTACAGTTGTTAAACATAAAACTGCACATGTTTAATACATACAATTTAATGAGTTTGGACACATGCGTACAGTTATGGAACCATCATCTATCCATCATCACCTCCAGAAGTTTCTGCGTGTCCCTTTGGTTTTTGTTTGTTTGTGTTGTTTTTCTTTTATGATATGTGTGTTTTGGTTTGCCTTTGTGATGTTTGTATTTTGTTTTGCTTTTGCGATGTGACGTGTGCTTGTGTATGTGTGTTACTATGTAACGAGATACTAAGCTATGTAAGATATAAGACTTAAACAAAGAAACCCTCCAGATTTTTCTGAAGCACTTCTCAAACAAGCCTTTTATTTCACACTCACTTTTTGATTGACCTCCTCCTACCTCTTGAATCTGAATTTGCCCCTTAATAAAATCAAGTACGGTATTAGGCTCAAATAGGAGTCTGAGTACTGAAATAAGAGTGCAAGAACTTATTTTGAAACTGATACCCTGAGAAGTAGTCCCATTAAGAAAATTCATGTGCGCAGCTGAAAGTTATCTCAACCTGTGACTCAGAGTTTATGGGTTGTGTTACCATGTGTAATAGACGTTGAGGTCATCTATCACTTCAATGTCAGCCTCCTCCTTAGCCTAAAGGGGTTGTGATGCTACATATGAAGACCCTAATCCTTTTGTGTTAAGAGTGACATTTGGTGCCTTTCATCTTAATGGATAAGTTAGCATTCCTTCAGTACAGCTTTGAAAAACGTGACTAGGATGCATGGGGATTATTAAACGAGATGAAAGCCAGTTAGATACAAGAGTGTCTATGAACTGAATCAATAATACAACATTCAAAATGTATTTCTGAATGTAGAGCTTTCTCTCTTTTTTTTTTTTTCCAGTAGTTTTGAAGTTAAACAATATAATTGTGTGTTTCAATCAGGGACCAGTGTTTAGTCCTACAGGTCACAGATTACTAATGTATTTATCATAAATAGATCAATATTTTCCTAAAATGTTCTAATATTATAAAAGCTCTAATTATATTAATTTAGGATATTGAATTTCCCTGCTTAAAGTAATTTTTAAAATGATAACCAAATCTTTGACCCATTTATAAACCACCAGAAGGAAATCACCTCCAGATTTAAAATGATGCATGGATTTGCCTTCATTTACTCTCAGAGCAACAGAGAAAATATTCCTTCCTTCCTCCCTTCCTTTCTTCCTTCCTACTTCCTTTCCTCCCTCCCTTCCTTCCTTATTTTCTTCATTTCTTTTCTCTTTCTCCTTTCCGATGGTTCTTCTTCCCCTTCCTCTCCTCCTCTTCCTCCTTCTCCCTCTCTTCTCTTTCTCATTCCTTTTGGATTTTTCTTGTAACATTACTGACATGGTAATAAAATTAATTTTACAGTGGGATCAGTGTAGAGGCATATTGCAGAAATACCCATTTTTTTCCAAAATGTAACTAGAAAATTATGGTTGACCTTACACCTTTAATATAGTAAAGTAAGGTTTATGATTCCTACATTAAATATGAGTTTATAATACGAATTTAGAGTATTTTGGGGAAAATATAGATATCTCTAGAAGTTGCCTTTTGTCTTAAGCAAGTTTTCATAAAAGAGAAAACTGGAAAGAATAATACTATTCTTCCTTCAGGAAAAGGGCCAGGGCACAATTGGATGGTTCTGTAGTGTATGGATGGATGGAAGTCAGTGATGTTCTCAGCTGGTTAAGGTGACAGTTACGTGGGAGAAATTAGAAAGAATGGAAGACACTGAGAACCACAGGGACTCCTTTAGTTGGAAGACATTTTCTGGTTTTAGGAATAAAATATGAAATCTCAAAATCTAGTTGTCCCCATATATTAATATCCTTCCTGATAAAAGGAATACTAATTCATTACTACAAAACTTAACCAAGACACTGTCAACTGCTTAATTCAAAAAACCATCCTCCTGGGGCATTTGGGTGGCTTGGTCAGTTAAGCATCTGACTTCAGCTCATGTCCTGATCTCAGGGTCCTGGGATCAAGTCCTTGGAGTCCCTCCTCAGGCTCCCTGCATGAGAGGGATCCATCTCTTTCTCTCCATCTGCCCTTCCACCACTCTCACACCAGAGAGATACACTCTTTCTCTCTCTTTTAAATAAATGAAATCTTTTTTTTAAAGATTTTATGTATTTGACACACAGAGAGAGAGCACAAGTAGGCAGAGCAGCAGGCAGAGGGAGAAGCAGGCTCTCCACTGAGCAGGGAGCCTGATGTGGGGCTCCATCCCAGGAGCCTGAGATCATAACCTGAGCCAAAGGCAGCCACTTAACTGACTGAGCCACCCAGGTGCCCCAGTAAAATCTTAAAAAAAAAAAAAAAAAAAAAAAAGAACAATGATCCCCTGAGTCTTATTAAAGCTTGAGGTTAGAACTGAGGTATTAAATCCCCACACAAAGTGTTACGGTCATATATAACCACTATCACTGATTCCTTTATTCCAAAAGTATAATTTTGAAAGCCAAAATATTTACAAAATAAGAGAGCTGTTAAAAGACAGTCCTCAAAAATAAGTAAACAGTGACTGTCATACACAGAAAAATAAACATTAGTTAACATTTTTTTGTTTAACTCAATAATGACTAAACTGGTAATGTATTATTACACCCAATCCAAAGGAGAATCCAAACAATAGGAACATTATAAATCCAGAATATTAAAATTTCCATAGTTGAGGATGGAAGTCAATTTTATCTCCACTGGACAGAATTACATGTTTACATATTATAATTATTTTGCATTGTTACTCACTATCTAGATTTAGAGAGTTACAAAACCAGAAGCAGAAGCAGATAACCTGGAAGGTTATGCTCCAGATAGTGTATAATTCTCCAATGAAACACTTTTCTTCCTATACTTGAATACTTTTCGAAAGTATGGTTGTTTCATAATAGAAGGGATAGGTAAATAAATTCATGAATAAATTATGAGTAAAGAGATAAACGAATGAATGAATGAGTGAACTAATGGAAGACTGTCTGGGAAGTGTTTTCCATGAGCTCTCAATCATGCCCTCATTTGTCCTCAAACAGGAACAAATTTTCATTTCATTTTTCCTCCAAATTGTATCTCCCTTTCATGACTACATTTTTGCACATTTTCTGTTAGCCATTGACCTGATTTAACTCTTTTGCTTCCATTAACTATTTTTTTCTCAGCCTTTTTATTTCCCCAGCCATACTCTCTTGTGCTCCTTTATAGCAATCACTTTTCTTCCCGAATCATTCAATGGCTAAAAGTAAAAAAGTAAAAGTCATCTAAAACTTTTGAATAGATACAGTAGAAATGAAAGCCTAAAAGGTAGAGTTCCCATATTCTTTGTCCCTTACATTGTTTTTTTTTAACTGAATATATTTCACACTGTCTTCATGCTTTAAAAAATTCCTTTTTTGTCTACTAAATGCTAAATCAGGAGACCTCAGTGTAAAATAATTTAATGTTCAAATGACAAAACAAAGTTGAGTTTCATCTGAATGTCTTACAATGGTTGCTGAAGGATATGAGAGTGGAATTGTGGAAGAGAATTACAATTGACAACAGAAAAGCAAAGACTATAAACATTATCAAATGTCTATTTTTATCTTTTAAACAGTACAACAGTACAACATAATGGTTTAATATATGTATATATCATAAGATAATTATCACAATTAAGTTAATTAGCACATCCATTCTCTCACATATTTATTTATTTTTTTATTGTATGTTTTCTTTGGAAAAATATGTGTTTAGGTCCTTTGCCTAATTTTAGTGCAGTTTTTGTTTGTTATGTTTTGCTTTGCTATTGAGCAATTATTGCAAAGTATTTATAATAATTTTATAATAATAAATATTTATAAAAATATAAAGAAATAATTATAACAATATTTATAAACTATTATAAATAATAATAATTGCTATTATTTATTTATTTGAGAGTGGGAGGGTGCAATCGGGGGATGGAGAGCAACAAGCAGACTCTAGGCCAAGCATGGAGCTCCTTAATTTCAGGACCCTGAGATCATGACCTGAGCTGAAATCAAGAGTTGGGTGCTTAACCAACTGAGCCACATAGGAACTCCACATTGTATGTTTTAAACATTAACTGCTTATCAGGAATGACTTGGAAATATTTTCTTCCACTCTATAGGTTGGTTTTATTTTTTGATTGCTTCCTTTGCTGGACAAAGCCTTTTAATTTCATACAGTCCTTATTGCTTATGTTGGCTTTTGTTACCTGTACTTTAGGCATCAAGTTCAAAATATTTCCCTACATTTTCTTCTAGGAGTTTAATGGCTTTCATTTTTGAGTTAATATTTGTGTATGGTGTCATGTGAGTCTACTTTTCTTCATCTGTATGTGGATAGCCAGTTTTCCCAGCACCATTTATTGAGATTATCCTTTCCCCATCGTGTTTTCTTAGTGCACTGGTCGGAAGTTAGTTGACCCTTTAGATTTATTTCTAAGCTCTTTGTTGGGCTTCATTGGCCTTTGTGTCTGTTTTTATACCAGTAGCATACTGTTTTGATTACTGCAGCTTTGATAGTTTAAAATCAAGCAGCGTGATGTCTCTAGCTTTGATCTTCCACTCAAAATTGCATTGCTTATTAGGGGTCTTTTGTGGCTTCATATGAATTTTAAAATCATTTTTTTTATTGCTTTGAAAACAATGCCACTATAATTTTGATAAGTATTGCCTTCAATCTTTAGATCACTTTGGGTAGTATGGACATTTAAAAATGTCAAATATTTTTTCTGCAGCTATTAACATAAGTTTTTTTAATATTTCATTCTGTTAATATGGTACACCACATTTATTTGTGTGTGTCAAGTCATTCTTGTGTCACAGAAATAAATTCCCCATGACGCTGGTGTATGATCCTTTTTTATGTACTGCTGAATTAAATTTGCTAGTATTCTGTTGAAGGATTTTAAATCTTATGTTCATCAGGGATATTGGCCTGTTTTTTTGTTTTTTTATTTTTTAACTTGTAGGTCCTATCTGACTTTGGCATGAGGGCAGTGTTTGTTTCATAAAACAAGTTTGTAAGTATTCTCTACTTTTCCTTTTTTTTTTTTTTGAAGACTTTAAGAAAGATTGCCACTCATTCTTCTTTAAGTGGTTGGTAAAAGTCAGGGGTGCCTGGGTGGCTCAGTCATTAAGCACTTGCCTTCAGCTCAGGTCATGGTCCCAGGGTCCTGGGATTGAGCCTCAAATCAGGCTCCCTGCTCAGCAGGAAGCCTGCCCACCACCGCCCCCCACCCCCCGCTTGTGTTCCCTCTCTTGCTGTGTCTTTCTCTGTCAAATAAATAAAATCAATCAGTCAATCAATAAATCTTTGGTAAAAGTCATCCATGAAGTCATCTAATATTGCACTTGCTTTGGTTGGGATGATTTTGATTACTGACTCAATCTTAGTACTCATGTTTGGTCTGTTCAGATTTTGTATTTCTTCATAATTCAGTCTTGGAAGGTTGTATGTTTCTACGAACTTATCCATTTCTTTTAGGTTATCCAATTTGTTGGCATGCAGTTGTTGATAGTAGTCTCTCATGATCCTTCGTATTTCTCTGGTACCAGTTGTGATGTCTCCTCATTCATTCTGATTTCATTTATTGGAATCTTCTCTCCTTTTCTCTGGGTTAGTCTAGCTAAATATTTACCAGTTTTATTTATCTTTAAAAAACTCTAGGCTTCATTGATCTTTTCTCTTGTTTTTTATATATTTCATTTATTTCTCCTTTAATACTTCTTTCTTTCCTTCTGCTAATTTTGTGCTTAGTTTGTTCTCTTTTTCTAGTCCCTTAAGATGTAAAGTTGGGTTATATACTTCAGATCTTTCTTTTTTCTTAACATAGGCATTTTTCACTATAAATTTCTTTCCTAGAACAGCTTTTGCTATATCCCATAAGATTTGATATGTTGGGGGTGCTTGGGTGGTTCAGTCAGTTAAGCAGCTGCCTTGGGCTCAGGTCGTGATCCCAGGGTCCTGCGATTGAGCCCCACATTGGGCTCCCTGCTCAGTGGGGAGTCTGATTCTCCCTCTGCCCCTCCCCTTGCTCCTATTCTCTGTCTCTCTCTCTCAAATAAATAAATAAAACCTTGAAAAAATATGATATGTTGTACTTCCATTTTTGTTTGCCTCATGATACTTTTTGTTTTCCCTTTCGGTTTATTCTCTGATCCATTGGCTTTGTAGGATTGTGAAGTTATCTATAAAATTTGATCACATCTTCTGTGGGGTGGACTAGCTATGGGCAATAGGTGTACACTCCCTGTCGGAGGGTGGGGGTGCATGGAAGGCTGCTGGCATATAAGGGATAGGGTTCTATAGGTTATGTGTGTTACAAGTTTCATGACTGGGCCTCTTCATGGAATCCATGAGGCAGTTAGTGAAGCTGAGAACTTTCGTTCAGCTCCCTGCACCCTGGTTTCTGTGTGTGCCCACTGCTTTTCCCTGCTCCAAGCTTCCCCAACTAGCCATGCTGATCTCATCAATGTTCTAGGTGGAGCAAAAAAGAATTGGGCCTTTTGGGCAGCATCCCACATGGATGGGAAAATTGGATGTTCACTAGATGCTCATTTTCTCCTGGTGAGAGAAATCACCAGTGAAGGGCACCTCTCAGTACTAAAATGTACCGCCTTAGGGAAGGAATGACTGGTAAACTATTGGTCCTATCCTCTTCAATATGTCCATTCTTGGATTTTTTTTTTTTTGCTTCAATATGTGCTAGGACCTCTTTGCTGGGCTGCTGGGCTTCCACAGAGGTACTCTCTCTCACCTATGCGTAATTGCAAAAACTAGTGTTTCTATGGGGAAGGAGGTGGTGAGGGCTTAAAAACTCCTATCTGACATCTTGTTGATGTTACACAAGAGTAGATTTTTAGAAATTGAGATGACTTAGATATATTCCATAAGAAGTAGGCAAATCCTCTATTTCTCTTTAGAGGTACATAGTACAGCCACAATAATTGTGCTACTTTGCATGTTAAGTGGTTAAAATGGCTTTAATTTAGGAGATCAATTTGGAAGACAGTATTTAGATCCAAACTTGTGGAATTTACTCTTTCCATAAAAAAAAAAAAAAAAGTTTGTGTATATATTAGGAAGAGATAATTTTTTCCCAGCCTGCCTGGAGTCAATTCTGTTATCCATAGGTTTAAAAAAAAATAGATGTATTTTGCTAGAAACAATTTATGGTTGGTGATGACTTATGTTGACATCCTTTCTTAGGAATAAGAAAATAATAAATAAAACAGACATTTAATAAATAGTTCATTCTGCTCAGTTGGAATAATATAAACAATCCTTATTTTTATGATTTGTAATCATACTTCATTTTTTATATTTATTTTGAATAAGAGCATATGATTTTTTTTCTATTCTTTGAGGAGAAAAATTTGTCACTTATTTATGAAGAAGGGAAGCATACAAAGAAATTACTTTGGGGAAAAAATGGATACCAAAAAAAAACAAGACAAAATCTTCAGTAAAAGCATCCATACATTTTTTTTTTTAAACAGCCCGTTTTTATAGACTCCAGAAATAAAAGGTTATAGAGTGTCATCTTAGATTAGGTTTTTGAAACTTGAATTCTCTTCCTATTCCTTGATATTTTTAGTGTTGTTTAGATTTAATCAGTTTACTAATTTTGGCTATGACAGAAATGTATATATTAAGGTTATAATTTTACTTAATGTTATGGTTAGTGAAAGACACTGAGATATGAAATTCACATGGAAGTCAGTTACTTGAAAAATTTTAACTGAGGAAATGCCCTTGTCTATTTCAGTGGTCTCTCCTCTTCTCTTTTATCCAGTTCACATCTTCTAAAGAAATTAAAAGGCAATGGGAGGGATGGAAGAAAACTTTTTTATAGTTATTCAGAAAATAACATTGATTTTGGTATTCAATGCTATGTAGCTGTAGTGACCAGAATATGTGTGTATGTGTGTATTTGTAACTTTTCAAGTTCTAGGGAATAAAGAGGTGAAATTCAAGTTTAAATACTAACTCTGAAACATACTAGGTATATGGTGGCTGTTAATTTGCAAAAATTCTCTGAACCTAAGTTTCTTCATTTGTGAAAAGTAAATAACAATACTGAATTCTTGAGCTTCTTGTGAGAACCAAATGACAAAATATATATACATACATATATATATTACTGTTAATTTATAAAAACCTTAAAAAAATGTATTGTTAATGATAGATTGTCAGAAGCTATGTACTGTTAAATGACAGATGGCTTTTTTTTTAGATTTTATTTATTTGACAGAGAGAAGAACACAAGCAGGGGGAGTGGGAGAGAGAGAGCCAGGCTTACCAAGGAGCAGGGAGCCCAACACAGGGCTCAATTCCAGGACCCTGGGATCATGACCTACCTGAACTGAAGGCAGAGGTTTAATAACTGAGCCGTCCAGGTGCCTCAATAGATGACTTTAAGTAATATGTAGGCTACAAAGGAAAGATGAATAGCTGGGGCACATAAATCTTAGCAGCATTTCTGTTAGCAGAAAGTTGGTACTGATTTGCATTTATTATAGTTACATAGTAGATCAGACAACTTAAAATATATGTTCTAATTAGTGAGACTAGAACATTTTAATGTCAGATAGGATGGAAATATTAGAGAATCAGAGTCCAAGTGGACTGTAACATTTACCTTGTGGAATGTGTGTGTGTATGTGGTGTGTGTGTGTGGGTGTGTGTGTGAGAGAGAGAGAGACATAACAAAAAGTCTACAACATATGAAGTTTATATATAATAATAATTTAAAAAATAAAATAATGATGTGATTTATCAGGGCCATTACTTAAACAGTAATTGCAACACCTGATATAAGAGACTAAAGTAGTTTTTTTGCTCAGAGAAGAATATATGCCTTGCTAACTTTTCAAGTTCTAGAGAATAAAGAGGTGAAATTCAGGTTTAAATACTAACTTTGAAACTTACTAGATATATGGCAGTTTTTAACTTGCAAAAATTCTCTAAATCTAAGCCTCTTCATTTGTGAAATGTTGACAGTAAGACTGAATTCTTAACTTTATTGTGAGAACCAAATGACATATCCTATGTGAAAATGTTCAGTACAGACTAACACTCTTGTTCAAATGATTCTCTTTATAATTACACAAAGGTATCATCTTTCCATAAATTAGCTGATTAAAGCACCATAGCACTTGTCTGACAATCCTGAAAATCTGTTCTACAGTCTGGTGAGGGTCATGTCCATTCTAGATCTAGCCTTTCTGTTCCATACACACAAAACTATAGAAGTCTATAATAAAGCTAAGAAATTTCATAATTCCCACATTTCCTTCTGTTGTTTATATATTTTCATAGCTCATAATCTGTAAAAAGATAAGAAAGAGAAAAAGAAAGGATTCCAACAAATAAAATAAAAAATAAAAGAAGAGCTATCACCACTGGTATCCCAGAAATACAAAGGATCATAAGAGACTACTACCAACAATTGTATGCAAACAAATTAGATAACCTAAAAAAAATGGGTATGTTCCTAGAAACATACAACCTTCCAAGACTGAGTTAAGAAAGAATATAAAATCTGAGCAGAACAAAAACCAGTAATGAAATTGAATCAGTGATCAAAATCTTCCCAATCAAGAGGTCCCCAGATCAGATGAATTCACCTAAAAATTCTTCCAAAACAGATAGGAAATCCCTTGTTTATTGCAGTATGATTCACAATAGCCTAGGTAGAGGGAAAATACACTTGTCCATTGTTGGATGAATAGATAAAGAAAATGTGGTGTGAATATACAATGGATATTATTTCGCTTTTAACAAGAAGGAAATCCTCAGATGAACATAGAGGAAGGGAGGGAAAAGTAAAAGAAGATAGAAACAGAGAAGGAGGTAAAACATATAATAGGAGACAAACTGAAAGTTGCTGGACGGGAGGTGGATAAAGGGGTGGGTAATTGGGTGATGGGTATTTAGGGGGGTACTTACAATGAGCAGTGTTCTAAGCAAGTTATGGATCACTAAATTCTACTCCTGAAACTAATAATACAGTCTATGTTAACTAATTTGAATTTAAATAAAATTAAAAAAAAAAAGATGTTGGATGAAAAAAAAGAAAAAGAAAGAAATCCTGCCACTAATAACAATATGGATGAAACTTAAGGTTATTATTCTAAGTGACATAAGCTTGGCACAGAAAGACAAAAACTGTTCACTTACGGTTCACTGTGGAATCTCAAACATACAAACACATGAAAGCAGAGGGTAGAATGGTAGCTACTAGGGGCTAGGGGGTGGTATGGTTGAAGAGGCATTGATCAGAAGGTACAAAGATGAATAAAGATCAGAAGGTACAAGATGAATAAAGATCTAATGTACAGCACCGTGACTATAGCTAATAATACAATATTGTGTACTTGAAATGTACCGAGAGATCGAATCTTAAGTGTTATAACCACACACACACAAAATGGCAACTATGTGAGATGGTGGTTATGTTAACAGTTTGATTGTAATAATCATTTCACAATGTATAAATATATAAAAAATCACATTTTACACTTATATACAATTTTTATCAATTTCACCAAAAGCTGGGGAAACCAGTGCAATGAAACTTGTAATAACAGTATGTAACACTGAGAAACGTGGTCAAATTGATTTATATATTTTAAAAGTCCACTCATTTATGGATGACGTCAGGTCTCACTTACCTTGTGAGAGTAAACAAAACTTATATGCTGTTCTGTTTATTTTAAGAAAAAGAAACTATTGGGGTTTTGAGGGGTTTTTTTGTTTTTATTTTTGTTTTTTAGGAATGTGAATGGCATTTTATTATTTTTTTTCTCTTGAGTCCCATCTAGTTATTCATGAATTAAACTGAAGGATGATCTTCTGCTTGAAAAGCTTTATAAGATATAATTTTGTGATACAGATGTAATTAGAGGCTTATGTAATCACTATTGCTTGTCATTTTAATAAATAATTAAACATACCTTTAGCCTAACAAAAGATACTGAGATTAAACAATGCCCATCCCTTACAAATGGTATTATTACCTGTCGCTCTCGCCAGCAAGAATGACCAGGAGACCTCAGCGAAGCAAGCTTTATTTCTGCATAGCTGTTGGGATCTCTCTCTCCCCCCGCCCGTGCATGTCTATATATACCAAGGTTGCACAACTAATCACTCACAGCCACATAGATACAAAATCCTAAGTTCTGCCTACTGGCTCGCATCCAGCCGCCATCTTAATGGCGTGTTTACTTTCAGGCACCGAAAAAGTCGTGCGGCGCCTGGGGCCCCCCGTGGGCCCAGCCGGAGCAGCTCCGCACCGCCGCCACCCGGTGGCTGCTACGGCTTGAGGCAGCGGCGGCCGAGGCAGCGAGCGGGCACGGCGGAGCCCAGAAGCATCACCGCGCATGCGCTACAAGCTGCTCGGGCACCGACATCTCCCCCTTTTCTTTTATATTAGGCATGCAAGGCAGGAGATCGTGCCTGTCTTAGGTTGTCAGCTGCCATGAACATGCTTACCCATCATCAGATAATTCCCCCTGGTTGGAGAACTCCTGGCTTAGGTTGCTATGTGCATGCAGCCAATCTTACCCATCATTGACTACCGATCTAGCACTGCCAGCCAGATTTGGGGAAATGTACCAGCTTCCAGTGCCATGCAAGCTTGTACTAGCGCCAACTGTTGCCTACATTGTTGTTTACGTAATGATGCAAAACGGCGAAACATAAGGATTTACAACAGACACCCAATCCCGTAATGGAGCTATGTCAATCTTATCTGCTTAACTCTTTCGACAGATTAGCAGCAATAGAAAGGTCATTATAGGCCATGGAGGTTATGCAAAGTCCAGAAAGTGATTGGATGCATCCGGTCATCAATAGTTTCTGGAGAATGTCCACTTGTTACAGATGTGGTGAGAGCTACAGCCGCTGCAGTTGCTGCAGCTGCGGAGGCTGCTACAGCCGCAATAATGGCTGCAGTGATCCCAAAGTCTCTTTTATGTCTTGAGAGCAATACAGGCGAATTGTTAGGATTTACAGAAATGGGCATGGGAATGAAAATAGGTATACAGGAGGGAGGATGGCGGACTCATTCGTCAGTGGCATGGGGAAAGGCCAGGCTTTCACTATTGCCCATTGGTGCATCTGTTGAAGGGATGCTGGTGTCACCAGGATCGCTATCAGGACGAGCATCAGGACGGGGCAGGCCATGTTGATGGATTCTTCTAATCAGTCGCTCCGGGACCCAGATAGGCACTTGGGCATCCTGTGGAAAAAGACAAACAGAACCTCGGTGCCATCTTAGGACTGGGTCAGGGCCTCTCCATTGGCCCGTGAGTATATCCTTCCACTTTGCCTGGGCTAGAGTGCGTTCGGTAACCGCTGCATGCCTGTCCGCTGCAGATATACCATTATGGTCCAAGGACAAAAAATTTAAAATGTAAAGGGTGAGAGATGTAAGATCACGGGGTGACTTGTAGTCCATCCCGTATTCCCCCTTTTCTTATTTTTTGTAAGCATCGTTTGAAGGTGCCATTGGCACGTTCAATTATTCCTTGACCTTGTGGATAGTAAGGTATACCTGTAGTATGGACTATACCAAATTTACTTAGGAATTGATGGATAGATTTTGATGTATATGCAGGTCCATTATCTGTCTTTATTTGTTTTGGGATACCCCAATCTGCGAAGCATCGTAGGCAGTGTGTGATGACTTGTTTTGAATTCTCCCCCGTGAGGGGAGTAGCCATTATGATACCCGAATAAGTGTCCACATCCCCAAATATGCACCTTGCTACTTGGAGCAGACGATCTACAAAGTCAGCATAGGGTTCATTAGGCCCCTGCAACACCTTGGAAAGTTGTCCCTGCAAATCACCAGAACCCTGTATGGTCTTCCAAGCCCTAGTGGCTGCAGCTGCTATCTGTACATACACCCCTGGGGGGTACCCAATCTGATTGTTTTGTCCCACAAATTGACCTCCTCCCATGAGCATGTCAATATTCCAGTGGGGATTCCCTGACGCGGCGTTATGCCGGGCAGTTTCTGAGCTACACTCTTGCCAAGCACTTTTCCATATCAAGTATTGTCCACCAGACAGAGTTGCTTTTGCCATGTTAGTCCAATTGTCTGGGGTAAGGTTCATGCTACCGACTGCTTCCAAAAGTGAAAGTGTATAAGCAGCCTGTGGCCCATAAGTGGTGACTGCTTCTTTAAACTGTTTAATAAGTTTGAAGTCTAGTGGTTGATGAAACCTCTGTTGATTTTGATCTTCTAACACTGGGTATGCAAGAGGGGAGGGTTTAGTAAAGTCCGTAATGTCCCTCCATCCTGCATTTCTACATTCTGGACAACCGCATGCCCCTCGGGAGCATGACGTGTTATATGGTGGCGGCCATTCTGCAGGTGGCGCTATAGGCCTACATTCAGGGGTAGGAATTCTTGACCTTCTGACAGAGGGCACTAGGGAGTCATATTTTTTCCCGGCTTCTTTGTATGTCTTTCCCTTTAAAGGTTCGTTAGGGACTTCCTCTTTTAATTTTAAGTGTGTCATGGCTTCCCCAAGCTCATCTTCAGAGGAGCTCTCCTCTGAATTTTCTCCCCCTCTGCTAGATCCTGCCTTAGAGGCTTCTCTGACCTGCTCCTCGATAACATTTTTAACCGTTTTATGGTTAGAGTCTAGCGGAGTGCCGTTAGCCTTAAGCCCCTCCGTCAGCAATCCTCCCATCTTAGTAAACTTTGATCCCATTATTTCTTGTCCTATGCCTAGGAACCCTTTTACTTCTTGTCCTATACTTAGGAACTTTCTCACTTCTCGTCCTATACTTAGGAACTTTCTCACTTCTCATCCTATACTTAGGAACTTTCTTATCTGAAGTTTTGTGCACACTTACCGGATTGTTGTGTTCACTGAGAACTCCTCGGTGTAGGTTTTGGGTTTCCCAGGTTTCGGCACCACTTGTCGCTCTCGCCAGCAAGAACGACCAGGAGACCTCAGCGAAGCAAGCTTTATTTCTTCGTAGCTGTTGGGATCTCTCTCTCCCCCGCCCATGCATGTCTATATATACCAAGGTTGCACAACTAATCACTTGCAGCCACATAGATACAAAATCCTAAATTCCGCCTACTGGCTCGCATCCAGCCGCCATCTTAATGGTGTATTTACTTTCCGGCACCGAAAAAGTCTGCGGCACCTGCCCCCCCCCCCCGGGGGCCCAGCCAGAGCAGCTCCGCACCGTCGCCACCCAGCGGCGGCCATGGCTTGAGGTAGCGGCGGCGGAGGCAATGAGTGGGCACGGTGGAGCCCAGAAACATCACCGCGCATGCGCTACAAGCCGCTCGGGCACTGACAATTACCAGTTTTTTTTCTCCTTTGTTGTTTTAACATTACCAAAACAATGTTTAAGTTGCATATTTTCTTTTAGTTAGATAATGTATACCCAGCATGGGCTATGTTAAATTTTCCCATAATTATAATAAAGTAATTTCAACAGAGTTCTTTTGTAAGGATGTCTTACAAGTTTATTTTTGGCTAAAACATGGTATCTCTTTTGATAAAATAAAGATTTATATTCATGTGTGAAGATACTCCAGGTTCTTCATAATGATGATAGCCAAGGAGACAGAAAGCTACAGCCTCCTACCCATTTCCTAGTGCCAGTTGAAGAGAATTGAATGAATGCATTGCCGCAGGAGCCCATCGGGTGACTGACAGATGGGCTGTCTTGTGCAGGTTTTACAAGTATTAGGTCTATGCCTCAACTCAGAGAGTTGAGGAACATTCTGTGAATGACAGAAAAACAACTTTCAGGATGTAGCTGCCGGCTCACATGCTTTTTGGTGGTATGTGTTGGGAGGAAAGAAAAAACCTATATATATATACCATCCCTGAAGGCTTTCTCTGCAGAGTGGGAGAAAGGGGAAACGTTGGATGATAGAGTATGAGGGAAAGATGGGGGCAGGGAGAGGGATGTATCCTCTTTTCCTCCTGCATAAAAATGTGGAATGTGTCCGTAAGTGTCTTTCTGTCTGCTAACTCTCCCCTTTTTCATAGGTGCTGTAGATAATGGTAACAGGCAACATTCTGTTTTTTTCTTTTGTAGCTCCCCACAGATGACTTTGCTCCAGCAGGAAGTACACACATGCCTGACTAACCACCAACAGTATCCGTTTCATTAGAGCTTGCTCTTTTACAGGTGAATGTTGTTTTCACTGAATATCTGAATTGAATATAATATTTTCTTGTAGACTGCTTCTTTCCAGAAATATTTCATTTTTGCAACCACAGAATAATACTTTGGGGGACTTTTACTTTTGGATGAAATGGTAAAAATGGAGCAATAAAAAAAAATCATGATGATTGTCCAACTTTATGTGCATTTAATATCTGATATAAACTCGCAGTGCCTTTGATGAAATTTCGAAGTTTTTGTGTTCGTGAGTGAATGGCTAAGAAAGAAGTCTTGAATCATTTTGGGTCCAAAAATGTGATTTTATTATAGCATGGGGACAGGACCTGTGGGCAGAAGGAGCTGGACTGGGATTGTGAGGTGTGACATTATATACTTTTTGATTAGCGGGGGTTAGGGATACATCTCTAAGGAATTTGGAAGCAAGGTTTTCAAGACCTTGAGGGGCTAGCTGCTGTTAAGAGAAGGTTACCTTTAGTCTTTAATAAAACATAAACATTAAGGCACTAAAGCAGTCATGAGTTCCTTGAGGAAGGTCACGCCCTGCATTTTCAGGTATCTGTCAGTGGGCTGTAATTTAAGCTACATTTCTCTTGCCTTTGTTTCTCTCATCACCTTTATTTTGGATTCTGAATACTATAGATAAAACATTTAATTGATTTCATTTTCACCATCAGCACTGTTGTTTGAAATATATCCATGGCACTGTATAGCTCCCTCTGGTGTTTAACACCTGAAAATTCTTATTAATTTGGTCAAAGACAAGTGGACAAAAAAGGAAAGAAAGATGTTGTCTCTGCTGCAATAGAAGGGAGGGCAGACTAACTGGAATTGTTTTTTCCATTAAACTGTCTTTCTAATTGGGCTCTATCAAGGAGGGTATTATTTAAAATCTCTGTCTTTCCCGGAAACCAGTCAGGAAGCTCTGGGCTTGCACCAGGCACTTCGTTATCGTGTGGTGCGTCAGTGAGGGAACTGTTCCGTCAGCCACTGTGAGTGGCAATTAAATCAACTCCCCAGCTATCCAGTCCAATCTCTGCAGTGTTCTAACTGTAATTACACAGAAGATGAGAGAGTTGGAAAGATGGAAAGTGATAGAAGGGAAAGAAAAACAAGAGAAGCTCTAGAAAGGATTAAAGAAAAGAGGTTCCATACAACAATTTGTTCCTTTTTTTTTTTTTTTTTTTTTTTTTGCTTTTCATTTGTGTATTACAAATTAAGTACGGTAACACAGATCATGATATTCATTCTGCATTTATGGACATGTATGGCATTCTAAGTGTGTTCATTTTTGTGACTTTAAGACATATTTAGAATCAATTCTATGCTTTTTATACTCCAGTCTAGGTATGAGTTCATTTAATTCAATCAGTTTAAAAGTTAAATATTAATCCAATTTTAGAGGTGAAGAAACCCAGTCTCATGTAGGTTTTATAGCCTATATCTCACGAAGGTCTACAACTAGTAGATTGAGATTGGAGCCTGAATCAGTTTGATGCCAGAGCCCATGTTCTTTCCACCAGACAATGCTTCCTCTTTCAAGTCTCAGGATTTACACATGCACATTCCTTAAAAGTCATAGTATGATTGCTCCCAACTATGATTTTATTATCACCATTCCGTTACTCATTTTAGACAGTGAATACACTCAGTGATAAAGCTGTAACTTTTTCTTCATACTTAGATCTTTTATTGTACTTTTCCATTCTGTTACTGTGTAAAGCAACAGTTTCTACAGAATGAAAAAGTGCTTCAACTTGTAACAAAATATAGGAGGGCCCGTGATGTTTCTAATGTATTTCTTGTATAACTGAATAAAGTACAAAAAAAAAAAAAAGAAAAGAAATTGCCCTCATAAGAGGCTGAGGAGGCATTCATTTTATGTGAGATCCATGCTAAGAGCTTAAGAAGCAGTAAATAAAGAGGTTAAGATCATATGTTTTGCCCCAACTCAGGTGCTTAGGTTGGAATTTGGACTAGTCCACTGGACAGGTGTGCGGCATCAACAACTTAGCTGCAACATCAGAGTTTGAGTTCCCTCATCTGCAAAGTTGGCATAATGATGCTATCTACATTTGAGCATGATCTTGTGAATTAAATGACTTCACTGAGATCCAAGTGCATAGAACAGTAGCCTGAAATGTGAGAAATCCACTGTTAAGTATTCCTATGGGAAATCGAGACACGGTAAGAAAATAGGTCACCAAAGGCACAGAGCCAGATAAGTGGCCCAGCGAGGACTTGAACCAGATGATGCTGGATCTAGCATGTGAATCTGAATGATCTCTAAGCGGCACTTAGTGGAACCAATGATCATTTTGGAGTGTCACTGACTTCATTAAGCATAAACAATTTCTGTTGTTTTATGTTCTTTTACCAAAACTCACTGACATGAGACTGACTAGAAGAGAATCTAAGTTGAAGCTACACATATGGCAAGGTCACTGGAGACTTTACTACTCCTCCCAGTTGAGCCTCTGTGAACAGTTTCCCTCCCCATTTGCACATGTAATGAATGGCTGAAGATGAAGGCTTAGCTAATCTTTAAGGCACATTCAGAATAATCCTTTATTGAAAAGCAGATTCTAGAAATGATGCTTCAGAGTAACAACAGGTTTTTAACAAATGTCCATGCTGACCTTTTTACATCTCTATCCATGCTTAGTAATGTCCTCATGAGCCTGCGGTTTCTGAGATTGGAGAAATGCAATGAAGGGAAGAAAAACCCTGATAATTACTTAAAACTACTTTTTCTGTCTACCAACCAGAATATGTGTATATATTTGTGTATGAAAAAAAAATGGGGAAAAAAGTACCTCTTCCTGCTTCTGTTAGTCTCTAGGTCTTTATTATGAAGTTAATCTTCCTACCTTTTATGCAGTATTTTATCCATAGGGAACTACTGAGTGTTTGCAAGGTGAAAGCACATATTGCAACTGAAGGCAGATTTTAAGGTTTACAGGCTTTAGGCAAATACTGCCAAATATCTATGACAGGCCTATTTTTGTAGCTCCAGTGTTAGACTTCAGTATGGTCTTGAGAGATCTGGAAGATTTAGGAAAAGGAAATTTTACATATGCTTTAAAAAAAAAAAAAATTGATTTCTTCCAGTTCAGAGGAAACAATACAGACCTAACTGGAGTCTGCGCTATTTTCTTTGAAGAAGGGGTTTTAAAAGATGATGTCAAGGAATCCATCTCTCTTTTCCATTGTTTTTCTTGTCTGTAACATGGAAACCAGTGAACATGGTACAAAAAGTTTGTAGCCCAATGTAAGATTATCTTCTCATATTGGGAAGTCTCATCAAGGGAGAGTTTAAATTTAGGTAATCTCGGGGCACCTGGGTGGCTCAGTGGGTTAAAGCCTCTGCCTTCAGCTCAGGTCATGATCTCAGGGTCCTGGGATCGAGCCCCGCATTGGGCTCTCTGCTCAGCGTAGGGCCTGCTTCCCTTTCTCTCTCTCTGCCTGCCTCTTTGTCTACTTGTGATCTCTGTCTGTCAAATAAATAAATAAAATATTAAAAATAAATAAATAAATAAATAAATAAATTTAGGTAATCTTCATCTAGAATGAAAATATCTAAGAGGAATTCCTATTACATGATCCAAGGAATAATTCAATAACATATTTATAAGACTACCTTAGTTTCTTTGTAATAGTGTTGCAACGGTCATACTCATGTTTTAATTAAATGTTTCCTGGGAAAAACCTGTTTCTTTGAGCCACCCAAAATTAACTGAGAGTTCATCCACTTACATAATTCAGTGAAACATGATATAAAGAACTGGGGTAGCCACTATTTTATATTGAAGAGCAAATAGTTTTTTTTTAGCTTTCTTCACAAGTGTTAGAAGAAATGATCGACCCATGGAAACATCTTCATTAGCACTGTGCACACCAATAATAACTGACATTTCATGCATGTTTTTTGTGGTATAATATTAATAATTCAGTGTCAGGGCTTGTGTTTTAGGCTAATGTTTTGAAAAACAAATATTTCAAAATGAAGTGAATTTCAAATCCTGATGTTACAAATGTCTTTGCATTGAAATTTTCTTTTGTAACTTTTTTGCATTCATATTTTATTTTTTATTTGAGACACAGAAACAAGGTCCACACTTTCCTATTGACATTATCAAGTTACTGGATTTAATGTTTGTAGTAGGCACCTCAAAGCTTAGCTCTTGACCTTTTGTCAAGGCCTAGCTATCCACATGCATGTCGACTCTGCAGGTGCAAAGTAAATATACAATGCTAAGAGTTTAGTTCTAATTTGGTTTAATCAAATCTAAGAGAAGGGAAGTAATTTCTAAACAGTGAAAGCTCTTGTGCAAGTTTAAGTAAGTAATTTAGTTCTGCCACCTATTCAGTATTATTTACTCTGAATTTATCCGTTTGATTTATGTATATATTATAATGGCATAATTTTATTTTCCAATCCCTAGCTTCCTAACACACTTCTAAAGAATTAGATGACATAGAGCCAACTTTCAATGATTTTTTTGCACATAGAGCAAGGGGAATAATGATACCAATTCCACATGGGAGACAATTAAAGTGGGATAAAACCTCTAAAATGTAGAACCCTACATTTGTAGGGAATTGGAACGATCTCATGAATAGTATTTGTGATTTAAAAAATTTGGATCTCCCATGGTGTCAATTTTACTTCCTGATTTCACTAAACATTTATCTGATGCCTTTTACACATGTCCTGTATTTTCTCTGGGCTGGGAATACGAAGAGAAAGAGATGTACATATGCCTGCTTTATGAGAACTGCCTAGTGAACAAGTGTTGACTGTACTGTAACTTATGTATTAAAAATTAGCTTTAATTGGATTGATTTTTATTAGCTGGTATTTCCCCTAGTATTTTTGAACCATTGAAATTATTAATGGTTGAGTAAAAGTCAACATAATTCCTCATAGTCATCACTCCTTTGACTACATTTATAGATACTTTCAAAAATAGAACTTATTGTAGAGATCCTTGCGCAGAGCAAATTTTATAAAAGCTAACCCACTTCTTTCTTGGAAGTATTTGTTTTATATTTAACAAAGTTTAGGTAGCTTTTTTTGGAATATCTTGTGGAGGTCCATGTTCAAATATATCTTTAACTTTTTATCTACATTTCCTGTAATAATTCTTTTTCCAACCTCCCACTGACAAATTTCATCTAAAGGCAGATTTGATACCAAGAAAAAAGTTACAGTATTCTTTTCATCTTATTTGAGATTTAATGTCTTCTTCCCTTAATTTATACTAGTACTGGATCAGGTAAATTAAATCCACACAATCACAGAAAAGTTATTTAAGGGAAAAAAATCCATCTACCAAAACATGTTATATTCGAATTGTTCTTAAAAACTTGAGAACAGATTTACACTTACCTTTCACAAACAAGCAAACTCACACTTACTCTTCCTCATATGTTGATGGATACTTTTTTATTTAAGATTTTATTTATTTACTTGACAGAGAGCACAAGCAAGGGGAGTGGCAGAGGGAGAAGGAGAAGCAGGCTCCATGCTGAACAGGAAGCCCCCTGGATGTGGGGCTCCCAGAGGGACTTAATCCCAGGATCCCAGGATCATAACCTGAGTGGAAGGCAGATACTTACCTGACTAAGCCACCCAGATGCCCCAATACTTTCAAAGTAAATTCCACAACATAAAATGTCCCTCAGTAGGGGAGATTTAAAATAAATCCAACACCTGAAATTGTTGAATTACCATCTAACCATAAGAAATTATAATTGCTATAATTATATGGAGAAATACGTATGATATTTAAGTAAAAATCTTAGAACACATTATTATAAATCAATTCTAATTTCCATGTTAGGCTTAAAACTTTTATACTCTATTCATTCCCACAGGAAGGAAACTGACATATTTTCAGAGAAAATATGATTGTCAAGTCAAACACTTAGAATACTACTTAATATAGTAAACAAATAAACTTTTATAAAAAACAAGGACTTTTTATTTAAAGAAAAAAAACTGAACAGGATAACTTCATATTTTTAAATTATTCCTGGAGCCAAAACTTTTTTCCAAACTAATTTATGTTATAGAATCAATGTCTAGAATTCTCTCTTGTTTGGGTTGCAGTCCCATCCTTGGAAAGCGAAGTAAGGTCCAATTTAAGGCTCCATTAAGTGGGTTTGAACATGAAACCACAGCTCAGATGTGTAAGAAATATCACCACTTTTCTTTGTTAGTCTATACATATGATACTATGCATCTACAACTTTCTCTACAGATGAGAAATTAGCATTAGATATTATTCCCACCATTTCCTTTCAACATGCCTACCCAGCTTCCTTCCATTTATAATTTCCATTCTCCCCAACATACCAAGATAATACATTGAAACAGAAGTGATTATTGCCTTCCGTGGGAGATGGAAAAATTAGGAGAATGAAAACTAACATTTCTCTAAATTATCCAACTAGACTAGAATGGAGTAGGAAGCTCAGACACAAATGGAAGAGGACAAACTGTTTTACAGCACTCTCTGTTCGGCACTCTGCTCTTTTCTCTCCTACATAGCCAGTGTGGTATGATCTTTGAAAGCAGAGGAAGATGTTGGAAATGGAACTATTGCAAGGAAATCTGCATCTGATATTGTAGGAATTAAATCTCCCAAGAAATATGTGATGCTTGCCATAAAAAAATACTGCAGTATAAGATATCTGCTCATTCTTTAATTGCATTAAATAAATATTGTGCTCTGAACATAGTAAGTTAAGTACAAAGGTATCTGAAGTTGAAAATATCTATAGGACAAGTTCCTTAAAGAAAGGCAGATTCTAAAATGAGTGATTCTTAATGATCCCTACTTGCTAGTCGTCACGCACTTGTGTGATCTCTTGCCCTTACAATAGGCTGGATTTGTCTACTTGTTTTTAATGAACAGAATATGGCAGAAGTAATGGGATATCACTAACAGATTAGGTTATAAGAAAACTATGGCTTTTGTCTTGAGCACACTCTCACTCTGTCTTGGGTCACTCACCCTGGGGGAGTCCAACTGCCTTGCCATGAGATTACCCCATGGAGAGACCCACTGAACCAGGGACAAAGACTTGGCCATGATCTTGGAATTGGATCCTCCTTGAAGCTGACCTTCAGAAGAAACCACAACCTCAGCCCCACAGCTTGACTGCAACCATATGAGAGACCTGAGACATAAGCTCTGCCCAGATTCTTGACCCAAAACAATGAAGTAATAAATGTTTGTTAACCTACTATGTTCAGAGTAATGTATTACAGAGCAACAAAATTGAATACACCATGGCTTTATATCTCTGTTCCAGATGTGTTACCTTGGATCCAGACTCTCAAAACGTTTTGTCCAATGAAAGAAGAGAAAAAGCTTGTGGATTAATAAGGTAAAAATACAGAAAACTGATTTAAAATATGCAGTGATCACAATGCATGATGTCTCCATACTGATACTGATTTTTTTTCAAGTAGTGAATTCTTCTCTTTTCTAGCCATATTTTCTTCTCATTAGATATATGCCAAAAATCATTTCATAAACATGAATTAGGTAGAAATGTTATAATTCTATGTTGGTATGTAATAATTTGTTCAAACTTTTTAAAATGTTTATGTATCAAAAAATTTTATAGTAACTTGATTTTATATTTGCTTGGTAGTAAATGGCTTGCTTTGTAAATTAGATGGTGCTGCTGTTACCCTTTGATAGCAAACAACTTGTCTTTCTGACGCTGTTGTACATGCTGACATTCTTAGAGTAGCTGTGATTTCAGGGAGAGGTTAACTTAATTGTTTATGCTACTGATATTTGTACAGATTTCCTTCCGGAAAAAAAAAATGATACTGTTTAGCATGTTAAATGCCATTTCATTTACGTATGTAAAAGCTTCTATATGAAAAGCTCCGTGTTTTGCTTAGATCAAAAGTGAATAAAGGTGAATGAATATGAATAGACCTAGGAGCAAAGTAAAAATGGTGCCAGAAATTAAATGTTGAATTTTTTCACCTTTCTTTTCAAAGTGTTTACTGAGTGCGCACTTGTTTTTAATGAACAGAATATGGCAGAAGTAATGGGATGTCACTTACAGATTAGTTATAAGAAATTCTTAGAAGGTTATAAGAAATTGATAGTCGTAAAATGGTGGTAGATGGCAAATATATATCTGTACTGAGGCATCTCTTATTGAAATAATATTCCATTCTTTGTTCTGACCACAGCTCTTCAAAGCGATACTGTTTGGAGAAGATGATTAAAAGCTTCTTTTTTGTTTATCATTTTTGCATTGTTGTTACTCTTTTTTTTTTTTTAAGATTTATTTATTTATTTGGCAGAGAGAAATTACAAGTAGGCAGAGAGGCAGGCAGAGAGAGAAGGAGGAAGCAGGCTCCCTGCTGAGCAGAGAGCCCGATGCGGGACTCGATCCCAGGACCCTGTGATCATGACCTGAGCCGAAGGCAGTGGGTTAACCCACTGAGCCACCCAGGCACCCTTGTTGTTGCTCTTTGACAGTGTGAGAACTCCTAAAGATGACAGGCCATGACGGAAAACTGTCAAGATTATTGGTAGATATTGTCCTATGTATGATCTAGCTTGTCGATTATTTATATGCCATGTGTTACTCAGGAGTACAACCTTGTGAGTAACAGGATCAGATGGCCCTTCCAGTCCACTGGCATTCCATGGATATTTCTTCTTTCTGATTTTACCTACTGTTAGCAAACAGTTTAGATCCAGGAACAGAAAGCTTTGGACCATACTGCGGTGCCTGGATGGTTCAGTCAGTTAAGAATCTGCCTTGGACTCAGGTCATTAACTCAGGGTTGAGTTGGGCTCCCTGCTCCACGGGGAGTCTGCTTCTCCCTCTACCCGGCCCCCTCTCTTGTGTGTTTTCTCTCTCTCATGCTCTCTCCCATTCTCTCTCTAAAATAAATTTTAAAAAATAATTCTTTAAAAAAAAAAAAAAAAAGAAAGCTTTCGACCATACTTATATAGCTTTGAGTGACAAATAACCAAATAGTACATGTTGAAATTAAAGCAGCATGGAGGGGAAAATTTAATAGTTCCTTTAGCTGAGGTATTTTACTCAATTACTTTTGTCTTCTGAGATAAAACACAAACAGATTCCACAATGTTCATAGGCACTGGAATATATCCAATTTTTTATAGTGCTTTGCTTAGAATGATGGTGATGGGATAGATAGTAATGATGAGACATTAAATTACAATTTATTGTTTAGCTATGACTTCTTTGGTGGCTGCAAAAGGAAATGAATAGGCAAGCCCAGCCCCTGGTAAGAAATAGATGAACTAGCTTAAATATGTAACTTGAAGCCCTTGTCTACCCTTAAATGAGATTCAAGTCATATCTTGTTTCTTAATGTATTTAATAGTTTCATTTTATTGAAGTTTAAACTCCTTTAATAATAAAAGTCAGTTATGTTGGATTACACCTGGCACTTCTACCTTCTTTTCGCTAAGGAAAGGAATGAAAAACTGGTGTTTCCTGAATGTATGGAATCAGATTACACTAGTTTAGTAATATTCATTTCACATGAATATTTCATAAGGAAAAAAACCTAAATAAATTTCAATATAACATAATTTCATTTTTCTAGCACTTACTTAGTAAAAGTTTAATTCTAAGTGATATATAAGGTAAAGAAACTTTCTATAAGCAGTTTGGGTTCATAATGAAACAGCTGTAATCTACAAGGAATCTCTCATGCTTAGCTGTCTAAAGCTTATTATTTTATTTCAAATATTCACCAAGTTTTCTTTCAGTTCTTGATGTTAGTTAAGAATAATTAGTTTTATCAACTGGTGGCCCACCAAAGAATTCTAAAAAATCAGTTTATGATCTGTTTGAAAGATCAATGTAAGATCACTGCATAAAAACTACTAATAATTAAAAGACCAATTTAAAAGATTAATAAAAATCATTAAAAATAGCCTCCCAATAGCCCACAGTTCAGACATAATATTATGGTCTGAATATTCCCCAAGTTTATCCATATGTCAGAATTTATTTTGGTCTTCTGTAGGTACAGGAGACAATGACTGTGTAGAGTTCCACATTCTAGGACAAGACTTTTCTTTTTAACCCTGGAAACAAATAGGATCCATTTATTTAATACTCATGTTCCAACAGTGGAACTTTCTTTCTCTAATGGGCCCCATACTTAAGAAACATATCTCCTGGGAGAGGCATGGGGTAGGGAGGAGTAAGTGCAGATCAGAAATGCTTCTTCTTCTCTATTGGTTATTCTATCTGACAGAGGGGACCAAGATGGATCACGAATAGGTCATCTCTCTTCACTTGCATATATAAAGCTTTACCTATAATTAAAACATTACAGATGTGTGAAGCTGGTGAGGATTATAAAATTAATGGTGCTAAAGCATTAAAAATTATTGGGGTGCAATTTAAATGTTTTCTTTATGTATTAAACCAAAAGAAATTCCAGAAAATTTAAATATTTAAAATGTAAATATAAATAAAAATTTAAATTTAAATATAGTTTAAATATGTTAAATATATTAAATATAATATTTAATTTAAATACAATTTAAATTTAAATAAAAAATTAAATTTTTAATTTAAATATTTAAAGAAATTTTAAGTATTTTAAAACCAGGACTAAAAATTTAGAATAGTCTCTTGTAAATATTTATAAATCTCTTTTTGGAGGAAAGTTTTCTAATCCAAAGGGAAAAATGACAAAATGATTCATGTATTTGATATCTCTGTGTTTTGAACTATACAAAATAATTTAAAGTAAAAAAAAAAAAAAAACTAGACCAAATATTTGAGAAAAAACGATATCAAACTTCACTCAAAATGCTAAAAACCCCAAAGTACAACCAAGAGGATGCACAGATAATGGATCAGATAACTTATGAAATAGAAACTGTAAGGAGCACCTGGGTGGCTGAGTCAGTTAAGCATCTGCCTTTGGCTCAGGTCATGATTCCAGGGTCCTCGGGTGGATCCCCACATTGGGCTCCCTGCTCAGTGGGAAGTTGGCTTTTCCCTCTGCTCCCTCTGCCCTTTCCCCAGCTCATGTTCTCTCTCTCTCTCAAATAAATAAAATCCTTAAAATTTTTTTCGCACATATAGAAGTGTAAAGTAGGCAATTTAGATCTCATATTGTGGCCCCATGATCCCTATAGGGTATCTCAGTCCTTTTTGCTCCATTATTTTTAGTGCACAGTTTCAGGTCTAAGATGGCTGCCTAGAGAACCTGCTACTATTTCCATATTCCAATGAGGAGGAATTGAAAGGAAGAAGTGTTACCTCTATCCATTTTTAAGAGATTTCCTGGAAATTCCATATAATATAAACAGCACACCCTCTTACAGGGTTCGTAAGGCATACTTAACTACGGGATAGTCTGGAAGAGCCTATAGCACTAGCTTTAAAAAAAAAAATCAGAGAGAAGGGGAAATGAATACAGTATATGTTTTGGAGGGAAGAAGGTAGCAGGATAGCAGTCTTTGTACACATGGAAAGTTATTTACATTGTAATATTTTTAAAAATGAAGTTTGAATAATTTAAATGGTAGGATATCAAGTAAATACTGCTTGGAAAAAGACTCAAAGTAAATGCCACCAAATTTTAATAATATTTTCTCTAAATGGCAGTGGAATAAGTCATTCTGACTTCCTTATAATTTTCCTGTATTTTCCAAGTTCCTTTTTTGTGTGAGTTTTTATTACTTTTATAATTCAAAAAAACCTAACTTCCCACTCCACCTAACTTCCACCTCAAAATGTTATAAGACTGGGTTGTCAGTTGGAAACATGAACTCAAAAAGGAGGCAAATTTTAGATGACTCATTCAAAAGATCCAAGGAGTGGAAGTGACTTAATAGTCATTACCAGATTTAAGAAAAGAACCTGAGTAGAAGATGGCATGGACTTGAGCATTAAATTTGCATCATGACAAAGATAACTATGGCAAATCCAAACACAGATGCTATGTAATGTGTGGAAAATGTCCGACTGGACAGTCAGAGGAGAGGTGAGTCTTTGATATATAGATATGAGCTCATCCACTTGAGTGGACACTACACTGTGCTCCAAATCCCTTCCACTTCAGGAATGAGACACTTATTCCTCCAGCTTCTGAGAATATTGACAATTTTGAGAGTGCGGAAAGGTACCCCTCTTCACAGATTCCTTTCACTAAGGAGAACAGCCACACCCAAGATCAAATCTTCTCTGAGCCATTTCAAATCCATTCATGGATTCAGTGACTAGGTTTGTCTGTGTGGGGTGGGGGAAGAAGGGTTAGGGATGGTAGAGACAATTCTAAACAGAGTCCTCTCTTTGGAGCTCTATATAAAAATGCTGCAGGCTTTGTCCAGTCTATACCTCAGCCCAGCTTCTCACCCTGTCCAAACATTCTTTCTGCTCACAGGTATTGATCTCAAGACCTTCCCAAATAAATTACTAAAAGGATACATATCTCAATCTCAAAATCAGCTTTCCAGGGAATCTAACAAACTCAAACCGTGGTAAAAATTAAAACCATAGAAGTAAGACTTCTACTGAGAGAAAAAGAAAAAGAAAGATGAAAGTCTGGATAAGATGGAAAGAAGAATAATCAAATGCCATGTCTAGAAATACAGAAATACTTTAAGGTGGGAGAGGGGGCACTCGGGGCAACAAATGTAAATGAACTAAATGTTAGTTTCCCTACATAAAATTGTGGACAGGTTAGGAACCAGATGCCAAGAAAAGAATGAAAGATATGATTGAATGGTATCTAGAGAAGAAAGTGAGTGGTTTTAAATTTGTTTGTGGGAGCTCTAGGAATAGTTTCAAACAGTAGGAAGATCCTATAATGACAGAGGAAGTAGAGTTGCAAATACAAGAAAATGTGAGTAACATAGGGTGTCCCAAAGGTGGTTATTAGAAGGAAGTTTCAGACTACAGGAGAAATGCCAGGTTTAAACATCCATGAATATTTCTGATCTTTGTTCAGGGAAATGGAGGGCTGGAAACATCATTAATCCTATTCTTACTTCAAGAAAAAACGATGAGCTAGATGCAAGTTTGTGACTTTTTAAGAAACTTTCAGAGAGATGAAATTGCAAGACAAGCACCTAAGTTGAAACCTTGGGAGAAGCAGGTAAGGGCAGGGAGAAATGAGACGCAAACATTTGCTTCTTTGAAAGTTATGTCTCTGTACTTCAATTAGAAAATCTGAAAGATGTATTGAAAGAGGCTGAGTGCAGGCTAATAAGAAGGGTGAAGCTCCTGGAGACCAAGTCACACCCTCTCTCTCCATGAACCTTATCAGGTGCTTGAGAGAAGCCTAAAGATAATCCTGAAGAAGACTGCTTCATGGTATAGACTTGCGGAAGGACAGCAGCCACTGGGAGATGGAATTCTGTACAGTTTCTCCCTCATCTCTCCTGTGTGACAAACTTTATAATCTGTGATCGGAACACACAACAGAAAATCCTACCCTTTGAATACTCATGAGAAGTCACTGCTACTGGGAGAAGGGATACAAGGGAAAAAATAAAATAAAAACAACTCCACCACTGGAGGAGATTTGTGTGGGATCCCAGTCTGGACCTGGAAGAAGAGCAGAAGTGCTTGTGAAGACCATGTACCAGGACCCAGGAAGCCAGTGCTTGTCAAAAGCTTGAGACTTCATCAGAACATCAGAGCACAACTCCCTGTTACCTTCAAGCAAACAGTCACCGTGTAAAAGTAATAGATAAATATTAATGGAAAAGCTACAAGACACAGGTGCTCTCTGAGATGCAACAGAAGATCAGAAACTATGTGTGGATCAGTCATTGAGAAAAGTCTTCTGGCAAACAGTCCTCATAGTAAACCAAATGTGCACTGTAGCTAGCCATGGCAATATTAAAAACTCAAACTAAGCTTAAGTCTTGACTTGATTAATATAGTCCTTCACATCTAGAAGGAAGACATGTCCTTTACAAATCATAAAAATTATGTATCTTCACCTCTTCAGTCCTATCTATGTGTATCTTTCAACAAAAGACATGTCAAACGCTAGAAGAATAAACACCCCTAAGACAATCAATAGACGTAAAGTCAGACATGACACAAATGTGGAAAATTTTTGATGGGGAATGTAAAATAAATTTAATTGTTGAATTGGATAACATATTAATCTCTCTAATAGCAAAATCATATAATATGCAAGAAAAGGTAGGTAATTTTAACAGAAAAATGTAAAATATGAGAAAAAAAATCACACAGAAATGCTAGTGATGAACACAATAACAAAAACAAATAATGCCTTCATCATTTTTACAAGCAAATAACACAGTTGAGGAAAGAATCAGTAAAAATACATAAGTCAATAATAATTATCCAAACTGAAACAAGAAGAGAAAAAAAATAATACAGCATCCAACATTTATGAGGCAGATGAGTATTCAACTCAGGAGACAAAAGAAAGAGAAAAGAAAGGTAACAGAAGAAATATTGGAAGGAATACTACCTTAAGACTGTCCTAAAAATAATGTCAGCAAGCAACTAAAAAATCTAAGACACTCACAGAACTCCAAATAGGATAAATATAAATGTACAAAAACATATTCATGCACACACACACACCTCAGATATACCATAGATAAACTATTGAAAACAAAAGGCAAATATAAAATCCTCAATTTATCTAGAGAAAAATGATACATGTCAGGAAGAGGAAGACATATATTAGTAGAACAAGACTTCTTGTCAATAATACCAGAAGACAATGAAATCTTTAAAATATTCAGAGAAGAGTCAAACCAGAATTCTAGACCTGGGGAGGGGGGCTGGTGGAAAAACCCACAAAAACCAAACAAAAAAGCAAACAAACAAACAAAAAAACAGTTTTCCTTAAAAAAAAAATGCAGGCATCTGGGTGGCTCAGTCAGTTGGGCATCTGCCTTCGGCTCAGGTCATGATCCGTGAGTCCCAGAATTGAGCCCCCTGTCAGGCTCCTTGCTCAGCAGGGAGTCTGCTTCTCCCTCTGCACCTCACTCTGTTCTCATGATCTCTCTCACTCTCTCTCTCAAATAAATATGAAAATTTCTTTTAAAAATACAGGAGAAATAAAGAATTTCTCAAACAAAAACAGAGAATTCATGTCCAAGAGACATATACTTCACCAAATGAGAAAGAAAATTATTCACCAGACAGAAACCTAATCAACACCAAAAAACAGAACTAATTGTTCCCTTGTTTTTAATTGTGCTTTAAAAACTGCCTGCTGGGGCGCCTGGGTAGCTCATTGGGTTAAGCCTCTGCCTTCAACTCAGGTCATGGTCTTAGGGTCCTGGGATCAAGTCCCGTATTGGGCTCTCTGCTCAGTCCCGTATCAGGCTCTCTGTTTCCCCCTCACTCTCTCTGCCTCCCTCTCTTCCTACTTGTGATCTCTCTCTGTCAAATAAATAAATAAAATCTTTAAAATAAATAAATAAATTAAAACTACCTGTTTAAACAGAAATGGAGGCAATGGAGGCAATATATCTTGTTGATAGTATATGTAAAAGTAAATATATATGACAATAGTTCAAAAATGGCAGAGTACTTTGGGAATATAATTTTGTAAGGTCCTTACATAGCATGTAAAGAAATTAATAACATATGAAAGTAGACTCTCATTAATTAAAGATGTATATTATAAACTTGTGTGTACACAAAATGTGGCATAAATAGTAAGTTGAGAGAACACAATTCTGAATCAATTAAATCCAAAGACAACCAACCAAGAAAAAGAAATAAAAAGCAGAGAGAAAAGATAGAATGGAATACAGCTATCAAAATAATAGTTTTAATTCAAATATATCAATAATCATTTAAATATAAATGATCCAACCACATTAGGTAGATGGATGGATAGATAGAGAATATAGATACATACACACATATACACACACATGAATTATTGCATAGAGATAGCTGGGTGTATCTGTGCATATACTAATATAATATACAAATATATATATATACTATAATATACTAATAACACCCCTATATATATGCACATATACACCATGCATATATATATATATGTATATATATATGTGTGTGTGTCTATCTCCCATCTTTGTTCACTGAGAGGGGATTAGAAGCAATAATACCCCAGTACCCACGAGCACATCTAGCATCCAGATCTTGGTTCCCAAATACTATTCTAAGTAAAAGGTAACTTTGTAAAGTGCCTGATTTCCAGCCTGGGTCCTGGGAAGTACAAGATGAACTTGGAACATCTTGTGCTGTTCATAACATAAGTACATGCACAAAAGGATGAGAACCTGTAGAAAAGTCACAGAACCTATTGAGAAAGAGCTCCTATTAGCTACAGCTGGAATAATTTCAAAGATAAAATAAACAATAGTATTGGGTTAGAATTCATAAAGTAAGACCACAGTAATATATAAATTTTGAATAAGTAAATATATCAGAAAAGGCGATTCCTCCTTACAGAAAAATTACAGTTGTTAAATTTAGAATAAATGAAGTCAATAAGAAACCATCATTAGAAGACCATCATATTGATTATTGCAAGCAAGATCCATTTATGAATGCTAAAATTTGTGAGTGGAAATTTAAAGAGAAGTAAGATATTTGCACAGTCCCAAAGTATCTCCCCCAATTTGGTTATTAATTACAAAGGAAAAACTAGTAGCCTTACAGTAGGGAAAATCAGAAGACATTATCTTAACCAACCAACCAAAGTTAATGTCACTAGTATTAAGATATGTTACCATGATGTATCCCTGATAGAACACACTGATAATGTAAAACATTTCAGTGGTATTCAAGTAAAAAATGCATAACCTCAGTCCAATTATGGAAAGACATCAGACAAACCCAAGCAGAGAGACATGCTATAAAATAATAGGTCAGTACCTTTTAAGAACATGAAAAGCAAGGAAAGGTAAGGAACTGTCACAGAGTGGAGACCAGGAGACATGCTAACTGAAGATTCTGGAACAAAAATGGACGTTGGAGGAAAGGCTGGTGAAATATTTAAAAAAAAAAAACTAGTTTAGTATTATTGTGGCAATGTCAATTTTTTATTAAAAAACAAAAAAGTTCCCGTGGTTATATAGGATATTAACATTGGGGGAAGCTGGGTGTGGGATGTATGGCAGCCCTCTGTCAAAACTTTGCAATTGCTCTGTGAGTCTGAAGTCATTTCAGTAAAATATTGTTACTGGAAACTAAGTGGGGCTTGAGGCGTTTCTTCCAGAAAACAAGGACTTGATTATAAGGCATGTATTAGGTTCTGAATCTTAATGTCATGTATTTGTACTTGTTAAAAATTGTTTCAGTAAAAAGTATATTAGTAATATGAACTTCTGATCTATTTGGAAGTACTCCCATTTGAAAAATGTGATATTTGCATGGAACTGTTTGAATCTTTGTGTTTTCTCTATTTCCCACTAGATAGACTTGAAACTATAATTTTTCCTTTTGATAAAGGAATAAAAAGTGAACATGTTATTGTAAATTCATGTTTATTAACAGAGATAAACTTAAATATATTTGTAAACTGATGTTTATTACCCAAGATAAACTTGAAATACTAGAATACTTTATAAGCTTAATCGTAGGTAGTCTTATGAAAATGTATCTTCTTAAACTATCTTTTGAAAATATATTCACACTGGTTTTCAAGATATTTTAAGTTATATTTTCACCTCTTTTCAGAACTGCTTCCTTGAGGTTACCTTTTTTTTTTTTAAGACTTTATCTTTATTTATTTGAGAGAGGGAGAGTACAATCAAGGAAGACGGGCAGAGGGAGAGGGAGAAGCAGGCCTCCCTCTGAGCAGGTAGCCAGATGTGGGGCTCCATCCCAGGACCCTGCTGTGATCATGACCTAAACCAAGGGCAGAGGCTTAACCACCCAGGCACCCTGGGTGGAGGGGGAGGGCTCCTTTTTCTTTTACTGAGGTGTAATTCACAAGGGGTTACTTTTTTAAAAATAAAGCTTTTTATAACTGTGGCTGGGTGTTTTGCTCTAGTATTCCAGGAAGGACCATTTTATTTTTTACAGTCACTTCTAAAGTCATGTGGTCTTTAACTTTGAGGACTATTTTGCATATGAGTGTTAATGCAAATTTAAACCCAAGCAAAACTCTTTGCAGGTCCATGCATAAATGTTGACAACAGAAGAATGCCTTGCCTACCTTGTGATAGTATAGTACCAGTTCTGGACTTTGAAAAGCTGGGAAGAAACTCTATTTTCTTATTTGCATTAATCAGAAAGACAGCTGGTCTGCAGGGTCCTCCCAAAGGAGCTCTTGCTCAAAGTTCTGGGCCCCGGGCAACTGGGTTATAGGGCTTTTTTAGGGGACTGCAGGCAGGTTCCAAGGACCATGCCCACCACTGGTAGGTGGGTTTAAAAACTGAGGGAGCTTGGACTGCTTTAGTTGGAAACAGGAGTGCAGGGAACCTGCGGTGGGAAGCAATGTGTTTACAGAAGCAGAAGGGGCTGGTTATCTCTTGCTCTATTTATTGTTAGTAACTTTCCATTTTCTGGGGCCTCCTGGCCTGGGTCTGCTCTGGGTAATTTTCCTCTTCAGTAGTACCAATTTTATAAACTTCTCTAGTGCAATGTGTTATTTTCCTGAGACAAACCAAAGGTTAATTTCTCAAAGTTCTTGGGGCCTGCTGTAGCAGCGTGTGATAGAGGATCTTTTATATACATTGGTGGTAGGTGAAAAATAAAACATTGCAAATTTTTGTTTTGTTTTGTTTTTTGTTAAGGCTTAAACCATGGACCATATTTTAGGTCCAAATTGTGCTAGTATGAGGTAGAACAAAATTACATTCTATTAACCAATATGAGTGTATTTCTGTAAGCAAGTTATGTTGAAATAAGGTTTTAAAAAGCAAAAAAATTAAAAAATTAAAAAATAAATTACTTCCCTTGGAAACCTTTAAAGAAATG
Source organism: Mustela putorius furo (assembly GCF_011764305.1). Classification (NCBI taxonomy): domain Eukaryota; kingdom Metazoa; phylum Chordata; class Mammalia; order Carnivora; family Mustelidae; genus Mustela; species Mustela putorius. Next base: position 1,397,801 of record NW_025422112.1, on the reverse strand, counting down.
ACTAAAAAGGGGTCATGGAAATGTCTATGAGCTTAAAAAGTATACGAAAGTAACATTTAATAAAACAATTTAAATTGAGAATTTAAAAAGCACCTGAGACTGACCTGCAAAGAATGGAGAACTAACAAAGTTAAACTATAACACAAACCTCCTCACCAAGATTTGCTATTGAAGACTTCATTTGCTATTGAAGACCACTCAGGGTCAAGAACAATCTCAGCCCTAATGAAATATCTCATAATAGTAGGAACTTGTTGGAACGGTATATTCACCTTCACAAACACCATCCTGTCCTTTAAGCAATCCAAAATCATATCTCGTCATTCTCTGCTCACCATCCCACAGTCTTGACTTGCTTTTATTGCTATTTTATGCACACGATCTTTTTCATCTGAAAGTTTATGCTTCAGTTCCCACTCCAAACACACAAGCATTGACTTCAATTTGGCTTCTCACTCCACTTCTTTTCCTCCGCCACAGGTCACCACACAGTAAGGGGAACTTGAACTGACAACAAAGCATATCAGTTCCTACCACTACAAATCATAGCTCTCAGGGTACACTGGGTAATTCGGAAAGATTAGAGGAATTGAGATAAACCTGAAGTAATAAGTAGGATTCAGGCAGAAGACAGTTCGGGCTAAGAGAAGAAGAAGAAGAAGAGCAAAAGTAAAATTAAGAAAGAAAATTTGTAAGTAAGATTTGAAAAATAGCCTCAGAGGATCCGTGATGCAGTCTTCCCATTTTCAAATGAGTATTTAGAGGATTCGAGGAGACTTTGCCTCTCTTTCTCCCCCTTATGTGCATTTGTTTTGTTTCTTAAATTGCACATATGAATGAAATAAAGAATAGGCAAACCAAGAAACGGACTCTTAACTGTAGAGAACCAACTGGGAGAGGTGGGTGGGGGGAGGGTGAAATAGGTGATGGTGACTGAGGAGTGCACTTGCGCTAAGTGTCCGGTGTTGCACGGAAGTGATGAATCTATTCTACACCTGAAAGTAATATTGCACTGTATATTAGCTATCTGGAATTTAAATAAAAACGTGTGGGGGGAGAGAGATGACTTGTCCAAGGTCACATAAGAACTAGACTCCAAATAAGTGTTCTTCCCACCATCTGACACCAGCTTAGTGGGGCAGAGAGGACGATCATAGTGTGAAATATCAAGAAGAAATTAGCAATAGCTGTACTTCAAAAGACAGATGGTGAAAGGATTTGAATGTCAGGTCAAAGAATTAGAACTTTATATAGAAAGTTTATTCATGGTGTGTTTCATTTATTTTGATTATAGTTTTCAATATTCAAGAATCTCAAATATACTTCTTTCTGGGTCCCAAATTTCTTATTTGTTAAATAACAAGGGCAGTAGCCACATTCACTTTACTGTAAATACAGTCAATGTCCATAAATTGCCTAATGTTCCATAAGTGATAATTATTACTATCGTTGTTACTATATAATTTCTGTAAAACTTCAGTTGTTTGCTTCATATGTATATCATTTACATGATCTACATTTTACTGGTTTTTTTTGTTTAAGAAAACACAGGGATAGAAAGTGAACTTTATGGGATTAGAGATTGTTTTATTCACAACCCACTGCAAAGCAGAAATGCAATAAATTTTCAGCGAGTGATTAAAAAATAATAAAATCTCTGTGGAAAATATACAATAAAAGTGAAATTCAGCTTTAAGCCTTTTAGTTGAATACTCCAGTACGTCATGAAAACAGATGGCACACTGATGGCGATGGAAATTTGGAAAGGTCAAATCAAAAGTGTTCAGGGAAGAGACTCATATTATCATGTGTTGCATAGAAAGATAAGTAGGCAATGAAAAATTTTCAGAGATAACAGAGAGCAAAAAAGTGATAACAGATCGAGTTCATTTTAAAATAGTACATCTAACCCATATTTTTTTTTTAAGAGTCCTTTAGTGGATTTATGCGTGGTGTCTCTGGCAATTTTGTCATACCTGTTCTGGGCAGTAGCTTAACCCAAACTTACTGAATGCCTCTGTCGAAACAGGGTTAGAGCTGCAGGCTGGAGAGAATAATAAGAAATTGCTTCTTGGACTCAGGAAGTTTAACTTATTAAAAGTTGTGAGGATAAGCAAGATGGGTGTCCTGTAGCTAATTTGGTATTTATAAATAGACAATTTGGGGGGGCACCTGGGTGACTCAGTCAGTTAAGCTTATGACTCTTGCTTTCAGAGCTGTGAGACAAAGTCTTGCTTAGGGCTCTGTGCTTAGCGTAGAGTCTGCTGGAGATTCTCTCCCTCTCAGTCCCCCCTCCTCTTCATTCCTCCCTCTCTCGCATGCATGCTCTCTCGCTCTCAAATAAATAAATAAAATATTAAAAGAAAAATAGGCAACTACCTGTCTATACCTGTAAGTTTAAAGTGAATATTAAAATTTGTTTATAAACAGATGTTGTTGAGCTGCACTCCCATCATCATGGTAAAGTTTGAAGTCAAAGCAGTTTTTCAAATGGAGCTACATACCAATCAGGAAAAAGAGGTACCAATAAAAGCAAACAAAAATACCTTCGTGATTAAATTTAAAATGAATGGCTGATGTGGTCATTAAAAACTTTATAATCATTAATTGAGTAATTTCATTCTTTATTTGTTAGCACATAAACATCTTCAAAGTATAAATAGGAAAATACACTGTGAAGTTGTTGATTTAAAAGTTAGGCTAACAAATTTTTCAGTTTACTAGGTCTGAACGTAAAAATTTATGTTTATTAACCTAGTAATGACTAACCGTACGCTCACTTTCAAGTAAATTGTTTTTCAATGAACAGAAAAATCAATCCTTAACAATAGCCATGAATCTTTACTTCCTCATTTGTAAATATACTGGCAGGAGAAATTATATCATTAAAGAATTACTAAATTAACAAAGAATAATTCTAAAATATTTGAGATAAAAACAAACACACTTGACAGATTAAGCAAAAGGACAACTATCTGTTCATTAACACTAATTTCATTTGAAGAAAATGAAATTCTTCCTATGAGAAAATCAATGCACACAGTCTTTAATCAAGAGACAAATAATTGATTACTTCATTTTTTTTCTTTGAGATTCACTAAATGGGAAGTTTTCCAGAGTGAAACTCATTTATATATTAACTCTTTAAGCTCTCCAGCAATCAATAAATATTTGCTAGCTCATCTTCGAAATTACTTTTCTACAAGGTATTGCACTTAAGCATTTCATTAAAATGAGTTTGTAAGAATAACTAACTACGGGGACATATCTGAGTCAATAACACTACTGATGCCTTCAAATTTATTAAAAGAGAACAAAGAGTCTATTATGCATGCAGAATAATACCCTAACATTTGACTCCCTGCTAGCATCTTCTTCTGTTTGATCCTGTCCTTACAAGCCTGTAATCATCAAATTTCAGGCAGCCAGTTCTTTAATGTAAAAATTGAAATAGGCTGAAAAGATTATTTCCAGAACCAGGTAGCACAGGATTGTGCCCTGCAGGGCTATATGATACAATTCAGAGAGAGTTGTACTGCCACTTAAATTGTGGACATACGGAATGGGATCAAAACAGGCCAGCAGGCGTTGTGGGATAGCTGCCAAGAAGGTCTTACGGAAAAGTGTTTCATTGTCACCTTCACTTCATGGAGATAAAAGCTTAACAAGGAGCAAGTGATTCGTTCTGGTGATGATTACAGAAGGTAAGATGAGCTACTGGAGGGAAGCTATAAAAAGAGCGGGCTGGAAGTTCTAAGTGACGCATTGCTAATTTGGAGACTTTCCTCCCTCCTAAATTTCATTAGTGATGACACCACTGTGAGAAATGTGTTTGTGCAAGAAGTTGTAGGTGGCTGCATACAGAACAGTAGACACTCAATTACCGTCTGCGTTCATACGGGCTGATCAGCTCCTGGCCTTCAACAGGGTTGCGCCAGCCCTGGTCATTTTTAATAACACTTGGGCGTCAGTTCACAGCCGTGGAGACAGTGGAGGGCCACAGGCTGCCAGCAGCAACCACGTATTTTCAGCAGCAATTCTCTTTAAAACAATTGTTTACATATAAATGTCAGTACCTACACCCAGTCTCTTGGATTTCTTTTGAACTCCCTGTTCAATCCTTTGAAAACTTTTGTATTTTTTATTTTTTATTAACATATAATGTATTATTAGCCCCAGGGGTACAGGTCTGTGAATCATCAAGTTTACACACTTCACAGCACTTACCATAGCACATACCCTCCCCAGTGTCCATAACCCCTATGTCCTCTCCCTATGACCCCCCACAAACATCAGTTTGTTTTGTGAGATTAAGAGTCTCTTATGGTAAAAACTCTTTTAAATGTGGATGTAAGGATTAACATTTTTTGAGGTTAGGTTATGGATACGACGTCTGAGCATGAAAGACAATTAAAAATGGTTAAGTGTGTGCATGACATACCCACCTAGAAAAATAATTAAAGTTGGCATTTCTAGGTAAAATGGCAGAGTGAAGATGAATCACAGAGCTTCCCTTCCCCAATGCTGAAAACAAAATACAAGAAAGAAGCAAGGATTTTAATAACAAACGATTCGTCATCCACAAGCTAGGAATGATGAACAATCTCAAATGTAACGTGTGATATGGCCTCGCCTGACTCCTCCTCCTTCCCCCATTTCCCGGAGACAGAACAGGAGTAAATAACAATCCCACCTCATCCCCCCAAGCACCATTTGGAGAGAAACAAATTGAAGATAGAGTAATAATCATAATATTGGTGATTGTAGTGATCTCCTTGGAAACAATAGTCCAGAGTCTTAGCTTTAACCTTCTGGGATGTCAGTTAATCTCTCCAGGGTTTATATAAACCCAGGCTCCTGTTTTCCAGTAGAGAGATATTTCTAACCTCATGGACCTTGTCATCTCTGGAAATGGAGTCACATACCCCCAGAGTTAACTTAGGAATCTATCTCCCGAAGTAACCGTTTGTCTGTCAAAAAGATAAGTTTTATTGGTCTTTCTTTTGGTTTAGTGTATAAAATTGTAAAATTTCATTTTGATTTTGTAGTCTTTTGCAGGCTACCTACATGCATGTACATTGATGAGTTTATGCAGTAATAAATCAGTTTTCTTTCTTTCTATATTAATTGTGGAGAGGTTGTTGACAGAAATTTTATTTCCCCAACTGATGAAATAGCGAACTCTCACTAAGTACTTACTATGTTGGCACATTCAGTTTTCTTATGAATGTTGAGTAAATACGATTATTATTCTAATTTTACAAATGAGAAAACTGAATTAGGGTAAGGTAAAAATAATTGCCCCAAATCATACAGCTAAGAAATGTAGGAATAGGAGTTAAAAACAAATATACTGACTTCTACTATCATGACATTATGGCATTTCAGGAGATTGTTAAAAAAAAAAAAAAAAAGAAATAAGGAAAAGAAAAAAATGAAACAAAATACCCCCATAAGCCAAAACCTGACCATACTTGAGAACCACCTCTCCATGGGGAAGGCAGCATGAAACTTGAAGAGTCTCCCAGAAGTAGATTAGCTAAACAATAAAGTGGAGTGACTTTTTAAAAATCCTAAAAGAGTAGATTCTCCAATAAAGAATTCTAAAAGACAGTGTTGAGATTTTTCAACCCACTATTTTTGCTGTCAGGCTACCGAAATGGAGAGAGAACAAAATACCTCATCCTCAATCCCTAGCTTGAACTGGAAGACAAATAAGGCTCAAAAAAGAGTAGGAAGAGTGACACTGAGACTTCATCATTATTAAATCAGACAAATGGATGAATGAATCTTTCCCTCAGAGTAAGAGCCAAGATGCAAACAAATAACACAAAAAAGATGCAAGGAAACTATGTGTATCAAAACAATTTGAGAAGGAAATATAACATGCAAAAGACTGATCAAGAAACCAGTCTAGACCTCCCAGAGTGTCCTCCCCTTCATTCATTCATTCATTCATTCATTCACATAGAGGTACTACTATGGTTTGAACATTTGTGTCGCCTCCCTCAAACTGAAATCCTAATCCCAAAGGTGACGGTATTAAGAAGTGGAGTCTTTGGGATGTAATCAAGTCATAGAAGTGGAAGGCCCTTATGAAAGTGACCCCCTCCCCCCAAGAGCTTCCTCACATTTTCCACTATGTGGGGGACACAGGAAGAAGATGTCCAACTGCAAGCTGGAAGAGGGTCTTCACCAGGACTCCATAGTCCTGGCACCCTAATCTTAGACATTAATCTCCAGAGCTATGAGAAATAAATTTCTGTTGTTTATAAGCTCCTCAGTCTTGGGTATTTTGTTATAGCAGCTCAAATGGACTAAGACATGCAGTAAGAATATTTAACATAAGATCCAATACTTAACACAAGATCTTAGAAAATTTTAAATATAGTTTATCCTTGAAAAATATAGGGGGTTGGGGTGCCAACCCCTGGCACAGTTGAAAATCCACATATACTTTTGACTCCCCCAAAACTTAACTACTAATCTAATAGCCTAATGTTGACCAAAAGCCTTACTAATAAAGTTGATTAACATATGCTTTGTACATTATATGCCTTATATACTGTATCCTTACAGTAATATAAGCTAGAGAAAAGAGAATGTTATTAAGAAAATCATAAGGAAGGGAAAATATATTTAGAGTACTATGTTGTATTTATCAAAAATATCTTCATGTAAGTGGACCCACACAGGTCAGACCCATGGTGTTTAAGGGTTTATACTGTATACAATATAGTTTATACAATACAGTATTGTTAGTTACAAGCACTCTACATGGCAATGGGCTCACAAATGTACACTTATTCCCAGACTCACGAAGCTCTATATGTTAAATACATACAGCTTTTTATATGTCAAACACATGACATGTCTTTTTTATGTGACAGAAATAGAAATCAGAAACTGCTGAGCTCATTGGTGCACTTGTACAAAAGTCGTAAGTAAACTAGCAATACATACTGGCTAGAGATAAAATCAAGTAGAAAACTTATAGACTAAAAGAAGTAGGAGGTCATTAAAATGGATAAAGAGGGGCGCCTGGGTGGCTCAGTGGGTTAAGCCTCTGCCTTCGGCTCAGGTCATGGTCTCAGGGTCCTGGGATCGAGCCCCGCATAGGGCTCTCTGCTCAGCAGGGAGCCTGCTTTCCCCTTTCATCTGCCTGCCTCTCTGCCTACTTGTGATCTCTCTCCCTCTGTGTCAAATAAATAAATAAAATCTTTTAAAAAAATAAAATGGATAAAGAAAAAATATAAAAATGAGCCAACATAAGGATTATGGTCTCTCCAAATTAGAGAACACAAAAACAGATAATAAAAAAAAAAAAATCTAGAATCTTATTTAAACAATGAAAATTTCTCTGAAGAAGGGGGAAGGCTTGAAGAAATGCATCAAAAGGCCCACTGCTAATATAGGGCCTAGAGTTAATACAGTTAGCTAATGTTAACTGCTATAATGATAATATGGAAATAAAAACTGACATACCCCCAATAAATTAATTTCATTGCTTTACAAGCAAACAAACAAACAAACAAACTCTTCTTCATATATTAAGGCAGGAAAAAACAAGTCACAAAGAAGTTAGAAATTATCAGAGTGGCTTGAGGCTTTGCTATACCAATATTCAGTAACAAAAGATGTTGAAACTATATCTACAAAATCCAGAGAGAGAAAAGCTGTATTTCAAGTTATTTTTTTTTTCAACCCAAAACATTGCCCCTTGTATATAGGCCCACAATTCCTTTCTAAAACCTTTGAGAATAGATTTGTTTTGTAATTCAGAATTTGTTGGATTTTGGGAAGATTGTATGATTGTTATACTATTTCTTAGGTAAGACTGGGGATGGGCTCACATCTTATAATCACATATCACATGCATCAGTATTTCTTTAGAAAAACTTACCAATATTCACCCTCAGAAAATACAGATGATAAATAATGTTTTATTGTTCGTGTCAGAATATTCTGCCAAATAATATTGGTTTAAAATCACACAAACATATTCACACACCCCTTTTCATTTTCTAAGCTTTTGAATTTCAGAATTATGGATAAAGGCAACAGATACAGATCTCAACCTGATAATGAAACTCCCTGTTTAAAAAAGTATTGAGGACAAAATACAATTAATCAAAGATGAATTAAAATAAAGAATTCAAGAAAAATAAAAGCAGCTGTGGCAAAAGACTAAAGAACATGATATATATTTGAATCTAGAACTATAATTATATAAGGAGAACTATACTCTCATGAAAGATTATAAATTCCATAAACCTTAATAATATAAAAATGAGAATTATGTGATTATAGAAGTATTAACCAAAGAAAACTCTTTGAGTAAGAAGAAAGAAAGAAAGAGAGGGAGGAAGGTAGGTAATGGAAAATGGAAACTTAGTCTATTCAGGCTGCTATATTGGAATAACCATGGATAGACTGGATGACTGGGAAGTTCAGGGTGAGGGCATTGGCAGATTTGGTCTCTGGTGAGGACTGAATTCCTAGTTCACATTTTCTTGCTATGTCCTCCCTTGGCGGAAAGGGTGAGGGAACTCTCTGGGATTTCTTTCATGAGGCCACCAATCCCATTCATGAAGGCTCCAGCTCCATGACTTAATCACCTGCCAGAGGTCCCACCTCCAAACACCATGTGTCATGAACACGCCATGAAGGCACACACAAGCTGTGTCTCGCAGTGTGGCTTCATTCAGTCATTAGACGAAGTTAACATAATTCCGAAGCAGGTTCAGGATTCCAAACTCAATGACATTTTACCGCGTGGTTAACTTGGCTTCTTACCAGGCACACAAAGCAGAATACAAGTCACACAACAAAGATACCCCGGGGGTAGGAAGTGAAGAGCGTCTCAGGCGCACAGTTGAGATACGACCTCTGTCCGGTCTGGCTCAGCTCTTGGCACTTACTGCTTATCACCTTCAAGCAGTGAAGGATCTCGGTTCTGTTCAGAGATCAGTCAGGCAAACTCATTGGTGGCAGCTGCCTTTTTTAAGTGGTCAGGCATAGTAGAATGTCAGTGTCTGAAGAGTCTGAGAGTTCGCTGCAGAAATCCTCCCTTTTTAAAGGGATTTAATCAGGCTTGGGCCCCTGTGGACCTCCTCTGCTGCTGCTTGCTATTAGTTCTGGGGTGTTGTCAGCTGGGGCTGGTCCCGGCGGCATTTTGTAGCTGCAGCATCTGAAACAGCCTGCATTATTGCCTCACCGAGACCCTTGCCTGACATGAGTGATTCCATCTTGCTCTCTACACCATGATCCTGGGGACTAGGTTTCCACACATGAATTTAGTGGGAATACAAACATTCAGTCTATAGCAGAAACCAAAAACCACAGTAGTGAAGTGAAATAAAATAAAATTGTACAAATAAGTACAAATGTATTTGTAATCAAAATAGTGTGAATAAGCTTGTGTTAAGTGTCACTATTAAAGAGAAAGATTCTCATATTGTTTGGAAAAATACCCAGTTATGAGTTCTTCACAAGGTGAGACATCTAACAAGACCTAACACCTAATGGCACAAATAAAATACATCAACAGAGTAAAACTAACCATATAGGAATTTTTTGAAGAGATGTACCAGGCATCAAATATTTAAAGCAAAAATTGAAAGGAACAAGAGGAGACATTTTTAAAATAGAAAATGATAGTGGAAGATTTTTAGGTATTATTTTCAAAAATCGACAGATTATGAGACAAAAATTAAATTACAGCACATATATAGAAATAGAGATTTACAGGTCCATATTTCTATGTATCTGTATTTCATAAATGTTAAATACACATTCTTTTTAAACATACATGGACTGTTCACTAAAAGCAAGCACTTGAAAGCTACAAGAAAATTTCTATAATTACTAAAATGCAAAATTCACAGAAGCCACTTTCCACAAGTAGTAAAAAGAGAAAGGCAATAAAAGGAAATTAAAAAGAAAAAAAACTCTACCTAATTGAAAAGTTAAAAACTCTCTACAAAATAACTTTAGCATTGAATAAATGCTAATCAAACTTAAAATATTTTAAATAAGTTTTTTTTTAAGATTTTATCTATCTATCTGACAGAGATCACAAGTAGGCAGAGAGGCAGGCAGCGAGAGAGGAGGAAGCAGGCTCCCCACTGAGCAGAGAACTCAATGCGGGGCTCGATCCCAGGACCCTGGGATCATGACCTGAGCTGAAGGCAGAGGCTTTAACCCACTGAGCCACCCACACAGCCTGAAATAAGTTTTATTTCAACTTACTGTTCAACATATCAAAGCCAATAGACATGGGGGAAAAAATGGTCTTCAGGAGGAAAGGTAGAGCATCAATACATATGTGAGAATATGAGAAAGATTTAAAATAATTGAACAATTTCTTAGTCAATAAACTAGAAAAATACCAATAAATGGAATACTAAAAGAATAAAATAAAAGCAGTAAAGAAAAATGAAGGCAGAAAATTATGAATCAAAAAATAATTTATTAATAGAGTTGATGACATACCCGAGAACCAGTCCTAATACACTTAAGTAAGTAATTATGTAATTAAATTAGTTTGTAATGCTGATCAAGAAAACAGAAAAAGGGGCGCCTGGGTGCTCAGTGGGTTAAAGCCTCTTTCCTTCAGCTCAGGTCATGATCCCAGGGTCCTGGGATCAAGCCCCGCATTGGGCTCTCTGCTCAGTGGGAAGCCTGCTTCCTCCTCTCTCTCTGCCTGCCTCTCTGCCTCCTTATGATTTCTGTCTGTCAAATAAATAAATAAATCTTAAAAAAAAAAAAAAACAGAAAAAGCACACATATACAGTATCAAGAATGAGAAGAACATAAATGGTTATAGAGAGTTTTGTTTTATTTTTCCTTGTGACAGTTATGATATGAAACTTTACGCCAGTAAATTTGAGAGTCTAAATGAAAATTTTCATTTTTTATATTATATAAAATATTTTATTTATATATAATTATTTTATAGTTTATATATTTATATTTATAAATATAAATATTTATTTATATTTTATATATTTTATATTATATATTTAATATTTATGTTTATTTATTATATATTTTATATTTCTAAATATTTTATTTATATATTTTTATATTATATAAAATAAAATATATTTAATATTTTCATATTAAATTTTGACTCAGAAAAAGTAGAAACTCTGAACAATAACATAGATGTGAAAGTGTTGTTGCTACATTACCTTAAAACAGAAGCATAAGCCTGTGGTGTTTAACAGTGAGGATTATCAATCAGCCTGCATACATAGAAATTGCTTCATAGCAAGAAAAAGTGGAAACGTCCCCAGTGCATTGTTTAATGCCAACCACAGGGGCGCCTGGACGGCTCAGTCTTAAAGGTCCACCTTAAGCTCAAGTCCTGATCCTACGGTCCTGGGATCCAGCTCTCATCCTGCTCCCTGCTGGGCAGGAAGCCTGCTTCTCCCTCTACCTCTTCCCCTGCTCTCTCTGTCAAATAAATACAAAAATTTCAATAAATAAATAAATAAGGCCAGCATAACTGTGATTCCAAGAATGACACAGGACAAGCTAGAGGCTCTTCTTACTTGAGTATTGTAATTGAAATTTGATAAAATATCAGCATAAATGGATCTGGCTGTACCATGTATATGTAAGGAAGACTATACATGGACTATGGGTTTTATCCCAGGAAAGCAGCAATTGTGGACATCAACAAAGTTGTTAATGTAACTAATAAGGCTTATCAGTAAGAAGAGAAAAATATTTCAAAAATACTAATAAAATTAAACTTACATAAAAAAATAAAAAGCACTAGCTAAGGGAAGTTATCTACCTTGCTAAGTGGTGCATAGCAGAAAACTCAGCAGACATTAAAAGTAATGGTAAAATTGTAAAATCTTTACCATTGCATCTAGAAACACTTTTTATTTTTTATTGTTAGAATTTTCTGATGAAGGTATTTTAGTTGTGTAATTAAAAATAACTTTTAAAACTGATTTAAAATTATTGCAGAGGGATAAAGAAAGATATTTCATGCAAATGGAAATCAAAAGAAAGCTAAAGTAACTATACTTGTATCAATCAAAATAGACTTTAAAATAAAAACTAGTAAGAGAAAAGTATGGGCATTATGTAACGATAAAGCAGTCAAAGCAACAAGAAGTTAACACTAGAAATAATGGTAATATACTGACATTAATATTGGTTGGTTTTGTGTTTAGACTAGCTAATTATTTGGGTTTCTTTGTGTTTAGACTAATTATTCTCTAATTAGCTAACTAGACTCACTAATTATTCCCTTGCTTATTAAACTGTAAGAAATACTTTTCACTATTTAAAATAAATCAAATAATTGTAAGATAGCCATATTAAATTACATATTTTTGAAAAATCACAATATTGGAAATAAATGAGCCCAAATTTAACAACTAATAATAGATATTCTTCTGCACCCTTATGTACTAATCCCTGAAAGAGAAAAGAAATCGAGAAATAAAAATGCAGATTAAAAAAAAATAGACATAGATTACATAGCATGCATGGAGACATAGAGCTAATAAATGCCAATACCACTGTTGGCCCCAAAACTCATGCATTCACAAAGTTAAGAATCTTGTGCTTGTTACCTTGTATCCTTAAAGAAGTCATTTAACTACACCATGCTAAATGTCTTAAATTACAACATGAGAAAAAATGTTTAGATTTATGGTAGCTAATTCCTCTAGGTACTTTTAAAATTTAAATTTAAAATGTCAATTGCACAGGAAAAGACACTCTTACTGGTGTCTCTGTTCTGAATACAGAGGATTAGATGGATTTTTTCCTAACTAAAATGGTAGTTAATGTTTTAGCTCTAGAAGCAGATCTGAAATGGAAACACACACACACACACACACACACACACACAGAGTAAATAGCTATTTTAATGATTGTGTGCTTTTGTTCCAAAGGGTATGTGTTAACAGGTATTTTTATATTTTTATTTTTAATAGAAAGACAATGACACTCATTTGTTTCCTAAATACTAAGAATATCCTTCAACCAAATAGTGAATTTCTTACACTTTCATGGAGTTTATATTAATTTTTCCTCATCCAATTTGCTTTATCTTGGCTGGTTGTTTTCAATAGTGAAAACCATCATTACTAACATGCAACTTCCTTCTTCTTAGTCTAAAGTAATTTTAGTTTTTATAAAATATTTATCCTGAAGTTTAAAGGTTTCCATTTTCTAGTCTAGAGAATAGAACTTTTTAATAGGAACATAGAAACATAATGAGTCTTAGTCTCCTGGGCTCCATGCCTACTCTGAAAATACAATGTTATAATTTAATGTCCCTGAAAGTCTTTCATTGTGTGAGTAAGGATTTCATTCTCTTTCAGTGAGAACTAAAACAGAAGGTGAGTGTTCTTGGGCCTTAGGAACCCTAAGGAAGGGGACAAGTGATAGCAGGAGTCTTCTAACCGACAAACACTTGGTTATGCTGAAGAATGTCCTCTGATCCAGATAGCACCCGAACACTGAGGACATAAGCCTGCTTCAGTCACAGTGTCCAGGAAGCTGGAGGCTGTGTCCCACCAGCATCATGGCCACTGCCTGATTTCACTGACATAAAACAGGCTGGTTGGGGAAAAATCAGAATACGTCCCTTTACAGTGATGGCTGTCTTTCTCCATTTCTCTGTTTGTTGTTTCATTGGCATCAACCATCTGATGCTCTTTTGATACAGTTGCTACAGAATATAGTCAATTTCTTTTCACCTGACCTAGGGGCTAAATTACTAAAAAGTGGATGAGTTGGAAACCTCACTACTTTTTTATCACCATTTCTACCTAAGAACGGATGATAGCTAAAATTCATAATCCACAATCAATGGTTTCTTTCAAACCTAATGTTCTCAATGGTTCTAAACACTTAAAAAGTAATTTCAACCCATTTTTGCTATTGTGTCTTCCCATATCCTTATTATGATTTACTAGCCAGACAAGGCAATTAAAAGTCAGAATGGTTTGCAGCACAGGTTTGCTCTATATTTTCCTTCTATTCCACAGTCAACAAGAAATTATTTATAATTTTCTACGTAAGAATGGAGAAATCAAGCTTTCCTAATTACTCTGCTCTCGTGGTTGGAAGAACTTCTCTATTCCCTCTTCCATTATGGACTGCTATAATAGTAAGACGATACCCCTAAGGTTTCAAATCTGAAATCAGCACTCTTTCCAGGACACACATTGCATTTGGAGCTTCATTTATTTTTAATTCCCACAGTTTCCTCATCTCACAGAACACTTTTGGGCCACCTTTGTGCACCATCCAGCATGAAATGTAATTTACCCTTAGTTGGCTTAAGGGAAACGTAACTGAGAAGGTCCATCTGAAATAAGATATTATATACCTCCTTCAAAATTTTTCAAACATTTGGGATCTCTGCATTGCCTCGCAAACCCAACGTTTCTTTTAGGATTCGGAAGCATGATGCAGAAATGTCTTCATCTTCCAGCAATTTAATAAAAGGAATTGGGGGGCTTACAGTACGGTTGAACAGCTCAGAGGCAGGGCCTTAAGAGTACCCTCCACAGGCACACGGGCCAACTGGCTTACCAGGAAAGTGCGCGCAGTCAGGGTGGAGGGAAATTGAGAGGGGTTCATGGAATGTGGTGCTCCAGCAATGACAAGCTGCTGCTATCCTCCACTTGGCAAACACTGTCTGCTGCTTGGCGTCCATGAAGCCAGAGGCTGGAAAGTCGGATATGAACGCAGAAAAATTCCACAGTTCCAAATGTCCCACAAATGCATCAAAAATGGTAGAACCTAATCTTCCATCAGAATCGTAGCTACTTGGTGTAGCAGGAAACAGGCTATTTCACTTTCTACCCTCTACTTTACAGGAATGCACAATAGAAAGAGATTGTTGTGGATGCTAAGAGCCAATCCACCTCCTATACTATATAACCCAAGCAAAGTCCTCCAAGTCTGGTGTTCAAAGTCTTCTGTGAACTTTTCTTAAGCCATCTTTCCAAATTTATCTCCTGCTTATTGTCTCTTTTATAACATACAGGCAGGGCAAACTGAAGTTCTTTGAAAGTTCTCCTGAATATACTGCAAAACTCCTATTTCTGTGCCTTTGATTACCATTTTTCCCTTTCTTAAGTACCAAACCTACCATATCTTTTGTGCAAAATCTCTTCCTCATCGCTATGCTAAAGCTTTATTTTCCATAGATTAGTGACCTTTGAAAGTAGTGTTTCTGATAATCTTAGTCTTCTTGCTATAATTTTAGAATAGTGTCACAAACACAAGAACTCAGCAAACATCTGAAAAGATATAATAAAAGCATATAATTTTATACCACTATTTCCCTTCACTGTACCTTATGGATTGAACTTCACTATTAATAAACAATGCAACTCCTAAGGAATTAATTTTCAAAGTTTCCTCAAGGTTCAGAACATTTTATTCAAATTACAAATTTACCCAAATGACTACCTGGCTTAAAAGTTTTCCTGACTTGAATCAGGTGAGGGCCATATAATTTATATGGGCACCTATGTTTCCCACCTCAAACACACACACAAATATATACACACACAGCATGGAACTCTCTTAGTTCTACTCAAAGTACAGTTTGAAAGTTGCTTTCTTAGGTGCACTCCTCTCCACTCCTCTTGTTTGTGTGTAAGAGAGAGAGTGTATATGTTCACATGAATTCTTGAAGACACACTGACAACTCAGGTCATTTGTGGAATTATTACCTAACTGGATTCACAAGATGCTATACAAAAAAATTAAGACTCAGATCTAGTTATTTTACTTCCTTATATTCTTAACTAAACAGTCTCAAAACTTTGGTTGTTGGAGATAGAAGACGGATAAATAGAAATATAAATAAGCCATACAGAAAGGAAGAGAACAAGAAAGAGATGGAGAGAAGGAGGAAAAGTCAATGGATGTGGGGATTACTGGAATGAGAGGATGATATTTTCTACACATAAAAAAGAAAAAAAAAGGAAGAAAGAAAATATGATGCCAGACCTCATCAAGAATTTTTCAGAATCTCTTCAAAGTCATCCCCCTAGGCTTTTTGTTTCTCTGGAAGTGTTTTGAATATTTTTATAATTTAGAACCATTAAATAGTTCATAGAAATGAAATAATTTAATTTTCTTTTATGTACATATAAAGAAAATATTCCATACAAAAGGTAAACCATTATTTCTACTCTCCATCATATTCAAAAGGCAGGCTATTCCAAGTTTGGTACCTCTCTTCTCTCATCTACAACACAGGTCTATTACATTCTACTGAAACATTGTATGTAATAGAACACTACTACAGATAGATGTTACTGGGATTTAGAAAATCAGACAAAATACAATGTTTATAGCCTAGACCACTAGATTCCATATGTTCTTTTACTAAGAAAAATTCTGTTAATGTTATGCCTTATTTATGGCAGTCACATTTTATTTTTGATATTTCTGTTCCCACCACATAATACATTATGGTTCCATATGGTCACAGTATTCTTCCCAAACTGTCCTACCTTTTGATATATTGAAGACATTTTTGTCATATACCTTTTTTTTCTAAAAAACAAATATTTCACCAAATTGAAATTGCTCCTTTCTGAAATATTATATTGGTTGTGATTTGCAGAAAGCAAACTTGAAGACAGTCCATTTTGCGGGATTTTACAGAAATATAATTGCTCTTTGCTATTACTTTATTTAGTTGCAAAACGTAGAAAACCAATAACTGTGGTATTGTATTCTTGCCAAGTGTAGTTGGGTTATCAGGTGGTTATAGTAGATTGACAAATCGAAAGTGTCTTCTTTTCCATTCCCTGACCAACTACTGATTCATCATTTGACCTTGGAAAATCAATTGGCCTCCTCATACCTCAGTTCAACTGGAGAATTAGGTAAAAATTAGAATTTTGCTAATTTTGCTAGAATTAAGCTAGGTGTTGCATCTCATCTTAACTGACTATCTAGAAATTGCACATAGTTTTTTTTTTCTTTTGCTATGCAAAAACTTGATCATGATTAAAAGATATTTCTGCTTCAATAAGTATCCATTGTCTTATTATTAAAACATTGCTTACAACTAAGGCTTTTTAAAAGCCTGTGAATAACTATTGCATTAAATTTAAATAATGAGTGACTATGTTAACCTAGAATATTAATCTTTAACACAAACATGAGTGCATTAAAATAATATTTACATAAAATATATCTTTACATA
Source organism: Mustela putorius furo (assembly GCF_011764305.1). NCBI lineage: Eukaryota > Metazoa > Chordata > Mammalia > Carnivora > Mustelidae > Mustela > Mustela putorius. Next base: position 1,380,586 of record NW_025422112.1, on the reverse strand, counting down.
TATACCATATATATTATGTATATAGTTGTAAATAAGTCTGTATATATGTACACACTGAGCTGCAAATTCGCCTATGGCTATGAACTTTGATTCATTTCTGCATTCCCTGAACCTAGCTCATCACCTGTGACCCTGCAGGTTCTTAATAAATGTTTGTTGGATGAATAAGTGGACAAAAATGTCTTGACTTATTGCATCTGCAATTATGTAAATAATGCCTGGCTTGAATATGAAAAGGAAAGGTACAGTTATGTTAAAAAGAAAGTCTTCAGTACATCTTCATACTTAAAGAACATAGAGGAATGTTACCTGGAGGAGAGAGCATCGGAGGGAGAAAATATAGCAAGGACTGTCTACCATGTCAAAGTGGTTGTCCCAGGACCCACCTCAACTTCCACTTCTCTCTCGAAACTCCATATATCCATCTCTTATAGGTGCTATTCACTAATCACTTAAAGAATTAGCAATGAATTTTGTTTAAAATTACCATAAGGACTTGAGTTCATATTACTGTTTATGGGTAGATCAAGCTAATCAACTGACATCATAATAACTGTCTTCCACTCTTTATGTGAGATGCAGAGTATGAACTTAACAAATCTAGGGAAAGACCGAGAATATCATATAGAATTTACATTTCCTGAAATCAAACAAGAAAATTTAAAGACAGGTATTTAATATACACCAAATTAGTTACTAGTCCATGTCAAAATAAATGAAGCTTTTGACCCATTCATTTGGATCAGTAAGGAAAACAATTCATTCTCACCATTTATTTTGCTGAACAACAGAATAAATAGTCCAACTCAACAGCCCATATTTGTGGGTCTTCAATATTGTATGGCCACTGACTCCATTGAGACAATACCAAAGCTCTGGACCCACTCCCAGAAAAATGTGTAGATTCATGTATACCACATATTTTCAGGATATTCTGGAACATATTAAAGCTAGATCTCAATGTAAGAATCCCCACTGCTGAGCAGAAGATACAGAATCCTTCTCACTGACTTCTCATTTTTTCATGTCAAACAACAACTACTAAAGTGACACTACTGGTCTTTTTATTTACTCCTTTATTTATCCTTAGCCCATGTGGGAAAAATATTAGCTGATTGTAGGTGACATCCATCAAACCATGCTTTTAACTTGGGGGGGGGGGTGGTAATCTAGTCAAACTCTGCAGAAACTGAGTAATTGGCTTTTTTGCTGCTCCCTTTTCCCAAGCCTCTGTGAGGCAACAATTCAGGATGCATGTGTTTGGTCTGCAAACTCTTTAATCTCAGATGTATTATGCCAATGAATAACATAAGAAAGGTAAAAGGATGAGTGTGCTGGTGTAGGCAGGACATGGTGGAAAGCCTGTTTGACCACAGATCAAAGCTTTTCCCTTTAAACAACTGTATCAGTAATAAAGCTCAGTCAGTTACAAACTTAGGTATTTTAGACTTGATATGTTATTGATTGAGCTCTTGTTACCTTAACACTGGTGATATATGGACACATCTACATGGCAGAATAAAAGGAAGAACTTGGAACAAGTTATAGCTAATTTATGATATTTGGTGAGACGGTCTGTTCAAAACTTGTAAAACTCTTTTGTTTTAAACTCAAGCCATTACATTCTGTTGTACCCAAAAATCACAAAAAAGAAAAATTAATTCATTTTCCATCGATGGTACCTATAAAACTACACATGTATAAAGAAAGATGATACTTTAAAGTTTATCTAAGTAAAATATTTATTTACAGACAAGTGAAAAAAATATGTATTATATTATATGGATAGATGAGTACCAGTCCTAGAATTCAGGTTTAATGCACCTCAGTTGTGTTTTCTTTATTGTTGTTAAACACTTCTTTAGTTTCACACAAACAAATAGTGTAGAAGAGAGACTCGAGTTATATAAATATTACTGTCCTATTCAGCTTGGGCTGCTATAGCAAAATACCATGAACTTATACAACAGACATTTATTTCTCACAGTTAAGGAGGCTTGAGAGTTCAAGATCAAGATGCTGTGAGAGTGGGCTCCTGGCAGTCTCCGCTCACGGCGAGCATCCTCCTCCGTATTTGTGCTGTAGACAACCACATTCGCATTGTGTGCATGTAGAGAGACAGAGATTTCTCTCACTTTCTTTCCTTATAAAGGTCCTAATCCCACCATGGTGGTGGTGGGCAGTTTATAAACCTAATTACCACCTAAAAACCCCACCTCCCAACATCACATTGAGGGTTAGGTTTCCAACACATAAATTTGGGAGGGACAGAAACATCCAGACCATAACAATTACCCAATTCTATTACACACACACACACACACACACACACACACACACAATTCCTTTCAGTTCCCTTTATTGTTGATATTTTGTGACTAAGATCTTATAGACATTAGAGAGTAAACAATCAAAAAAACTGCTATGTGTAGAAGTTTGGCAGTTAAAAGAATAAAGTCCTAAGCATCTATCTCCTGCCTTATTTTTAAATTTTTCTCCCTGTTTTCCTACTATACCTAACCTTTAAAATGGACCATTTAAATAGATATTTTCACCCTGCCTTCTGAGCATCAAACTTAAATTGTTCAATAAAATGAGTTGTATGTAAAGGCTGCATTGGAATCATGGTCTAAAAGTGTTTTTTGTTGTTTCTATTTTATTAGTCCTCATACAGCAGCACAATGAAAGAAGCTAGTTTACTTTCCCCATGTCTTCTGAAATACTGGTTCTTTTTGCCGTTATTAAATCTCTCAAGCCAGATAGTCATTTTACTACATTGTGCTGTCTGTTTCAAAGTTGAAATTTCTTCCAAACTTGAATTGCTGGTATTTATCTTTAAATAGACACTCAGGACTCTTTCTATTTGCAAATATACCTAATCATATATTTGTTGTTCACCTTTTCAATTCTAAATCATATTTTACCTGTCAGAAAGATTAAGCAGTTTCCTAGGTACACTGAGGGAGGTGCAGCATTATTTTTCTAAGTGTTGCTAATGCATTTCCACTTGAAATTAATTATTTAGTACTAACTCATAGAAGCAATCACTTCAACTGATTGGACCAAAACAATAACCCATTCCTTTACTTGTCAGTCAAATGGTAATGGTAATCAAAGTGCTGCTTGAGATGGTCAGACTTTACAGCCTCAAGGTGCCCATTATCCCATTAATTAAAACTCATTTACGTCTTACACTTAAATTGAACAAATCAGTCAGTTCTTCTGTAAGAGAGCAAAAGTAGAGCTTCCTGCATGTGGGGAAACAGATCAAATTAATTTGACTCTTTGGCATTCAGTTTGGATGCCCTTTAAAGAAATTGTCAAAATTTTTTAATTAGGGTATCTAGCTGAGAAGCAATCTTTTCTTTCGACATGGAAGAGTCTTCCCCCCACCCCAAATTTCTGGTTAATTATACAATCTTCAATACTTCTATTTAATACAAATAGGTTTAAATTTAAAAAGCATTTTTAAATCAAACATGAGTGATTTTTGTATGATTATTTCAAATATACAGCAAGGAAATAACACACAGGATGTTACTTATATTGTTCCCAAAGAAGGTAAGAGAATTTCTTCTACTCCACCTTCTTCTTTCTGAATTCTGTGAATGTTGATTTGAGTAGTTAAGAAGCTGAGGGTCAGCTTCAAACCTGGATGGTAATACGTTTGGTAGCATTTAAGTAGGGCATGTACTAGGTTGTTTCTGTTCTCTTTGTTCAAATTTCTATATACTCTTCTAATATCAACAATTTAAAATGAGATTCTTTTAAAAGAACAGGGATTGAATATAAACATATTTTCTCCTACTCAGTGCTCTTTTTTAACCACAAAGCAAGTATTCTAAAATCTCTGGTCTTTTTTCTTAGTATTGAAATTTGTGATTTTTAGATGCATCACCTTCTGAATTGCCCAGCTCTTTCCATCACATTCCATGTCTCCTGATTATAGACTCATTCTTATAAACAATCCATACACTGTGCTCCACTGTCCTAAACTTAATGTTTATTACCATCCATTTAGAAGTTGCTAATGAGGGTACATGGGTAGCTCAGTTGTTATGTGTCTGTCTTAGGCTCAGGTCATGATCCCAGGGTCCTGGGATTGAGGCCCACATCAAACTCCCTACTAAGCAGGAGGCCTGTTTCTCCCTCTCCCACTCCCCCTGCTTGTGTTCCCTTTCTCACTGTATCTCTCTCTGTCAAATAAATAAATAAAATCATTTTTTTAAATACCATTAAAAGTATTCATCTTAAAGTCTAAAATTATATTTTCATTGTCTTTGAACACAATGAAGATGGAAATCTCTAGACAGTGAAGCTAAATGGCTATGATTTTATACTAAGAACAGATCATAACACAACTTTTGCAGGCTTCCTAAATGTAATGTGCTATTTTACAAGGGAAAAGACTTTCCTGTCAAAATGCAAAATTTAATCTAGATCATGAATGCTATTTTTATTTTTTTTAATTATATTTATTTATTTGAGAGAGAGAGAGAGGGAGAAAAAGAGAGAGTGGGGGAGGAGCAGAGAAAAAAGAAGAGGGAGAGACTCTCAAGCAGACAACACTCCCCCCACCCCCAAGGACAGAGCCTGACACAGGGCTCAATCCCACAACTCTGAGATCATGGCCTGAGCTGAAATCAAAAGTGAGATGCTTAACCAGCAGCACCCAAGCACCCCAAGAACTTGAATGGCATTTAAAAAAAAATAGTTCCCCCCCAAAATAAATAAATAAATAAATAAAATAAATAGTTCCCATAAGAAAAGTCTCAATCTGGGCTTCTTTATAATTAATGGTGATTATAAGGACCTCTAAAAATGATGTAGTTAAATTTGTAGTTGTCTTCAGCATGCCTTTATCTAGCTGTTCTCCCTCTTCCTCATATCTTCTTTTTCATTCTTGATGTGTACCTTTATTTATGGCATGTGCCTTTTCTCAATGTATTTATTCTGCCTTACTAGTCCAAGATAGATTTTTCAGAGGTTAATTTTGAGTTCATGTTCCTCTGTGCTCTAACTTCACTAAGCTGAAGATGATGCCGAAACTTTATTGTTTAAACTAGAGTTTAAAGTTACATTATATCATATGTGCCTCAAAACAAACAAACAAACAAACAAACAAACTGTAAATGAATGTGTTTGTTATGTTTTGGTCACTAAACACATTACTTTTGTTATTTAACAATCTCTCTCACTCAGCCTTTCTATTTCCAGGTTAATATTAGAATTCATTATCCAAATGGAGTCTGCTTGTGTGGTACATCCAATATATAATTCCTTTTTGGAGGATGGATGACCAACAGGTGTGTTATTTAAATCTGCTGTCATAAATGATTTTTGCTTGTAATTTGCTTTCAAAACTGGTTTTACTCTTTTCTCTTGCTCTGCTTCATACATCATTCCTGCAATATATCAATATATTGTTTAACTTTATTTTTTAGTAAGTTCATTTACTTTCTCCTTACCTCATCATTTTTCCTAGGTATCCTCCAACTAATAGAGAGTGTTTTTGTTTATGCTACAAAATTGGTATTAGGTTGTTTTTGACACATTTATGAATAGTAGCCACATAATAAAGAGTTTAGTAGCCTAAGTAACAAAATGTTAGAAGTACTCAGGCAAGCTTCAGATTATTTGCCATATTTCTACCCAGTAGCATTTTCATTTTTCCTTCCCACAGTGCTTTTCTCGGTCTCATAGTTCTAAGATTAGTAAGAGAAAAGCATACAAATACATTTAATATAAATTCTACATGACATGGAAGCCTTCATAAGGAAAGGAACACCTAGAGAAACAGACCTGAGTATTTTTGTTTTGTCTTCTTTTGTTTTGTTTAGACCTGAGTATTTTATGTTAAGTTTGAGGAAGGGTGGGCAGTCATGTGGACACATGATAGGTTAAGGAGGGTGAGATAATTATAGTCAACCAAGGCCTGTTTAAAGTCCTCTTGGCATCCCTTTGTCTTTGGAAATAAGGATTTTCCTCTTCTCTGGGTATAAGAAGGGCCCCTCTCATATTAGGGTTTTATAACCTATTGCAGGGAAGACAGCAGGGGAGGGGGGTCAGAGTGACCTTCCTGCTTCTGCCATTTTCTCAGACCCCTTCAGCTTAAAATATTCAATATGCCGCAATGCTGTATTTTGGGATAGCAAATCCTGAACCCCATCATTGACACCAATCAAGAAGCAGGAAGAAACTCCTTTAACTTTCATGGATCTCTTTTTAAAACCTGGGCATCCTTGCCAGAAATCATCCACACACTTCCCCTTGGGTCTGATGGCCATGGTGGCAAAAGTGCCCATTCCTTAACCAGTCACTAGTAGAAAAATGGCATGAACATCATGGTCTATGATTCTTCAGCATTCTCTTCTTGTGATTTGGAAGGAGTACCCAATGGCTAAAGGTAGACTCTATATGTAAGGACTATGAAGAGAATGGTGTGTGGATAAGCAAAAAATGAGTAACTTCTGCCATAGACTATAAACTCCATGAAAGCAAATCTCAGTGCTCCTTACTCATCACAGTATGCTGAAGGCTTACTATACCAGTCCCTGGTATAGAGTGGGTGCTTATTCATGAATCCATTTCCCAAATACTCGATGATGCAAATACTAATATTGATGAGAATACTACTGTATAGTTCTCAAATGGCAAAATAGGAGGCAACTAACCCAATCTCAAGACGACTATAAAAATAGAACACACAATATTTGTTACCATGGTATGCAATATCTGGATATTTTGAAACTTTATTTGAAAGTCACGAATGACCTCCAAGTTGCTGAATGTAATGGTCAGTTCACAATTATGTTACCTGACACTGCAATCATTTCCTCCTCTTCCTTTTACCTTCTTTGGACTTTCAAGGTCTCACATTATCTTTGTTTTCCTCTCTCACTGGCTGTTCATTGCCAAACTACTTTAATTGTCCTTTCTTTCACTTCTTAATATTGAAGTGCCTCGATTCTCGGTCTTTATTCCTCTTCCCTCCTCTATTTACAATCATTCCCTTGATGATCTTTCCTTTCTCTCGACTTTATATATTATCCAGATGCTGAAGAACACCGAAAACCACAAATTTGCTGATTATGTTTCCATAATTTTTCTTTCTTTAATTGTTTCTTTCTCCTTTCTACTTCTTATTTTATTTTTTATAGACCAAGGTAGAAACAAACAAAAAATGAAATAAAGTTGCTGCTGTGATTGCAAAATTACTCACAGCAATCTTTGAAGAAACATGCCCATTGGGAGAAATGACACAATTCAATTCAACAAATATCTGTGTTGTGCCTATTATGTGAATGACACAGTGCTAAGAAGCCGAATGGGAATCAGTCCCACTCTCAAGATGCTTATAACAGTGCACAGAGAATGTCAGCACACAAATAACTGTAACTATAAAAGAAGGCAGAATAATCCCTAGTTCCTTCTCTGTAGCTATAAACTTGTTTCCTGTCTCCTCTGTCCTAAGAAAAAGCAAAGCAAAACAAAAACAAACCACAGGAGCAATTTTTTTTTCCCCTCAGAACTGCATCCTTCCCTGCTCTTTAATGCCAAATCCTTGAAGGAATTTCTCATTACCGTATTCACCTCTTAATCCCTTAATACCTGTTTTATGTCATTGGTATTAAAGTTACCATCGTAAGCTTGAGTGCACTGACCTCCCTGGGTCATATCTCTTTCTCTCCTTCCTCAGTTTTCCTGCTGAATTACATGCTGTGAGCCACTCTTCCTTCTTAAACTCTATCACACTGTTCTTTGTTCTCTCTTCTTTGTTCACTTCTCATCTCAACTACAAAACAGGAGAATCTTGGCTTACTATAAATTTATGTGAAAGGATTTTGTTTGACACAAAGCACACTTAGAATCAGTGATATGAAATATTCATGAAAAACCCAATGCAAGTTTATATTGCACAAGTACAAGTACGAAAAAGGGGACGTAATCATGCTCCCAGGATGGAAGCGAAGTAAGTCATCTGAAGGGATCTGTAATACAAGTCACATGATGAAGAATTGATGATACAGGATTTATTGAGCCTGAGCAAGAGACATAGAAGGGAACAGAATTTTTAACTTTAAATATTTAAAGAATTGGGATTAGGACAAGCGAGCAGAAATTTTGGGAGAGATCTTAAAGAATTCCTAACAATTTGAGATACCCATATTGGAAAGGCTTGTCTCATGAGGCAGTTAGTTCAAGCAGAAGCTAAAAGGCAATATGTATGAAATGTTCTGAAAAGGACTCTTGCTTTGGAAAGGAGCTGAGACTAGATTAAAGCCCCTTGCAATGTGGAAATACTGTGATGAATGAAATCATTAGGAGACTATCATTAGTTTAAGCTTACAGTTTCAGACCTGGACATCTTTCAATTTATGTTTCCACACTAGTATCTTGGATTTGGGGAGGAGATGAAAACTAGCTATGCTATGAATGATTCATGTGGTCTGAGTCTGTAGAAGTTTTGCATAGGATATGTTAGCATTCGATGCGGAGAATGTTAGAGATTTTTTTTTATTTGTTTGTTTTGAAGATTTTATTTATTTAAGAGAGAGAGTGAGCAGGGGGAGAGACTGAGGGAGGGGGAGAGGGAAAAGCAGACTCCCCTCTCAGCAAGGAGCCTAATGCAGGATCATTCCTAGGACCCTGAGGACCATGAGATCATGACCAGAGCCAAAGACAGACACTTAACTGACTGAGCCACTCAGGTGCCCCAAGAATGTTAAGAGTTAAACAACAAAACTATTTTGGAGAAAGTTTAGCAAAAGAGAAGGTCCTATGATCATATAAATATTTTGTCTGTGTATTTTGGGTTAAAAAACTATTTCTAGGGGCACCTGGGTGGCTCAGTGGATTAAAGCCTCTGCCTTCAGCTCAGGTCATGACCTCAGGGTCCTGGGATCAAGACCCACATTGACCTCTCTGCTCAGTGGGGAGCCTGCTTCCTCCTCTCTCTCTCTCTCTCTCTCTCTGCCTGCTTCTCTGCCTACTTGTGATCTCTGTCTGTCAAATAAATAAACAAGATCTTTAAAAAAAAAAACCCAATTTCTATGATGTTACTAATTAAAGCATTTCATTCATGTTTTCATTAGAGAAATTAAAAATGTAAAACTTCAAAGACTCTATGAGCAGGTAACAGTTATGTTATTATAACCTTCGACTGTTTATATTCTCTTTCAAAATATAGTACATTAAAATAAAAAAAAACCTAAAAACTAAAAACAAAAAGTCCTGTCCTGTAAACATCAGAACAACAACTTTTGCACTATTGAACATATATATACATATACACACATGGATATGAATGTGTATGTACACACCTGTGCTTTCTTTATATGTATATTCATCACATATATGTGAACATATACGACCCACGTGTTTTATCTCTCCTATAAGAGGATAAATCACAACTGGTAATAATTTCTTTTGACCTCCTCCTAGACTTAGATGCTCCTACTTAAAATAGTACTGAGTTTGAAGCCAATTTTCAATAATAACTTACTGATCTTAATTGATATTTTTTGGAAGAATCGTATAGCATGAAAAATACTACATATGAATTTTTCTTCTAGAATAATTTTAAACATGTACTGCACACGGCGAGAAGGAAAGTTGGGGCACCAAGGATAAAAACTGCATTCAAGGCTGCTAATACAGTAGTCTCAGTGAATCAGATGCAGCATGTAACTCATGAAATAATAGATTATCATGAAATAAATGAGTCAACTACTAATTAAAAAGTGAGTAACAACAATTTAGGGAAACCTAATTTCATAGTAACAATGATTCCTGCCAGGAAGCCTTCTCGTCTTTAAGGAAACAAATGATTGTCATTAACTTAGTGTAGATGTCTATTAAACATTGTTACTATCAAATGATGTATTTTAGGAATGGGAAGTTATCTTCCATATACAGATCCTCTTGTTTAAATTGAGATACTGTTCAACTTTGAAATGACAAATTATCAATATTGTGCAAACCCCTCAAGGTCATGGTTCAATTTAAACATTCATTAAGTCTTGTTTATTTTTCCAACGTATATGTCAGTGTTCACTACCAAGCTGTAGATTAATAAGAACAATTGATGACTGGTGCTAGACACACACCATTAAAATCAGAATTGGACTGAGTCATTTTAAACAAAATAAAGTGCAGCCAGTGGAACCAAGGTAAGATTCTAATAATATAAACAGATAGTAGAATTCTCACAGCCCTTCATAGACTCCAGTTACCTTTTCTTCCTTCCCCAGGGATGAACACTGGATTTCAAGTTTCCTGAAGGCAGAAGTGGAATGATGTGGATATTTAAATTTGAGCCAGTGCCTAATACATTACCTAGAGAAGAGCAGAGCATTGAAGGATCACTAATCTGATTTCCAAAGGTTTAGGTGTAAGATACTTTATATTTTTCCTCATATGAAAGTATTTCTCTTTTTTCAGGCCATATATTCACAAAATGCAAAAATATATTAAAAATGTACAATAAAAATAGAGAAAGAGATTTTCCATTATTAGCACCATTCTCCATGAGCTTCCTGTGGCTCCGTTGACTCCTGCATGGAGGTCATGGAGCCCTCTCCCATGGGATAGAACTTAAAGAACGTATTCTTCCAGCCTTCTCATTCTCCAGGTCACGGGAGAGCCCGCCACAAAACTGCAGTGAAATGGGTTATATAATCCATGGTGTCTTTCCTCCCACATTGTGCCTAATAATCAAATATCTCAAATTCATCAAAGTATTATCAGAAGCCTTTCAACTCAGAGAGACATATATTGGGTTTTCCCCACAAATTTTAATGTAATGTATTTTGAGAACAATAACATTTCACTTATTGTGTCTAAGAGTTGTGAATATTGTTTTATAATGAGTTTTTTTAATTGGATAAATCCTTCCATTAGGAAGGTTATTCACTGTTAGTAATAAGTTTGTTGTGAGGATTGGACAAGTTAATGTCTATCAAGTAAACAGTATAGTTTTTGACCCATAATAAGCATACATGAAGCTGTAATGACAGTGAAAATGATGATAATCATCAAGATCATTATTTTCAGCTTGCTTTTTCCCATTCCTATCTGATCCTGACCAAATCAATGAATAAGTCACTCATGTTTACAGTGCAAACAGGTACACTCTCTTCATTTATCTCTTCCATTTACACTCTCTTTTCTCATCTACCTTTGACAACCGTATATTTTTAGCATGATGTTATGTATTGCATGTTGTAGATTGATATCATCAATGCAAGTGATATCTTAAAACAGCATTTGACAATGTTATATTTATCTCTTTCTTTAATGTGTATTCAATTACATTGTTGAAAATGCGGTATATATCTGTTAACCATTCTCAAAAGAAGGAAAGACATGCTTGGTAGCTCCTTTCAGAGGAATTTCCAAACAGGGCCTCTCTGTCACTCTCCCACCTCATTCTTTGAGAATCAATGTAATAAGAGAAGTTAAGGATGGAAATGTGTTTAGAAATAATTGATGGTATTCATCAGCTAAAGAAGATACAAAACAATGTTCTAGGCCAAAGTGAAGTAATATGCAAATTTGTGCATCTAATTACCATAAAGTAAGAATGACACCTATTTCGTAGGAATTTTGTGAGGATTAAATAAGCAAAATGTATAAAGCACCTATATAATGCTTGGGGAGTAGTAGCTGGTGAATGAATGCTAGTTCCCTTTTGGGTCCCTACCCCACCCCAACCCTCCTCCAACAAATTCCCCTTTAACCCTAGGCTTCCTGCAATACTCAGATTCCTCCAGACAGTTTCAGTGACATGTCTGTTTGCTTCATTATAGATAATATACACACCCAGAAGCTTTTTTATCTTCTACCTTTTTTACTCTCTGGCCTGCCATTTAAACATTTAAAGCCTTTTGATTTCTCTACTTGGAATTGTTTCCACTTCTGAAATTGTAACAACAACCGGAGATGGAGAAGGATGTAAATGCTTGAGATGGAAGAAAGTTTTCAATGATATGTACCAAATTTCACAGACATTAAGAAACAATTTTTTTGAACTTTCAGCTTATTGTAGTTGGATCATATCTTTTCATCAATAGCATCTTATGGTTGAAGATGTTTTACTATCACTGTCAGGAAGGCAACAATCTCATCAATTTTTCATTATCGAAGCATGTTCAAGTATCAGGTAATCCAGAATCAAATCTTGCCTGTTGGATTTCAACTTACAAAAATATGTAAGGAACGACAGTGATGTAACCTGTTAACCCTTAGAAGTCAAGTCATGGTGATTAAGGATGTTTATTTACCTACTTAGGCAGGAATCTGAAAGCATGCTAGCTCTACTTAATTGCAAATCTTGCTGAGGAGCACACACTACTAATAAGTTTAATTTGTTTATAGAAATTTAAAAGAATTGTTGCATCACCAAGGCATCTGATGACAAATCAGACCATATGGTGAGAAAAATCATAAACATTGTCTATGACTTGAAAAATTATTTAGACACTGAATGTCAAAAATGTAGTGACACTTCAAACTATTTGTTTATTTTTCTTTTTTTATGTATGCACAAAAGCATATAATAAAATTTATGTTAAATTAAGAATGAAAGATCTTTCAATAAATGTTAAATTTCTAAATGAAAAGAAAGCATGTTTCATTGTTTAACTTAAGGGTGTTTCTTCTTATAAAAATGGTGTTCCTTACAATCTAATCTGCACTGAATTTTAAGATATATGATATTCAATTTGCTTTCCTCAATATAAATGAAAGCTTTGTTATTTTTTTGTCTATTAGTTTTCAGTACTATCTTTTTCTTAGTACCCTGTATCACGTAGTTTTAGCTACTTCTAAGTCAGTTGATGAGCAAATTTACTCGCCTGCATTCTGATTAGCTATTCATAGCTGGGCCTATTGCTTCACTCCTAAAATACTAAAAAAAAAAAAATGTAGCTCAGAGAACAAACTGATGGTTGTCAGAGGAGAGATGGATGGTTGGGATGAGTGAAATAGAAAAAGGGGATTAAGAGATACAAAGTTCCAGTTATAAAATAAATAATTCATGCAGGAGTGCCTGTGTGGCTTAGTCAGTTAAGCCTTAAACTCTCAATTTTGGCCCAATTCATGTTCTCAGGTCCTGGGATGGATAGAGCCCAGTGTCAGACTCCCCACTGGGTGTGGAGCCTGCTTAAGATTCTCTCTCTCTCCCTCTCTCTCCCTCCCTCCCTCTGCCCCTCCTTCTACCCACAAAAACGCACACGTTCTCTCTCTCTCTCCCTCAAATAATAATAATGGTAATTCATGGAGATGAAAAGTATAGCACAGGAAATATAGTCAATAATATTATAATAACATCATAGGATCTCAGATGGTGACTACACTTACTATGAGAATTGAGTGATGTACAGAATTGTCGTATCAGTATGCTATTCACCTGAAACTAATATAACATTTTATGTTAATTATAGTTTAATAAAAATAATAAAATAGTAATAAAACTAAACAACAAAAGCATAGCTCAAGAGCCCAATGGATTCTGACTTTATTTACTTGATTATTCTCATGTCTCTTTTGCAAAAAACTGCTAATCTGCTCTGTGTCATATTTTATCTCCATTTTTCTCTGTCTAATCTGCTTTGTGTCATATTTTATTTTTATCTTACATATAAATAAATATTATACTTATAGTTCTATCTATATTATAAATAATGCATATTATAGCAAATATTTATGTTTATATAATATATTTATTTATATTATTTATTAAATATTATACAATTACATTATATTTATATGATATTTGTTTATATGAAAAATATTTTATTTGTCATATTTTTCTCTTCCAACAACTGGTTCTTATTTTAAATAATTAAACTCAAAGGAAGTGACTTAATACTAACTTACTCTGGAATGCAATTCAAAAATACAGCAAAATTGCAAAGATCTAATAGGCGTATTTTAGAATTTTTTATGATGGAAAATTAAAATTAAAATTCAGGAAGTTATCACTATGGTCAGTGTCTTAGTTGGCTCAGATCGACATGCAAAATACCACAAACTGGATGGTTTAAACAACAGTTTACTTTCTCACAGTTTCAGAGGCTGAGAGGTCCAAGATAAAATGTCAATGAATTTGGTTCCTGATGAGAGTGCTTTACTTAGGATGCAAATGGCCAACTTCTCACTATCTTCATATTGTCTTTCTTCAGTGCATGCACTTGGAGATAGAGGGAGAGAGAAGTATACATGTTCCACTTCTTTTAAGGGTATCATAAGTATCCCATCGTTATGACATAATCTAACCCTAATCACCCCCCGAAAAGCACCATCTCTAAATACCTTCACACTGGGGGAGTAGGGCTTCAACACATAAATTTGCCGGGGGAGAGGGACATATAGTTCATAACAGTCATAAAAGAATGTTTATGTAGATAGTAATACTTGAGAAAATTAGGAATAAGTACTCTTTTGAGCTATTTGTAGAGTAAAAGGATAAAAAATGGTATTTTAGGAGATTATTTTTAAAAATACAGTGCTTGATAAACCAATCAGCAGACTTGAAATTAAACACACAATTAGAAAAATACTTTCATAATCTAGGCCAACGGTAATAGGGGCTCCACCCTAGGATAGTGACCTCTACAGTCACAGCATGAGATACCATTTGTTGAAGATTTCACCATGTGCCAGGCACTTCTAAAAGTGCTATGAATGCAGTGTTTGACTTGATTTTCAAAAATCCTACAAAGTAAGTACTGTTATTCTTTCCATTTTGTAAGTGAATAAACAGGCTTAGAAGATTAGTAACACCTTGCTTCTCCACGGAAAAAGAAAGATAAAGGGTTATGCAAAGGGCAGTCTGTGGTAATTAAATATGCATGCTTGTTAGAAGATGCTAAATTATAAACTACTTGGCTACAAATTAAAGTTGAATTTTTTAGTTTATTTAAAAGAATGGAAACAGAAGAGAGTTTGGGGGTAAAAGAATGGGGAGGAGGAGATGGGAAAATGCAAGGAAGGAGAAAAAGAATGAGACTGAAAGGCTTTCAAATTAGGGAGGAATGAACAAGCAAGGTGTTCGATACTGGACATTTTTAAACAAGGAGAGTTTTAAGAAGGTAGATGAAATCTTCTATATCATAAAGATGTCAAGGAATATAAAAACAAGGAACATAGTTCAGAAAGGAGCTGTTCATAATAAAAATGTTTTCTTCTAATTTTTTTATCGGTAGGTATACTTCTGTTAAGGAAAAGTCACCTTCAAGATAACTAGACTCTTTTTTGTAGAGTTGTTCTAAGTCAAACCAAAGACAAAAGGAGAAAAGGAGAAACTAAAGGGAGAGAAGAGAATGAGGGAAAAAGGCAAAGTGACAGGAGGAATGAAGGTATGTCTAAAAGCATGGAGGAAAGGAGGGAAGAAAGGGTAGGAAGAAGGGAAGAAGGGAGGGAGTGAGGAGGAGAAGAAGGAAGAAAGGGAGGTAAGAAGCGAGGGAAGGGGGAGAAGCAAGGGAGAAAGAATTATTCATTTTTCTGTTCTATGCACTTACTGTTGATTAAAGGTTAACACATATTTTATGTATAGAAATAGCATCAAAGATTAATTTCAGCATCACATAATATTTTAACCAATTGACAGTATAATAAAACTAGGAGTGATTCTATTCAACAGGGAATCTCGTTTAATAATGTTTTATTATAGCAACAATTTCATTTTTCTTATTAACCACATCCTTTAACGGAAAAAAAAAGAGCTTATCTATGTAATAGGTTTATCTGTCTTGCCAAAATGAGTGAAGGGAGTTGAATTTATGTTTTCCTAAACTAAAGTAAAATAGACACCAAGACCAGAGTGCTGGTCTAGTAAGTTTTACTCTGGACTGAGCATAAATCTTGTCAGTTACTCTCAACTGAACACAGCTCAATAAGCACCAGCATTTAACTACAAAAGCTGCTTTTATAAAGAAAATAACCCACAATGTCCAATTAAGAAAAATAGACTAGTAAATAAGATTTAAAAAAAAAAAAAAAGCACCAAGGGTATTTTTGCATATTCAGGCAAATAAAATTTAAAAAGAAATCTCTAAAATGTCTTTTTAAATACAAATGCAGAAACAAATTATGAGGAAAGACTAAACATTTTGTTCTATTTTTTCATTGCTTAGTTGTGTTTTTTTTGAAGATTTTATGTATTTATTTCACAGAGAGAGAAATCACAAGTAGGCAGAGAGGCAGGCGGGTTGGGGGGTGGGAAGCAGGCTCCCCGCGAAGCAGAGAGCCCAATGTGGAACTTGATCCCAGGACCCTGGCTGCATTCATGACTGAGCAGAAGGCAAAGGCTTAACCCACTGAGCCACCCAGGTGCCCCAACTTAATTTTAAATAAAATCTAAAAATTGATTTTATCATTACTTATTTTAGTTGTGATAAAATACACACAATGTAAACTTTTCCATCGTAGCCGTTGCTAAGCATACAATTCAGTAGCTTTAAGTACATTCACGTTGCTAACCCCCTCCCCACGCACGCAGCTCTCTTCAGCTTGTAAAACTGAGCCCATTAAAGAACTCACAACCTCCATTTTCCTTTCTCCAACTGCCACCCTACTTTCTGTCTCCTTTGCTATGAACCTTCTCATTATTGTGTTTTTACTCGTAAGTATAATTTTGGTATTTGTTTTATTTTGTTTTTAAAAATCGAACCATGGGATTCAATCATCCCACATCAGGGCTGAACCAGGAGGACATTATTCTAAGTGAAATAAGCCAGATACAGAAAGAGAAATACTCCATGATCTCACTCATAACTAGAATCTAAAAAAACTAACCTTCTAGAATAAGAGTAGAAAGATAGTAGTCAGTGGCTGAGGTCTCCCCTCAGGGAAATGGAATATTGGTCAAAGGATACAAACCTTCAGTTATAAGATGAATAAATTCTAGGGATCTAATTTCCTGCATGGTGACTATAGTTAGTAATAACTAATCGTATACTCGAAATTTACTTTAAAATGTCATTTTTAGAGTACTCCTTTTATATAATAAAGCAGCCATTTAAGAAATTGATAGCTTGGGGTATCTGGGTGGCTCAGTTGTTAATCATCTGCCTTCGGTTCAGGTCATGACCCCAGGGTCCTGGGATGGAGCCCCACATTGGGCTCCCCTTCTCTGCAGGGATCCTGCTTCTCCCTGTCCCTCTGCTGTTCCCCCTGTTTGTTGTTTCTCTCTCACTCTCTGTCAAATGAATAAAGAAAATCTTAAAAAGAAAGAAAGAAAGAAAGAAAGAAAGAAAGAAAGATTGATAGCTTCCAATAAACAGGAAGACGAGAAAGGAAATTATTTATGCAACGCATATATGGGGATCATAGTCTCTTATTTTGGGAGAGGCACAAATTAGGATTTGAGCAGCAGGTGTGACTGCAGAGACGGCTCCGTATAACAAGGCTTTCCCACTCGGTGCCCTTAGGAACATGTTAATAGCAGCTGAGATCCTTACTGTTGTCGTTAGAGTTCTTGTTCCAAGATTCACTCGGTGCCACAGCTCCCTGCCCCCACTGTCTGCTGAGATTTGTCAAGGTACTTCAGGTTTTTGATGTGCTGCAGGCTATTCTTAAATTCTCTGTCTTCTTTGTTGTTTTCTTGCTATAGATTCCCACAGAACACAAAAGCTACACAGATATCTCTTTGCCATAAGTTATGAGCCCATCATAACATCTTTCCTTTTGAAATTTTCTGGATGTTCTGCCCAGGGGCATTCTATGCTGTCCCACTTCCCTAGAGTCCTTATTCAAACCAGTGACCTGAGTCTGATGGAGATACTTGTGTATTGTAAGAATGACCTTATCTTCAGCTTGAGAAAGAGAAAACTGATAGTCCTAGATTTATCAGGATTGGGATAGAGGACATGAGGTATGTATTAAATCCTGCAGATAATGAATATATTCAATGGGACTTTTCAAGTTTCTTTCACAGCCACATTAAGCATAATCGATCTTTGTTTTTGAAAGGATGACTGATTTAGACACATTTACAATATTGTGTTAGGGAAAGAACTATACTAGACATCCTCGAATGCCTACGTATTGACCTACCTATTTTGCAAAGCAGTCGATACTATTTTAATACATTTTAAATTTTTTGAAGTTTCTCTTTAGTGTAAGCCTAAGCTATCTCCATTTAATATCCTATTTCTATATTTACGGAGCAAAATAGGACATTGTCTGACAACCCTTCAAATGTAGTAAACGGCTATATTTTGGGGTGCCTGGGTGACTCCATTCATTAAACCTCTGACTTGGGCTCAGGTCATGATATCAGGGTCCTGGGATGGACCATCGGGCTCCCTGCCCTGCTTCTCCCTCTGCCCCTTTCCCCACCTCCATGTGCCCATGCACATACACTCTCTCTCAAATAAATAGTCTTTAAAAATAAACTAAAATAAAACAGCTATATTCTTTTGAATTCTTTTTGTAGACTAACTTTTTCTACCCACCTCTTCATGCCTCCCTAAAGCATTCGTCACTATCACTTCCTCATTATCCTTAACCTCCTCACCCTACCTTTCTAGATCAGTGTTTCTCAACCATGGCAGTATGCTACCAGGAGAACTTTACAATAAACATCCTACGCCCCACCCTGAGTCAGCTAAATCAAAATTTCCTGGGATGGAATCAAGTCATCAGCCTGTAAAATCTCACGTAATTCCAAGGTTGACAGTGAGGGTTGAAAACCTCTGTCCTAGATGTGCCCTCATTTGCAAATTTAGCTTTTTAAAATCTGGCATTCTAAATTTCTCTAACAACGTATGCTATGTGTTCCTTCTTTGGAAGTCTTCATCTGACTTGTGAAGTAAAAATTACATTTAATAGAATTTAAATGGAAAAAAAAATTGATATAAGGGAATACTTACAAAACCTTGCTTCTTAGGGCTCCTGGATGGCTCAGTGCGTTAAAGCCTCTGCCTTCGGTTCAGGTCATGATCCCAGGGTCCTGGGATTGAGCCCCGAATCGGGCTCTCTGCTCAGCAGGGAGCCTGCTTCCTCCTCTCTCTCTGCCTGCCTCTCTGCCTACTTCTGACCTCTGTCTGTCAAATAAATAAATAAATAAATATCTTAAAAAAAAAAAAAAACCTTGTTTCTTAAATTGTAGCCTTCCTCAAGATTCCTTATTCATCCCTTTTTTCCCTTCTATATCCACTTTTTCTGGGAGATGTCATCTGCTCCCATGAATTCAGGTGCCTTCTATGAGCAAACTTCTGAGAGCTGGTATCTCATATCCAATCCAAGTGTGTAATGTGTTAAAAAACAATTTTTAAAAATGAGGTAAAATTGTGACTCTCATACAGATAGAAAAATGAATCTGTGTTAAAAATTTTATTTAATTCATGAGGGAACCAGAACTGGCAGACATTATATGTATATTATACCAGTTCATAAAAGTTTAAAAGTTTAAAAAAATTATAGAGAGCATAAAGATATATTGAAATAAAGGTACAAATAGAGGCAAAAGCAGTTTTACCATGGGGATGAGGGCAAGGGAGAATTGGGAGGTAGGAAATCATTTGGAACTCTACCATAGAGGACAGAATCGGCATATTAACAAATGACCTCTGATTTAGAGCAGCAAAATAGCTCAAGATAATGCCCTTGGGTAGAATGCTAGGGCTAAATGGTGTGTTCTATGTAGACAATGCATAGCCTTCCATTGAAAGACACATTTATTGGGGCACCTGGGTGGCTCAGTTGATTAAGCATCTGCCTTTGACTCAGATCATGGTCCCAAGAATCCTGGGATCAAGCCCCATATTGGACTCCTTGCTCAGCTGTGAGCCTGCCTCTCCCTCCCCCCCTGTCTGCCATTCTCCCTCCTTGAGCTGTCTCTCTCTCTCTCTGTCAAATAAATAAAGAAAAATCTTAAAAAAAAAAAAAAAGACACGTTTATATTTTGGACTATCCACTTTCAAAGAAGTAAACTCATCATAGCCTCTCTTCCCCCTAAATCTTTGGCTAACACTCCTCCACCCCAAGATAGGCACACACTGTCTTATTTTCCATCATATCTCCAGTGTATGACATAGTACTTGTTACACAATGAACTTTCAAAAATGTGGCACACATGAATAAATAGAAAATGCACTCTCAAATCACTGACCTACACTTTCAGTAATTTATTCCATATTCCACTTTCTTTTTCCTACCCTGTTCTTGTCCATGTAAAATATATGAAATAAACATACATTTACATCTCTTTTAAATTAATTACAACTGCTGAAATTTGAATAAGCAAGTGGGGGGGTTTTTTGTTTATTTTTGTTTTTACATCTTTTAAAAGGAAAGTTGATAATTTGATACAAAACAGGAATAGGAGAATAGGGTTTGACTGGGAGGAGTTTAATGTTCAAATTCTATCATAGTGAAATTATCCAGGAGTCTTCCAGATGCTCAATAAGCCCTTGTTTTTTTTTTTTTTTTTTTTTGATTGATTAAATTTTGAAACTTGCAAGGCCAAGTTAATCTCATACCTACAGTTACAGCAATGTTACAAAGATTAAGAAATCAAAAGGGTTATCAGCCTGGTGATTTACAGAGGACCCTATAAACGATTTGTCATTTAAAAGTGATAGAGGCTTTTAAGTGTTTAAGAGATTAGCACTGTAAGCATGCTTTCTCTTGATCTAAACTGTAGACTTCTGCTTTCCTACTTACTATCTCAAGATGGATCTTGCAAGCAATTCAATTATCTGCACTTTAGACACTAAGTATCTGCTGCTATTTGTGTTACTTTTGTAGTACTTGATACTTATTTCTTTGTAGATCTTGATACTCTTTATTAAAACCACAAAAATAATAATCTCTGTTTTAAATAAGACTAATAAACTAATGTTTCAGTTAGGTTGTTCCAAGAAAACGTGATGAAACATTTTTTTCTTATAGAAGGTATAAAAATGGAAAACCAAATGTAAACTGAAAGTCAATGTTTTTAAACATAGGAAATATTTTAATTCTAGGAGCTATAGATACTAATACTTAATATATATCTTATGGTGAGAAAGTATTTAGTTCCTGTTATCACACAAATAACTTATAATAAAATGTATCAGAATTTTGATATACTAACATAACTAGAAGAATCTAGGGCCTCATGAAAGACTACAGAAAAAATATTTATTTTTCATATATATTCTATCTCAATAAAATCCCTAAATTATTTTCATCCATTTGAATTAGCATTTTTGATTTTTATGTTAATAATTACTTAGGGCACCTGGGAGGCTCAGTGGGTTAAGCCTCTGCCTTCGGCTCAGGTCATGATCCCAGCGTCCTGGGATGGAGCCCAGCATTGGACTTTCTGCTCAGCAGGGAGCCTGCTCCCCGCGCCTCTCCCTACCCTCCCACCTGCCTCTCTGCCTACTTGTAATCTCTGTCAAATAAATAAATAAAACAAAAACTTAAAAAGAAACAATTGCTTAATCCCCTAATTTCAATTAAGCAAAATATTTTCTGTAATATTCAAAGGATAATGAATTAGTTCCTTTGGCCCAATAATATGAATTTCAGTTGTTGATTGTGAAGCATTCTAAATACTGATTTCATAAAGTTCATTTTTTAGCCTAATGGCCTGCCTAAATTATAGAGGGAAATATGTTGGAATAGAACATTCCATTTCCACTCAATATTTTAATTTTTAGACTAACAAATAAGTTATTTGGAGGTAAATATTTGTAAGACAGGCACATTTATAACTTAAAAAGGGCTTTTTACATTAAATGTGGGTAGTGCCCCCTGGTGGAAGTATGCCAAAATAAAAACTTGAATAGTTAACGCTACATACTCTTAAAAGCTGAAATCACAGACTCAAAGTTTTGAGTTGAGCATTATTTAAATAGTAAAACCTATTTCAATTACTAAAATTCATCCTTTAGTATTTTATATAGGTTTTACAAAATTTACCCTAGAATGGTTATGTAAAAGCAACCCACTAGTTTCATTTGCATTGTTTTATGCAATTTAAAATTAAATTTATAAAGTAGCCATCTAATTACTTAACTACCCCGACCATATCCCAAATCTTTGAACATCCCATATAATTCAGCAACGTGAAGGCAGAGATTTCAAATGCCAAACCCACTGCTGTACACTCGATGTCTAGCAGTGAGTTTGGTCTATGGCAACAGCACAGTAGAAATCTGTTGTGATTCATTTCACAGATTTTTTTCAAAATACTTGAAGGTAGGGGGCACCTGGGTGGCTCAGTCAGTTAAGCATCTGCCTTTGGCTCAGGTTGTGATCCCAGGGTCCTGGGAATGAACCCTGCATCTGGCTCCCTGCTCAGCGGGTAACCTTCTTCTCCCACTGCCCCTCACCCTGCTCCTGCTTTCTTCATCTCTCTGTCTCTCTGTCTCTCTCTCTCTCTCTCTCAAATAAATAAAAAATCTTTAATAAAAAAATATTGGAAGGTAGGACTTAATACACTTTGCATGAAGAATCTTCCTTACAAACTGAAATCTGTTTTTAAATACCACATAAATATTTCTGGTGATTAATGTGCTAATATGGGATATTTGCTATTTCCCCCTGTTGAACATAATACTAGTGAAAGTTCTGTGTCTCCAGCAACATTCAAAAGTATTCAATATTCACATGGAGTATATAGAAACTTGCATTATAAGACCTTGTCGAAATCTGAATAAATGGCATGAAACTCAATTTAAAGGATTCAATGTAAAATGTTTGACCCTCTGGTTCAAGGGAGTTAAGTTATTCTGAAGCTATATCACTGTTATTCCTATAGCAAAATATTTTATTACTTCAAAGGCTTATTTATGCTTGTCAATGACTATGAAAGGCATGCGTGAACAAACACCAAAAATTAAAAATATGTCCTAAAAGTTTGAACTGTTACCACACTAAATAAGAGGAGAATTCATGATTATTAATGTTACATAACAATTACTCTCTTTGCTTTCAAGTTGTTTGATAACTGAAAACCTTTAAAAATTAACTGGTTTTGCTTATCTACTGTCCCTTCTTGGCATAGAACACTTGATGAAAAATTGTTGCTATGGAATATTGAGATTATTCATTGTTTTTTTTACAATGTTGTACGTTATTCCCAATGGTTTATTTGCATCAAAACTTTAAAATCTTGTCAGAATAGCTAGAGCCATAAACATTTTCACACATTAACAAAGGAATGTTTTAAGATCTTGGACTTTGACTATAAAATATTTCAGATAGCAATAAATAAATTTCCAGAAGATGTGAAGTATCTATTATGAGGAATTATTATGTAGGAGTATCAGTTACAGATTATAATCAAGAAAAATTATTTAATAAGTATATTTTTGCTTCTGCATAGGCGAAGGTTTGAATATGTATGTATAAGAAAATGTTTATATGTGAATTTAACACCTTTATTTTAGTCTTCTATTCTGATTATACTTATAAACACTTGAAAGTCAATGATAAATTCAGCTACTGTAAGCATTTTCAAGCGTTTAATTTCATATTCTGTTTAAACAACCATAAAAATAATACAGTGATTTGGGGGCTAAATTCCTTGGGGTAAATTAAGAGGCAGGGAAAAATGAATATCAAATCAAAGTGAATATTTAAAAATAAAGTAAAAATTAAACATGCTCACAAGCCCTCAAATCTTTAAGGCATATTTTAGAATGCAACCACTCTCTAAACTTAGAAATAACTTCTTTATAATGCTATAAAGAAGTATTTCTATGATGTTGAAACTTATAGTGGAGAATATTATTATTCATAATATATATGTTCTCTCTATCTTTTCTTTCTCAGCAGAATCTTTCATTGAATTCTTTCTAATCAGGACAAAATAATTTAATGAAAGATTCTGCTAATGTAGAAAAAAATATCTGATATTAACCAAATTCTACTCCTAAAATAGTTCCCTTTGAAAGGAATTAAAGAAAACTATTGTAACATTATGATGAAAACATATCTTTGTTTCCATGAGGTCAAATAAAGTTAGAATATGTTAAAGATTATTAAAGAAAATGAAGCTTACATATACTTTTACTTTTAAAATGACCTGAAATTTTTTTGACTGTGTGGATTTTTTTTTTTAATAAGAGAATAATCCATTTGAAATGAATAGCACATTAACAGAACTCAATTTGCTGTTACAAAAGAACCAAGTTTTGAAGTACTCTAAATATTTACTTTTCTGCACTGCCAAGCAAAAGAAGTCATGCATGATTTCAGTTCTTGGTAAAACCATGTGCCCTGGACATGTTCCTGTTAGTTGTGGCTTAAAGCAAAGAAAGTAAATTGTAACAATACATTTTTGAAATAACATTTACTCTGGACTCAATGATAACATTTTCTCATCTTTTGAAGCCAGTCAGTTGGCAGAGTAACATGTTTTTTTGGCATGTAAGTCGATAAAAATATTAACTTTCCCAATACAGCCAGCTCCTGAGTTTCATTCATTCTGAGAATTTTGATTCCATCAAGGAAAATTTCTTATTTGACAGTATCCTTTATAAATTGTAATGTTGATCAAAAAGTCGAAATTTGACATGCAAAATTTAGATCAGAAAGAAACTTATCAATGCCCCATGCACAGCTAAGGAGGACAATACTAGGAAACACAAGTGGTTTGGCTGACTTGATTTGGAAAGAGCAATAACTGATGGTTTGTCTCACTGTGTTGGTATCAGAGATTCTGCTAATAATCTACATGTAGTCTTGTCTATCACCCCCCAAAATCATGAAAAAACATCTGATCTAGCAACTTGACTGTTTTTTA